>NC_084492.1:38360322-38963822 GCF_030035675.1 Rhineura floridana
TTGCATCTGCTTTGCATGCAGAAGGTCCCAGGCTCAACCCCCATGGGCATCTCTGGGTAGGGCTGCGAGAGAATCCTGCATGAAACCCCAGAGAGCCACTGCCAGTCAGTGTAGACAATACTAAGCTAAATGGACCAATGGTCTAACTCAGTAGAAGGCAGCATCCTATGTTCCTATGTGTGCAAGGAAGAAAATAAAGAAAGCAGGCTCTCTACCAGAGGAGGAACCAAACATAAGTAATCAACCTCTACAGTCTCTGTCATGCACAGGAGAATGTAAGGAGTTCTGCCAGGAGTAAAGAGCACTTAACAACAACAGCGCTGCGTCAGGTTGCATTTGGTATGACAGTTCAGTCCACCTGGTCCACCTAGCCCAGACCCACTGACCTACTGTCCACCCCAAACAGCACACCCCTTCCTTTCCTCACTGACAGGGAGGGCCCCCCCACTGGGCTTGAACTGGTAGCTGCACCAGGGACACAGCTTCCCACTGCCGTCTGTCCCCATCCAAGAAGCCAGCTGCCCACTCAGTTATGACTTCCTCTGGTTTTCTTTATTCAAATTCTAAAGACATCAAATGTATTATTGATTAAAAAAAGCATTTTTGGAAAACCCATATTTTAACACCAGGCATGTACAACCTCCTTTCGTTTTGCCCTTACAATCTGAATTTTAAGACTGTAGGGAAGGGCTGTGGCTCAGCAGTAAGCATCTGCTTTGCATGCAGAAGGTCCCAGGTTTAGTCCTCAGCAGCATCTCCAGGTAGGGCTGGGAGAGACCCTTGCCTGAAGCCCTGGAGAGCCGCTGCCAGTCAGTGTAGACAGTACTGAGCTAGATGGAGTTAGACGGTCTGATTCAGTATAAGGCAGCTTCCTCTGTTCTTATCAAACTTCTTGCAAGGAATTTTCATCCAAGGCAAAATCTGTTATACAGAGGCTGCCGCCAGTGGGAGGAATTTGAGATCTGGAAGCCTCAGCAAAGTCACATGAGCATTTGGACAGCATCATCCCAAAACTACGCAAGAAGCTGGAGTTGCCAAGAGCTGAGGCAGGATTTAATGATTAGGGAAAGCACAGGAGTCTATAAATAAACTCAATTAATGTGAAGTCACTCCTACTGCCAAGGAGGAAGCCGGCTAGTTAAACATGAAGAATTTCTAAAGGTGTTATACATTAAACAATCCTCCAGATTATTCTATTTGAACAATAATTTTAGATCTATTATTAGAACTCAAGAACCTCTATAATTAGAACTCAACTTTTAAGGAGGGGGAAATGTAGAAGCAAGCAATCTGTTTTTACCATATCGTCATAAGAAGAGTGTCATATACTGATTAAAGTGGCTGAACTAACAAATTAAATATAAATACACCCAACAGCATCAAGACAAAATAAGTACTCATAAACGGAAAAAACACATAATAAAATTCTCAGTTATCCTTATGGCAGTCTTCATCATATTTGCAGATATGACTGACGTAGTTTTGCTGCTGTTGTAAAACAAAAAACAAAGAGCAACCCAAGAGAGTCACTTTGCCTATTAATTCTGTTCTTCTTGTTTCTGGTAAATAAAAGCTCAGACAGCTTTGCTATTACTGTTGAATGATCCAAGAATGAAGACAAGTTCCTTACAAGGGGAATTAGAAAAACATACTCAACAGCACAATCCTGTCTGTGTTTACTTGGACGATGTATTAAAGGGGGCTTACTTTCAAATAGGTTTGCAGCATCAGAGTGTCTGGATACAGGGAACAGCCCCACAAAAAGCCCTCTAGAACCGGCCATGGCATCTGATCCAGGAGCTGAGTTTATGCTAGCTCACAAGGACAGATGAGGTCAGGTAAATGCATCTCCCCATTTACTCCACTGATGCTGTTTAGCAGTAGCCACTTCAGAGGTTGTAGGGGGGGGGATAAAGCATTAGGAGAAGTCATTCATAGAGTAACTTGATGGTTTTCTGGAACTGCGCTGCTCTAAACTAAAAAGCCAGATGATATTTCTTCGTGCAAATGTAGTTTTGGTAACTTTTCCTCATCCACAATGAAAGCTAATAGCAAAAAACTGGCATATTGCCAGCTGAGCTGTTGCCATCGGCATAGTTTCTGCCCTGAGCGATAGCGCGGATGTACTCCTTGGATACCCACAAAACTGACTGCAGTGCTTTAAAAAAAAAATCATTTTCTCCAAGATGAGCTGACTCATAATGAGGAAATACAATGAACTGATGCTGGCCCAATTAAGAGCAAGTGTGGAAAAGGTGCATCCGAATGCATTTTTCTTGCAACAGGGAACCGGGCTTGCATTCCTGAAAGCGGTGCTGGGGAGCTGGGGAAACCTGGCTTTTAGCAATCGGTGTACATTTCGGTCTTACATCAACCTTACTTCACCTGCTTAATCATCAGCTCGGTGAGTTATATTGTGAGGATGAAGAGGCAGCTGGGATGCGTCATGCCAGCCTTCCCTTACCCCCGGATGTTTTGGACTACAACTCCCATCAGCCCCAGTCAGCATGGCTGTGCTGGCAGGGGCTGAAGGGAGTTGGAGAAAGCTGCATTATGCTACCTTGACAAACTAAAAACTCAAAGGAGGTAGAGAGATCACTGGATGGAAGAACATTTTCATCTGTAACTGTTTTTAGAATGCATTAATTGCTTTTTTTTGTTATTGTTAAAATGTTTTGCTGATGTGTTTGGTGCCCTGGACTCCTTCAGGATAAAGGGTGGGCCATAAAACAAGCAAAGGCAAGAATTCCAGAAAGGAGACAAAGAAGTTCTCAACACTTGGGTGCTGGGAGCAGTTCCTGGGCCCTCATGTCCAGAGCAAGATAACAACTGCAAGCTAGGTAAATGGACGGCATAAGAGAAAAAAGTCCCAAAGGAAAACACCGGCTGGCCAAGTCTAAGAAATAAAGCGTTTCCGCAAGGGTGGGGAGCCTGTGGCACTGCGGATGTTGCTGAATTCCAGCTCCCACCCTCTCTGAGCATCATTTGCCTCCTCTCCCATCACCTCTTGTCCTGCTGAAGGCTGCGTACACATGACACTGAATACATCCTTAGCTGAATTCAGTGCCAAAAGTAACTCAGATTCTGTACACAGGGTTACGTAAGCCACTTACTGTGCCTAATCCAGTCTACGTGGAGTTTCTTGCCAAGAACTGGAGCAGAAGGTGGAAGAAGTGAAGGGAGAAGGGGACAAACAGGCAGGGAGAGTGGGGTTCAGTGGCCACTGGAAGGAAAGGACAAGTAGCCCTGGGAGGAGGACAGAGTGGATGGGGCAAGTTCTGTTCGGTTATTTGCCATGGCACCAGACTACCTTTCCAGTAGAGGAAGGTGGCGAACAATCAATATATAAGAAACCAGAACAGCAGGAGTGCCAGTTCATATACACAGTGTGACCGGGGGTGGGTAGGTGGGAGGTCAATGTAAATGGTAAGAAACTGCATGCTGCTTGTGAACTGAAAGCCAGCTCTCTTCTAGCTGGAATTCTGTGATCCCAATCTAAGTGTGAGGGAAGGGGTGACCATATCAATACGACCCACTGCAAAGCTACTGAGAAAGACAGCAGAAGACAGGAGGGCTAGAACCTTGCTTTTAAAAAACAATTACAGCAGGGCGTCTCATGAGGCTCCATTTTGACCCGATTTCTCACTATAAAGCATGTTACTTGCACAGATTTCAAAGCCTTCTAAATGCAAAGTCCTCAAAGACGACGTCTGAATCAAACACACAACTCTTTCCCTATTTGGTGTGAGCTAATAAAATTGCAACCAGATTTCCTTTCCTCTCCCGTGCACGGAGCTTCCCTTGACATCCCATCCCACGTTCCCCTAAGACATCAGCCTCGCACCCTCCATGCCACGTCATCAACAGCATGAAAAAAACATAGCCTGTACCTTGCTGGCTGTGGCGATCGTGGTTTTGGCTTCTCTTTCTCCTTCTCCCTCTCTCGGTCCCGATGCTGCCGGTCCTTCTCGTCTCGCTTGATGCGCTCCCTCTCTCTCTCCCACTCCTCTTTTCTTCTCTGGCGCTCCTTGTCGCGCTCCCTCTCCCTTTCACGCTCCCGCTCCCTCTGCCGTCGCTCCCGTTCCCGCTCTCTCTCCCGTTCGCGCTCCCGCTCCCGCTGTCTGGTCTCCCGCTCCCGCTCTCTTTCTCTTTCCTTGTGAAGGAACAGGTAAGGCACATTAAGAGTCTTGACCCAGGGGTACATAACTACTTTTTTTCAACAATGTAAGAAGGTATATATATATATATATATATTTTCCAGCTAGCCACATCTGCTGTGATGGAGCACTTGAGACAACCCAGTTCAACTGGTTTCTCACTGCACAGAGGCTGCTTCTCATTTGTTTTAACAAAATGTGTTGACTGCAATAGAACCTCTAAACAGTTTACCAAAAACATTAAACTGATCAATGAAAGACAGCTAAAAACATTCAGTAAATCAACAGTAATCTAAGATGACATATGTTTTAATCTATATGTCTGGACAGGTTTGCCTAAACAAAAATGTTTCAAGCAGGCACTGAAAAGAGTACAGCAAAGGCGCCTCCCCAATGTCAAGAAACATAGAGTTCCAAAGTGTAGGTGCTGCCACACTAAAAGAACCATTTCTTACAAGTATGGAAGGACCATTATGCGTCACCTGTGACAGTGCCGGTTAGCAGCTCTAAGTGGTTGAGTGAGCAAAAAGGTGATCCTGCAAGTAAAGAGCCTCCGAGCTGTTAGGAACTTTAGTTCTTTAATTCCTGGAACTGAGCCCCTCCCATGAAGCACAGAATGCACACAAGAGGTTTCCATGAGATGGGTACTCCCCATGTCAGCACCATGGGACCGATTGTGTTTCTCAAATGTTACCAGAGCAATATGGGATGCAGCCACAGAAGTGGTGAGTGTGATGCTCAAGCAGCACAGGAACTGAGCCAGAGACTGCAGAAGTCATCTGTGCTGGGCAGAAGCCAGCTGTCTGAATCAGCCCACGACAGAAGACGGTCCTGGGCACATGAGAAGAGGAAGCCCAGGAGGATGCATATACTGACCTTGCTCAGTCTGTAGTTCCGGTATGGATCTGGGTCGGTGTATTGTACCCGAAAGTTCTCATACTGTCCACCTCTCCAGAAGCGTTCTATGTCATAATCATAGTAAGGATCCGTATAAGGGTCAGATCTGCAGAGGAATCAAAGGGAGGGAAATGTTGAAGTTAAATATAATCATTGTTATTGCCAGAACCACAGCATTTAGCAATTTCTGCTTAAGAACAGAATCCAATGTCATGTTTAGCACACAATGATCGCGTGAGCAAAAGAGCCACATGGAATAGTCACTGGGATATGTTGACCAGGTTGTCTTTTGGGGGATGATCTAACAGGCTCCTTGTTTATGGGATAAACCTTGAAAATAATGATCCATGCTTGGGGGAACAGAACTTTCTCAAGTATTCTCTGCTCTTGGCCAGAGCCTCAGGTCCAGCTGACTTATTTATTTATTTAAAGGATTTGATATGAAGTTTCTAAGTAGTGTACACAAAAATCTTAATAGTGGGTAATATCAATAAATATTAATCATAAAAGCAGAAAATTTCCTTTAAAATGCCTGCTGAAAAAAGAAGGGGTTTTTTCCCAGGCACCTGAAGTTCAGCAGGGAGGGGGCCTGTCTAATCTCAGCTGGGAGTTCCACAAAATCAGCCCCACAGTACAGAATGCATAGATGCTTCCAGTGGGCACAAGCTGTGCATCTGATCCACGATGCACCACTAGCAGAGACTCCCCCAAAGATCTCACTGATTGGGCAAGTATATAAAGGACCAGGTGATCCTCAAGGTATCCAGGGCCACATTCACACTGTACATTTATCCCACTATTATTCCACTGTAAACAGTCATGGCTTCTCCCAAAGAATCCTGGTTAGTGTAGTTTGTGAAAGGTGCTGAGAGTTGTTAGGAGAGACCCCCTCTCCCCTTACAGAACTCCAGTTCCCAGAATTCCCTATGGTGAGGGATTGACTGTTAAACCACTCTGGCAATTGTAGCTCTGTGACGGGAACAGGCCGTTTCCTAGCAACTCTCAGCACCCTTCACAAACCACACTTCCCAGGATTCTTTGGGGAAGCCATGACTGCTTATAAAATGGAATAAATGTCTGGTGAATGTGGTCTTGGACACAAGTTGGTAAGAGCCTTATAAATTCATACAAGCTCCTTCAACCTGGCGTAGTAACCCATGGGCAGCCAGTGCAAGCTTTTAAGCATGAGTGTTATATGCTAGCAGTTGTCTGTCCCCACCATCAGTCTAGCCACCACATTTTGCACCAGCTGGAACTTCTGGACCAGCCCAAAGGTAAGCCACACACATTGCAATAATCAGGTCTTGAGGTTACCAATGCATGAATCACAGTGCCTACATTATCCTACTCTAAGGACGGCCATAGTTGGTGTACCAGCCGTAGCTGGCAAAAGGTACTCCTAGCCCCTGATGCTACCTGAGTCTCCAGCAATAAAGATGCATCTAGGGGCACCCCCAAAATATAGACCTGCTCTTCCAAAGGGAGTGCAACCCTGTCTAGAATAGGCAAATAATGATGAAAATACCATTAAAACACACATTAAAATGCCTGGGAGTATAAAAAGGTTTTCACCTGGCGCCGAAAAGATAGTAGCGTCGGCGCCAGGCGCACCTCATCGGGAAGGCTGTTCCACAGTTTGGGGGCCACCACAGAAAAGGCCCTGGTTCTAGTCACCACCCTCCGAGCTTCTCGATGGGATGGCACTCGGAGGAGGGCCTTAGATGTTGAGCGCAGTGTCCGGGTAGGTTCATATTGGGAGAGGCGGTCCACCAGGTATTGCGGTCCCATGCCGTGTAGGGCTTTATAGGTCAAAACCAGCACTTTGAATCTAGCCCGGAAACAAACAGGAAGCCAGTGCAGACGGGCCAGAACAGGTGTTATATGAGCAGACCTTCTGGTCTGCGTCAGCAATCTGGCCGCTGCATTCTGGACTAGTTGTAGTTTCCGAACAGTCTTCAAGGGCAGCCCAACGTAGAGCGCATTGCAGTAGTCCAGTCTAGAAGTTACCAGAGCATGAACAACTCTGAACCAGTGAACAACCAGTGCCTCTGTATTGCCTCCTAATGTCAGAGCAACCCTAATGATAATGCACATGGCATTCATGCACAGGGCTTAAAGAAAATAGGGCCCAAAACTGTGTTTACTGTCAGTGTTTGAAGGGAGTAATGCAACTATTGTGTGGAAAGAGCTAGCAATTTATTTAATGGTTGCAGACCGATTGGTCATTTCACAGTGCTGGAAAGATTCCTTGTGTGTTACTTTGGATGGATGGTATTCAAAGGTGTTTATTGCCATTTGGGAGAAGCCAACCTACCACTTAAAGACCACAGGAAGACCAAGGATATTGTTGCAATTTGGTGTAAGTTTATTTTACCCAACTGTTTCAGACTTTCATTCCATCTGAGTTTATTTGAAGGAATTTGTAATTCTCTGTTTATTGTCCTTTTGGTTTTTGTTAACTCAGTGGATGCCCCTGATATTTTTAGACACATTGCTTGGGCCATCTATTTGAATTTATGTTTATTATGTGGCTGATGTATATTCTTGTTTTTTAATAAAATATATTTTAAAAAACAGAAAAAAATGTGAATCCTTATCACTGAATGTGACAGCACCTATAACACAATACCTATGTCTGTCTCTACCCAGTCGCTATAGGTGGTATTCCATGCTAGTTCTACTCAGAATAGACCCACTGAAGTTAATAAACATTACTAACTTAGGTACAATAATTTCAACAGGTCTATTCTGAGTAGGATTTAGCTAAATACCTTTTAAAAAACAACAGTAGGGGGGGGGGTGTGCGCGCAAAGTACCACAAAGATAGGTAACAGCTGAAGGTGGGGCTTCCTCAACCTCTGAAAGCTCAGAAAGGTGTGAGGGCCCTGATTAGGGAAGGAGAAGAAATAAAGCCTCTATTAGTTTGGTGAATGAAAAAATAAAGAAGAATGAAGAATAAATGAAGAGTTAAGGAAACTCAGCTGTTGTCACCACAGCTGCGGTTCTGCTCCGCAGCCTCCCTTGTGGGGATGTCACCAGAAAATGAACACCATTGTCTAGACTTCAGGATGTATAATTACTTAGGAACATTGCAGTTACTGTAAACTTTTACATGACCTTGCCAACACCTGGCAACCTCCACACCTGAATGCACCCAGTAAGATTTGGTCAACTGGAAGCCAAGCCTTATGCAATGGCCAGCATTAACCTAAGAATTCCTAAGATTGCAAGGGATCACAATGAAAGCAACATGTCCCAGCTGTAAGCACAACAGAGATTAAAGACTACTTACCCAAAGTTAATGTTCTCTTTGATGTCCGCCTCACTGGAGTTTTCAAGAAACGGGGGGGGGGGGGAGGAAGAGGAGATTTATGAAGGTGTCAGCCATCTTCACACATCACAAGCTAATCTCAATGCAAGTTAAAATTATTTTTAAAAAAATTAACTCTTAGGGGAAGGGCACTGATACAAGTCTTCTGGAAAATTCTGAATTGGAAAATTTTGCAATTTTGCAATTTTGCACATCGGATCTATTTAGTAAACAAAAACTAGACAAAGAAGCACACTTGTGGTAATTTTAGGTGCTGCATAAATCTCACAAGTTTTCCCATTTTAGCCAAAAGTAGTTAAATTGAAATATTTGAGGGGGGGGGGAAGAACCAATAAAACACATTAAAGTGTGGCTTAAACTGTTAAACAAATAAAGCTTTATTTAGAATTTAGTTGTACTGGAACATTTGTAAATATTTTAAGACATGACAACTCAACTGCATACAGCTTCCCCACAGTTTTTAAATTTTGAAGGGAAAAGTGAAGGCAGTGAAAATTGCTCAGCATACTAGACTTACCACTGGGAGGAACAATGGGATATAAATCAAATAATAAATAAATACTAGCCTCAATAGCACATGAACTACAATCAGCTTAACAAAGCAAGTTAACAAAGCAAATGTCCAATTTGATTGGCACTGTATCCATGAATTTTTAGAAATGGAAAGCTGCAGAAAAACCACCTTTTCCATTATTATGGTGGACAGGGTGTTTATTAAAGACTATGTGCAAAGAAAAGCTGAATTCTGCATCCTGAACAAATGATGAAAAAGGTGCATCACTGCAGAATTCATTTTGCTTTTCCTGACCCCAAGGAGGAGCAGGAAGCCTGAAATCCAGAGCTTTCCCAACAACCAACTTGACCCATTTGCAGCTCTGCTTCAGTGCCCAGCTTTTGAGGTTTTGCTTCCAAGTTTATTTTCACAATCATATGGACCAGAAACTTGTTTTAATTTAATTTTTTTTAAAGTGAACCTGAGATCATCATTATACCAAATGTTAGTGAAGCAACTGTCTAGAGGTCATCTTTCCATCACACCAGAGATGAAAGGTGTTTTTTTTTTTTAACTTTATCGTCCTAGGCTCCCCTCACTCAGTGCACTGCCCACACTAACTAGGTTAAGGCTTGTGAGTTATTGATCCGTTGGGGTGACCCATGAAGGCTAAGATCAGCTGACATGCCAACCAGGACTGTGATCCTTACACACCAGCCCACTCATGGCTGCTGGATCTCCAGAGAAGTCTGCCTGATCTACTTTTTGAAAGGATGGGGCCCACCTTGCAACACAGCAATGCTGAAAACCTTCCAAGTATTAGAAGCAAGGATGATATGGGGAATTGCACCGGGGGTGTGGGGGTGGGGAAGGAGAGATGAGAGAGTAGAGTTGACTGGCTGTTTTCAATTGGGTGATAAAAAGAAGACAGTTGAAATGAAAAAACAAATGGGCCATGACACTTCAGAATTGCAAAGAGGAAAAGAGCCCCACTGTGCACTCAGGAAGGGGTCCTGAAGGCAGGTCGCCTCTTAAGCTAATAGAGTCTCTGCGTTACTCCTAAGAACTATAAACGAGTGCTGGGTAAGTCAACACCACCCCCTGGTGGACTGTAGTACGATTCACTCTCCCTCCACAACACATAGCTAGCAGATCGAGGTGGCATCTTACGTTGAGTCCTGAACATCTCGAGTGATACGATAGTTCCAGTCTCGGAAAAATTCATTCTCTTTGTCAAACTCGCGCTCATCCTCCCCAATGGTCACTGTAAACCGCTTCTCCTCAAAATCAGGCTCCTGCTCCTTCTTCATTGTGGCCTTTTTCAACACCTAAGAGGGTGAGAGGGAAGGAGTAGCCAGTCTGAAACAGCCTTCGCCAATCTGGTGCTCTCCAGAGGTTTTAGATTCCATCCGCTGGCTGAGGCAGATGGAAGTTGAAGTCCAGACCATCTGGAGGGCACCAGGTTGGCAAAGGCTACTCTAGAGAAGAGGCAGCAAAACCTAGACATGGTACATGCAGACCTGAATCCCTGCGGGGAGTGTTAATACCTCATCTAAATTTCAATTTATTTCTCAGATTAAAAACAAAACAAAACTAGACACTTTAAAAAAAATCTTAATATTCTGGCTCATTTTAAAATACATCACAACCCTGAGATAACATTTCACTCTCTCAGATTCTTTTAGAACCACAATGAGACTCTCAGAACTGCATGTTAGGGCTAAACTAAATAAGCACATTGTGTGGCATTCAGAATTAGTCCCACTCAGAGCAGACCCACTGTAGTTAAGACATTGCTGGCTTAGGTGCACTAATTTCAGTGGCTCTACTCTGGGTAGGCCTTAGCTGAACATTCCCCACTTTTTCAAAAGCATGCTTAAACTATTATTTTGAAAACTGGCCATTTCTTATTATTTCAGGGTAGGGGGAAGCATTTGGAAATATGCTCCTGACCTGAATCAGGTCAGGGAAGGCTGGCTTACTGCAAATAGCACCTTCAGGATAGGTAGCAGTCAGGGGAAGGAGAAAAATATTTGGTAGGAAACCAGCACAAGCCCCCAATCCAGATTGGGAACATGTTCCAAATCAGGACCTCATGGCTGCTTTTTCTCCAGAGTAAAAGTGATGTGTTGAGCATGCTTTATTTTATTTTTTAAAAATATGCAACTTGGCCCTTATTTGTTGATCTAGCTCTTCTGATAGGCACTCAAAATGATTTACAATTAAGTATTACCAACAAGGCATATTAAGCATTTTGGATATAATAAACTAATGCATCAAGAATGATTGATACACTTCTGCTCCTGCTCATTTGTTTTAAAAAATAAATGCATCTTGGAATCAGGGCTGTGAAGTCGGTATGTCAAGCCTTCAACTCCGACTCTCTATTTTTCTACTGTCTGACTTCGACTCTGACTCCTTCATAAATGGCAAATGTATATTAATGTATTAATATTAATAAATTAATATTAATATTAAAATATTAATTTTATTTTGAAGTCGGAGTCAGTACATTTCTACCGACTCTGACTCCACCCAAAATTGCTTCCGACTCCGACTCCACAGCCCTGCTTGGAATGCTTGTTTCTTCGCTCTGCAGCTGTGCTGCTGGTGGCTTTTGAGAGGCTCCAGAGAGTCAGACTCCATTATTTGGATGTTCAAAAACCAGTCTCATCAGCCAGAGTAAGATCATGGAACTGGGCATGGCAACGATTGGCTGTCATGCAGGTTCACAATGGAGTATCACGTGGCACCATGCACAAGCCACAGTGACCTCAGGATGACTAAGACTCAATATAACTTGACGTAGCTTTTGCTTTATGCTTTCAAGGGTAGTCTGCATAGCAACCTCAGCTTTTTGAAAAAGACACATAGTTTTGTCAGTTGACTAAACATTTAAATACGGTTTCCCAGGGAACTTGCCCCAAACAAAAGAGAGAGATAACATTGCACGTGGTCACGGAGGAAACAACTTGCTTACTACAAGAAAGGGCTGCAGCTCAATGGAAGAGAATGTGCTTTGCATGCAAAAGGTGCCAGGTCTTGTCCATAGCATCTCCAGTTGCACAACCACAAGTAGCAGAGCTGGGGGGGGGGAATCACTGCCAGAGAACTTGGAGAAGAGTTGACACTATCTGAAAAGGAAGACCAACTGGCTGCCTCTAAGGACCCAATTTGGACACAATGAGAACAAGCCGGGGTGAGGCTTGGGCCTGCATGCTCTCTCTGTCCCCCCCAGAGCGCGATGGGAGGAGATGAGAAGCTTTTGATTGCAAGTCGCTAGAAAGAGCAACACACAGTTTCCCTTTTTGTCTGAATGGGGGAAACTGCAGTTTGGTGCAATTCACAAATGCTGCTTATTCCCTCCCCTTGTGTGTGAGCAGACAAACCCAAAGCTTGTGCCTGCTCATTCCTAGTTCTCCAGGCTCTGATTTGGAGGGCATTGTGAATACCTGTGTGAGGCAGCCTCATTTGTACCCTGATCCAGATGCATTTCCCCTGTTGGGTATGTCCCTGGGCTGCTGTTTTACCTCTTTGGCGTGGCGGAGTCCTCGTTCCCAAGCACTTTCTGCTGGAGGGTCTGGAGGTGGTGGGGGCAAGAGTTCATCAACTACAGGGCCTCCCTGTTAAGAAAAAAAAAGAAAAGGACGGTCCCAGAAAGAGGTGACACACATGTTCATCACACCCACTTTGCCCTCCTGCCAAAGCATGGATCAGCCATTTGGCTAGCTGCCTATCGCCTCCCATCTGGTGGCACTGGGAAGTCAAATTTGCCAAGGGGGTGTAAAAATGATATTTATATAGAACAATAAGGAATTTGACTTTCCTATATTAAAAGACTTTGAGATAAAGCAGTCTTGTAAGGTTAAAGAGGCTGCCTTCTCCAAGGGGAAGAAAAACCTTTAAAAAGTGCTTGTTTTAACTTCAGTATAAATTATAATGAAAAATCTTAGGCTACTGATAAGAAAAACTTTTTTAAACTTTTTATTTATAATTTTATGATAACAAGAAAAACAACTAACCAGAGTAACGTACAGTTAAGTAAGTTGCATGTCAGGCATAATATAGCTGTCAGGTTGCATACCTTCCCTCTTCACAGCCATGGATTACCAACAGATAAATATGCATTATTCAAATATCCTCTCCAAAGAGAAGCATGTGTCGGGGGGGGTGTCCCTTTATTCCCTTTTATATAGCCTAAGAAAGGAAACCATACAGTATTGGATTGGTCATGTTTAGTTTCGCCTCTCAGTACCTGAAGGTGTTGCATAAGGCGTTCAGATAAAGTTAAGTTCCATACTCAAGAGATCACCAGTCCTCCTTGGAAGGGCCAGCAGGAGTTTTCCATTTTTTTAGCGACTGCCATTCTAGCTGCCATCAGCAGAAAATAAACCAGTTCTTTATGTACCAGAGAGGGATTCAGGTCACCCTCCAACATGAGAAGAACTGTCCCTGGGTCTGGATTTAAAGACTGGCCAGTACTAATAGAAACTTCAACAAAAGCCCATTTCCAAAAGTCTCTTATCTTAGGGTAGTCCCACCATGAGTGCAATAGTGTGCCACATAAGAAAACTTTTATGTTTTTAAAAATGACTCAGACTCTTGCTCCAAATTTGCATGATTATTGTCTATCCAGACTGCTTGGTATTAGAATTTCAGCAGAATTAAGAGAACGTTCCTTAATATGGCAGCTGCACTCTCTCTACACATGGAGGGTTCTGTACTTTCCATGAAACCTGCAAGGTGGTCAGAAGGTTGCATTCCAAGGATCTCAACAGCAATGGAAACTAAGACATATATTTGCATGGAAGTTAAAAAGAACTTGGGTTTTCAAGTGGAGAATAGACATGATCTGGAACATGAGCTAAGCAGCCTTTAATGAAGCTTCTTTCCGGGAAACAAGTTTGAAAAAGCGAGGAAGGATTGTGCCCCGCTTTGCAGTACAGCCTTGCCACCCGCTTGCCACCCCAGAGTATGTTTAGCATATGTACCCTAAAAGACAAGTTAGAAATCATAATCATCAAAGATTCAACCCTAGATACACAAACTAGACTGAAAGATACCTGTATGTGTAAAGCTCATTTTCTTTCCCCCCTTCCTGTCTGGTTGGAAGGTCAAGGATTGGGAACCTTAGGCTTCCAGATGTTCTTGAACTCCAACTCTCATCAGCCCCAGCCAGCATGCCCAATGGCCAGAGATGATGGGAGTTGTAGTCCAGCAACCTCTGGAGGGCCACAGGTTAGCCAACTCTGCTTCAGGAAATACGCCCTTATGCTTAGAAGGTTACAATCCTCCCTCCAAGGTCAGAGGCAGCCTGCCTCCAAACACCAGTTGCTGGAAACCGCAGGAGGGGAGAGTGCTGTTGTGTTCAGGTCTTGCTTGCAGGCTTTCCCACTGGGGCATCTGGTTGGCCACTGTGAAAACAGGATGCTGGACTAGATGGGCTACTGGCCTGATCTAGCAGGGCTCTTCTCACGTTCTTACAAACGTGCTTTTAAGTATGTGGCTTATAGGGCTATGGTTCAGTGGCACTGTGTGTGACCTCAGCATACGAGGTCACTTCGCTGAGCCGTGGTACATACCCAACTAAGAGATCTCAAGTAATGGCGTGCAAAATGAGCCCTTGTTGACCGACACAGTTTTTTCCCCCAGCAGCTCCAATAAGAGCTGACAGTACAGGACTCAGTATACCGCTGCTTTTCTAGAATAGTAGATGAGATGTTTCTAAAATAAGAACCCACAGGCCTCACAAAACAGTGCTGGAGCTTGCATGTGATCCAAAGGTGCTGCACTGCCCCCTCCCTGCAGCTTCTGCAATCACCAGCAGATCAACACAAGAGAAGATGCGAGTCCTGTAAATGCCAACATGACACTCCTCACATTCCCCAGCATTTGCACAGCTTCTAATGCAATGTGGCCTAGTCAGTCTCACAGACTTCCGAATCAAACCAAGAATTTTAAAATCACATATAGTGTATTACTATACCCAAGGATTGGCTGGCATCAGAGGATGAGGCCCAGGGCCAATAGGTGGTGCACCATTAGGAGAGAAAGGATCTGGCTTGGAGATCAAAGAGTAGTTTCCTTTGTCATTCACACCAGGATGAATAAAGCGGCAGTTCATACCCCAAGTGCAGTGCCCTGTGGAAGAAATGCACAGATGTTTTACAGTCTTCATGCACAAGAAAGTAAAAAATGTGACTGGAGTATATTCTACCTTTGTAGAGGAGACCAAATCAGCCTTTAAAAACAAAAATAGCACAGCGCATGAATCAGAGGAGCAATGTTGTGCTGATGTATTCCATTTTATTTCATGGCTGCCACTTCTTTAAAAACTGCCCAGGTCCCAAGAACAGCAAATGTGGCTCAGTGAACTGCCCACCTTCCCCTTCTAGGTATTAGAACCTAGCAGGGCTTGAAGAGGGTTGTATCCTTGACCAAAGAGCCAAATAGAGGCTCACCTTTTCATTGCCTGACAAGTGTCACTTTATTGCTAGTTCAACCTCTGAGCTTGGAAGGTGGTCAGCATACATGAATTCTCAGAACTAGGCGTGCATTGTTCAATCGATTTAAAACCTTCTGAGTAACTTAAAAAGGTGCCATTCAATAATCACTTTTTATAAAAATTGCAGATGGAAAGTACCATCTTAAAAGAGTCTATTCTCTTGTATACGAAGGAGTGCCTCTTCCACAAGGATGTCTGCCACAATACAGATATCCACCATCTAAAAACAAACCCAAGTCCGCTTCAGAATTATTATTTTTACTCAGATGCAATTTCTATTCAGAACTGGAAATGACAAGTGGATGGGGTTTGGGTTTTTTTTTATAATCTGTTTTAAAACATAATGTATGCTTTAAACAAAACCCCACACCTCCTAGTCCTTATTTTTATTGAATTGTGCGTGAATTATACTACAGCTGGAAATTAACAGTGTATTTTGTATATTCACGAAGCTCAGCTCGTCATTAAGCAAGCTTCCCCAGCCTCCTCCCATTTCCCTACCACCCACCCACAAATCCTTCAAAAGCAATGCTATCTCAAGATGTGGCGGCTTTATTTATATTGAGAATTTATATCCTACCCTTTCTAGGGCAGCTGACATAATGCAGCTAAAAAGATTGTAACACACGCAAATAAAAAGCAACTTTGAAAAACAGCATTAAAGCCAACTAATTAAACCTGTACTTAAAAAGGCCTCGGGAAATCTGATTGCTACCTGCTGTATCTATGTCAGCAAGAGTTCAGGCCCAGCAGCTGAATGGAGTGTCCATATGCAAAGGCATATGGGACAAGCAGGAGGATGGCTCTTGCTTCATGCCCAGCTTGCAAGATTCCCTAAAGCAGCCTTTCCCAACCTGGTATCCTCCAGATGTTTGGGATTACAACTCCCATTGGCCTCTGCCAGCATTGGCTGTGGTGATGGGAGCTGTACTCCAAAACATCTGGAAGGCACTAGGGTGGCGAAGGCCCCCCTACAGTATGAGTGGCCATTGCTAGAAACAATATGATTCCAGGTGGACCAGTCATGGTCTGATCCAGCAGGATTCCCCCTAATGAAGTCCTTTAGTGATGCTCACTGTGAAAACTTTTCAACTGGTGCGACTCGAACCCAGAAGCAATCCTGGATAATGTAGTATGTTGAGAAGCCACATGGATATGGATGACAGAGGTGTTAAATCCTCCCAGCTGCCTCTGCAAGCTCAAGGAGGGAGGGAGCTCTTGGGCTTGGCTCCTACCTTTCATGAAAAACCGGCAGGTGAGACGAGGCCTCACTTTCCTGTCATTGGGGTCTTTTACCTCTCCCTCCTCCAGATCGTCATCCTGAAAGACACAGAGGGACAGGTATTTAAAAGGCAGTTCTGCCAAAGGTATTTCCATCACCACCACCTTTCAGTCAAGGTGCATGAAGCGGCCAAGGAGTTAGTTGCATACTGGGAGACAGGGGAAGCCAAACATCTTCCATCCAGTTGCTCCTCAACAGTGAGCTACGTTAGACCAGCCGTAAAAGGTACACCCTAGTCCTTGCCCATCCTCCCACTTTCCCCAGTTGCCTTTCTCTGCTGCTTCTGAGGACTGCTGGCCCTTAAGAGTCAGAAGGTCTGTTTACGGATGTTCAGAGTGGCAAGCCCAGAGCTTCTGGGTGCTGCAGACTTCTCACTTCCTCTCAACTGCCAGTGACCTTCCCACTACCACATTTATAGCGCCATCTCTTATTTTATTTATTTATATCTTTTTTTTCCCTCCAAGGAGCTCAAGGTGGTATACATGATTCTCCACCTCCCAATTCTATTCTCACAACCACCCGGAGAGACAGTGACTGGCCCACGGTCATTCAGTGAGCTTCATGGTTGAATGGGGATTCGAACCCTGGTCTCCTAGGTCATAGTCCAGCATTCTAACCAATGGCACCACTCTTGTTCTCTTTTCAGCTATCTATCCCTTTCTACCACTTGCAACTCTGCCAAAATATTGCAGATTGTCCAAGACTTGGGTTCTGAGTAAAGCTTCAAAGATCAAAAGCTTTAAACAAGTATGCAGAGACTGCTTGATTTGCACAAGATAATTTCAATGAAGGATAAATTAACCTGGAAGAGATTTTCTTAAAATTCCCCCTCCCTGCCTCCTGCTTACTGCCTCCCACAGAAGTGTTTTATTTCTAGGATTCTCCTATTCATAGATCTGTAGGATGCCAGGTACGCAGATGGGTTCCACACTATTAAGTTCAAAGGCAATCTGTGTTACCAGCAGCTCTTAAGAGAGTGAATTAAAACCATTTCACTGTTCATTGCCACAACATCCCCCTCTCCCATTACATCCCTCTTTTGGGAAGTACCGCACAAAATCACAATGTGGTATGGCTCTTACTTTGTCATGAAAATGGGAAGCCACACTACAGCACAACACGTGGAGAGAGAAAGCTGGACGTTCTTTATGACAGTCTTCAAAATTAATCACTCGGAAAGACCAGACAGCAAAAGCAAGACTGCTTTTAATCAAACGAGGGGCTGTAGCTCAGCAGAGCATTTGCTTTAGAGACACAAGGCCAGAGGTTCTACCGCTGGCATCTTTTGGGGTGGGGGTAGGGAGTTGGTTCAGTGGTGGATTACACGTTTTGTATGCAGAACAACGCCAGGCTCAATCCACCTAAAACTGGGGCATCCAACCTCCAGATGCTGTCGCCTTCATCGCTACCATTCTTGACCACTGGCCACGGTGTCTGGGACCGATGGGACCAGAGGTCTACAACATCAGGAGGGCACCAGGTGCCAATTAGGACAGGTGATGAATGGTCAGAATAGCCAGACAAATGGCCTGACTTGGTACAGGGCCGCTTTGCACGTTCATATGGATAGCATAGAAATAGCAGGCCTTGTTGTCTGACCTCTCAACTTCCTTCTTCAATTTTTGAAGAGACTAGGTAGTGAAGGTAAGTCCTGCTTCCCTTAAGCAACATCACAACCACGTTGCTCTTTTAAACAAGAACATTGCTATGGAGCAGGGACTCTAATGGGCACCTTCTACTCTGCCCTTGGAGCCTCTTCTAACTGAGGCATCAGCAACAGGCAGGGAGAAGCCACAGTGCCATATTCTCATCGCTTTCAGCTCTGTCCTCAATGGCAGTCTGCCTTCTTTTCTTTTCTTTTTTGGTTACTTTACTACTTCACGAATTTATTGTAACAGCTTCCTGGGAGGAACACAATTACTCCACAACCCCAGATTTACCTGTTGGCTACAGGGCTTTCAAGACCACTGCTGCCTTCAAATGTAGGCAAAAGAAGACTTTCAAAGGCTAGATGAATGTCAAATTTCACACTCGTTTCATCGTGCCCTTTCACTTCCCTCAGGTCCCAAGTCTGGGCAACTGATGGAGAAGGTCACCCGCTCTCTTTAGCACATGTGATTTCTGAGATGAGATCCACCAAACCCCTGGCAGGATCTTTAGCATCCATTCCCTGAGAATTTGAGAGACTCAAATAAGCTACATTAGAGTCCTGCCACTAAAGATGATTCCCCCTTCCCCCTTTTTGACCTCATTACTCCATGTCCCTGTGGTTCATCCCGGCACAAGCATACAGCATCTCCAGCCCTACGTAAGGACTTTCTCCAATCTAAACCAGTCTCCCACTTCCTTCAAAGAAGCTGTGCTGATGTGTAAACATTATACTGCTGGCAGTGTCACTCTCAGCAGCTATGATGTTTATGAACATTCCATGACATCACAGAAGCTCTGTAAATGGCTTGCGCAGACTGGCTGGCAAGCAATTCTAATTAATGCAAATATATTTGAGACATCATCTTTGTTTACCCTGCAGAAGCAACATGCCTCACAAGACTAATTCACAAAGCAGGAAAAAAGGCATCCTACTGCCTTGCCTGGAAAATGGCT
This sequence comes from Rhineura floridana, assembly GCF_030035675.1. NCBI lineage: Eukaryota > Metazoa > Chordata > Lepidosauria > Squamata > Rhineuridae > Rhineura > Rhineura floridana. The sequence goes on from NC_084492.1 coordinate 38,379,592, forward strand.
AAGCCCCTGTATTATGCCCAAATGCAAGCAGAGCAATGCAACCAATCACATTCTGTAGAACTGTACAAGCTCCTTGCAAACTTGAAAATTTAGCAAGGAAGAAAGGAAAGCATCTGGAAGAGGATTCATGACAACATGCCCAATAGCAGCTTATGTCTGAGAACTGGCTAGAGGGGTAGCCCTGTATAGCATTTATCACAGAGAACTTCATGGAAATGCAAAGCATAAGTACTGGATTAAATAGCCCATCCAGGATGAGTTATGCCTCTGCTATGCTCTCTTTAATAGACTGACTGGCAATAGAAGCAGGTAGGTTTTAGGGCTAGTCATTATGCAGAAATGCCAAGCTTGCATGAACAGACATAAGCTATGCTATGTGTATGTAAAGAGTTCACAATCAAGCTTCCGGACACAAGCAAATTGGGGTGGGGATGGGAAATGTGTTTTACAGGTATGGTGTGTACGCAGCCCAGGAATGCAGGGCAGGGATGGAGCAGAAACTCAACATGCTTGAAAAAGCTTTCTCCATTCTTCCCGAGAGATTCTGCAAATGAAACTCCTGGCCTCTAGTCAGCACTGCCATTGCATCCCTTTGCACTGCCATTGCATCTCCACTGTGGCATCCCTTTGCTTCTAGGCTTTTCTGAATGAGGGTGCTCAGAATGAATGACCTGACATGAAACTGACAAGCATCTGGCCACTCCAGCAATGGCAGTGCCATGTGATGCTATTAAGATTCCTCCTGATGAAAAAGTACCAGTGGAAACACCCATTTGTGTGTGCAGGAGATCTAGAAAGCAGAAAGGGGGGAGTAAGTGTTGTGCACTCCCTGGTTTCTAGAGATGCAGGCTGGGGGGCAGAAGCTGAGACTGTGGGAAGGAGCAGAACTTACATCAATCTCTCCATCGTCAATTTCCCCATCTTCCTCTTTCTTCTTCTCCTTCAGGGGCTCCTGCTCACCCCTTTCCTCATCACTCTTCGTGCCAGATTTCTTCTCGTCCCCGGGGGGTTCGTCTACCATCTCCTCCTCCTCCTCCTCCTCTTCCCCAGCCTTGTCAATCTCGTCATCGGCTGCAATGGTGCTCGGCTCCTCGGGAACTTCCTCGTCATAGTCCAGTTCGTGCTCGTCCAGTTCCCGAGTGACCGAAGATGCTTCGTCGCCAAGGTCATTTGCCCCATCTTCCTCCTCCTCCTCCTTGACAGACAGAGAGCCCTTAAGCTTGCTGCTTTGCTGATTGGCATCAGAGTCCTGAGACTTGGTTTCACTCAAGCGGTCCTCTTCACCCGAGTGGTTTTCTTCTTCCTCCTCCTCCTCCTCCTGGCTCAGTAATCTGGCAGCATCTTCCCCCAAATTGGTGCCCAGCCCTTCCTCCCCATCCTGTTCCGAGCCACTGTCTTTCAGGATTTTGTCATCGGAGAGCTGCTGGTCGTCGTCCTCTTCCTCCTCTTCCTCCTCGGGAGAGCGAGGGCTTTGCTCAGGGCTTTCGGAAACATCCATCAGGGACTGCTACTCTGTAATGGAGAAAAATAAATAACTGGATGGGACAAAAAAAGGATTTAAGGTTGCTTCTTAACAGTGTAAACTCCCAGCCTCCATCACTCCTACACCTCTCAGCTCTTATTCGTATTTTAATAGTTTTCTACAATAGTCTGAAGGGGATGTGTAATAAACAAAGTTGACACCTATGGCAGAGACCCATTCATCCAGCTGGGAAAGCCTGTCGCAACAAAAATGTCTTCACCTGTTTCTGGAAAGTGCAGATAGTGGGCACCTTGTATATCTCAACAGGAATGCTATTCCACAGAACAGAGACAGCCACCCTGAAAGCCCTCCTTTGAGTTATCGTGGAGTGAGCTTCTGATATCTTTGGAATCTGCAGGAGAAGCTCTCCCACAGACCACAGTGACCTACTGGGTATATAAGGGATAAGGTGGTCTCTCAAGTAACCTGGTCCTGAGCTGTACAGGGCCTTATATGTTAGCACCAACACCAGGTGCAGATACTCTTTAAGCGCAAATCCTCAGTTAACTATCCAAGAAGAGAGACTGGGCCTTCCTGCCCAACAGTACCATTTAAGACTGCAGCGTTTCAGCCAGAATGGCCTCTGCTCTGAGTTACATAAAGTATAGCAACATTGGAAGTTGTCTCATACTGAGCCAGACCACTGGACCATCTAGCTCACTTTTGTGTCTACAAGGACTGGCAGTCATTCTCCAGGGCTGTAGGGGGATGCTCTGCCACTGAGCTACAGCAAACAGTGGCATCAACCAGAGAATCTGGTGCAGATGTATGTGAAAGATGTGATCCACGGGATTTCACCAAGTACAATCTTCTGACCCTTATGGATGACAACTTGGGAATGTTGACCCCAAGTTTGCTTGGGGTTGGCAAGACACCCAGCCCCAGGCGTTCAGCACACATCATGGTCAAATGCCCAGTATAGCAGACAGTTCCCTGTCTGCTGACTCTAATGACATACGACCTCTTTCCCCATGCCTGACCTCTATTCTCCGCTACTCTTCCCCTCCCCAGCACTGCCACATCTAAAGACAGCCAACCGACAAAAGATGCATGCTTTCTGAAAACCCAAACTGTGGAAGGATAATTAATGTGAAGGCAATATATTTACTTAATTTACAAACTTACTCAGAATGCAGAGCATGTGGAACCATGACACAAGGGTATGCACATGGTCCTAAACTTGGGTTTTTATCCCAAGGACTTAGGGACGATTACAACACCTAGACTCTGCAAATTCCAGAGAGGCAGCAATCTTAGTATGTTGCAGCAAGATCAGCAGAGGATCTTGTGGTACTGGCAGATAGATCTACAGTGGCAGAAGCTCACTTCATCACCCACAGCACTGGCAAGTGCCATATAATGTTGCACATCAGATGCGACACTATGGCACCTGCTAGGACTGTGGGTGATCTTTGTGCCCAAAACTCTGCAACCAAACAAGTGGCATCTAAGCAAAGGAATTTTAAAGATATTTAAGGCGGCAGCCACAATTTCAGCTACACCAACAGGAGGAACATGGGCACCTGTACGGTGCATACTCATGTAACCAAAATCAAAAGTGGAGTCAGTTGGGGGAAATGGGCGAGTGATGGTGCTCCAAGATTTGGGATGTGGCTAGAGGCAGGTGTGCAACTTTGCCCATTGGTAGGTCCCAATCAGTTTGTTAGGGCAGGAAGCAAAGGAAGGTGGACAGCTTCTGGAAGCTCTGGAGACACCAAGCATTATCCGACATTTTAACTCCATGGCTGCCATTTCTGCCATCATCTATTTCATCCCAACAGCCATGCCACAAAGGTGAACTGGCTGGGGAGGAACATAATTTTTCAAGGCACAGCAGTGAAGCTTCCTGCAATTGCTTTTTCCAAGCGCACCACTCTTTTCTCTCCCTTTCATTGTATTTATTTTCTCACCTCACAGGGTATAAGAAATTACAGTTCTGGGATGCGTTATCAAACAGACTGCTGCAGATAATTAGACTTCACTGCCCTTTTAAAAGCGTGCAGGAGAATTTAACCTGGAGGTTATTGCCAAATCCTACTACACCTAGTTGTCTTCTGCCCTTCTAAACCATTTCCCTTGTGCTTCCAGTGACACAATTAGTATTACAAAAATAAACCAAAGGAGTCATACATCAAAGTTCAAGGTGTCTTGGTGTACAAAGCTCTATGCAGCTTGGGACCAGGATACCTGAAAGACTGTCTTATCCTTTATATACCCAGTCGATCACTGTGCTCTACATGTGAGGGCCTCCTGTAGATACCATCTTATCAGGAGGTCCATTCTGCACAACATAGGAAACAGAACTTTAATGTGGCGGCACCCACCCTGTGGAATTCCCTCCCCTTAAATATTAGACAGGCACCATCTGTGTTATCTTTTTGACACCTATCGAAGATTTTCCTCTTTCAACAAGCCTTTTAAGTAGAGACCTTATCCCAGTCTGCGTCTGTATTGGAATTACTTTTTAATATGTTTTTAACCTTTTTTCTTTTAAAAAACAAAAAAGTCTTGAAAGCTTTTTAAAAATGTTTTTAAAGATATTTTGTTTTAATGTATTTTAAAGTCTGTTTTTATGTTTTAAAGTGTTTTTAGTGCTTTTGTTTGCCGCCCTGGGCTCCTCCTGGAAGGGCAGGATATAAATCAAATAATAAATAAATAAAGGGAAAATAGGAAGGAACACCCCAATAAACATCTGGCGAGTCTTTGGAACAAGGGGGAAGAACATGTCCAAACAACAGAGGTTTGCATTCTCTTCCTTGCTGGGCTGTAATGTTATGGGCAAAAAACAGCACTCCACTCTAAGTGCCAACAGCTAGTCTGTAGATGAAGGAGAGTCTGATTCCTGCCAGATCCCACATGCCATACATGGCAAGTGTGGCTAACGTTTTACCTCCAGATGACGCTGGACTACAACTCTCATTATCCTTGACTTCTGGCATGCTGCCTGAGACTGATGGTAGTTGTGAGTCCAGCAACTTCCAGAGGGTCACAGGTTAGCCACCCCTGTAGAACAGAGACATCCTGAGTACAAGCAAAACCACTTACTGATCCCTCAGGAAAGTGAGGTTGGTATGGAAGAAGGATTGAAGATTTTCTTTTAAAAAAAGTTCTACATTGATTAGGATCGATTTAGCATGTTGTATCTGTAGCACTTTTGGTTTTCGTTTATACCTCTCTGTGTATATTCACCCTTAAAAATTAATAGACTATGTGTAATATGTAATATTTAACGTTCTTAATAATGGTCACTTGAAAGACATTAGGCAGAACTTTGAAACTGACCAATTCTTCTTGTGTTTCATCCATTCACTGAGTGAATGAATTTGATTTTATAGAACAACACATCTAGATATTAAAAAATGTCCATTCTACTTCATTAAATTAGACCCTACGGACGTCCTTTACAGCAGGGGTAACTAACCCGTGGCCCTCTGCACGTTATTTGACTCCAACTCCCATCAGCCCCAGCCAGCATGGCCAATGGTCAGGGACAGTGGGAGTTGCAGACCAGCAGCATCTGGAGGGCCAAAGGTTCCCCAGCCCTGCTTCAGAGGGCTAAAACTTCCTTCCATACTGCCCACAACTCTTCTGTTAGCATTGCTTCCCCTCCAGAAGTAAAAAATCTAGAGCTAGCCCTGATCATGACCTGTACATCCAACAGCGTATCAGCCTCCTTCATACCAAAACAAATATCTAGCATTTAGAAAGTAGACGAGAAGTAACAAAGATGAAGTGATATTACTACTGCATGGAGTGTTCAGGTAGATAATAAATTCCAACTTAAAAAGCCTTTTAACTTTCGAACGCCACCACAGCATAATATGTCTGTATATAAATGTATTAGGATGGAGGAATAAAACAGGACTTGCTTCAAACAAAAATCAAATGAACTGAAGAAGTCCTCAAATTTCTATGACGCATTAGACTCTTAGAGAATATTTAGTACATCAACTTTGGGGTCATATTTGAATTTCCACTATTTCTAGGCTCACACAGTCAGCACAAAAGGAAACAAGAGAGAATATTATTAAAGAGCTTAAAGAATGCTGCTAATTGCCTCCTGTTAAACTGTGGCTCTGGGCAATAAAGTGCAGCTTGAGCTAATAAAGAGCTACCTACACATTAGCCATTTCAAATGCACTTAACGGCCAGATCAGAGATCAGAAACATCCATGACCAAAAGCTTCATGTACTGCCTGTTTTTCTGATTATAATTTTAAATTGTTTAATTGCCTCAGAAAATTATCACCTGCCAAACACAGACCCAGCGGCTTGTTTACAATATGAAACCCATGAAGTTAAAGGGCAGCATTAACAGGCTTACAAAAATGTACCAGAACATGAGCTGGGATAACTGTTTCTTAGGCTAGCTGAAAAAATAAAGTTTGAGAGGAAGCGATCAAGATACTTTCCCAGGACTTGCTCTGGAGTCTGGAAGGTAATGCCTGGATATATTTCATCAGAAAGACTAAAGGAAAAAGGTATTTTGCCTGCTGACTGTTTAGCTCCAAGAATTCCATGTGCTTAATGTCAGCCAGTGATTTTCTGAAGAGACATAAAAACTGTGCAGACAATCAAGAATATCCCTTGTGTCTGTTTCAGAGCAACAAAAACACTAGAAAATTTATAACCCCCCTCTCCAAAATAGTATGTCTTACACAGCCTCCCACTTGTGACGAATGGGAATTGCAAAACAAGTAAGAATGGACAGGGTAACAGGCTGTAAAATATTTCCCAGATTTCCCAGGCGGTGGTCTGACGGCACATGAGGCCAGCACCCTGCTGAACCTAAGCAGGGTCAGGTCTGGTCAGTGCCTGGGTGGGAGACTGCCTGGGAACCATATGTAAGCGCCATGGGTTTCTATCATGAAAAGAAAGGTGGGGTATAAATGTAATAAATAAAACAAACAAACAAATAATAAAATAAACATCTTCTTGCTTGCTTTGCATATAGGATTGTGTTGATTGATTAGTACATGAGCATTATTTGAGCTTAGGTAGACATTCATCCCTTAGTCAAATGGCTAGCATCCAGGGAGAGAATGAATGTGTGCCCCCCCCTCATTATGTGGCTTGGCTATCATTTGACATGTACTTTCTTCCCATTAAAAAGAATCCCCTTACCATGTAATATGCAACCAATACTTACCCAGCACAGGAGACAAGCCAACTAACTATTAACAAGCCTGGAAGAAGATGGAGGGCAGAGAACAAATACACTGTGCCACAGAAACCAAATGAAACTAAATACATAGGTGGATTAAATACCAGAAGTTTGAAACATACATTCACAACCAAAGATTTAAAAGGTCTAAACAAGGGAAATGTTTCTCTCATATAAGTAATGGCATCGGATTGTAAAGAGAACAAGATTTAGCCTTTGTCTCAGTGCTACCGTTCCCCAAAGGATTTTTGCCTGTAGATATAATTTGCTTCCCTAGTTAGGTCTCAGATGAAATGGCTTTTTTTTTTGTTCCTTTAATTTAAATGGTTTGCCAGAATAATATTTAGGGAAGTAAAATCTTGAATGCTTCCTTTCACAACCGAAGTGTCTAATCCTGCAGTGCTTGCTGCAACATTGGTTTTTAAAGGTGAACTATAGGATGTACAGAATGCTGAGTGAACCATTAATAAGGCCAGAAAAACATTTCAAATACATATTTGCCAGCTTCAATTGTTTTCATAGCAATCATCAATTTCTTTTAAAGACTGACCTCCACAGTTTTCCAGGTACCAGAAACGAATTCTCAGGTACCTGGAATTTTTCTCCAGTGCTGGCCATGAATAAAGAAACAGAAAAGGAAATCTCATATTATTGATCACTAATCACTAGTACCAAAGTTCTTTCAGAGACGGTCCATTCATGATCTGTTACTTTTTCAATTTTCCCAGAAAAAAATAACTACATCTATTTGAAGCATGGTGTAGTGGTTAGAGTGCCTGACTAGGACCAGGGAGATGTAGGTTCAAATCTCCATTCAGCCATGAAGCTGACTGGGAGACCTTGGGCCAGATTCTGTCTCTCAGTCTAACCTACTGGGAGGATAACACGGTGGGGCGAGAACTATGTACACTGCCTTGAGCCTCAAAGGAGGATAGGAGAAGAGCAGAGTACATAAATAACAGCACTTGGCTACTATTGAGAACGTAGTATGATCGTTGTGAAGTCTACCCAACGCTACCTGCCCATGGTAGTGACTATGAAATGATTTAGAGAAGAAGGGGGAGCAACATGCAGTCTCCTGCCAGATGGAGCTTTGGTGATCGGGGACTGAAATAATACTGGGTTTGCAGTTGGCAGATTATTTTGCTTGGCAAATGTCACACCCACTCTTTCTGCTCAATTCCACTGGTGAAATGCAGTTGGTGTTATGCTAGTTAGTTTAGCAGAACTAAAAACCAGGATTTTTGTGTATTTTAGGCTGCAATCCTGTACCCACTTACCTGAGAGCAGCCTCTATTAAACTTTATGGGAATTACTTTTGAATAGACATGTGTAGGATTGTGGGAGATTGTTCTACTCTGGCTCTTTTTTTTACAGCTGCATTTGATTACTTTTATTGATGACTGTTTTTATGTACTGTAAACTGCTTTCTGAGGTTTTAACCTTAAAATCAGCATATAAATACCAAAACAAACAAACAAACAGCCACCCAACTTTAGCAGTACTGCTTGAATATACAGTCTTAACAGCCCAGCGATGAATGGGCATTTATTACAAAGTCTGTTGTCCCAGCCGTAGGAGTTTAAAACAGCAAGAAATGTTACCAGCTGTTGATACCTACAGATATAGTACACTGGGATCTTACACATACAATGCCAGAAAAACACAGAGTTGAGCTGGAAAAGTGTCATTAGGAGTCTAGAAAGGGCACACTACCTTTTGAAAAAACACTTCTTCGAAGCTAGAGGGCTACTGAATGGCTAAATGCTATTTTTCTTGGCTTTATTCAATTCTCACTTATCCACAATACCCAAGAGCTTATTCAAGAGCTTTTGAGATCCTCCTTCACTAACTTGTCACAGGGAGGTGGTGTAGTGTAGTGGCTTAGAAAAAGGGAGCATTATAAACACACAGTTTGAATCTTGTCTCTGATGCGAGGTGGCTGCAGGCAAGACACACTCACTCTCAACATCAGCACCTTTCCTCATCTGCAACATGGAGTTAATACTGACCTACCTTTTAGGCTTGTTGTAAATATGTCAAGGTAAGTTATGCGAACCACTTTGAACACTCAACATACTATGCAAATGCCAAGTATTAGCAACAAATCCTAGTTCTGTCCCAAATTACCAAGGAGCTCCCTGTCAACAGCCAGCTACCAATGAGCTTCCTATGTTTAAGATCTCCAGGAGCTACCTGGCCATATTTAGGACATATGTAGACCCTATATCAACTAAGCAGAGTCTAACAAAGGCCATGACTATTATCTTTCCTATTCTCAACTCTATTCCTTCCTACTTAGAAATCACACTTTCTTCTTTCATTGTACCTTAAAACAAATCACCTTTTCTTATCTTTAGCATCTTAAATTAAGACCCTGCTGTAATAACTTTTCTTACTTTAAGCAATCCTCATGCCTTTCAATATCCCCACCCACAAAGAGTGACATCCACTTCATTATACACCACTCTGCCCAGTCAAGAGCCCCTTCCTCAAGCCCTGGTTGAGATGCATGTTCTCACACTCTCTCTTTCATATGGAAAACAAATAAGCCCAAATCCATTCATCCAAAACTTTTGATTAGACATCCTTTGCACAATCCTCAAATCTCCATTTCAGTAACACCTCCTGCTGAGCTTCTGCTTATAACTTCAGAGCCCCTCCTATCTCCATGCTGTCCACAAACAAGTAAGCAGGTCCCTCTCTCTCTTCTGCCACTCTCCTCTTTCAGTAACCAGACCTATGTTCTTAAGCCTTCCATTAGGGGCTGAATCAACCTTCTCCATCACTCCTTACCTGACCCCTTACCACACATAGCCTAATTGTGGGATCATCCCCTTCCAAAGGGAACAGACTCCACAGCTGGCTGCTGAGGAACCCACAGTGGAAACTGCTATTGTGATTTGCTTGTCCTGCATCGGGGGCTCAGCCTGTCCCATATACCCTTCAATTCAGGAGTGACCATCAACCTTCTGCTACACACTACTCAACTTATACCCCACCAATGCCAGATGGTGCAAACAGGCCACAGCTCAGTGCAGAATACTGGATGTGCAGAAGGTCCTATACCCAGTCCCTACCCTCTCCTGTCAAAAGGCTCGCAAACAGCAGGGCTCTGAGAATTTCTCTCAGACAACACTGGGCTTGATGAAGCAGTAGTTCAATGCAGCATAAGGCAGTTTCTTATAGGGCAGGGGCAGCCAACATGGTGCACTCCAAGATGCTGGTGAATTACAGTCCCATCATCCTTACTCATTAGCCATGCTGGCTGTGGCTAATGGGTGCTGGAATCCAAAAATATCTGGAAGGCACCACATTGACTACCCATGTTTTAGGGGTTGGCCATCACTCTGTGGTAAAAGCACATGCTGAAGCTCCCAGATTCATTTCCAGTTAGACAAGACAGCAGATAGCAGGGCATTAACTGCTGCCAGTTAGAGAAAACCATACTGAACTAGACAGATCCACAACCTGACTCAGTATAAAGCAGCTTCATGGATTCATCAGCAGCTTTCACAGCTCAGTGGCAGAGTACCTGTTTTGCTTGCAGAAGGATCCATGTTCAGTTGCTGGCATCTCCACTGAAAGCATCACTGGTAGCCAGCTGGGAAGGCCCTCCCTTTACCTGAGCACATGGAGAGCCACTGAAATGACAACAGCAGACTGGGTGGGCTAATGATCCAACTCACCAGAAGGCAGGCTGACAAAAGGCAGGGGTAGCCAAGGTGATGCTCTCCTCAGCTTCCATCAGGCCCAGCCACCATGGCCAATGGCCAGGAATGATGGGAGTTGGGAGCCCCAACAAAATTGAGGGGGGCATCCCTGGGTGTGGCGATCTCTCACTGGCAGATCATATGCAAAAGGACCTATCTTTGATGGACAGAACAAAGCACCTCAAGTTCTACTGGGCCTGCCTAAAACTTCGGAGAGATGTTTTCAGCCAGAACAGGAGCTCTTGGGCTAAGCAGAGCGATGCTCTGCTTCAGGCAGCTTAATTTGTTCACAGGGGATGGGCCTTCCCCCACTCAAAGCCGCCTTCATCATCACCACCACCGAGCAACACCAACCCTGTACAGAGGGCCGACCTCCCCTTCCCCACCTCCTTGTGGGATCCCCTGGAGATCATCCCTTCGATGCCCCCCTCCTGTGAACCAGCATTGGTCCCTGTCGCGGGGAGTGGGCACAGCCTCCCCCTCCCCAATGACGTCATCCATCCCCTTTCACGGCTGAGGGAGAGGCCTGCCTCCTGAGGACGCGGAGCGCGAGCACAGGAGGCGACACCCCCTCCCATTCCAGGGGGCCTCAGCCCAGCCCACCTATCGCCCTCAGCCCACCTTCAGGCCCGTGAGCCGCGCCCGTTTGTCCTCACCTGGCCGGACGAGAAGGGGCCGAGGGGGGGGAGGGAAAGCGACTCCGGGAAGCGGCGGGGCGCGAGACAGGGCCTCTACTGGCGGCGGCGGAGCAAGGCGGCCATGGCGTGACGTCATCCAGGCGCGCCGGCGGCGGCGGCGACGGGACGGCTACAGAGAGAAGGGCTTGGAGAGGCGCATGCGCGAAGGAGGAGGAAGAGGGGGCGGGGCAACGTATCGCTAAGCTTTGGAGAAATGATAGGCAGGCGGGAACCACCCCTCGAAGACTTTTGCAGCCAATCAGAGGGCCCAGCGGTAGACGGCCGCGCGCTTCGCCAAGAGACGAGGGGGGGGGGAAAGAAAGATGCCTGGCGCGCCTGCGCATTGAGTGCTTGAGGGCCTTTGCGGGCAGAAGCCTCTTCCCAGACCTTGCTTCAGCCCTGCGCCTGGAGTTATAAATATATAAATATAAAGCACGAGTGATTCTGAGCATGTGCAGAGTGCCTATCCCGCCAAGGTTGTCACCTCGTGTCCTCCACTCCCGCCTCACATTCTGCCAGGGCACATTCTACACAATCTGTCTCTAAGAATCACACTACAGCCAGAAGTTCAAGAGGTGGAGCTCTTCCTTCCAAGGACAAGGAGATGAGGGAAGTAGATAGTGAGGGTTGCTGATTTCCCGCAACAGTCGCAATGGTTGCTTCTAAGAGCCACACTTAAGGCAAAAATTCAAGAGGTTGAAACTTTCTCCCAATGCTGCATGTGCATGTACATTCTGGAGAAAACGATACCAGCTGATTTTACAGCAACAACATGGAAGCAGGTAATTAGTGTGCTGATTCTCCCTCTCCACCTTCAGGCCAATAGTTGCCTCTGGGAGCCTCACAAGTCACAACAGGCAGAAATTCAAGAGGTGAAACTTCTTCCATCACTTCCTGAGAAAAACTACACCAGGAGAAAGAGGGTGGCAGAGTTGCCTGCTGTTTCCTACTGACCCTGTTCTTGTTCTTTTAAAGGCTGCATGCCAGGCAGAAAATCAACAGGTGGCACCATACTCCTCCCACTCCCTGCTCTTGAGGCTAGATAAGGATTAATTGGAACAGTTGCTGCCATTCCCTGTGTGTTTTGAGAGAAATGCTCTTCTTCGAGGTAAATAATAGCTCACGGAGGTGATTACAGAGAATCAAGTTGCCCAGCGACACTCTGTGGCACAGGTGGGGAATATCTGTGGCCCTCCAGGTGTTGTGGGACTCCAGCTCCCATCAGCCCCAACTGGCATGACCAGTAGTCAGGGATGATAGTAGATGTAGTCCGGTAACACCTGGAGCTGCAGACTCTGCATCCCTGCTCTAAGTCCATTTATTCATTCCTTCTTATGTTTATATCCTGACTTTCTTCTGTCATGGAATCCAAGGTGGCATACCTGTGGCTCTCATGGGTTCCCTCATCCAGGCAGTGGCCAGATCCAGATCTGCTTAGCTTCAGCAAGGTGGGGTGGCCCAGAATGTCTTTAGCTCCTCATCCAAATGTCATCCAGAGAGGTGACTTTTTCCTCAAATGCTGCATCCCATAACTATCAGGTGTTCCCAAAAATGCTTGCCTGATGCTAGTGCTGCCGCACTTAGATGCCAGGCAAAACCCATTAAATTCTCCCAAGCATGATTAACAGTGCAATCCAATTCATGTCTACTCAGAAGTAAGCTCCATTGGGTTCAATGGGACTTACTTCCAGGTAAGTGTGCACTGGATTGCAGCCTAAGTAATGCTGTTTTTATTGCCTGGTTGTTACGTTTTAGGCTTGTGCTTGCTTTTTAAAAAAATGATTATTATTGTAAACTGCCTGGAATGAATTTTGAGGGGCATATAAATATTTTTAAAATGTAGATAAATAAATGTTTTGGAGTTTGTTTATTTATTGAAATAATTTTTATCCTGCTCCTCGGCCAAAAAGGTTCCCAGACTAGCTCTGGGATCAATACAGACATGACAGTTCTGCCCTCAGGCATACGATCGAAAAAGATGCGACACAAAAGGAAAATGGAGTGGAACGGAGGGATGAGGAAATAAGCAAGCCCAGATACAAGTTTTTGGTTACAAGTTCCACTCATGACCAGCTGGAATTGGAAAAGTTCAATGAACTGCATTTGGAATACTGTGTACAGTTCTGGTAGCCTCACCTTGAAAAGGATATTGTAGAGCAGGAAAAGATTTGGAAAAGGACAATCAGAATGATCAAGGGGATGCAGCCACTTCCCTATGAGGAAAGGTTGCAATGTTTGGGGCTTTTTAGTGTAGAGAGGCGACATGATAGAAGTGTATAAAATTATGCATGGCATGGAGAAAGTGGATAGGGAAAAGCATTTCTCTCTCATAACACCAGAACTTGTGGACATCCAATGAAGGTGAATGTTGGAGGATTCAGGGCAGACAAAAGAAAGTCCTTCACCTAGAGCATAGTTAAACTGTGGAATTGGCTCCCACAAGAAACAGTGATGGCCACCTATTCGGATGAATTTAAAAGAGGATTAGGCAAATCCATGGAGAATAAGGCTATCAATGGCTATGCTCTGCCTCCATAGTCAGAGAAGGTTTGCTTCTGAATACCAGTTGCTGGAAACCCCAAGAGGGGAGAGTGCTCATGTGCTCAGGTCCTGCTTGCAGGCTTCCCTTTGGCATCTGGTTGGCCACTGTGAGAATAGGATGCTGAATAGATGGGCCACTGGCCTGATCCAGCAGGCTCTTCTTATGCCCTTGTGAGAGGCGAAGCCAAAAGTTGCTAGTCTCTGGGGTGCACCAATGGAGTGGTCTTCCATTCCTTTTCTTCTGCAGCCAGATAGTCATGACTGCTGCCAGGTGCCTGGACAGATTCAGCTAGGAAAGTATTGTGTGCCTGAACTGTTCCGGGACCATGGGAGTGTCTCAGTCAATCTTTGCAGACTTGTATTAACAGTGCCTTGTAAAAGTACTCAGACCCCTGACCAATGCTGTCACATTACTGAATTACAAATGGTACATTGTAATTTCGTTCTGTATTATATTTTATTTTTAAACACTGAAACTCAAAATCAATTACTGTAAGGTGACATTGGTTTTATGTTGGGAAATATCTGTAAGAAACAAAAAGCTGAAACATGTTGCTTGCATGAGCATTCAACTCCCACACATTGATATTTGGTAGAGCCACCTATCGCTACAATAACAACCTTAGTAGAATATATATGTATATATAATATTAATGACAGACTTGGAAGGACTTGGAAGACCCAGGTACAGATTCCCACTCAGCCATGAAACTCATTGGGTGACTCTTTCAACCCAACCTACTTCACAGGGTTGTTGTGAGAATAAAATAGAGAGGGGAAGAACCGTGTATGCCACCTTGAGCTCCTTGGAGGAAAGATGGGATAGAGATATAAAAAATAAGTGAATAAAGATCTATGCAGCATTGTAAGAAAATAGAAATGGACTGCCTTCACGTCAATTCCGACTTATGATGACCCTATGAATAGGGTTTTCATGGTAAGCAGTATTCAGAGTTGGTTTACCATTGCCTTCCTCTGAGACTGAGAGGCAGTGCTGGCCCAAGGTCACCCAGTGAGCTTCATGGCTATGGGGGGATTCGAACCCTGGTCTCCCAGGTTGTAGTCCAACTGATGTTTTATTGACGTTAATTATGTTTTTATGGATGCTGTTGTTGTGTACTGCCTTGATACACTTTTATGAAAGTAGAGATTTTAGATACTTCAATAAATAAATAAATGTGTGTAAACTGATGCAAAAGTTACTTTTTTGAACTACAACTCCCATCAGCCCAATCCAGTAGCCATGCTGGCTGGGGCTGATGAGAGTTGTAGTTCAAAAAAGTAACTTTTCCAAGCTCTGGCTAAGATGGGACTGAAAAACAGTTTGGAAATAAGGAAGTAAATGTGTAACCAGGGAATTTCTTTACATGAGCTATTGTCAAATGCGACAGAAGAGGGCGCTCCCACCCAACAACTATGCAAAGTTGAAGAGTTAGGACAAGCAGAGCCTTTTCTCTCTAGGCTAAAAGCCCACAAATGGATACAGATCAGAAATGGCAGTATTCAAAGGCCAGCTGAGGAACATTTCAAACTCCCAGGATGTTCTGTGATGGCCTTAAGCTATTCTGGAACAAAGGGACTTCAAAGGGAGACTACAACTTGAAACAGCTGAAGGTTCAATTCACTTGTGGGTTGAATTGGCATAATAGATTTCTCCCCCTTTCCTGGCAATACATATGTTAATTGGTTTATTAATGCCAGTATGACTTTGTTATCAGCACAACTGTGTTTTTTGTTTTTCCAAATGCCCACTGTTAATAATAACAACATTAACAAGGTGACCAGTTCCAAACTTGTGTGTGTGTGAATCTGTTTTTGGAAACTGCCTAATAAGAGTGGATTGAGATGCCTCCTGAATGGCATACAAAACAAACAGATGATGATAATCATGATACCTAGTCATTCTCTCAAAAACAACTGAGATCACAAAACCAGGAGGTAACATTTACTCCTGATTTACTAACCCAGAACAATTAATTCTGGATTACTGAGGCCTCCCTTGAATGCAGGCTTTTCCTGTATGAGAAGAATTTACCATGATATAACATGAGGGAGGCAGAATCTTCAAACTGAATGACCCCACCACAAATCAAAGGCAGCCTGCTGAGAATGATCTATAGGCCCCTCTTCCTGGCTCCTCAAGAGAAGCTGAAATGAATTTTAAAAAAAAAAACACCTCTATAATACATGAGAAGTCAAACCCAAATGTATCTGGGATAAGGCTGGCATTCCCATGTTGGTGGCTTGATCAGAATGAAATGAGTTACAAGAGCTGAGAGTCAAGATTATGAATTTGTTAGTGAAATATATAGAAAAACAGAGCCAAATCCACCACTGAAGTAAATTGAGTCATTTTTTTAAAAAGACCATGATATGATTGCTGATTTTACATCAGCTTTGAATGACTGGCTACTACAAAGTCTTGAGTATTGCCCTGAGATTTAACAACGGACACTTGAAATATACCCTCATCCTTCAGCACCTGAGTCTTTTAATTGATTTTAATGTCATATTTTTATATTGCTGTAATGTGCCTTGGGACCTTGTAGTAGAGGGTTACTACGACTACTACGACTACTATTTCCTTCAGCAAGAGTTCTCAGGGCAGTGAACACTTGACAATAAAGTGCAAAATAAAACATCAGGAATAAAACCGTAAAAACCACAGTATCATAAGAATAATCAGCTGCAGCATAATACATATTTTAAGAAATAATGACAATCATTCAGTCTGTGCACCAGCTGTGGCTGAATCTAGGATCCTCAGCCAAATCAGGCTGATTCGAGTCGACCCAGGATTTGGCCAGAGCGGATTGAGGCAGCTCCACATTGCCCTGAGTTAGAGTGGAGCTGCCCCAAAGCACCGATGGGGCTTGAATCAGATAGGGGGCAGGGGGGGTGCATAAGAAGAACAAGAACATTAAATAACATTCTGGCTCCCTATTAGCTACTGGGCTAAGTTCAAGATTCTAGTTTTGGTGTACAAAGCCCTATATAGCTTGGGACCAGGATACCTGAAAGACCCCGTATATACCCAGTCGATCACTGCGCTCTGCAGGTGAGGGCCTGCTGCAGATACCATCTTATCAGGAGGTCCATCCTGCACAACACAGGAAGCAGACCTTTAGCATAGTGGCACCAACACTGGAATTTCCTCCCCTTAAATCTGAGACAGGTGCTATCTCTATTATCTTTCCAGTGCCTACTGAAGACCTTCCTCTTTCAACAAGCCATTTAAGTAGAGACCTTATCCCAGTCTGCGTCTGTGTTGGAATTGCTTTTTAATATGTTTTTAAGCCTTCTTTTAAAAAAAGAAATGTTTTTAAAGCTTTTAAAATGTTTTTGAAGATGTTTTAATATGTTTCTAATGGTGGTTTTAATATATTTTAGCGTCTGTTTTTATGAAGTGATAAAGTGTTCTTAGTGCTTTTGTTTGCTGCCCTGGTCTCCTACTGGGAGAAAGGGCAGGATATAAATCTAATTAACAACAACAGTAATAAACATCAGATGGAGGAATCAAATATGCTGTCTTGTTTGCTTATGCACCCATTTGTAGACATAGAGTGGCAAGCTTTCATCGGATCCATTCCTTCTGAGTTTAGTAGGGGAAAACAGCCATTTGGAGGAGACGGCATAGAAGTTCATAAAGTTATGCATGGTGTGGACAAAGTGGATGGAGAAAAGGTTTTCCTTCTCTCTGATACTGCTAGAACTCAAGTTCGACCCATGAAAGTGTTCAGCAGGATAGATTCAGGATGAAGAAAAAAACAGGGCTTCTTTACAGAACACAGTGGTCATTTATGGAGTTTGCAGGAGCAAGATGTGGTAACGGCCACTAAGATGGCTTCAACAGGGAACAGGACAAATTAATGCCATATAGATAATCTATGGTAGCCTTCTCCAACACAGCACCCTCCAGATGTTTTGGACACCAAATGTAAGAGGACACCAGGGTGGGGAAGGTTGGTCTAGAGACACTACCTTGCAGGGTTGTTGTACAGTAATATAGCTCGCCCCTCCTCTCAGCAAAATGGACACAACAGTCACTTTCTTTGTAGGGCTGATCTCTCAGTTTTGTTTAATGTTTAGAAATTCAAGGAAAACCCCAAACACATTTATTTTATATAAAATAAGACCTGAGTTAGAAAAATCACAAACTTCTCTCTTTGCTGTTAGCTTTTGACACACAACTGTCCCTTCACAGCAATACTAAACTCTTGAAATTCTGGTTTGTTTTCAGTGAGGTTGCAGTCACATCTCCACCAAGACCAAAATAAAAAAAAATGAACAGAGAAGTTCCTTCCCCAAACAATGGATGTGCCACTCTAGCCTTATCTTTTCCTAGTAGCATAGATCCACTTTTGTAATCATTGGTTTCATTCATTAGCAGCAGCATAGTGGCAAATTCAGAAGTACAGTGTCCCTGCATGTTAGTCACAGCCAGACCTCCCCCCTTTTTCTGCTGCTGGGTTGAGAATGAGAGACCCTTGCTAATGTTTTCTCCCACAACAACAGATATCCCTAGGAGCCAATAAGCATGAAAGGGGAGAGTGTTTGCTGCTGAGAAGAGTCTTCTCAGTGGATGACTCAGCTCCTTTCACTCTGATTGGCTCTAATCAGCAGGAAAAGACAAAGAAGCATGTTAGAAGACTCTTCTTAGTAGCTAACACACTCCTCTTTCATGCTGATTGTCTCCTAGGATGCTGGAGACACAGGACAACTCCCCCCCTCCCGGAACATCTGTGGTATAACAAGTTACAGGATTTCAGCAGGAAGCTGTGGGACAATTGGAAATGAAGCAGTGCTTCCAGCCAAAAAGATTTCCAGGCACAAACAGCATAAAAAGTGTACAAGGATAAAAACAGTATTAAAAGGTGTGCCTTGGACATCTCCTTGAAAGTTTGGACTAAATCCTGGAGCATATTCCACTGTCCCACTGCTGAAAGTTTTGAGTAAATAGATGGGATGGCTGTCGCTTAAATACAAGCATGCTGGATTAATGAGCTGAGGAGTGGGCTGCTTGCCAGGAAACCTTTGAATGTGAACAGAGGCAACGTGGGGGATGCACAGACGAGTGATCCTCAATGGAAGCAGTCAATCGCTCTCCCCCCCCCCTCCTGGTAACAGGCCTGCAGGTGAGTCACCCTCATTGCTATCTCAGCTTTGCACAAATTTCATGTTAATCCACAGAAACCTTCATTGCCAATCTCCAACAGTGGAATTGCCTCAGTACCTCTCAGCTCAAACTACTATCCAGAACAACAGCTGAGGCTTTCCTGCTCCTTTGGCTGCTGCACAAATACAAAATAAACCTGTTGCCTTTGCCTTGTGTCAGGGCGAGCCTCCCTCCTTTTGTGGGCCCTAGCAAGAAAAAAGCATCTCTCCCTAGTTCCATAGCACCAGAGCCGCCGGCTGAAACCTCTTCCTGAAGGGCTCTGCCCTACCAGGCTGTCTGTTGGATCTCCTCAACAGAAAGGGCCAGACAGGCTTCGTGTCTGGGCAGGGAGTTTGCCTAGCCAAGGCTCATCTCTCCGGCTGTAACTCTTGGGTAGATTTCCTGGGCTTTTGCTTCAAAGGCTTAACTCTGACTAACGGGGTGCCTGTTTTAAGGCCTAAGAGAAATGTGCATTGCACATGTGACCTGCATAAACCCAGAAACATGACTTCCTGCTTCCTGTTTTTTCCAAAGCTGCTTTGGCAAATGGGCCATCCATTGACTCAAGAACAAGCCTGACAATGTTAAAGGACAGGACTGATGAATGCTAGCAATTTCAGCACTACAACTGCGGACAGCAGCCCAGCAACCTTTCCATGACATTACATAAGAATGCAAGAAACTCCCTTATTGCTCAGACCTTTGGTCCAGCTAGTTCAGTGTTGTCTACACTGAGTGACAGCAGCTCTCATTGCCAGCCTTACCTGGAGATGCTGCTGGGGATTGAACTTGGGACCTTCTGCATGCAAAGCAGCTGATCTGCCGCTGACCTATAGCTCTTCCCTGAAGTACTAGAGACACGCAGAATGTGAATCCCACTGCTCTGCCAGAGCACCTAATCAAGTGAAGGTGAGCGTAAGATAGCAGATGTGCCAAGGCTGTTGAGTCAGGAACATTTGCAGAAAGCAATAACTCTGAAAACCCCACAATTCCTTGCTCACTTTTCATGTACAAAAACTCAGCATCTCACTTATATATTTGCATTTATGCAATTTAAATGTTTGCTCCTGTAAAAAAGAAAATGTACATCTTGTGTTATCAGTTGAACCACGACGACTGAATTAATGCTCCGCTCTGGTTGTGATAATGTGAGCAGTTGGTTTACAAGGTTATATATACAGTTCCTTGGCAGGGAGTGTAACTCAGGCCTGCAGCAGGGCTTCTCCTAGTCTAAGGCAAGGCAAGAAAAGGGGTCTGGAGGCCACATGCTCCTTAAAGGGACACTGCATAGTTCACTCAATATGTATGAACGCAACACTGACTGAGCATGCTGATAGACTATTTAGAGGGGAGAAATTGGAAGGCCAGAGGGGACTGAATGAAGTCTCTTGAAACAGAGGAATGACTGGCTAGCTGGAAGCCTGCAACATTTTGTTGCTGCTCCCACTTGTTTGGGATATTGTTCAATGAAAACTCAGTTTTCCCTCCCAGAGCTTCCAGCTGGGCTATTGTTTGCAGAAGCCTTTGTCCTGGAATGAAAGAGAAATGTCTCAAGAGACCTTGTTTTCACTAGGGTCATTTTCCTTTCTTTTCACCAGATTTGGTCCTGAAACCCATGAATAAACCAAGAGCTGGTAGTAAGAATGGAAGGGGTGTGTGTGTGTGCTTGTGTGTAACTGAATTGTTATCAGAGACGTGGCAACTTGCCCAAGGTTGCTGAGAGAGTCTGTGGCAGGGCAAGGAATGAATTCAGGCCTCTTGGGTGGCACGTGCATTCCCAAATTACTCCACAGCCATTGCCTGACAGTACAGAGAGGTCAAAACACTGCATCCCCATATCGCCCATCCAAAAGTAACAGGCGCCTCTTTGTGCCTTAGAGAAGGTCACAAACCAGGACTCAGCAAACAACACAACATTCTGCACTTTGGGGTGGATCAAAAGTGGCCTCCCCCAACCTGGTGCCCTCCAAATGTTTTGGACTACCAACTCCCATCTGCCCTAGCTGGGGCCAATAAGAATTGTAGCCCAGAACATTTGGAGGGCACCAGCTTGTGGCAAATGGAGAATGGACTGCCTTCAAGTCGATTCCGACTTATGGCGACCCTATGAACAGAGCTTTCATGGTAAGTGGTGTTCAGAGGGGGTATGGCTGTGTGGGGATTTGAACCCAGGTCTTGGGGAAGGCTGATCTAAAGTCGTGAAAGTTGCAAGCATTGGCAGCAGGAAGGCATGAAGGTCCACCTGGTGACAGTTGTCAAAATATCCCCCATTTGACCAACACCACATGCATTTTTTTAAAAACCCACTACACAGCCCTGGCATTTCTTTTCATCTGCCCCCCCCCCCCCATCCGCACTTATGTTGCCCTACTCAATAAGCAACCCTGGTTATCATTTCTTCCAGGGCGGCTGTGAAGATGGGTCTCTCCTCTCTTAGGTTAGGCGACCAGACTGGAGTTACATCAGCCGATGAGGAGTCTCCCCCCCTCCAACCCGCTTGCATCTGCGAGCAAAAAACCGGCACCAGCCAAACGAACAACAAAAGGCGAGGTACTGTGGAGGAGCGAGGCGTCCTCGCCGCGCTGGCAAAGCCGGACCGCGCAGAGCGGGAAGGAGAGGGAAGATATGCGCCTGCATTCCTGGAGCTCTCTCTGCTTCGGAGCCGTTGCTCTGGTCTGCAGGATCTGAGCGCGATGCAGAAAACAGGAAGAAGGTAAGTCACGCAGGAAAAGTTAGTTGGCGGCTTTAAAAATAAATAAATAAGGCGATGAGTTTTGGGAAGAGGAAGGGAGGGAAGAACTATCCGATCCCCTTCGTGGTGGTTACGCGCCTGCTTAGGAGAAAGTCTGTTGCAGACCAGCTGAAGAAGACAGGAACTGTCTTAACCAGAGTTGCGCCGTCCAGCTCAGTGTTGTCTGCACCGACTGGCAGCAGCTCACCAGGGCTTCAGTATTTCCCAGCCCTAAGCCAGAGATGCCGTCGAGGACTGAAGCTGGGGCCGTCTGCACGCAGAGCAGGTGCTCTGCCTCTGAGCTATTACCCATCCCCTAAAATACTTCTGTAAAAAATATAATAAATACATATGACAGGCCTTTGCAGCTGTTTGATTTTGATTTTGATTAGCCAGTCGCCTAAATGATAATCTGTATTTTTTATTTTATTTTAGTTAGGCTTTAACGTTGTCAGCTGCCCTGCTATTTTACAACATGGCCGTATAGAAATACTTTTATAAATAAAACAGGAGGCTGGCTGATACTGAACCAGATCACTGGTTCATGTAGCGCTGTATTGTCTACACTGACTGGCAGTGGCTCATCAGGATGTCAAGCAGGGAACACTCCCAGCCTTACCCGGAGATGCCGGTGGGGACTGAACCTGAGACCTTCTGCATGCAAAGCAGGGGCTCTGAGCTGCAGTCCATCTCCCTCAATGAGATGATCCAATAAATTTCAAGGTGTAAAAGCTTCAGGAGACCCAGTGTGGTGTAGTGGTTAAGGTGTTGGACAAGGACCTGGGAGACCAGGGTTTGAATCCCCACATAGTTGTGAAGCTCACTGGGTGACCTTGGGCCAGTCACTGCCTCTCAGCCTCATGAAAACCCTATTCATGGGGTCGCCATAAGTCGGAATCGACTTGAAGGCAGTACATTTACATTTTTTTAAAAGGCTTCAGAGGGGACAGGCTCAGTCATGGGTGTAGTAGTATACCCATCCCAAAGCAAAAAAGAGAGGCGTTCTGGGGATTTTTGATGGATATGGAGGAGGAGGACCAAACAGTTTTCAGGGGACACGGCGAAGAGCCCACAAATTCACCCGCAGTCCTTTTGCAGCGGGACTTTAGGTAAAGCACAGCTGGCAAGGTGACCGCTAATGCTTTGCACCTAAGTTGCTGTGGATATCCATGGGATTAAGCTCCTGTCAGAATTCTCCTCTTTGACACTTTGCCTGTGAGGGGTATGTTGAATGCATCCTTCTAACACAGACCTCTGTCACATACTGCAGCCTCATCCAGGCTCTGGGCTTAACGTTCCTCCATTCCTGTTTTAGGTTTTAGTCTGAACTTCCAAGGAGCTGTCCAAGGTGCTGGAAGGAGCTGTCCAATGCTCTTCCTTGAAAGTTCAGGCTAAAACCTGGAGCGGATTCACTGCCCTGCTGACACTGGAGCTACCAGCCCCCGCTGTGGTGCACTGATCTGTCTTTATCAGCCATTCACGCACACATACACACACAAAGAGAAAGAGAAAGGGAGCAGAGAGGAATGCAGCATCAGGAGGAAGGACGTCTTTTGGGCACGTTAAGCCAAGATGGGACCAATGAGCCCAAATCTTTGGCATTCCCCCCCTTTGGCATGGTCTCACCTGCCCACTACTTCCACATTCATCACTCTTCCCATTGTCGCTCTGGTCTCCTTTGGGAGGAAGCGAGGGATATTAATTGAATGAATGAATGAATGAATGAATGAATGCATAGATACCTGGAAGACAGGCAAAGGTTCGACTTCAGGGGAAATGTGTGCACCTTTGGCTGCATATACACCATACGTTTAAAACACATCTAACCTCCCCCCCCCCCGAATCATAGGAAATGTAGTTTGTTGAAGGTGCTAGGAATTGTAGACTACAGTCCTCATGATTCTGGGGTTTTTTTTGCGGGGGAGATGTGCTTTATGTATGTATGGTGTTTACGTAGCCAGAGTTTCCTTTCTTAGCTGTGGTGCATTATCTCCAAAGCTTGGCTGTGGTCACATGGAGAGAATAATGCAGGTCACATTAGGAATCTGTGATGCTGCCAATCACCTGGATGCCAGAGGAAGAACAAAATTGGACGAGACTGTTCAGATGTGGCGGAATGGAGGGCCAGGTGCATGTTGAATTGGGCTAATGCTCCTGAAGTCAGTTGGTGGTTATAAGACAGCTGGGTACCAGGCATGGTGGGCATGCAGTTAACCAGAGGCAGACTTTGTCCTCCTGCATCTGAAGAGCTGCCTGCAGCCATGTTTTCTGCACATTATGCTTAGAGTCCTGCAAGAGAGCAGAAAAGTGATAGTTAAGATCATGAGGAAGCAGCCTTTCCATTCAAATTCCTCCTCAGTACACAAAGAGTGTAGCTTCCTTCGAGATAAGGCAGCACGAAGGGAAAGGGAGAGAGAGAGAGAAAGGCATCAAAGTCTAATAAGGAGCGGGGCTGACAGCCAATGGAAGGTTTCTAAATTGGTCAATTATCTGGTTTTTAATGGATTAATCAATTCACTATTCAATTACATTTAAATGCATCAGGGTTTCAGCTCAGGAGAACCAGACACAGCTCCCTGGGCTGCAAGGTTTCCTTCCCTGCAGACACCCCTGGGTACATGGGGGCATCTCTGGCAGAGCGATGGGCATGCAGAAGCCTGTTCCCCTGGGCTGGTGGCTGTTGCTCAAATCAGGCTGATTGGCAATGTCAGCCAAGCACGGCACGGCCTGCATCTCATCTGTTGCCTGTGGGCCATGCCGTGTGGGAAGGCAAGAATGGGAGCTTCACCATAAAAAGACAAACCCTGGGCTTGTTACGGATATGCTCTGGAAGGGAAAAGCTCGTCATTATCTTTTCTTTTTATTAAAGCTGGTGAAAGGAGGAGGGAGGCAGTCATGTGTGAACGGCAGCAAGTCCTTTAAGAGTCCCACGTCACAATCACTGGACTCCCAGCACCTCAGAGTCGGTGGGGGCCCAAATCTTTACCTGCAGTTTGTTTGTTTATCTCAAGGGTAGGAGAATCACAGGTCTGGAGGCCAAACGTGGCCCTCAGAACTCTCCCTGGGGTTCATCCCCTCCCTAGCGATCTTGGGTGTTTTTGCCTGAATGTGCCCTTCAGTGAATTTAATTAATTAACTAATTAATCAATTAATTAATTTGTATTCTCCCCTTTCCTCCCAGCAGGAGCCCAGGGCGGCAAACAAGGCACTAAAAACACTTTAAAACATCATAAAAACAAATCTTAAAATACATTAAGACAAAACAGCGTCAAAAATATTTTTAAAACTTTTTTAAAAGGGTTAAAAACATTATTAAAAACATATTAAGCAAATCTGACACAGAGACAGACTGGGATAGCTCTCAACTTAAAAGGCTTGTTGAAAAAGAAAAGTCTTCAAAAGATAGTAGAGCATTAGTAGCCTGCCTAATATTCCAAGTGCCTTGAACTCTGAGAATGCTGCCCTGGATGAAGGGTAGAGAGGAGCGTATGTAGAAACTAGCCTAATGTCACAAAGGGAAAACTGACATTCATTGTTCTGCCACCCTCTGCCTCTGGCCCTGACCACCACCAAGATGCACCCCCTGGCAGGTTGCCCAGAAAGGATTGTGCCCTTGGGATGAAAAAGGTTTCCCATGCCCAATATTTCTTATCCTGCCCTTCCTCCCAATGGAGCCTGGTGTGGCAAGCAACAAAGCAATTAAAATACAAATTTTCAAAACAAACCACCCTTATTTCAAACACTGAAAAACAATTAAGAATACCTAAAACATTTCAAAATTTGAAGCACATCTAAAATCATTTTAAAACAGCCACATACATACCCTCGCAGCAAATAAAGTTGAGGTTGCTGGGGATCTTTCAGCTGCCAAGCTCTTGGATGAATGGGAATGGTTTAAAATTCCTCCTGAATGTGAGTAATGAGGGAGACGGATGCACCTCCCCGGGGAGGGCATACCACAAATGGGGACCTGCCACTGAGAAGGCCCTGTCATGGGTCAATGCCAGCTGGGCGACATCACACACACCAGCAAATTAGTTAAGAGCAAACATGTTTACTTTTGTATGTTGGCATTGAGTGGTATATACTACTGCTACTACTACTGCTAATAATAATAATAATAACAACAACAACAACAACAACAATAATCATATTGCAGAGTTAACCAGCTTCACCACCCAATATGCAAGCATGTTTCTATGGGTAGTAGCATCACTCTCACCTCTGCTGCTCTCTCCTGGATGTCGGAGGTGCAAAGGAGAAGCACGGGGGGGGGACTGGATTGCAAAGGGCTTTGCAAGCCTCCCCACCCTTGGGTGTCTCTAAAGCACAACACTGGGAGGGAGAGTTTCCATTGAATGGAAACTGCTATCCCCCTCCTTGAGCAAGGTGGGCTCCTATCCCTCCTGTCAACTGATGGGTGCTTGGCCGCATGCTCTGGCACAAGAACAGGCTGGAGTCCCCTTTATGTTCCCAATTGTTCCTTTGAAGCCCCATCTATAGCTGCCCTCCACCTGATGTATGATGTGAGGTGCAGGGCAGGAGGGTGTGGCATCCCCAAAATGGCCTCGCTGGTCAAATGGAGAGGCCTGGTGGGCCAAGTTTGGACCATGGGCCAGAGGTTCCCCTCTAATGGAACTTCTGCACCCCATAATTTTCTCATAACCTGTAACTTTAAAAAAAAACATGGCCACCTCCCTCTGGTATGTTTCCATTTTTACTGGTCTGATTTGTGTCTTTTCAGGACTTTGCTGTTTGGCTGATTGAAACTGGTGATGTGTTTGAAGAGGAAAGAAGACACTTTTGCTCTGTGAAAACTGCACCCCCCTTGCCCTGAACAACCTGCAAACCTTCCCCGCTCCACATCTGGCCATGGAGAACATCAGCAGCAAGCTGGACAGCCCCACCAACATTTCCTTGGCAAGCGGCGATGGCACGCTGGGCCTGCTCGAATACAAGGTCATCTCCATCTTCCTGGTGTTGGGCGTCTGTGGAATTGGCATCGTTGGCAACGTTATGGTGGTGCTGGTGGTCCTCACTACCCGTGACATGAGGACTCCCACCAACTGCTATTTGGTTAGCCTGGCTCTGGCCGACCTGATGGTTCTGGTGGCTGCTGGTCTTCCCAACATCTCCGACAGCCTGGCAGGAACGTGGATCTATGGGTTCGCTGGCTGCCTTGGCATCACCTACTTCCAGTACTTGGGCATCAATGCCTCATCTTGCTCCATCACTGCCTTCACTGTGGAAAGGTAAGGAAAGGTGCTGAGGAGCACCTCCATTCTACCAGTCCAGGGGTGGCCAATGTGGTGCCCTCCAGATGTCATTGGACTCCAGCTCCCATCAGCCCCAGACAGCATGGCTCATGTTCAAGGAGGATGCAAGCTGGAGTCTGGAAATATCTGGGGGGCCACAGGATGTGGACTAGAGCAGGGATAGTCAATGTGATGCCCATATATGCCATGCAGTGTAGGGCAGGTGGGCATGGCTTGGCCCAAACAACTTGACAAGTCGAATGGGGAGGTCTGATGGGCTTGCTGCTGTTCTGGATCAGTGTTACTTCTTAACTCCTGAGTAACTTTCCCCCCTCTCTGTCGCCTGCTCTTTCTCCCAGGTACATTGCTATCTGCCACCCAATGAAAGCACAGACAATGTGCACGGTGTCACGTGCCAAGCGCATCATCGCGTTTATGTGGCTCCTCACCTCACTGTACTGCATGCTCTGGTTCTTCCTGGTGGACATCGCCGTCAACAAAAGCCGGCAGCTGGAGTGCGGCTACAAGGTCTCCCGCAACCTTTACCTGCCCATCTACCTCCTCGACTTTGCCCTCTTCTTCGTCACCCCTTTGTTCCTCGCCATGGTGCTCTATGGTCTCATTGGGAGGGTCCTCTTCCACAGCCCCATCTCACAACAGCCCACTGCCCTCACTGAACGCTGGCAAGACCGAAGTGGCAAGGAGAAGAATGGTATGGAGGCCAACCGGAGCAAGGCCGGCAGCTCAAGAGCCAGAGTGCCCATCTCCTCCAGGAAGCAGGTAGTTCAGAGAGACCTCTGGAAGTTTCCCATGGCCGCCAAAAGGAAGCTGATGATGGGTGGGCAGGATCAGCCTTGGGGCAGAAGAGGGCACCATTCCCACTGGCAAGAAATCCAAAATCACAGCAGTCCAGGGAACTTGGTGACATAGGGTCCCTCCAGACAGGCTTTTTCGCAGGTGTTTCTGCAATGCGTCATTGATACCACAACCGTGCATTAGGTGTGGATTCATGCTGGACCATGCGGACATAATCCCACTTTTCTAGTTCTTCTCCAATGCTTCCCCAGTGACATTGTGTTACTGCCATCTAGAGGGGCACTCTTGAACTACAGTACCGTAAAAGTGAGATAAAAATAAAAAAATAAGCAAACCACAACATCTGTAGTTACAGGATTTCAGCAGAAAGTTACAGGACATGCTCTGACTGGAATCAAAGCAATATGTTTGCCTAAAAGCTTCTGTAGGTGCAAACAGTATTGAAAGCAGGATTGCATATCGCTGCCCCGAGAACACCATGAGCACAAATGATCACGAAGGCACAATAAAAAGAATGCCTGGAAGGGCCCGTAGATAGCAGTGGCAGCTGGTAGCTCTGTGTCCGTGGGGCTATGGAATCCACTCCGGGTTTTAGTCTGAACTTTTAAAGAGCTGTCCTGCTCTAAACTTTCGGACTAAAACCCAGAGCGGACTCCACTGCCCCACTGACATGGAGCCACAAGCCACCACTGCTTTTAAGCTAGAGAAAAACTGAAGTCTGCCCACCCTTGATCTATGGTAGGGTGGAAATATAGGAAACTGTCATGCAAGCTTCACCTGCTGAAATCCTCTCTTTTATCCAAGGTTTAAAGATGCATGGGCCCTGTCCTTGTTTCACTTGGCAACCCTAATCTAGACCCGGCATCCAGACAGCGTCTTTCCACTCACAGCTGAAGCCCTCAATTCTTTCTCTGGCTCCCTTTTCCACCCCTCCCAAACCCTTAATGAACCACACTGCTGCTACAATCAACTCCACAGCCCCTTCCCACAGTGCACTCCCCTAAAAATAAAATAAAATACTCCAACACACCAGGATAACAGCACTTGAGGGTGGTTGTACGCCACTCTCATGCCACTCTCCTCCCCCAGCAGATCAAGTATAAAAATACTAGCCTATTCTATAAGGCTGGAGTAACCCACAGTCTCTGCCATATCTCCATAATAGATTTAATAATCTGCAGTGACAGCATCATTTTAAAAATATATACAAACTCAGGACACCCCCTCCCTCTAATTTTTGGCCTGTGGTAGGAAGATCACAAACTTTCCTCTTCGCTGTTACCTTTTGTTTTTGGATAGACATACACCTACTTTAAATCCTGAATTTCTGAATTGTTTTCAATGAGGCAGCAATCATGTCTCCATCAGGAAAGACCAAATTAAAAGGCTTAAAATGAAGCCAGAAGTTCCTTCTCCAAATAATGGTTTGTTGCTCTGATTTTATCTAATCAGCTCGATCTGCTTTCTTAAATGTCAGCCATTGCTATGATTTCACTCACTGGCTAAAAACACTGAATGAACCAGGCTAGTTTCTCACAAAACAAATAAACAAAACAGAACAGACATTATTGTCTTGCAACTGGTGTTCTACAAGTGCTACAGAGTTGCTTGAGAAATGAAAAATGAAAAAAAAATGAAAATTGAAATTCTGGGAATTATGGCTCATAGAGGGGGGGACTGCCCCCCCAGATGCCCATAGACTCAGAGTCTAACTTGAACTCAAGAATTTCAGTAATGACATGTGAGATAAAAAAATAAGGAATAAATTTTCCTTGTGAGAATATTATCCTAAAAAGTCAGGATAGAAATAAAAATAAGTTTATTTATTTAATATTTATAACCTAAGCTACCATAGAAAATATAACAAGGTGGCATGCAAGATAAAAACATAATGCTATAACAACAGTAAAAGCACCAAGAACATATTAATAAAAATAGCTGGTAAAAAAATCACATTCCAAAAGCCTATCTAGCCAATACATTTTGTAAAAGACGTCTGAAAGAAAGTAGGCTCAACTTCTATTAGCAAGGAGTTCCACTGGGCAGGGCCTGCCACACTAAAGGCATGGTTTATGGTAAAGATTGACTGAATGTCAAGGGCATGGGGAACTACCAAAAGCATCCTGTCTGAAGATTTCAGTAATTTTACAGAATTTTGACATATTCAGAATGATTAATGGAACTGCTATGGTAAAATGATTAAAAGATGAAATGTTGGGTTGTATTCAACTAAGAGAAGATCCACTGAAATTAATGAACCAAAGCTAGTCTTGTCCATTAATTTCAATGGGTCTACTCTGAGTAGGACTAGTGTTGAATACCACCCATTGTGACCAATCAGGTTGTATAAAGTGAACTACCCTCACATTGCTGAATCAAGATGCATATGATATAGAGTATTTTGATCTTGTGATATTGAGTACTTTAAAGTTTATTGATTACTAAGTAACAAATAATTTCTGCATGAATATTAGTAAAAAGAATAAAAAGAGAGAGAAGACTTCATAACTGTGGTTGAGTATAAGGAATTGGAATGTGCTCCTGGGCACGGACAGAACACTTTTGCCTCACCACTGAAAAATCCCTAGCTGAGATAGGAGGGATGAAGGATTTCTAAATAATAATGCGTGGGTTCCCAAGCCCAGCAGAGTCCTTTTTAAATAATTGCCTATATGATGTGTCACTTGCCCTTTCCTACTGCCAACTTTTGTCTTGCTCATCGTGCCAACCAATTGGCTTTGCATTGAATCGAATTATCACCACGGCTGACTGCCAGCTGAGGAGCCAGAAGGATTCCTGGAGCTGTCATCAGCATTGCTCTGTGGTGATTGCTTCAGCACTGTTTTAATTCTTTGGAAAGAATCCTGGTGTGAAAAGGAAGGCTGAAATGAGAATCCAGAACAGAAGCTGCCCAGGAGACAGTCGCCCTCCCCCACCATTGCTGATGATGAAACTGAAAAATACTTCTCTAGCTCCTACCTGCTTGCTTGCTTGTTTCAGGATTTATGCATTTATAAACCCCTCTGCATTCAGAGAATCCTTGAGTAGTATATGGAAATAAAATATAAAACATAATACAGATCATAAAACAGTTTTAATCACTGGTGGCTCCATGTCAATGGGCAATGGAATCCGCTCCAGGTTTTAGTCCAAACTAAGCACCCTGCACAGCTCCTTGAAAGTTCAGGCTAAAACCCACAGCAGATTCCACTGCTCACTGACATGGAGCCACCAGCCGTCACTGGTTTTAATAAATAAAAGCCAACAAGAATTTAAAATGACAGAAGGGAAAAAAACTAATTTGGGAAGGCTTGGGCAAAACGTTTGCAACAAATGTTGAAAATGTAACAATAGTGGGGATTGCTTCACTTCTGAGGAAAGAGAATTCCACAAAGCTGATGCCACAATGCTAAAATTACCTGCTCAATTTAAGGTATTTTTACATCACTCTTCAGCTGAGAAAGGCTTCCAAATATCAGTGATAAGGCAGTCCTTGCTCTCAGGCTTACATTCTAAAAGACACGACACAAAAGGAAAAGAGTTTGGGAGGGAGGAGAGGAAAACAAGCTTGTAATTATAAAGCTCTTGTGGTGACCAGCTGGAATGGAACAATTTGGAGAGGAGGAGCCAAAGGCTGCTGGTCTTTTAGGAGAGCCAATGAAAGGCCCTGCAGCCCATCTCTCCAAGGGTATACAGGAGAAGGTGAAGGTGTAAGGCAACAATGGCAAAATGGTGGTGCAAGGGCTGATTCTTGCCCCCAGGCTCTAAGAAAATAAGAATGGGATTGGACACAAAAAGCAATGTATTCTAGTGAGCTGCTTCCCACAGTAGCCAAGAGGGTACCTCCGGGATGCCCTCTGGCAGGGCATGAGGGCAACAGCCTTCTCCTGCAGTTGCTGCCCAGCCTCTACCATGCATGATGAATGGGCACGAGATGGATCTCTCCTTCTCCTCTGTTAGTTTGTCGCATCCCCTTAAGCTCTTTCTTTGCTCCTCTGCAGGTCACCAAGATGCTGGCCGTGGTGGTGGTCCTCTTTGCCCTGCTCTGGATGCCCTACCGGACGCTGGTGTTGGTGAACTCCTTTATGGAGCACCCCTACCTCGACCGCTGGTTCCTCCTCTTCTGCCGGGTCTGCGTCTATGCCAACAGCGCCATCAACCCCGTCATCTACAACCTCATGTCCCAGAAGTTCCGCCTCGCCTTCAAGAAGCTCTGCAAGTGCGGGAAGGTGGGGCAGCATCAACGGCGCAGCTTGTACACAGCTTCGAGCAGCTACAGTGTGGAGAAGGAACCAGGCAGCGCCCACCAGCAGGGTCACCTCAAGGCTAAGAGGCAACCGTCACCTAAAGGGGCAGAGAAGGACTTGCCTGCTGTGGAGCAGGCACCGGCATCTGCCCAGAGCAAGAAAGAGAAGATGTATTTCAGTGCGCTTTGAATACTCCCCGCTTGGCTTCTCCCTCACTTCCCCATAAAGTCCTTGCTTTACCTCTCCTAGCACAAAGAGATACAGAGGAAGATAGGAACCTGCCTGATACCAAGTCAGACCATTTGTGTGGTCCTAAGTGTGGTCTATACCAATTGGCAGGAACTCCCCAGGGGGTCAGGAAGGGGACATTCCATCCTATCTGGGGATGCCAGGGACTCTGAGCTATCACTGAGCTGCATTCCAGGAACTCAGATCTGTCCTCGCACTCTGTTTTAGCCAGAGTTACATTTTTGAGCCTGGAAAGGAGTTTGTCAGGATTGGAGCCCCACACCAAGTTTCAGACTGGTGACCTAAGGGATGCTGGACAGGAGTCAGGGATGTGTGCCACCACCCAGCTCTGGTCAAAGGAGAGAACTGCAGAGGGACAGTCCACACCAGTCAAGGAAGCCCCTTTGCATTGATAGGCCAAGGTGGGTCAGGTGACGCTCAGGTTACCGGGTTCAGCTTGTTCATTGGTCTGAGCTGAGTAATTAGGGGACCAGGGACTGGAGACACCACCTTGTTCATTGCTCCCCCTTTGCTTCACCACCACCTCAGGTACCAATATCCCCTGCTCCCCACTCTTAATAGAATTGCAAATGGAGAAAGAAGGCACCCCCCCCTTGAAAACTGGCCCTCTGCATTCCACCAGCCACAGCTTGCTGCTTTTGAAGCAAGAGACAAATGGGGAGAGAGATCGGCTGGGAGGTGAGCCGGACCCTCTCTCCTCCAGCCTTCCCCAGACTGGTGCCCTCCAAAGACGTTGGAGGACTCCGGTCCCCATCTGCCCCAGCCAGCATGGCCAATGGCCAGGGGTGATGGGAGTTGCAGTCCAGCAACATCTGGAGGACCCCTGGGTGAAGGAAGCTGCTCTGCTCTGAAGGCTGCAGGCAGGCGGTGGGAGAATCGGCAGGCGTGGCCCTGGCGCATGGAAGGGCTGTGCTTCCACAAGGCGAGCATAGACAGGGACAGGTAGCACAGGCACCTCTTCAACCAAGCCTTGGAACTGTTGTGCACCCCTCTCCTGTTGCCATCCCTGTCCTGGAAGAAGAAGTGGTGATGGTGGTTGTATTAGAAAAATGTTGTTTTCTCTTTGAGGTATTTAACTGCTGAGCACGGCATTGCAAGGGACAACCAAATGTCACAAGGCTTCAGTGTTCCGGTGGGGGGTTGCAGCATCACTTAGGACAAGGATAGCCAATGTGGTGCCCTCCAGAGGTTGTTGGACTGCAACTCCCACCAGCATCAGCCAGCACGGCCAATGGTCAGTGATGATGGGATCTGTAGCCAACAACATCTGGAGGGCACAATCTTGCCTACCCCTGATTAGGGGAAGCCGCACACATGAGGGTGGCAAAGTAGGCTCTGAAAGGGAAAGATCCACACCATCAGGGCTGGCCCCAGAGGGCACCAGGTCAGGTCCTGGCTGAGGGCCCTACAGCCCTTCAGGGGCCCCTCCTTAATGTGGCAGCGTTAGCTGCCAACCCTGCTGCGGATCATAGAGAGGGAGCGCCCAGGCACCCCAGGCATGTTGGTTGATGGCAAGCGTGTGTGTGCACGTAGCATAGCATGCATGTGTGCCATCAACCAAGATGGTGGTGGAGGCATCAGTCCATCAGGGAAGCCCCCGCCGCCATCTTGGTTGATGGTAGGCATGCGTGTGCAGCATGCATGGCATTCCCATGAAGCGATGGGAGAGGTAGGTGGGGCGTGCACAGCAGGCCCAGGACAGGCTGGTGCCCAAGGACCCAGTCATGCCTGGTGCTGGCCCTGCACACCATACATTTAAAGCACACCCAACACACATTTAAATCACATGACCCCCCTCACAGAGCTACAAATTCCCAGCAACCTTAGCAAACTACACTTCCCATGATCTAGCCAAGGAGTCAGACTAGAGCAGGAGTGAGCAGATGAGATCCACTGGTGGTTCTGTGACTAGTCTGCAGTAGATCTGCAAGGCTGCGACTCCCAAGTGTTTAATGACAGTGAAAACAATATTATTTTCTCCACCTAACGTTGGCTGCTGTGATGAAGAAAGCTAACCAGTACTGGACGTCTGTTTGAAAGGACTGTGAATTCAGTTCAGTTCTGGTACCGAAAACTGGCTATGCTCAGGATGCATGCAGGGGCAACCTGTTCTTTAATTCTAATTGCATAACTTTTGTGCCTGGCTCTGGAGGTTAGATCTGGAAGGTCTACTAAAAGGTAATGGCGGCTGGCAGCTCCATGTCCGTGGGGCAGTGGAATCCGCTCCAGGTTTTAGTCTGAACTTTCAAGGAGCTGTCTAGGGTGCTTCCTTGAAAGTTTGGTCTAAAACCCAGAGTGGATTCCATTACCCCACTGGCATGGATCCACCAGCCGCCCCTGCTAAAAAGCAAAGTAGATCCAAGTTATCTGAAGTCGTACCACTCTGGACTAGAGCACAGGTTGCTGGAAAGAGAGGGAAGTTTCACCATCTTTGAAAGCTCAGGGTGATGGTGGCTGGGAGAGGGCATCCTCTGTGGTGGCCCCTAAGTTGTGGAACTCTGTCCCCACTGAGGTGCACCTGGCAACCTCAGTATACAGTTTTAGGCGAATGTTGAAGGTGCACCTCTTTTCCCTGGCCTTTGACATCTGAGACATGTACTTTTAAGACTCACCCTATTTGGGGATGTCAGGTTGTTTTTAAATTGTATTTAATGTTGTAATTTTAAATTGTTGTAACCCGCCCTGGGACCTTTGGGTGAAAGGTGTGTAATAAATAAACGGACCTTTAGTGTGGTGGCACTGACCCTTTGGAATTTCCTCCCCTTAAATATTATACAGGCACCATCTCTGTTATCTTTTCAGCGCCTATTGAAGATGTTCCTCTTTCAACAAGCCTTTTAAGTTGAGACCTTATCCCAGTCTGCATCTGTGATTGAATTGCTTTTTAATATGTTTTTAAACCTTTTTTTAAAAGAAGTTGTCTTGAAAGCTTTAAAAAAATGTTTTTAAACATGTTTTGTTTTAATGTATTCTAAAGTCTGTTTTTATGATGTTTTAAAGTGTTTTCAGTGCTTTTGTTGGCCGCCCTGGGCTCCTGCTAGGAGGAAGGGTGGGATATAAATCAAATAATAAACAAACAAACAAATAACATGATGATGATGGCTACCAAAAGATGTAGCAATGGCCACCAGTTTGGATGCCTTTGGAAGGGGGTCTCAGGGGCTGTTGACAGATGACTCTAGTCTTCAGCTCTCTGTGGACTCATTGCAGACAAATGTAAATTTGGCCTGGCCAGAAATTGTCTGGCATGG
The DNA here is from genome assembly GCF_030035675.1 of Rhineura floridana. Classification (NCBI taxonomy): domain Eukaryota; kingdom Metazoa; phylum Chordata; class Lepidosauria; order Squamata; family Rhineuridae; genus Rhineura; species Rhineura floridana. The sequence continues at coordinate 38,414,913 of NC_084492.1, forward strand.
TAATGGAACTGGCACAAGAGTGCCAGCCCACCTTTATCAGTATATAAATAGCCAAGCCAACAGCCAGAGGGAAGGCAGCAGCCCTATCATTGGGAAGCTCCACAGCCTACAAAACCAAGCAATTTGAAGCCTTTACCATAGCGTGGGAGGAAAGCTGAACAAAATAGATAGTGTTATGGGTTTGGGGTTGAGATAGATGATCTCTATGGGTTCCTTTCAGCCTCTGATTTGGAACCCTGCACCTGGAGGTGAGAAATCTGCTCTGCTGACCAGATCTCCCTTTGTTAGTCTAATAGAGTGGCCAGGTGAGTTAATGGGCCTATCAAGTGCCCATTAACTGGTGAATGAGTTAGGGAGATCCTATTGTTACTGAAACCCATCAGGAGAGTCCCCCCTTCCTGACGGCAAGGAGAGGACTGAGTTTGGAGTCTGAGGAAAGGCTGGGGACTGGAGGCAGGCAGAGAGGCTGGCTCTCTGCACCACGACTCTAGGGTGTCTCCTGTAAGGAAAAAAGCAAGGTCTGTTGGACTGGTGATGCCTTGAACCCCTCCATCCTAAACTCAGGTTGGAATGCATGTAAATAAACAAACCCTATTTCATAAAGACACCACAGACTCCACTGACCTTCTTTCCAAGGAAACCAAACCCTGGGTAAGCACAGGGACCCCTGGAGATCTCTCACCGCTCGGGGATTGGGGTGGTGCGCAACAAGATGTATTTCAGCATTCGGCGAGAGAAGGCAGGCAGGGTTGGTGAGTGATGATGGAACAGCAGAGCTCGGAGTGGGGTGGAGGAAAGGAAACCTGGTGAGTGTAGAAGACTTAATTAAATGAGATGGCAAAATAGTATTATTTGAAACTTGCATTCCTGAGGATGCAAAGAGGCCAGGACTTGCCGTAGGCTAACCTAAAACCCAGAGGCAGACTCAGGACTCTGAAGGCCAGTGTGGTGTAGTGATTAGAGGGCTGGACTGGGACATGGGAGACCAGGGTTCAAATCCCTGCTAGGCAATGAAGCTCACTGGGTGACTTTGGGCCAGTCACTGTCTCTCAGTCTAATGCACCTCACAGGGTTGTTGTGGGGACAAAATTGGGAGGGGGAGAACCATATTTGCTCCCATCTTGAGCTCCTAGGAGGAAAGGTGGGGTAGAAATGCAATAAATGAATCAATAAAGGCATCAATGCTGCTGCCATTTGCTGTACTCCTCTAAAGGAGAAAGTAAACTGGAAGAGGGGGTTAGACAAATTCATGTTGGATAATGGTTCATTTCCTTCGATGGTTGCTAGCCACGATAACTATATTCTTCTTCCAATGTTGAAGACAGCATACTGGGAATTGCATCAGGGGACAGCACTGTGGCCCTCGGGTCCTGCTTGTGGGCTTCCCCTTGGAGCATCTGGTTGGCTATTGTGAGAACAGGAGGCTGGACTGGATGCCCCCCCTTTGGCCTGATCCAGGCGGAGCAGGGCTCTGCTTGTGCAACAGAGCAGTTCTATAGCTGGCCCAGCGATCCCACCCCACCCTGGAGCACCAGCAAGGCCCTGATCCAGAGTATTCTCTCCTTCTTCTCTTGCGTAGTGGGTCAGAGGTGGGAGGTCTCACTGATAGAAGACGCACACTGTGTTTTAGTTCTGTGCTCCATCATTCTCTCTGCACCCAAGTCCTGGGGGGAGGGATGGTGCAGAGTCTGGAGATTGGGGAGCTGCCCAATTGAGGTAAGCATGAAGTCCCCACTGACTATGTGGATCGAGCAGGTGGGGTGATCTTCCAGGGTGGCAATCCCAGGGCGTGCCACCCTCCCAGTCTCAGAGTGTGCTGAGGCTGGCTGTGAGGTTCACCTGCAAGGAAGAGGCCTCATCCAGTTCTGGGTCCTGGCAGCAGGGGAAAGATGCTCTGCACTGGGGCCAGCCATTCCTTTGGGAGGGGGAGCACTTTACATGTACTTTCTCAACCCTCCTTAGGAACATAGGAAGTTGTCTTACCAACAAATCTCTCCTCGCCCTACCTGGAGAGGCCAGTGGGGATTGACCCCAGGGCCTTCTGCATTCAGTGCAGATGCTCTGCCAATGGAGGAATCAAGCTGCAGGTTTGAGTCGAGGCCGTCTGTAAGAGCAGAACTAAGGAACACACACACACACACACACACAGAATGAATATCCAGTGGTCAGATGACAGTCCATGACTGGTACAAGTTGGAAATTTTGGGAAACTGGGAACAACTTGGCCCATTGCCTAATTTCAAAAGAGGAACACTGCAGTCTAAGCTGTAAAAAAAATAAAAGGAAGCCTCAAATAATATGTTTTTTTTAAAAGAAGAAGGTTATTAACCGCTATTCTTTGTTGAGGGGATTTACCCACCTCTTTCCAAAAAGATAGGCTCATCTCCCGTTGTCTGATTTCTGCCCTTTAGTAAGGACTTTCCCCCACACCAATTCCCACCGCCAGCCAAGAAATACATAAAACCAAGCTCTCAGATGCTCCTCACAGTTTCTAAATCATCAATCCCCAATCCTACCAAATCAAAACAGCATTAAGCACTCTGGCTAGAGCTCATATTCCATCAGAAGCTACTGATGATGAACAATTTATTCCTCCCAGGCACAATTCAGAATGAAATCTCAAAAGAAAAACCACTCATTTACACTTTCTCCCCACAAGACTGTAAAGAGTGTGTGTGTGTGTGTGTTGTCTGTTGGTGTCTCCAGCTGAACCCTGATTTCCACCCACACACTCACGTGTGAGCTTTAATCAGAAAATTTATAATGCTCTTTAATATTGCTTGTTGTAGCCAAAATGATTTATACACACTAAATATTGCAAAGTTAGCCCCTTTCTCTTTGTATTGCATAAATGAACACTGCCTCTCAGAAAAGACCAATCCGACAGATTTTCTGTCACTCCACGAAGGGGGTGGATGGGAGACGTGTGCTGAACGATGCATTTGGTGGTAGAAAGTTAGACTTAAGAGTGCTTCAGCAAAGTCTGGGCCAAAATTGTAGGAGAAGGCTAAACTAGATAGGATGAAGTTAACTGTGGTTAATTGCATGAATGCAGTTAATGTGCACTTTTTTTTTTTTTGCTGTGTAAATAGCAGGCCCCTACTTCCCTAGCAGGATTGCCAGGTTCAGGGCCTGAGACTGATCCTGTATCTTTAGGAGAAGAGAAAGTTAGCCAAGTGCAGGTGTTCTTGAAACACTGTAATGGGAAAAATCACCAGGTGGAGGTTGGGCCTGGCAACCAAGAGGTCTTCTGTATGTTTAAAAGTTATGCAGGGGAAGGGAGAATTCCACCTTCTGGTTTTTCCCATTACAGGCTTGCAAGAACACCTGCACTTGGTTGACTTTCTCTTCTCCTAAAGATACAGGATCAGTCTCAGGACCTGAGCCTGGCAACCCTACTCCCAAGTCATTTAGGGCTAGTAGCTGCTGATTGTTTCATCCTCCATGAATTTGTTTAAACCCCTTTTAAAACCATAAACGTTGGTGGCCCTCATGACATCTTGCCCACTACATGCATCCCATTGTTCAAATGCCTTCCTAAAAATGAAGGGTTTTACAATGCCTTCTAAAAGGCCTATGCAGTTGGGCTCCAGAGTGAGAGCGAGAGCGAGAGCGACAGACAGAGACAGAGAGAGAGAGAGACAGAGACAGAGAGAGAGACAGACAGACAGACAGACAGACAGAGAGAGAGAGAGAGAGAGAGAGAGAGAGAGAGAGAGAGAGACAGAGACAGAGACAGAGACAGAGAGAGAGAGAGACAGACAGACAGACAGACAGAGAGATCCATAATATTGGTGTTGCTGTAGAAATTAAGTCAGACATTGCAAGTTAAAGGCACAAGAGCTTGAAAGCCAATGAAGACAAGCTCCAAAGGTTGGAGAAAAGTTGGGGAAAGTTTGCCATCACACAGATGGTGGTTGAAAAGAAACGGAATCTTTTGCTGAGAAAAGCTGTTGCGGGAATGTCACAATGAGCCACAGACTCTGAGACATGGTCACAGTGAGTTGCCCATTTGCTGAAAAAGAAAGATAATTAGTGTGATGCACAAATCTTCTAAAATTAACCTGGAACAGTCTTCCTCAACCAGGTGCTCTCCAGCTGTTTTGGATGACAACCCCCATCAGCCACAACCACAGCCAGCACAGCTGATGGGAGTTGTAGTTCATCTGACCCACAGCACAGCTTCTGAAAGAGGAAGGTACCAAATGGGTCCATCTTTTTAAGCCAGATAACCATTGCAACATCTGCCACTGGAAATGGTGGAGACTTTGAAAGACAATCTCCTACCATGAGTGTCTGAACCCTCCGCTAAAGAGTTAGTGGAAATGTTTCTCCTTGAAACACGGCAATAAAGACACACAGCTGTTTCAGGAGGATTTCAAAAAAATCCTTCTAATTACTGGCAGCTGTGCAGGATATGTTCTGGAAAATGTTCCAGACTGAAAAGATTTTTTAAAATAACAGCTAGAAAATATTTATGTGCAATTAAAAGCTGCTTGAGACATTTCCCCACGACCTCTCCCCACCACCTCTCCCCACCCTTTAAAAAGTGCATTTCCGTGCTTCGTTTTCAGTAGTCAAAAACAAATTTCAATTTGTTTGTATTTGTTATTTATACCCTGCTCTTCAGCCAGATAGGCTCTCAGAATGACTTACAGATTGACAACAACAACACAGTTCCTTCCCCCAGGCTTGCAATCTGAAAAGACATGGCACAAAAGGAAGAAGGAACAGGGAGGGGAGAGAAAAACAAGCAAACTCAGGTATCAAATTATTGATATTATAGGGTCCTCACAATGGCCAGCTCAGATGGACATGGACTCTTCACACCTGAAAAACAAGCTTTGGCAGCCCTGAGAAACAGCATGGTGACCTAACCTTCTTGGAAGTGGCTGTAATGCAACCAGATGCTATTGACCTTACAGAGTGGGGTCTTAGACTTCTGGGTCCTAGCTGGAATCTGCCAGTTTCATTCTTATTACTGCTGCAGACTTCATTATAAGGTAGTTACAAATACTTTCATCCCATGTATTAACAGGCCAGAGAATAACACCACCTAAAGCTCTTCCACTTTGCATCCTGCTTAGCATAATGGTTAAGCTGAACTCTCCTGGCCTGTCCAAAATCATGCATTATAGGCCAGAGGTCCTGGTGCAAAGCTCCAAGTAGCAAGGCCACTTGAGCTTTTTATTTACAGCCAAAAACATGCAAAGGAGAAGGAGTTGTCATACCAGCTCACAACCCCAATTAAGCAGAGTGGCTGGCTGGCTCATTACGATGAAAGCTGTAATTAGCAGTTGCTGAAAATGGCGAGAGAGGTAAGCCCAGTTGTATTATGGTGCATCCAGTGGAGGGAGGAAGCATGGAGGGAGGTAGCAAAAGTGATTTCCATACAGAAGGGCTGTTATGTGTGGATGAAAGAGGTCCCTCGTCACCCAAAGTAAATCAGCCAGCTCTGGATGTACATGGCGCTCCAGGGATGGTGCCACCGCACGTGTAATTATTTGCTTGTCATCACTGCCAGAGCCATGGTGCTCATGTGAAGTTTGAGTGCACTCAGATAATAGCTTCCCAGGTTAGCTGGCTACAGAAGGCACTCTGGGGCGGAAGCAGAAGAGACAGCGGCTGAACACAAAAGGACAGGGGTCATCCAAAGTTAAGGATGTGCAGAAGGGAAAAATCAGCAGAGAGCACTGCTTTCTTTCCAGACTGGCTGAGAACCCATGGTGTGTGTGTGTGTGTGTACACAAAGAAGAGAGGTGGGGAAAACAAATAAAAAATTAAAAAGACAGAAAAACACACAATATGACTACATATTGTCAGCTCACATTGAAAATACAATGGTGCCAGTACTTCCATCAAAAATTAAATGTACACGTTGATATAAGCCCTCTAGGAGTCCGAACAGCCATCCACGCGAAACTGATGTTTATAAGAAAGCATGATCAAATGTAGCAAGAGTGGTGAGGTCCTCAGACCATTGCATAACAGGCGGCGGGTGTTTATCCTTCCAGGCTTGAAGTCTAAGTGTCTTGGCAACCATAAGGGCTCACAACGCCCACTTTTGTTGTCCTGCCATTAATCTCCATACTGCAGGAATAGAATTTAGAAGTACATTAACATCTGCAAATGTCAAAGATTTTGCCTGTACCAAACTGATACCGACAATAACTTCAGGCCAAAAAGAATATTATCACTGGACAGGCCCACAGAAAAGAATCCATGTTTCTGAATCCATTTGGGAGTATTCAGTTCTCAGCGCTTGATTTTTCAGTTCCTGATGTGGGAGCTAAACAGCATGTTCTGCCATGCTAGCAAGAACAAGGTGGATCGCTAAGGTCTGATCCGCACATTAGTCCAGAAAGTGTGGATTAGGTCAGTTTGCACCAGAACTCTCAAAGATCAGATTCCTCAAATCTGATTTCTTTATTCACTGCTGTGTCTGCCCTGCAAGGCACACAATAAACAAGGAAAGGGGTACCTTTTGCGTCTGCATTTAAAAGGAGAATCTTAAAGAGTGCTACAGGTTCATGTCAAGCCAGCATCTATGTGAGCTGGAGAGGCTGCTGTGGCTCAATGTTCAGTGACGCTTATAAAGACTTTTCTTACTGAATTTAGAATAAGCGCAATCACATTGCAGGGGGGGAAAAAGAGGACTTCCTCAGGGATCCTGATGTCAGCAGTGACTGCTGCCTTCCCATCGACTGGCTCAACTTTTATTCCTGGGAGCATTAAAAGTTGAATCAGAGACTGGCATCAGCCCAGTAACAGCTGTGGCATGTCCAATTCCTCAAAGCTTTCCAGTGGCAGAATAAGCAGCTGAACGGAACACTCCCTGACTCTCCACACTTCACAAAGCACATGGAACAAGAAGCTTGGCTGAAATCTGAGGTTAGCATCAAATGTGGATTTGCAAAATGCTTCATAATGTTTGTGGTTGCTTTCTTTCACAACAGCCCTGTGAGGTAGATCCCTATTGTCCCTTTTTTAGAGGGAAGTGAGGCTAATAGCACAAACCCATACAATGAACTCCTTGCCTTCTACAATCCCTGGGATGAATTCTCTGCTTCACTGTCTTTGTCGTGCTTTCCTTCCCAACAATCCTGTGAAGTCAATCATTGCTGTTCCCATTTTACAGATGGGAAGGCGAGGCTGGGACAGAGCAACTTGCTTTGACCCAGGTCTGTCAGAATCAAATCTAAATCAGACCACACCAGCCCATGCATTTCCCAACACTCTCAAAATGAAAAGAATGGAGCCTTTGCAATCTCAAAGCCCAAGGAGACAGGATTTGCCAGTCCTAATATTCACCTGCTTTGCTGTTCCTTCCAAAGTGTTCTTAAGACAGGTGTGCACAGCTGATCGTGTATTCATATGGAAAGCACTACTAACAGACTCTGGGGGGTGGTGAAAGCGCATGCGGATGGTACATCACAGGGAGTTTGTAGTACCAGACCGCTTCAAAAAGCAGCTCTGTGGATTTCTGTCCATGGTCCTGAACCACAAAGGATGGCGTCTTTAGAGTCTTTCCAGACCACAGTTTTACTAAGCGGTAAATCAACATACATCATTATCATTATTTGTTGTTTGTAAAAGTGCCTAATATGTGCTTGGTGCTATACAAAAATAAAAGACACAAGTCACAATCTTTAGAAAGTATGAGATAAAAGGAAGGTGGAGTTTTAGGGAAAGGGGGAAATTTTGCACTTGCTGGGAGAGAGAGAATGAAAGGAGTTAAATGACTTTTTTTACTTAGAGGAGCACAGGAATCTGCCTTATACTGAGCCAGATCATTGGTCCATCTAGCTCAGTATTGTCTACACTGACTGGCAGCAGTTTCTCTGCAGTTTCAGGCAGGAGTCTCTCTCAACCCTACCTGGAGATGCTGGGGATTGAATCTAGGACCTTCTGCATGCAAAGCACATATTCTACCACTGAAAATGGAAATGGACTGCCTTCAAGTCAATTCCAACTTATGGCGACCCGATGAATAGGTAAGCGGCCTTCAGAGGGGGTTTACCATTGCTGTACAGCTGATTTCTTCTTGCCTTTTCCAAAAGAACACACCTGTTGCAGGGAGGAAGGAAGCATTTTTCACAAGCACACCCAATAAACAAAACACATATGCTTGCATTTCACCTCTGCCTCTCATATTCTTGAAGTGCAATGCAAAAGGGGTACCCTTCAGCGCTGTTCTTTGGCCACTCCTTCATTTGGCACGAGCTGTGCATTTATGGATTTATGGCATTTATACCCTGCTCCTTCTTAGCCAAAACGTCTCCCAGAGCAGCTTACAAGAATCAATAGTAAGACTGTGGTCCTTGCCCACAGGCTCACCATCTAAAAAGACATGGCACGCAAGGAAAATGGAAGGGGAGGGAAGAGGGAAAAGTAAGCAGAAGCACAGTTATGATACAGCAGAAGTGGTGGCTGCTAGCTCCATGGCAGTGGCACTTCTGGGTGTCTTGCCCTTGATGAAGTCTGCCCCCCGAAGCTCTCTTTCTGCCCCCTCCTACCCACAGATCAGATCCAGGAGCAGAGTAGGTGATGATGTCCAGGCCAGGAGGACAGGGTAGCTCTTGACACACCGTCTGAGTCTTGACAGCAGTTAGAATCCTCCCAGGAGTTCCAGAAAGGATCTCCCTTTTTAAGCCACCGGCATGCTGGTTCTTTTAAGGATCTCACAGGGCTTCAGGGGAGGATGTGCCCAGTCTGAGGACTGGTCTACATTCTACTTTTTCCTGTTCCATTTCCTTGGAGAGGATAGTGGGGTGTGTGTGTCATAGTATCTTGAGCTTGGGGTGGATTGATGCTGGCAGCAAGAGACAGGCCAGCAGGGTTGAAGTGTGTCCGCAGAAACGGGTGCATCAGATGTGTATTTATATACATGTTATGGAGGCATCACACAAAGAAACAGAGAACAGCAGCAAAGAAGGGAAAAGGAGGGGAAAGCCCCTATGAAATTGTATTTAACTGGGCAGCCCACCACATTTACCCAAAAGGAGGAGATTTCACATGCAAGACTGTATACATCTCCTTTGAGTTTGCTTTAGTGTCTTCAGCCCCTCTTTCTCCAAGGTGCCAGAGGACTGGAAGATCCATTCTCTGCAGGCAGGGTCAGGCAGCAAAGGAAAGCAACAGCAGACCACCCATTTTAAGTCAAGAAAAAAACATAGGTCAGTCCAGCTTATAAAAGAAAATACATTCCGTATGGAGGACTGAAAGGCTGTTGGGTTGGACAGAAATAAGCACACAGCTAGCTGGCTATTTCCTCTCCTCTGCCTTTTGTCCTCTTATCTCCCCCGCCCCACCCAGAATCCTGGGCCCCCTGCTAAGCTTTGCATGGAAATAGAGTTAGAGCTTTGGAAACACACCAGAGTTGAAAATACATCTAATGGCTTCTTGCACGTCACAACAACAGGAAAAATTCATTTTCTCGTCCTGTCTCATCTTCCCCAACAGAGTTAATGTTTTGAAGAGACACTTGCTTGGATCGTGCCATGAAATGCTTTGAAAAGCTTTCCTATTTTGCAGCTGCTGAGTTGTGTAGCAAGGCAGCCGTGTGTGTGTGTGTGTGTGTGTGTGTGTGTGTGTGTGAGTGAGTGAGTGAGAGAGAGAGAGAGAGAGAGAGAGAGAATGCTTCAGTCTCTGAACAAGGTTGTCAAAACAACAAAAAGCAGTTTTCCTTCTTGATTAGTTTACATCAACTTCTTAAGCACAGTTGGAAAGTGTGTGTGTGTGTGCGTGCAGCATAACAAAGTCAAGAATGCAACCAACCAGCCAAACGCAAACTTGCAGAACCACCTTACCCCACATCTGCCCACCTGAGTGCTTTGCTCTGCAGAACTGGAACTGTTACAGGTGCCTCGTAATACTCGTTCTGCACTTGTAAGAAACATTTCTTTTAATGTTGTCTTAATTGTCTTTTTAATGTTTTTAATTACTTGTTTTTAACTCTTTTTATTGACAATTTTAATGTTTCTTGTTATCTGTGTAAAGTTTTTTAAAAAACAAGCAAGCAGTATATAAATTCTGTCAAATAACTAAAAGCAGGGAAGACGAGGGAAAGGAAAATAGAGAAGAGAGAATAAGGATCCTGTCTTCTTTTTTAACTTATTGTACAACACAGATTCTTTCAGCTCTGAACAGGAAGAATTAATTCCTCTAGACATCTATGCACACTTAGAAGCAAAAGCCCAGGGCTAGATAGGACTAATGGCTATCTAGTCAATCTCACCCCCATGTCCCAAAGGCAGAATTATGCAGCTACCCATTGGAAGCTGGTGGATCCAATATCAGTGGGTCAGTGAATCCACTCCAGGTTTTAGTCCAAACTTTCAAGGACCTGTCCAAGATTCACTGCCCCACTGACATTGAAGCCACTAGCCTCCAACGCACCCGCCAGCCGGATCAGCTGCAGCAATCCAGACCTTGCTGTGGCAAAAAGAAAAGATGAGTGGGATAAAGAAGCTTACAGAGCAAATAGCCATGTGTCACTCCGGGGAGTGAATCAACAGAGAAAGCTGCCTTGCACCAGGTCAGACCATTTATCTGTCAAGCCCAAATGGGCTGTTCTAACTGGCAGCCACTCTCCAGAGGTTTCAGGCAGAAGTCTTTTATATCAGTTGCTACCTGATGAGCCTTCATAGCAGGGATTGAACCTGATCATTCTGCATGTCAAGCAGATGCTCTGGCACTGAGCTACAGCCCTTTCCCAACTTGTCCTTTGCCTCGGGCAGCAAAATGTCATGGGATGCCTCTGATGCCCCACCCCATTATTTTTAAAAAAGAAAGCCAATTACCTCCACCCCCAATCTGAGGCTTTCCATTTCCAAGAACCCACAAACCACAACAAGGCACACAGGTTGGCACATTTGACTACTACCTGCTATGGATTGCCGAAATGATGAGCTCAAATGGGCACTGTTTTGCAATTTGCTTAGATGATTTATCTACCACCCTTTGCACGAGTCACAGGGCAGTTTGCAACAATGTGAAATAAGATAAAAAGAGTCCACAGAATCCATAAAATAACACAGTCCTTAAAATACATAACAACTTTTGACAACTAACCAAATGGCAGTTTACTAACAGCAGCAGCAGATAATCTGTTTATCTACTCAGCTCTCTCCTTCCAATGCTTGAAAAAGGTGTGCCTGAACCAGTCACCCAAAACTGTAGAGAGATTTTGACGGATGCATTTCATTAAGGAGGGAGCTCCATATGCAAGGAGCCACCACTGAGAAGACTCTTTCCCAGGCCCCCACATCACTTGTTTTTTTTTGTCACCATGACAGCCATTCAGTACTGGCACCCACAGTGCTCTTATTAAGGTATGAGTACTGGCACCTCATTTTTTTGAGGGGAGAATAATGTTTTATTGAGATTTCTAGTAAATGTAACAGCAACAACAAAGTACAATAAACACTTCACACTATATAAAATAGAAAAAGAGTACATTCAGCAACAGAAGCTTTATATATAAAATAGAGATAATACCTGAAAGCAGAATAATAGGATTAAAAAGCAGGGTGCACATCCCACCAAAAGGGAGTTAATGATGAGGGTGGCCTCACGTCTGCCCCATCCTCGATAGCATAACATAAAAAGGGATACCATATTGCAGTGAATTTATCGGAGGATGTCTCCCCCCAACCTTTTTTTGCTTGTGAGTAAATTTTTCATCTAGTGCAAGTTGCCAGAGTCTGACCATTTTTTTATTGATAAATGTTCTGCCCCCTTCCAATTTTTGGCTATTTCAAGTCTCACAGCAAGTAGGAGTCTGGATAGGAGAGATGTCTTGAGTTTTAGGAACAATGGAACCCCCTTTGAGGAAAAGAAGTGCCAAGGCCGGATCCGGGATAATTGTAGCTTTAAGAACTTTACTAGCAATTTGAAAAACATCACTCCAGAATTATCTCACTTTATTACAGTCCCACCATAAATGTAGGAAAGAGCCACAGGCCGGGCATCCCCTCCAGCAGAGAGGCGAGAGGGAGGAGTTGATATAGTTCAGTTTGACTGGAGTGAGGTGCTGCCGATGTATAACTTTCAAAGCATTTTCTTGGATGAGGGCTGAGGTGGCTCTTGAGTGTGAGCCTACCCATATATTACTCCATACCTCTTCTGTGATTTCCCTCCCAGATCTTTAGCCCAAGCTTTAACGTGCTGAATTTTCTTTTCCATATTTAAACTCTAATATATTTAAACTCTATAAATGTTAGAGATAGTGCCTTTTTGGCTAGAAGTTTGCTTGCTTGTGCTGTCACTGTTGGGAGCGCATGCACAGGTAAAGACTCCGGCCCTGCTGTGTCTGTTGAATTTCTGGCTGCATTCGCCTCCTGGCATGAGTGTCCTGTCTTCCCCTTCAGAGGGAGGAGGGCTGCCTGTGGGTGACGCGGGCACAGGGAGAGGGGAAGCGTCAGGCTGGGAAACAACCAGCTGATCAGGTTGACTCTCCACAGGGATATCTGGAGCTGCTGGGACTGAACTGTCAGAGTCCAGAGCTGGGGCGCCTTCTGAGTCCAACTCCCTGCTTGGCCCTTCACCGGCTGGACCACATTCTAAGTCCTCCTCTTCCTCCTCCTCTTTGTTCTCGTCAGTCCACCCCCTCCAGTAGGGCTCATGAGATAAAATTTCACTAAATGTCTTATGCAATTCTGCACCAAAGCCATCAAGACCTGGAGTCTTTCTATTTTCAGATGTTTTATAGCGACTTCTATTTCTTCAAAAAGAATAGGACTATTTAAGTATTCTCTATGCTCCAGGCTCAACAGGGGAATTTGAAGGTCTGTTAAGAATGTGTCAATAGCAAAATCTTCCGGTGAGTCTGTAGCATACAGATTAGTGTAAAAATCAGCAAATGCAGAATATCAATCGTGGTATATTTTTTGCCTTTGAGAGAGAGCACACTAGACAGACCATTTCTCAGTCTCTGTTTGCACTGCCTTGGCTAAGAGCTTAGAGTTCTTGTTTCCAAATTCAAAGTATCACTGTTTTGTATAAATGAGAGACTTATGAATAGTGTCAATGTCATAAGCCTGCAGCTCTGTACGTTTTGCTGTTGGCTTGCAATATATCTTAGAAATAGGGAAGATGTATAAATACCCAACAAGCCAGTTAGGATGAATACTGGATGAATCTGCATGTACCGTAAACAAATCAGAATGGATGTTCATTAAAAACTATCTAGTCTCTCTATAAGTTCTGCAAGCAAATCAGGATGAATGCTCAATAAACATGTCATCTGGAAGAACCTCAACTTGAGATGAACACTGCTCAACACCCTGGGCTCTCCATTGTGGAGTCCCACAGGGATCGGTACTGTCCCCCATGCTTTTTAACATCTATATGAAGCCGCTGGGTGCGGTCATCAGGAGTTTTGGAGTGCGTTGTCACCAGTACGCTGATGACACGCAACTTTATTTCTCCTTTTCATCTTCCTCAGGTGAGGCTGTTAACGTACTAAACCGTTGCCTGGCCGCGATAATGGATTGGATGGGAGCTAACAGACTGAAGCTTAATCCAGACAAGACCGAGACGCTGTTAGTGAGTGCCTTCTCTGCCCAGATGGTGGATGTTCACCCTGTTCTGGATGGGGTTACACTCCCCTTGAAAGAACAGGTTCGTAGCTTGGGAGTTCTTTTCGACCCTTCCCTGTCTCTTGAGGCTCAGGTAGCCTCAGTGGCACGGAATGCTTTCTACCATCTTCGATTGGTAGCCCAGCTACGTCCCTATCTGGACAGTGACGACCTCGCCTCAGTCGTTCATGCTCTGGTAACTTCTAGATTGGACTACTGCAATGCGCTCTACGTTGGGCTGCCCTTGAAGACAGTTCGGAAACTACAGTTAGTCCAGAATGCAGCGGCCAGATTGTTGACGCAGACCAGAAGGTCTGCTCATATAACACCTGTTCTGGCCCGTCTGCACTGGCTTCCTATTTGTTTCCGGGCTAAATTCAAAGTGCTGGTTTTGACCTATAAAGCCTTACACGGCATGGGACCGCAATACCTGGTGGAGCGCCTCCCCCAATATGAAACTACCCGTACACTGCGCTCAACATCTAAGGCCCTCCTCCGAGTACCATCCCATCGAGAAGCTCGGAGGGTGGTGACTAGAAATAGGGCCTTTTCGGTTGTGGCCCCCGAATTGTGGAATGGTCTCCCCGATGAGGTGCGCCTAGCGCCGACGCTGCTATCTTTTCAGCGCCAGGTGAAAACCTTTTTATATTCCCAGGCATTTTAATGTGTACTATTAATATTTATTGATGTATTTTGCTGCTGTTTTGATTTTTGTTTATGTCTGTTTGGTTTGATTCCATTGTATTATTGTATTTATATATTTTCTGATTGTTTTATTGTTATGTACACCGCCCAGAGAGCCCTTGGGCTTAGGGCGGTATATAAATTAAATAAAATAAATAAAATAAATAAAAACTCACATAGTAAAGATTCTCCTGGACTATACCACTGTTGTCTGTACCACCCACATGAGCAACTCTTATGTGGTTCCCCCACTTGCAGAAATGGTACAGTCCAGGGACCAGCTTTACCCTTTGGTCTGCTCAGTCAGGCCAGGATCTCCTTCCTTGTATGCAGATTCTCAAGAGAAGCTTAAGAGAGGGCCTGATAGGGATGCTTTTGGAATTAGCTATGGCTGAATTTCAGCTCCCTGACATCTTTGAATGCCTGTGTTCTGACTTGAACATTATAGGAGAAGGCTCTGAGGATGCTTAGATTGCCCCTCTATCAGAAACACATAGCCCCAGTTTGACACCATGTGTATGGAATTAACGGACTAGGATTCTGAGTAAGATGCTGTGAAGTTTTTCAAAGATGAACTAGTGAGTGCCAGATATCCCCAAAGAAGAACTGGGTGATCCAGAGTTCACTGCAGATTGATGAAGTATGAACCAACCTGCCCACGGATACATATTTGTCCTGTCCACTGCTAAATCTGTTTGCTAAGTCATTGCACACCTTGCCTACAGTTGTGAATCAGACAGATTGAGTCAATGCTGCTAGGTGCTGTGCAGCATCCAGACCCTGAGATGATGAGCTGGCAAGAAAGGCTTCACACGAGGCAGGATGCAGCCTGAGCCCATCTGGAGCTGTGCTAGCAGCAGGAAGCAGCATGAGTAAGCTCTTGTCAGGCCGAAGAGGCAGAGTGGCAGCAGAAACTCTGCTCCGAGCGATGGCCCGCCTCGTGTGGTTTTGAACATAAGAAGCGTCTGGCTGCTGGATCAGGCCAAAGGCCCACTGGGGGACCCTCCAGACTGGTGGGTTTGTGTGCATGTGTGTGTGTAATCTGCAACATGTCATTGACACAATAAAAGAGCCTTAATGGAGGGTTTATACCCGACTGTCCACACATTATTCCACTTTATTTGTTGTTCTATGACACATTATTCCTCTCTGGAGGGGCACTCCTGTGCTACAGCAGAATAAAAGTGGGTCAACAAACCAACCAACCCAGAACACCTGAGTTTCAGCAGGAAAGGATTTCAGTACAGGACATGTGCTGGTTGGAAACAAAGTGTATTTCTGCCCTGAAATTTTAGCTAGTAGAACTCAGCAAGGAGGAGGATGGGGAAAAAACTAGGATGAGTTGGCTCTGGTTCCACATCCTGTTGGGCTTCTTGCCTTCCGCCCTGTGGGCCCCACCAGCCAGGGAAGGAACAATCTGTCCATTTCGGTTCTCTCGCTTTCTCATTGTTCCAATCTTAAATCCAGTCCTTGACATTTCTGCAGCAATTTACAATGTTTTAAAAAATATCCTCATGAAAATTCCCCACCATTTTAGTGTGAATTTCTCCTAGTAAACACATTTTTATATGTAGCTTTGACTAATGGACACATGTCTGCGAGCAATTTCCCATAATATGTCACGTTTTTGTATGTTATTTCATGAACATATTCAATGTTATGCACACTTTCCCCTAATATATGCATTTTTGTAAACATTACTTGGCTGGAGAACTACACTGCAAAATTTGGGCAAGTCTTGGAGGACAGCTGTGTTTCAGCTCTCACATTGTCTCAGGAAGTGTGGATGTGATCGATTTGCCTTTAAGTGCGACTGCTGGGGATGTGAGACAGGGCCTTTTCGGCGGCTGCCCCTAGGGTTTGGAACTCCCTTCCGAGGGAGGCAAGAAGTCGACAGGTGAAGACTTATTCCAGCAAGCTTTTGGAGTAGACGTTGTTTAGGACAGGACTTCTAGAGGTATGCCGTATTGTTTTACTGTCTGATTACATTATTCTTAAATTGGTTTTAGGTATTTTTAGGTGATGTTAATTGTTTTAATGCTGTAATGAGTTTAATTCTATTTTAAATGTAGATTTTTATATGTTCAAATTATACGTACCCATTTTCAGTTGTAAGCCGCCTGAATCAATGTTCTCCTCTTTCCGTACCCACCACTGGTCTGAAATTGGGGCCTTCTGCACTGAGAGCGTGAGCTCCAGCACAGTTCTATTTACTTTTTAAAAAAGGAAAGGGGGGGAGTAGCAAGCCTTCAGTTCCAGCCCCCCCCCCAGCTGATGCTCTAATGAGAATAATCAGCTTGGTGGGAGACGTTTGGCTAAGCCTCGCTTCTGCCATCCCTGGAACTTTGCATGGTGCACAGTCCAAACCACTGAGAGGAATGAAATGGCAAAGCTTCAGTGGTCTAATCAAGGCTCAAATTAGCGAGATGGCAATGCCCTGCAGGGACAAGAGCGGAAGCCAGAGTGACAGCTTCAGGACTGCACTTGCTCCTTTGTTGTGACAGAATTAGGATAGCAATCGAATGGTGGGGGGGAAGGAGAGGGAGGGGAGGGCATGTGGCCAGGATCAGAGGGGAGACAAGTGCCCCCCTCCCACCAAGAGGGAAGGATCCCGCCTTCCCATCGAGGGGTTGACACACCATTCAGGTGGTGATAGTTGCCAGCCAGCCTGCATAAATCAGGTCTGCAACAATGGCTTGTCTGAGCCCACAGGTGGAATTTAGGTTGATTCACACATTACGCATCCCCACCACCACGTGACAGAAGGAAATGTAGTTACTTCTGAACTAATATTTAAGTGTGTGTGTGGGGGGGGGAGAGGAACAGGCTGTAATTTCTATGAACCCATGAAGCTTCCTTAGGCTGAAATCATGCATTTACTACATTTACATCCTATCTTTCCACCAAGGAGTTCAAAGCAACGTCCCTTCCTTTCTATTTTATCCTCACAACAACCCTGTGGGGTAGGTTAGGCTGAGAGATAATGACTGGCCCAAGGTCACCCAGTGAGCTTTGTGGCTGAGTGGGGATTTGAACCCTGGGCTCCCAGGTCCTAGTCTGACACTCTAGCCACTACACCTCTCAGACCATTGGCGCATCTAACCTGCTGTCATCTATTCCATAGACTTTCCCCAACCTGTCACCCCTTACATATTCTGGACTCCACCTCCCATCATCCCTGCCCATTGGTCAGGCTGGTTGCGGCTGATTGGAGTTGAAGTTCAATAGCCCCCAATCAACTCCTGCGACTGCAAGTGGTCACCCAAAGTTTCAGACAGGGGCTTCTCCAAGCTCTGCTACCCACTCTGCTGCTCTTTTTAACAGGCGATGGGGTCAGGGGGAAAGGATGGGGGCAGACAGTAGCTCAAGGGGCAGAATGTTCAGCTCACGTGGAGAAGGTCCCTGGTTCAACCCTCGGCATCTCCAGTCAAAAGAGGATCCGGCAGCAAGTCATGGGAAATCCATCTCTCTCTCTCTGCCCGAGACCCTGGAAAGACACTGCCGGTCAAAGCAGACACTACTGGCCTGGAGACAGACAAAAAAGCAACATCCTGAGTTCCTGTACACACCATATATTTAAAGCACATCCTCCTCCACCCAAAAGAATCCTGGGAACTGTAGTTTCTTAAGAGTGCTGGACAATTGTAGCTCTGTGAGGGGTGAACTATAGTTCCCAGAATTCTTTTTTTAGGGGGGGATGTTCTTTAAATGTGTTTTAAGTATGTGGTGTGGACACAGCCTAAAATGGAGACTTTCTGCATGCAAGGGACAGCTCCTATCACACAGGTCTGTTGCTTTTCAGCTTCATACTGCATTTACTATGAAAACTGTCTGGAGACTGCGGCTGATACAGAATGCTGCCACTAGAGAACTGATAGTCACACAGCACCAATTCTGTGGGATCTATATTGGCATCTTATATACATTCCTGGGCTCAATTTAAGGCGTTTGTATTGACTTTCATGTCCTAGGACCCAATTAGAGTGCCTCCTCACACACCTCTCATGGGATTGGCAGAAGTGACTTTTTCCTATCATAGCACCGGTGGGCTTGGCTTGCTGTGTGGTGATGTGGGAAACAGCCTTCCCCCTTGTTGCATGCTGACTAACAGCACCTCCAGGCTGTCAGCATTTTGCAGGAGAGATTGAAGTGCATACTGGGAAATAAGTTTGTGCAATTAGTGGATTAGAGGCGAAAGGCTGTAACTTGGTGCTAGAGCATCTTCTTTAGGCTCCAGGTTCAATCCCTGGCAGCATCGCCAGGTAGGGTTGGAAGGGTGTCCTGCCAGAAACCCTAGGGAGCCACTGCCAGTCAGTGTAGACATACTGAGCTAGGCAGAGCAACAGTCTGACTTGGTACAAAGCAGTTTGCTAGGTCCCTAAAGGGCTCTGTTGTTCTAGAGCAACAAATCCACTTAAAAAACAGGGAGCTTTTTGCAGTTAAGAAGGTATGGAGAAATGCCCTGAAAAGTGTGGAATGAATGAATGAATGAATGAATGAATGAATGAATGAATGAATGGAGTAATGGGAAGCAAGGAAATCAGGATGAATGCTCGTTGTCAAATAACGTCCCTGCAAATTAATCAGAAAGAACATACAATAATGACCCGTTACAATCTCGCCTCCGCATAAGCTTTGTGCAAGCAAATTGGGATGAGTGCTCAATAAACACGTCTGGAGAAGCCCTGTTGAATGCCTTCTCCTTGGAGGCTCAAATGGCAACAACTGTGATGGGCTTCCATCACCACATGAAATTACATCTCCTCTCCCTGGGCCTTTGGAGGCAACTAGTTCATGCCGTCCAATTTCTGTCTGCGTGTGCTGCTGTATTTTGTTAATGATTGGCCTTATTGTATTTTATTTTGGTTTTATGCCGAGTGTCGTTTGTTGCGTTGAAACCTGTCTTGAGATCACAATGTGTGATGAAGGGCAATCTAAAAATTCAATAAAAAAGAAATAGGTTCCTCCACTGGGAGGTTTAGGACAGGTACCTCCAGACTGTCAGTATTTTGCAGAAGGGATTCAGGCGCATACTGGGAAATATAGGTTTTCACAAATAAAGTAGAGGAAGGAGGTCTGTTGCCCTAAAGCAACAAATCCACTTTTTTTAAAAACAGAACAATTTTTTTGTCATTAGGAAAGTGAGGGAAAAAATCATTGAAAAGTGTGGCATGAACAAACTATTGATGGAAAAAGACATATAAACACCCTGCTAGCATATCAGGATAACTGCTCAGTAAAGACCAGATACAATCTTATCTCTGCATAAGCTTCGTGCATACCAATCAGGATGAATATGTCATCTGGGCAAGCTCGTGTCCTTCCTCAGAGGCAAGGCCCTCTGTGTTTAATGCAGTGGAGGCCTGGAGGACACATGGGGCCCTGGCCCACAAACCTCAGCCAGCCCCCACCTGCCCTGTGTTCTTATTTACAACCAATCCAGAGGGTGGCCACAGAGAGCTGAAAACACAACACAGCAGGCATGTGCTGTTAGAAGTGGGGCAAGAGCAACTCCTGTCTTGTTCTTTTGTTTATGTTCCAGAAGGGAGACAGAGTTAGGGTCCTCCAGATGGTTAGGCTTGACTACCTTGACCTGTGATGCTCTGACTGACTTCCTTCCCTCGTTAGACTGATATGATCAGGGAAGCTCATCTGCCCCTCCTCCTTCCGCCCTTCTCTTCTCTTCTTGGACTGTCCGAGAGAGGAGACACCTTTGTCTCTGCTCTCTCCCTCCTGAGCCATGAGGGCAACTCCCAAACTTGGGCGTTGTGCCTCCAACTTAGTTAGAATTAGGTATGCTTTTCCTATCTACTATGTACGTATTTCTATAAATAAAGTAGCTTTTCTTATTTTACTAAGTCTTACGTTTCAGTGATCCTAATGCAGGGTAAAAGCCTGCCACTTAGGTAAACCCACACCCTGGCACACGCGCAGCTCAGACCGTTGACGATCTCTGCTAATATCTATACAAATTTACATAACATGTGCGAGGCAGTCCTGCGCTGCTTTGACTGACAGATGGGCACATACAGTGTCAGTGCTGCACCAATCTGGCTTGCAGAGGGGGGTGGGGGCTAGTGTGTACTACTACAGAAGCCCAACATGCAGCTACAGACACAAGTGTCTATCACAGCTTGCTCTCCTCCCACATCCATGGCAGATTGGCCGAAGACAACCAGGAGGACGGCATGAAAATTAAACCTTGATGAAGGCAGAGTTGATTGCCTGCAGAGGGAGGCCCTCTCCTCCTCCTTATTCTCACTGCTGCACTTGTAGAACTCATCAGGGAAGAGGATTAGGACAAAACTTGAACTGGTTGGCTCTGCCTGCCATTGGTTCAGGCTCCATCTATAGTTTGGGCTCCCTGGATTCTGCTCCAGCGGTTCCAGCAGCCACCAGCGGCCACTGGTTCAATGGGTCTTGCTCCTGCATCTCAGACTGCAGCCAAAGTCTGCATCAGTTTCCCCTGCATCTCTTCTCCTCCATAACGCAAGATGGATAAGGGCCCTCCAAGGCCTGCTGGGGTTATGTAAAGGTTTCCTGGAATCCCTCACGCATAGAAAGCCTCTTCAGTGAGCTGCACTTTACTGTTCTCAAACTCTCTACACAAGCTCTTGCTAATTAACCCTAATTAATCATGCGAACAACAAGGTTCATCTCCAGAGCAAAGCCATGCATTGCGTTGGAACAAATATAACCACCGGGCACTGTATGAGCAGCGAATAGCTCCCAGACCTTGACCCGTGGGTGACTGATCACAGACCCTTGAAAGGCCAAAACTGCACAATGAAAAAGAACAGACTAAAAAAGCATAAGGGGAGCCCTGAAGCTGGATCAGACCAAATGTACATTTACTCCAGTGTCCTGCTGGCCACTAGTGTCCAACCAAGTGCCTCTAGGAAGCCGGCAAGCAGAATGTGAACTGGTATTCAGAGATAGACTATCTCTGAACATGAAGGTTCTATATAACCATTGTGCTTAATAGCCATTGATAGACCTTTCCTTGTCCACGAACTTGTCTACTCCCATTTTGAAGTGCAAAGGAAGTGGCCACCCACACATCCTGGGCAATTTTGCACTGTGGAAAGAAATGAAATGGAAAGGGACTGCCTTCAAGTCGATTCCAACTTATGGCGACCCTATGAATAGGGTTTTCATGGTAAGCGGTATTCAGAGGGGGTTTACCATTGCCTCCCTCTGAGGTTGAGAGGCAGTGACTGGCCCAAGGTCACCCAGGGAGCTTCATTTGTGTGTGGGGATTCGAACCCTGCTCTCCGAGGTCATAGTCAAACACCTTAACCACTATGCCACACTGGCTCTGAAGGACTTCCTTTTGTGTGTCCCAAATCTACCGCCAATCAATTTCACCGGAGTTCTAGTACTGCAAAAGGAGAGAAACTCCTCTATGTCTACCTCCTTTGCACTGTGCCTGCTTTGTGTCTACAATGTTGTTTTAAAAAAGATATCTCAGATCTGTCCTGAGCTCTTGGGCTGAGTTTTTCCTTTACGAGCAAGTGAACACAGGGGACTTCTTCATAATATATACCTGAGATTAAGAGCAGAGCATCCAGGATAGGCAACAAGGCTTCATTGATAGGGCTTCATTCACAACTATGAGTCACCCCCGCCCCACCAAGTTCCCACATAGGGACATACGAATGGTCCTTTGGAATCACAGCAGAAGCCCATTTAGTCCAACATGCCGTGGTGACTCATAGCTCCAGGTCAGTGGGGCAGTGGAATCTGCACCTTGAACTGTCAGACTAATCCCCAGAGCAGTATTATACCCACTGCCCCGCTGGCATGGCGCCACCAGCTGCCCCTGCCAACATCCTGTTCTCTCCGTGGTGAACCAGATATCTGTGGGAAGATGCCTGAGGACAATAGCTCTGGTATGCAGAGACATTACTGCCTCTGACACTGGAGGCAATATATAGCCTTGCACATACTCCATATGTTTAAAGCACATTCCTCACCCCGAGGAATTCTGGAAAGTGTAGTTTACCTGTCACCGTGTTACAATTCCCAGCACCCTTAACAAACTACAGTTCCAAAGATTCTTTGGGGGCAGGGAATGAGCTTTAAACAAGTTTTTAAAGTGTGGTGTGTATGCAACCTAGTAGCCGTTGTTGTCGCTGTTATGTGTCTTTCAAGTCGACTACGATTTATGATGACTCTATGAACCAGTGACCTCCAATAGCATCTGTGTTAAACCACCCTGTTCAGATCTTGTAAGTTCAGGTCTGTGGCTTCCTTGATGGAATCAATCCATCTCTTGTTTGGACTTCCTCTTTTTCTACTCCCTTCTCTTTTTCCCAGCATTATTGTCTTTTCTAGTGAATCATGTCTTCTCATTATGTGTCCAAAGTATGATAACCTCAGTTTCATCATTTTAGCTTCTAATGATAGTTCTGGTTTAATTTGTTCTGACACCCAATTATTTGTCTTTTTCGCAGTCCATGGTATCCGCAAAGCTCTCCTCCAACACCACATTTCAAACGAGTTGATTTTTCTCTTATCCGCTTTTTCCACTGTCCAACTTTCACATCCATACATGGAGATCGGGAATACCATGGTTTGAATGGTCCTGACTTTAGCATTCAGTGACACATCTTTGCATTTGAGGACCTTTTCTAGTTCTCTCACAGCTGCCCTCCCCAGTCCTAGCCGCCTTCTGATTTGCCATTACTTACAGATTTATATGTGAATTTGTCTAACCCCCCTTTAAAGCCATCCAAGTTGGCGGCCGTCACTGCCTCTTGTAGGAACAAATGCCATAATTTAACCATGCACGGTGTGAAGAAGTGCTTACTTTTGTCTGTCCTGAATCTCCCAGCATTCAGCTTCATTGGATGTCTACAAGTTCTAGTATAATGAGAGAGGGAGAAAAACGTCTCTACCCACTTCCTCCATGCCATGCGCAATTGTATATGCCTCTATTGTACGCTCCCCAAACGTCCTGTTTTTCCAAACTAAAAAGCCCCAAAGTTGTAATATTTCCTTCATAGGGGAGAATGCACCAGAGAAGTTTCTCACCTCCCCTGCAGCCTCTAGAGCCAGAACTTCACTCCTAAAACCCACTGGAAGTTTCAATGGTTGTCTCATTGATCACAAGGATCAAAGGAATCTCTTGCTGCAGCTGCTGTCAGGCACAGTTGGCTTCTTAAAGAAGGACTTGAGGGCTCATACAAAGCTTTGGGAAGAACTTTGCAAATTGTGAAAGCTGTCTAGATTTGAGTTACATTCCCCTTAGCATCTTTCTATGAGTAGGAATATTTTCATCAGCAAGATTCACCACTTGTTCTGACACTTCCTCAACAGGATGTACCAGGAAAAATGCAAATCAACTTTTCAAAAGAGGAGTTGTTAATATTCCAACATTTAGTTTCTGGATATGAACCAAAATTCAGCACATGCAGCCATCTGCCCAAAACTACAGACAACTGTAGTCAAAAAATATAGACAATAAAGAAGGATTTTGTGACCTGCAAATACGTTAAATACACATAACATCTGCAATCAGGATAGGCAAAGAATACTGAGGCACCCTCTTTGCCCCCAGAACGCGCACTGTAAAGGGTGGGACTCACTGATGAAATGGAAACAACTGAAGTTGATTAAGTGGACAGCTCACTGTAGGTCCCTTCATCCTTGACTGTCCAAACAGGTAGACTTAATTAAAACTCATCTGGAAACCGGCTGCGGTAGAGGGAGTTGCTTTTGTTTCACTGGACATATGGAGAGTGTTGATTTGGTGATCTAATCCAGGTTCAGATTTGCACTTCAGCAACCCAGTAGATCAGGGACTGAAGCACAGCCTGTGATAAAGACCACAGACCCTTAACTGAAATGATGCACACACAATAGTTCATTTAATGAGTAATATTACTGTCATATAGAATGTCATAAGAACATTATAACTGCATTGGCAAAGCAATCAGAGTAATCTCAAAGAGAATCCTGGTCTTACTATTTCCTTCCCTAACTGAATACTTTTTCTCAGCATCTGGCATTCAGAGATATGCTGCCCCTGAACTTGGAGGTTCTATCTAGCTATCATGCATCAGCAGAGCTTTGCCTATAATGGCCTGGCTCCCAGGTCAGAGGGCATGACTTGTGAGCAAGTTTGAACCTAGGAGAGCCACCTAGTTCATCTGAGCTGTTCCTAAACAATGGAAAACAGTAAGCAGAACTGCACTAAACCTAGTTGAACCATTTCATCTTCAAACACAACAGAACCTGAATGTTTGTTTTGCAAGTCTTGGCTGTAGCCTGGCAGGAACTAAATTGGAATCATGAAAATAAAGTTACGTTAGGAAAGAATGATTACATTTGTGGCCTGTCCTGGAGTCTTCTGGAAAAACCCAGAAGAGAAAGGTATACATCTGGACACTTCACCTTAAAAGACAGAAAGAAAACTCAGCTACACAATTATTCATCATCATCATGGTGATGTAAGGAGGAAACAAGAAAGGAGCAGGGATGGGGAAGGATATCTGGCAAGGCTGAGCTGAATTGTCTCCGATCACAATGGCCTCCTCAGTGGTTTGCACACAAAAAGCATCTGTGGGTGTTGAGGATCGGAGGATGAATAACAGGAAAAAAATGCCAATGAACGGGGGGGGGGATGGAGCAGATCCCGCCGTGTGGAGAAGCCCCTGCTGATCTCACAAAGAACAGGCACTTCTGCTGTGTATGAAAGGAGGGAGAGGGTGGCCTGTGCTCAAAATCAATTCTTCACAGGCCTTGGAGGAGGAAACAGAAGTTTGTTGCAGAAACAAAGGCAAGTGGGGAGGGGAAGTGCCTCGCGATGGGAGAGTCACTCAAGTCCTTGCAATTTGCTCTTGCTTGACGTTTTGGAGAAAATGCCTATCTTCACAACAGACCTCTGAGGAAGGCCAGACAGAGAGGCCATAACTTGCCCAAGGCTGCCCCCCCCCCGAGCAAGGATTTGAAGAGCCTCGGGCCGCCAAGCACAAAACCCACTGCCCTTGGTGGATATGGTTGTTCAGCTGCTAGCTGGCCCTTCGGTTTTTAGTAGATTGCTCATAGTCCCAGGTGGCTGGCAAATGTTTTATCCTGGGCAGTTCATGATTAAGAGATGGTCTCTTGATAGCTGGGGATCTCTCTCTGTGCTTTTGAATGAGATACCCACCAGGGCTTGGGGAGGGGGACATCCTTTCGTGAGGAAAGGGGTTGGGGGAATGATGTAAGGTGTGCGCATGATAAACAGCAGCTCTGTCCTTAGAACAGGGAGAAGATTTAAAGCTCATTTCAGGCATATGACTTCCCCCAAAGAATCCTGGGTACTGTAGTTTATTAAGGGTGCTGGCACCTGTAGCTCTGTGAGGGGTAAAGTACTGCTCCCAGGACTCTTTGGAGGAAGTCATATGATTTAAATGTGCTTTAAATGTATGGCATGTATGCAGCTAAATGCATGTTGCTAGCTGGAGTTACTGGAGATGAGGGTGAAGTCCTGGGGGTGCCCAGGTCACTCTTGAGGACCTGCCTTTATGCCTCCCTTATGCCCAGCTTGTGTATTTATAAATAATGCAAACTTTACAAGGACACTGTTCATACTCCGGTACTTTATCACCCAAAAGGAACCTAATTCTCTGTGGTGCCTGCCACCCTAGACTGCTCGGGGAGGCGGGGAGCATGTAACAACAGCCACCTCCAGATGTCCTGTTTATTGAGCATTTATGCTGATTTGTTTCACCGAGTCTGCAGGGAGGTTAAACCATGCTGGCAATGTATCGAGCATTCATTTTGTTTTGTTTGTGGATGAGAGGGAAGTGGGATAGAAATTTCAGTATAAACACCCTGAACACCTTACATGTCTCGGTCATAACATGCAACAGGTGGACGGTCTAGTTTCACTTATTTAGATGGCTATTCCTATCCTTCACTGCCTTCATTCACCTCAATGGAGACGCTTCCACTGGCTGTGTGCATTAATAAAGGCTGGCCAATGTAAGGCCAATTGTGTTTCAGTGAGATGGCTGCATATGGAAAGCCTGACTGAGTTCCAGAGCTCTGTTCCACTCTCCTTTAGAAAAGGTGACAGAAATGATGAGGACAGATGGGAAGCTGGGAGCAAAGACCACAGGATAAGACCTCAGCGGCAGCCCACAGACCATGCTCCTTTCCACTGTCAGGTGACCCTGGCAGCCTCATTCAGCATCCTCTTTAAAAAGGAATGGCACAAACCAGCCCACTGGAGACCTTTGCTTTCTCTGTACGCATAATAAATGCATTCCCTCCAGCTAAAGTTGTTGGAAATAAAATGACTCTTGTCAAGTGCGTGGTGATGAGGGGGGGGGGGAGAGAACTTTTCAAGGGAAGGAAAAAATTGCTTACAGGCACACAGCTAGCAGGGGGATGCATTAAAACGTCTCCACCTGGAATGTAACTACTCTCTGACACACACACACTCCAGCAAGAAGGGTTCAAAACTGGCAGCCGAGAATCAGAATAATGCAGGAGGGGTGCATTTTGAAGCAAGCAAGTTGCTGGCACCAAGCCAAGATGAGGAGCTGTGGGCACCAGAAAAATTAAGTTTATCACAGTGGGAAACAGAGAATATAGTGACACAGGTTGGGGGGGTGAGGCGAGGAAAGGAGAAGAGCAAAAGTGTGCACACGGAGGGAGGGGGCGGGAAGACAGTTTTTGCATGGAGTGACCTGGTGCTAAAGGAAGCCAAGGGCCAGCCTCCCCTGGATGTTACACTTTCTCCTGCAGAGACTGTCACCACAAGCCACAGCAGTTGCGGAGAAGCTATACCAGGTCAGGCTATCTGCCCAGAGCTGTCTCTATTCCAATGAGCAGCAGCTGTCCAAGGTCTCAGGGAGAGAGAGAAGTCTCTCTCCTGTCTGCTCCCTGATCCTCTTTCAGTGGTGCTGCCCCCAGAAAGAGTGCATCCTGGCACCTATGTTAACATGCTGTCTGTGCCAGGCAGACTTCCCCTCCTCTCATCCAAGCATTTGACAGCTGACCTCTCAGTTATCTTTATGGATATTTTAGTTGGCAAATTTCTTAATTATCATGATCATGTATGTGTGGAGGGAGTGAGGGAAGGAGGGGTTTGTTACTTTTCAAATTGGTCTATGTCTCCTTTAGTGCTTGCTGTTGTTTTTTGGCATGTTTTATGTTCTAATGCTTTCAGTTTTCATTGCAAGCCACCTTGGGACTTTTCACAGTGGGTACCTAGAGAACAAAGGAACAACAGCCAGACAAATCAGGGATCAAACTTGGTCATTCCCTTCTGGTTCTTTAGTGGTGAAAGAAACACACTCTGTACATGTTCAGGGACACATAGGGCGATGCAAAGCAAGAGCTTTTATAAGTTTGAAGAGCTAATTTCAGCACATGTAGCTTTCCTGACAGTCCCAGCCTGCATGCCTCTGAATGCCAGTTGCTGGAAGTCGCAAATGGGGAGAGTTGCATTTGTCTTCAGATCCTGCTTGTGGGCTTCCCATTGAGGCATTTGATTGGCCACTGTGAGAACAGGAGGCCGGACTAGATGGGCCACTGGCCTGATCAGGCAGGCTCTCCTGATGTTCTCACTCCTGCACAGCAAGTTGCACCTGCTGAAGATAGAGTGCCCAATTTCAAGCCTAATTTTGGCAGGAGAAGGGGTTTCTGTGGGTGCCAGGGAAGGCCTCTGTGGGAATATGTGCGTCCATAGACACTGTGTTGGCAGCGTCTGATTTCATACATGCTTTGCATGCAGACAATCCCAAATTTAGTCTCTGGAGTCTTCAGGTTATGATTGGAAAGACTCTTGTCTGAAACTCTGGAGAGCTGCTGCAACACTGAGCTAGATGGACCAACAACCCAACAATCAGTGTGTTGTGTGAACCAGGCCAGCGTAAGGCAGCATCCTTGATTTCTAATATGGAAGTAGTTCTGGCCTTCCTCACTGGGTTGTTGTAAGAACTACTGTGATAATTTTATTTATTTATGTGATTTATAGACTACTTACTATCAAATAGTTCATGAACCAGTTTTCATCAAAAGATCCACGTATATAAGCATACAGTTTCATCAACTTTAGAAAAATATGCAAATAATATATGTGAAAAGTTTGGATCATCCAGTTTTTTCTTTAACAAAAAACACACCTCAACTTCTATTCTGAATTTGCTGTTATTTCTTGACAGCTAATTTAAAGGAAGATGCCCTTCAGTGCTTGTAGTCAGTCTTGCAATGACCTGCCCCAGCTAGTCTCCTTCCCTTGATGCTTCCGCAGTTTTTCTGTTGGTCAAGGAGCACTTCAGTATTTTCTGAGGGCATGCCACAGATCTCTAAAGTTAATTATTTGATTATTTTTTAAAAAATATCACTCACAGCATGTCCATCCCATCCTCCCTGTAGAGAGTAGCAAATCCAGAGTGCAATATTCAGCATGAGGAAAACAACCTTGCTTGGCCTCTGGATCTCACTTTTCCACACCCACACCTGCAAAAACAGGAAATCCAGATTTGTAAGAATATAAGACTTTTTTCTTTTTAAAAGGACGGGTATTTACCACCCACCAGAAGTGTTGTCCTGGTTAGGAAATGCCTTCCCCCAAATAAATCATGCCTAGCTCCTATCTCCTATCCTTATCTTTCAGGCCAGATGTGGAGAACCTTTGGTCCTGCAGATGTTGCTGAACTACAGCTCCTGTCACTCCTAGCCATTGGCCATGCTTGTTGGGAGTTATCAGTCAGCAACATCTGGAAAGCCAGAGGTTCCCCTCACCTGTTTTAGGCCAAGGTGAGCAGTTCATCTTTGAGGTCTATTTGCGCATAGTGTGTTTTGGTGGGCTTGTGTGAGTGCACACCCCGCCCTACCATGCAGGAAGCCAGTGTGGCAGCGTGTTGGACTAGGGCAGTGGTTCTCAAACTTTTTTGGTTCGCGGCGCACTGTAAAACATATAAAAATTTTCTGCCGCACTTTGTGTACAAAATTAAAAATATATTAATATATTTTAAACTATGAACAGAAATAAACGATAGAAAACTATCACTTACCCTATACAAATGGGTTTCTTCTCATTTTTAAAATATACTTTCATAATATCTGAGGCACACCTAGCCACCTCTTAGGGCGCACCAGTGTGCCCGGGCGCACTGTTTGAGAATCACTGGACTAGGGCCTGGGAGACTAGAGCTCGAATCCTCCTTCACCCATGAAGTTCATTGGGTGGCCTTGCGGCAGTCACTGCCTGAGGAAAAAAGTGGAGAAGTATACCTCACCTTGAGCTCCTTGGAGGAAAGGGGAGATATAAATGTAACAGGCAAATATATTCTTAAAAAGACAACATTGACCTCATATACACAAGAATGACACTTTTTACTTCACCTTAATTTGGAGTAGCACCGGCCTGCCCACTGACTCTGCACTCAGATCAGAAAGCCTCGTCTTCCAGTGTGTTCTGAACACACGAGGGGTGAGCACACCCTTCTTCTCCCATATTTTACCTCCCAGACTGGCAAGAGAACAGGGTTAAAGAGTCACTAGGCGGTGCATTAAGCCTCCTTGATCAGGTGCTCTGGAGCAGTAAGATAGGCCACCTGTTGGATCCCCTTGCAGCAGGAGACACCCTTGCAAACACAAAGGTGATTCTACAAAGAGCTTCAGGGGGCCGGTGAAACTCCAGAGCTCAGCAGTGAGAGCAGGACAGAGGAGTGCAGTTATTCCCAGCACAGATGAGCCAGTTCAGAGCTGCTTCGTGCTGCTGCCACCGCTTCTTTCTGCTCCTGACTGGAGTCTGCTGCCTTTTTTCCACCACTCCCAGCCGGCCCCCATCCTGAGTCACTGTGCCAACCAGCCAGCCAGCCAGAGGTGAAAGAAGGAAAATCAACGGCTGGCGATAAATCAGAAAGCACCATGTCAAAACACTTTAATTAAACTTTAACTCTCCAGAACAGCTAATTAATCCGTAATTTGCACCGATGTAGCATTTTGCAAGGGATCAAAGCAGTTACCAGTACTACAGCGGTCTTGTTTTGTTTTGCAGTAGGCGAGGACTGAGCACAGAGATGGTGGACTATCAAAATCATGGGTAGGGCAGCCTTGGCCAACCCTGCTGCTCTCTAGATATTTTGGACGGGGCAGATGGGAACTGACTTATTGACTGATTTTATATGCTACCTTTCTACAGTGAGCTGTACCCAAACTGGCTTACAGCAAACGTTCAAAATATCAAAGTATGAAGCACTGAAGTATCTACCACCTCATCTTGCTGTGTAAGCTCAACAACTGAGTGCTCCGATGTCAGTGGGGCAGTGAATCCACTCCAGGTTTTAGTCTGAACTTTCAAGTTGTCCAAGATGCAGCAGGCCATCCTCAGCAACACCGGAAGGGATCTGCACTCCACTCCTAGGCTTGTGCAGTGCAGACAGTTTGAGCAGCAAAATGGGATGGTAAGGGGCATGAAAAATGGGGCAAGGTTATGGGTCAGCCTCTCATTTCCAGATCCCCCCCTCCCCGCCTGCGGCAGTCTGGAGAGGCTGCTAAAACTGGGGGCAGGAGTATCACATGGCATGGAATTGGATCTTGCCTCAGCCCTTCCCTGTACATGGTTTTGGGAACGGCCATGCTGCTTTTTGGGTGATGAGTCATCTGTCACTGGGGTTAGAAGGTCACAGTGGATTGGTGCTTTGGACGCTTTCTTTTGGAGCCTCTCCCCCCCCCCCTGCAAATATGTGTGTGGCTCTTTTGCCATCAAGCCATGTAGGAGCTGCTCTGCAAAAAGGTCAGTTGCAAATCAATTAAGTCTGGAATTTTCAGCCAGCAGAAAAATGAAGATAAAGTTACCGTCTGCATCATCCCCTCCCCATGCCTGTCCATGTCTGACGCAGTTTTAGAGCTCTCACTTCTTTGGGCATATATTTAGGACTAGGATTTGAATAAACACTGTTATTCAAAGCCAGACTATTTAAAGATTCCCTGGGCTTTGCTGCTCTCGTGGGTGAAGTGTGGAGGATTTCAGAGGAGAGGAAGAGTTCCCGGAAGTTGGCAGAAATGATTCGGCAAGAAAAGGAATCCAGTTTTGCATTCTGCTGTGTGCTGGTCCTGAGGCTCCAGCTGGGCTGGGCAGCCTTCAGAAGCCACCCTCTTGGGGCTCCAGCCCAACTGCCATGTCTTCCAAGTGCATCTTCTGCTGCTTCTTGCATAGCCCACGGTGAGACTGGGGACAAAAGCGGGCAGAGCGACTGAGGTGGCTTTTGCCCCTGTATAGTAGGCCACATCCTGGCCACCAACAAGCCAGGGGTTTCCACAGGGACTCCCCCCTCGCTTCCCAACCAGCCAAATAAGAGGCATCATCACCGTTCAGGAGCACATTCCATCCAGGTAGAGCACTCAAGAGGATGCAAAGGAGGGCTGGTGCAGGGTGTAGCCTCTGGAGAGCCTCCAGCGCCAGATCCAGAGGGCTGAAGGGCCCCACTAAGGCTCTGGGCCTGAGGCTAAAGTGGCAACCAGTCTGACCTGGTGTAAGGCAGCTTCCCACCTTCTATGCAAGGCCCTTGGATGGACCTCAGGCCTGAGATGGCCAGCGCCAATCCAGTGTTCAGCTCCGCTGTCTTTCCCCTCTGGTTAGCAGCTTGTCTTGGGGCTACTCCCAAGCCCATCAGCTCTCATTTGCACTCCCGTGAATCTCGGAGAGGCCAGAGAATGCATAGCCTAAATGGAGACACAACTCCAGTGGCTACTGACACGCACCAGCAAACCTCCCTAACCTGGTGCCCTCTAGATGGTTTGGCACCTGAGTGGTCAGCAGGGCAGAGATGCTCGCCCAGCCTCTCATCACCTGTACCTGCCATCGCATGTAAAAGCAGCCCAAAGGGATGTCCCTGCCTGTCAGGGTCCTCCTCTCAGTCTCCATATTGCTCAACAGGGGGGAGGAGGAGGAGGAGGGGGGCAAAATGAGAATTGGCGCGCTCTGCCTGTCATTGGCTCTGCCTACACTTACTGCTGGGGTTCTTGCCTTCTGCCCCACCAGTCCCAAACAGGCTCTTAGGAACATAGGAAGCCACCTTCTACCAAGTCAGACCATTGGTCCACATTGCTCAGTATCGCTCATGCTGACTGGCATCTACCAGGGCCGGCATCAGCCTGCCCTGGACCTGTAGCCCAACTCACTCATAAAAGTCCCACTTACCTCTCCTGTCTGTGACTGACATGCACACTGCATGCGCATGCCTGCCATCAACCAAGATGGTGGCAGGAGCATTAGCCTCTTAAGGAAGCCTCTGCTACCATCAGTCAAGGTGGCGTCAGGGCCCTCTAGGGAAGCCCCTGTCACCATTTTGGTTGGTGGTAGGCATGCTTGCATAGAGCACACATCATTCACAGGAACAGGAGAGGTAGGTGGGATGTGTGGGGGGGCTTATTGAAGCCTGCACTGACTGTACTGAGGGGTGGTGCCTGGGAGCTCCCTCTTTGCAATCTGCAGCAGGGTTGGGAGCTGACCCAATGGGAGTGATACCCTCCCACCCTAAGGAGGGGCCCTTTGGGGTCCCTCTAAGCTGCAGGGGCCCTTGGCCAGAGCCTGACCTGGCTGCCCTCTGGTGCCGGCCCTGACATCCACTCTCCAAATTTGCAGATGCTAGGAACCTGCGACCTTTTGCATGCAAAGTCGGTGTTCTGCCATTGAGGGGTGGCCTTTTTGGAGATGGATAAACTGCAGAGCTGGCGTTATTTGTGCTAACATCTTTGTGCAGCTGATATTTCTTTATTCCTCTTGGTTTTATGTAATAAATAATATAGAGGAAAATAAAAATGGCTCTTATTTAAAACACCCCTTCGTCTGTTGTTGCTCTTGTGTCGGTTTCCGATTGGAAGCCCTTTGGGGCCAGAATCTGCCCTCATATTCTTTATAAAGCACCACATACATACATGACGCAGAACAGCAACAACTGCAGGAGGAGGTGGTTGTGACTGAGGGATCTGAAAAGGTTGAAGACTGCTCTAGGGGAACGGTGAGTCATAACCAAGGAAAAAGACAGCTTCCTTTGCTGGCCTTAAACACAAGGGCCCAGCAGACCCGAGCTGGACTTCCACCAGGCCTTGTCAGAATTGTCCAGTTTTCCCCAATCCAATGCCATCTAGATGTTTTGAACTGCAACTCCCATCAGCCTCAGCCAGCAGACTGGGAGGAACACTGGGGAGTGTTGCTAATATTGGGTGGGATTCAATCACATACCAGCACATTTAGGCAGCGTCATTAAAAGTTGAGGTCTCACAGAACAAGTGTCTTGCAGAACAAATCCGCTTCCTCCTAAAAGATCAGACTTTCTGCAGTAAGGAACATGATGGGGAAATGCAGAGGAAAGTGGAACAACACTTGCTTCGATGCAACATCATCTAATCTCCCTGTAAACAAATCAGAATGAATGCTCACAAAATAGCCAACATTGTCAATCTGCAAACAAATCGGGACAAATGCTCAATAAAGAAGACATTTACTGGAATCTCAGACTCAGACTGAGTTTCCATTACCAGAGACCCTGGGGGGGGGGGTCACTTCTTCAGGCAGAGATGCTGAAGCTCAGCCCTGCTTGGAACCTACGCTCTTCATTGTGGAAACCCTTACCCCAAACCAACCCAAATAGGGGTGCTTGCTGGGACAGAGGTGCATTCTGCACAAGCTCAGGGGGAGTACATCCTTTTTTTTCAAACTCCAGGTGTTCCAGGGACCAACCCATGGCACTAAAAAATAGCATCCTGGGCAGAACTCTTCTTCATGTCAAGCTCCACAAGACTCAGCTCTGCAGATTTTATCAGGAAGGGCCATAGGTCAGTGGCAGAACATCTGCTTTGCATGCAGAAGGTCCCAGGTTCAATCCCCAGCGGCCTCTCTTTTATCTGCCTGAAAGCCGGGAGAATCGCTGCCACAGTGTGTAGCTAGATGGACCAATGGCATGGCTCCGTATTAGGCAGCTTCCTATGTCCCTAATGTGCAATCATTAAAGGCCCTCTGAGTCCCTGTACTGGAATTACTCCAGAGTCAAGGATGCCGCTATGAAGTGCAGGCTCCAAAATCAATTCTATCTGTGGCTCCTAGCAATGCTTTGGTGACATCCTGTGGCCAGAATCACTCACTGCGGGAAGTGCTGTTGAGAGGCAAACTTAACGATACCTGGTGCTCAATGGGGTAAGTTTGCCCCTGAAAGACCAGGTCCGCAGCCTGGGGGTCATTCTTGACTCCCAGCTGACCATGGAGGCTCAAGTCTCGGCTGTGAGCCGGGCAGCGCTGTATCAACTCCATCTGATACGGAGGCTGCGCCCCTACCTTCCCAACCATCTGCTCCCACCGGTGGTACATGCCCTGGTCACCTCTCGCCTAGACTACTGTAATGCGCTCTACGTGGGGTTACCCTTGAAAACGATCTGGAAGCTGCAACTGGTACAGAATGCGGCGGCTCATCTGATTAAAGGCAGCCGCCGGCAAGATCACATCACTCCAGTGCTGAAGGAGTTGCACTGGCTACCGGTTGTTTACCGGGCCCAATTCAAGGTGTTGGTTTTGACCTTTAAAACCCTACACGGTTTTAGCCCAGTCTATCTGAAGGAGCGCCTCCAGCATCATCAGGGATGCCGCTCAACAAGATCAGCCTCAGAAGACCTTCTCTCGATCCCACCGGTTAAAACAGCTAGACTGGTGAGGACTAGAGAGAGGGCTTTTTCAATAGTGGCCCCCACCCTGTGGAACTCTCTCCCAAATGATCTCCGCCATGCCCCTTCTATGATGAGCTTCCTCCAGGCCTTGAAGACCTGGCTCTTCATGCAGGCTTTTGGGGTGGGTTAGGTTTTTACTGTTATGGTTTTAAATTTTAACGTTTTAATGTATTGTTTTTTATCTTGTACGTCACCCAGAGTGGCTGGACAATCTGCCAGATGGGCGACTAATCAATTAAATAAATAATAAAATAAATAATAATACTAATACAATGTCCCTTAATTTGCAGAGAACGGAATTAGCAACAGGCGGAATGTTATTGGCATTGAATGTGTGCTCTCTGGGGCACACATTACCTACACGCAGCGACAGAAGTGTTTTCCTGCCCCCAGCAACTAATATCCTAGAACTCTTCCCATATTACCAGCTTGCAGTTATGTATCCAGTGGAGACTGGCTGCTCCGTCAGTGGAGCAGGGAATTTGCAATGGGTTTTAGTCCAAACTGGTGAATCCTTGAAAGTTTGGACTAAAACCTGGAGTGGATTCACTGCCCCACTGACATTGGAGCAATCGCCCTCCACTGTGTGCATCCAATCATTTTGCCAGCTGCCTAGCCGTCTTGCAAGATGTGCAGGATGCCGGCTGGTGAAATCTTGGCTCCAGGGTCCTTAATGCTAGGATGCGATCTTCTATTGGTGATGCAGCTTCAGGCTGCTCCACCCCCTTTCCACATATTCTACACTTTTAATCCAGCTGTCCTGAGTCAAGAAATGAACCGCTCTCTCTCCAAGAAAGTACCACAGCCTCAAGGACCTCCAGTCAGTTGCAATCGGGCCCCTTGTATTGTGCTTTGCAAACCTGACAGGTGCGGCAGGAAAGCATCAGCAGACATCTTGCTATGGCACGCTTCTCTAGTGCTGAGCTTCCAATAAACCTGAATTTTATCACAAGGCGTTTCTTTCCTGCCCTTAGAATACTATATTTTGTTATATTAATTATGCTGACGTTTTGTGTTAAGTCATTTCCTGGTTTCTGGGCTCCTCTTGGGATGGAAAAGTGGGATACATAAGCAATCAATGGTATAAAATGAAACATCACAAAGAATCTTCCCCCGCTGCCTGCCTGAATCCATTCACCTACAGCCAGGACTTCCAGCGGTACCCATGCGCGCCCACACAAGCACAAGCCAGAGGCACAGATTTAGTAGACATTTATTTATGTACACACTTATACACAAGGTTCCCAAGTGGAGAGGCTTTGCCGTCCCTCTGCAATGC
Source organism: Rhineura floridana (assembly GCF_030035675.1). NCBI lineage: Eukaryota > Metazoa > Chordata > Lepidosauria > Squamata > Rhineuridae > Rhineura > Rhineura floridana. The sequence goes on from NC_084492.1 coordinate 38,451,126, forward strand.
CGTCTCCTTTGCAATTCAGTTCCAGTCCACACTGATTCTACATAAACCCACCGGACAACAATTTAGGAAAGGTGCACTCAAAGGCGGGACCCCTCCTCCTCACCCCACAGCTCACACAACGCAAGTGCACCCCTCTGCTCCGCTATAAGAGGATGATGGACACCCACCCCACCTCATGCAAGGGGTCTTCGAGCCAGCCTTCTGGTCAAGGCATGCCCAGGAATCCACCTGAGCCTTCATGCCTCTATCCTAAGGTGTCAGTGGGCAAGTGCCAACAGAGAACTCTTCTCCCAAGACAAAACAGGTGGGTGGGTGGGAAGAGTTCTGGGATGAGCATGGCTGTCCCACAAAGGAGCTTTCCATCTGGTCAGTGAACTGCAGCCCAGCCCTACTCTTTGCACAACACCACTGAGTATATACTGTATGTCCACCAAAGTGGAATTAAACCCAGGTGCATTAGTTGGGCTGTGAGCCTTTCTGGTGCAGTTGGCAAAGCTCTCTCTCTCTCTCTCTCTCGATAGACAGCTACACAAGCTAAGCCGGTTGCTTTCAGGACACACCAGATGCCTGCATATCATTCCACCATCACCAGCCACTCCCAGCAATCCCTCCCTTGCAAACTCCAGGGACGCTGCATCCATCAGCGGTGGGGCATGTGATGCCCCCTCACCACCACCCTGGAAGGATGTGGGGACCCATCCGATGGAAAAACAATGTGCCCAATAGCTAGATGTTGCTGACGGCATCAGTAACAGCTTCTCTGACCCACTGTTTAGCCCCAAAAGTTTTTCAGACATCAAGGGATGTCACAAAATCAGGGTCTCTCTTGAGCATACACAGAGAATAGTTCCTTCACTGCTGAGTGTGTCCTCTCTCACCTCTCACAAGCCACTAGGCTGATGAAAGGTGACAGTGCAGAGCGGCAGGGAGAGAGAAAGTGGTTTGCTATCTGCTGGTTTGCCCAAATTCCTTACGGGTTTCTAAAAAAAAAGAAAGGTTTAGGAGCTTTTTGATGTGAAATTCGTTATGGGTGCCCAGAAAAGAATAGTTTGGGGATTTTTGGCCCGCTTTGGCAGTCTTTGGAGTCTTGTTGTGAGCTGGAGGGTTCGGGGCAGAAAGTGAGCTTAGGGGACAGACTGGAGGAGTCAAGGGGCCAAAAAGAAGAAGAGAGATGGAAAATGAGGCAGGTGGCAGAAGGGGAAAAGCTCAGTCCTTTTGGAGGGACAGCGGTTCTCCTCTGCCCGTTTCCCCACAAAAGGGGGTCAGATTTGCATTTCACACTCCATTTTAAAGAGAAAACAACTTTATTTCAGGAAGTAATTTTAAACAACGGTGAGAGATAAATCTGACCTTTGTGAAAACATTCCAACAAGCGAAAGAATAAGGGAGAAAACTCATCATTATCAATATTTATGGTAGCTTCTTGTTTTGCACCAAAACCCCTGTACTCCGCTGGAGATCTTTGCAAACTTGTTTCTAAGCAGTCACAACCTTTCTCTCTCTTAGAACCCCTGCTCCCGGGCGCACAGCAGTTTACTTTTGGCTGAGGAATATGTACTCTGTACATGCTCAGGAGTAGCTGCTTCATCATTTTGACTTCATACTCCAAAAGAAAAAGAAAAAAGGAGGGAGAAAAGCTGCTGCCATGAGCCCTGGCTGAAGAATGGAGCCCTGACAAACAGGTCACAGATGCCTCTTGCACTTGGTTAGAGCATCTCTCTGGAAATGGGAGGGGCCTAAACTTTACAAGAACACAGCTGATGGTGAAAAGTCACCAGAACTTGGGAGGAACGCAGAGGAGCGAGGCCACAGGGGCCTCTGACACTCTGCCAAAACAAAGGAGCCACCGCAGGGATTGACCGGGGCTGGAGGGAGGCTCCCATTCAGAAGCTGGTGACCTGGCAATTTGCCCCAGGATGTCACTGGTGCAGCTGCCGCCCATTCGGACATCCTACAACCGCTACGGTTCCGGGTCAATTAACTCTTGACAAGTCAGGCTGGAGAACAGCAGGAGAGGAGCTTCCCCCCCAAGCTGTCCTCCCACTCCCCAGATGAAAAAGTGTGCGTGGGGTGTGCGCGCAAGAATGATACCTGAATTCTCATCAGGGGCAGGAAGGAGAGGAGGGGCTTCGCTGGTGAGCCTTGTAAGGGAGACCTCCCCACACCTTCCTCCAACCTGCTGAACATCCAGAGGGCCATCAATGCCTCCCCGTCCCTGCATGCAACTTGGCTGTCTCTCTCTGGGGCTCCACTAGTGCCGAAGGGAGAGCCCCTTCCCCTCGTGCAAAGGCAACCCTTCCCCAGTTCCACAGCTGAGGGCCCAGAAAGCTCTCAGCGGCAGAAGAGTCCATCTTGACGGGATGCTCCCAAGCCCACAGCCAGCTAGGAGCAGCCAGAGGCAGTGCTTCCGGGCAGGCGGACACGACGCAGGCTCAGACCAGGCACTACTTGACGTGTTCGGCAGCGTGGGAGGAGCAGTAGTACTTTTTGTGGGCAATGAAGGTTGACAGGCTGCTGAACTTGATGTTGCACAGGCGGCAGTACCTGTGGTTGCCGTTGGCGATGGGGGCAGGAGGCCCTTTCCCAAGCGGGGTCTGCACACTTTTGTCCGTGTACCCGGGGGGTGCGCTGGGGGTTGCCTCGGGCAAGGGGGAGATGGTCAAGGGGATGGAAGGGGAGACAGGGAGAAGAGGTTGGGGGGAAACTGTCAGGCGTGGACTCCCATTAGACACGGAAGGGGTGGGTGCCTCCTTGCCGTTGAAGCTGTCCTTACGCAGCCTGGGGAGGGGCTGGGGCGGGGAGGCAGGGGGCAGCAGGCTGCCCTCGGCCAGCGTCCGGGTGGCCTCTACCAATGTGGCACCAGCCACCGTTTTGGCAACAAAGAGGCCGTGGGCGTTGCGGAAGTGCTCCACTAAGTCCCCCTTAATGGCCCCATTGAGCGGGCAATAGGGGCACACCGCCAGGGGCACCTTGGCACCTTGGAGGTGCAGGGCTTTGGCATCCAAGTAGCGCTGCTGAAGGGAGTCCACGCCAGGAAAGGTGGCCGGGGGTGCCGCAGGGCTCAAGGAAGGGACCACCTTCTCCACTTTGACCGGCACCCCTTCGGGTTCATCGCTCGGCCCTTCGGGGCTGCCCTGCGGTTTCAGAAGGGCAGGGACGGCTCCCTTGATCTTCTGGAGCTGCTCCAGCGTGCTGGGCTGCAAGGGCGTGGCCGGGCAGTAGTACTTCTTGTGGGCCAGGTAGCTGTCCAGGCTGTGAAAGCTGATGCGGCAGGCCGTGCACTCGTGATAGTCCGCCAGAGGCAGAAGGGAGGCTGGGAGCACTTCTGCCCCACCATGGAGGCGGGGTTTCTTGCTCAGGTCAATGGGGCCATCCGCATCAGGGCTTGAGCTAGGCGAGGGGGCCGTCTTGACCACGGAAATGAGAGCTGGGACTGCGGGGGTCACTTCGGGGTTTGGGACATCGGGGGCCCTGCTGAGTTGGGTGGTGGCGTTGTGGATCTCGTACAGCTTGCGCCGCTTGCGGGTGCGGATCGGCTGGGGGAGGAAGGGCACTTTGCCAGCTGTGCCGGTCCGGCGCAATGGCGGGTCATGGCGGGAGGCACAGTAATAGCGCTTGTGCACCATGTACGTCTCGTGGCGGCTGAAGCGGATGTTGCAGGCTTCGCACACTGTCCTGCTGGGGTCGTCATCGGGCTCCTCTACGGAGCTGCCCCCAGGGCTCCGGCTGTCCTCACTGAGGCGCCCTGCCCCATCAGCCTCAGGGGAGGGGCTTGCTTTAGCTCCGCCCTCCTCCACCTTGATCTCTTGCTTGACCTCTGAGACCCCAAGCGGGCTGGTACCCCCCTCAGCCTCCCCCTCCTGCATCGCCTTGCTATCTCCAGGCAGCGGGGGTGAGAGGAGGTCCCCAGGTGCGGGTGGGCCTTTGGGGGTGGCCGAGGGAGCCGCCTTCAGCTTGTGAGGGCCGGCGGGGCTCTCTTCCGCCACACGGCGGCTGGAGCAGTACAGCCGCTTGTGGACATAGTAGTTGTTGATGTTGTTGAAGGTGATCTCACACTCAAAGCAGGTGGCACCCTTGGGCACCGGAGTGCCTGGAAAGAGGACAGGTGGCACTGCTGCGTGGCCTTGCTTCAGGCGGCTGTGGACCAGTTCCGACATCTTGGCCAGGATCTCCGAGGCTTGTGGCACCACCGTGGCCTCGTGGCCAAACATGTACTGGGGCAGAAAGATCGTGCCGCCAGGCGTGCTGGAGCCAGGCTCACGTGGCACTGGGCTGGAGCCAGGCGTGGGGCTGGCAATCTCAGACTTCACCTTCACAGAATGCAGGCTGTGTGGAGAGGAGGGGTCTGGCTCCTGCTCAGGACCAGCAGCTGTCACTGCCTGGGAGGTGCCCTTGAGGACTTCCCCTTCATCAACAGGCTCCTCCTTGATCCGCACCGGCGGCACCCCATCAACCAGCATGGCAGAAGAGCCTCTTTCTCGGGGAGGGGAGCCATTCACTGCTTCCTCTGCAGGAGATGCGGCCATGCCCTGAATCGCTGGTTTGGCAGGGGCATCTGGCTGGTTCTGGGCAACTTTGGGCTCTAAGCCTGGCAGTACGGCAGCGCTGTGCAAAACCACATGCTGTTGGAGGCTAGGCAAGGAATCGGCCGCATAGCCACAGAAGCTGCACTTAAAGGCAGAGATTGGGCCTGGCGTGCTCAAACCTGTAGGGAGAGGCGAGGGGAACAGACATGAGAGGCATTTCCATGCTGAGGTGTTGAGACAGTGGCTTGTCCTTGTCCTCACAGCCCTGAGGTGGGGCACCTGGCTAGCTACAGCAATGTCATTACATTTTGTATGTCCTGGCTCGGAGAAACACACATTCTGGCTATCTGCAGCACTGGCCTCATACACAAGAGGAAAGTTATGCCCCTTCCTCTGGGCCCAAATTCTTCTCTGGTTCAGATTAAAATCTTATATGGGAAAGAACAGTCCAGCCTCATCCCCCCCCCATTCTGCTACTTTCCTTGGTGCTTGGACAGCTTTTTGCAGGGCAGAAGGGACACTGGGAAATAAAATTCCCATAGCACTACTGACATCCATCAGTAGCACTAGGAAAACTTCTTTTTCCAGGGCTCCTGGCTCACAGCCATAGGGTGGTGGTGATGGTGGTTGGGAGAAGATTCCTCCCCTTCCAGTGCTCTTCCTGCCAGGACAAAAAGTCAGGTAAGATGGGAAGAGGAAGGGGCTTTGGAGGGCAAGCAGGTGGGTGGGAAGGATAAGACCCTGCTTGCTTTCCCTAATGGCAAAATGATTTAGCTCGGAATCATGCTCCAAACGAACTGAGATTGTTTCCAAGCTTTGCAGGAAGACACGTCTGCTTTCAGAGCCCAATTCTAACCCTGACAAAGAGAGTTCATCCCATCGCTGGTTATGTGAGCATGCAGGTTTTACAAGGGCTTAGATATATGTGCCACACATCCCCAGTCCCACCCTCCCTGAAGTGGCCCCAACCCCCAAATTAACTAGAATACCCAGCAGAGCTCTACAAATAACTGTCTTATCAAACACTACACAGCAGACCCTCCCGCCATTATTATTGTTATTAAGAATGTTATAACAAAATTATAATAAATTATATTATTACTCTTACTCAGAATAGACCCACTGAAGTTAATGAACATGACTAACTTAGGCTCACTAATTTCAGTGGGTCTGCTCTTAGCAGGACTTAGCTGGGTACAACCCAATAAAAGTTAATTATACAATTATAATAAATGACACTAATTATATTTGTGTCCCACCTTTGCTCTAAGGCGCTCAAGGTGGTGTACCTAGTTCTTTCCCATTTTATCCTCACAACAACCCTGTGGGGATGGCCCAGTGGGAATTTGAACCTGGTTCTCCCCAGTCCTAGTCTGCCACCCAAGCCACGACGCCACGCTCACTCCACTTCATGCCAAGAGCACAACTTACCTGGGGCAAGTGGTTTGGCGGCAGGGCCAGGAATGGCAGTGCCTTGGGAATAGACCTCCCCCTTGGAGCCTGGCTGGCAGATCATATGATTTGTGACCAGGTGACTGTAGAGGATGTCCCTGGTGGTGGAGATGAAACCGCAGCTGTGGCAGATGCCTAAGGGCAAAGAAATCAACACGTATGAAGCTGCTGGGAGCCACTGTCGGCCCACCGAGCCCAGTACAGTCTACTCTGACTGGCAGCAGCTCTCCAAGCCTCAGGCAGAGAGCGGTCTTTTCCGAGCCCCACTACCCAAGAGCTTTCCTAGCCTGCAGGGTGCTTTGCAAAGGGCTTTGTGAGATAACACTTTGCAGCCAGGGGGTTCTCCGATGTCAGGTGGAGGGCAGCTGGGCGTAGACTGGCTGAAGTGGCCTCGCGGATCAAATGGGGAGTCTTTGAGGGTCTAATCCCCAAAGCCCTGAGCTAAGAGCCAGACCAGGTTCCGGGCTCCGAGTCTTACGCTGGTGACCAGGGGACGACCAAAGCCGAGGCTGGCCGGAAGGAGCCCACAGCACCAGATGCACAGCACCAGGGCCGGAAGAGCTGGAGGTACGGCCCTCCCCCCCAGGCACATTCCCTTGGAACCGAGGGCCAGTCCAACACCGCAGGGAGCATATCCAGGCCACATTCACACTGTACATTTATTCCACTATTATTCCATTTTAAACAGTTGTGGTTTCCCCCAAAGAATCCTGGGAAATGTAGTTTGTGAAGGGTGCTGGAAATTGTTAGGAAAACCATATTCCCTTACAGACCTGCAATTCCCAGCATTCTCTGAGAAGAGGGACTGACTGTTTAACCACTTGGGGAGCTGTAGCTGTGTGTGGAGAATGGAGGTCTCCTAGCAACTCTCAGCACTCTTCACAAACCACACTTCCCAGGATTCTTTGGGGGAAGCCGTTACTGTTGAAAGTGGGATAATAGTGGCATAAATGTACAGTGTGAATGTGGCCCCAGTGGGAGGCTACGGAGTACAGGGAAAATGCCTGTCTTCAGGCCAGAAGGGTGGCCCTTTAAGAGACTCCAACTCCCCCCCCCCGAGAAAGTTGCTGGGGCTTGGGACTGGCAGCTGCCTTGCCGAAAGGGCTCCTTCGCACAACCAGAGCAGGACACAGGAGGTCTTCCCCACCCCTACCTGCAGGTGGCACCTGGGACGTCCTCCTTGCAAGCCACGTATGCACTCTATCACTGTGCTACAGTACACCTTGTACCACAGCCCCTGCCCACAACATGGCCCCCCTGGGCATCTCCTCGCTTAGTCTTCGGCATCAGAACTGCCACGTGGTCCCTCTTCCCAATTCTATGCCCTCAAAGCTCAGCCAGAAGAAGAGTCCTGAGGCTGGATCAGGCCAAAGGGGCCCCCTCTAGTTCAGCATCCTAACAGAGCCGTCGCCACTGAAGACAAACACTCCTCTAGCTGAAGGACGCAGGCCGTGGCCCCTGCCCCGAGGAGCGCTGCTTGCGATCCGGAGCGACGGCTCATCCATCGGCTTACCGTTCAGTGTGTCTGTGTGGACCTTCAGGTGGCGCTCACAGTTGGCTTTGGTGGTGAAGGCGGAGTGGCAGATGAGGCAAACAAATGGCCTCTCTCCTGAAAGAGAAGCCAGAAGAAAGCAGCCGCATGAGGAAAAATGGCCACAAGGGTTGTCTCGTCGCCCAAACGACAGGGGTGGCCCAAGACACGCTCAAGCCCTTGGGGGTGTTATTCTGCCTCCTCCTCTTCCAGTAGCCCTTTTCTCCAACAAACTAGAGCCCCCCCCCAAGGGAGGGAGGGGTGCCTCTCATACCACTGTGGCTCCGCATGTGGATCTCCAAGGAACTGGCGCTGGGACAGCTCTTTTTACACTGTGGGAAGGGGCAGATGCGCTCATTCGGATAGGCCTCCTTGGGCTTCTCGTCTACCGTGGGCGATGTGGCGTTCTGACGGCTGGCGCAATAGTACGTCAAATGGGCCTGCAAGTTCCGCTCGCTCCGGTACCAGATGCCACAGTCCTTGCAGGGAAAAACATCCTCTGGACAGAAGGGAAGCAAGGGGGGGAGGGAGGAAGAAATGAAATAAAATCAAAAGGAAGGACCAGATACTGTATATCCCTCTTGACACCCTAATCCAAGAGCACAGATCAGAAGGAAATGGTAAAAGGCAAACCACTTCCTTGCCTCTTTGCAGTCACAGAAACGGAGGCCCCATCTGCACCATGCATACATTTAAAGCAATATATCGTACCACTTTAAACGTGGCTTCCCCCAAATAATCCTGGCGACTCTCGTTTGTTAAGGGTGCTAAGAGTTGTCAGGAGACCCCTCTCGGAGGTACAGTTCCAGAGTGGTTTATCAATCAATCCCTCTTCCCAGAGAACTCTGGTAAGTGTAAGGGTCTCCTAACAATTCTCAGCACCCTTAACAAACTACAGTTTCCAAGATTCTTCCGGGGACTGCTTAAAATGGTATAATTATTGCTTTAAATGTACAGTGCAGATGGGATGGTGAACCTGCAACCCTCCAGATGTTCCTGCACTATAGTTCCCATTCTCCCTAGCCATTGGCTTTGCTGTCTGGGGCTGATAAGGAAGTGGAGTTCAACAACATCTGGAGGGCCACAGCTCCTCCCCACTATAAAACAATTCAAGCAGACTTTGGGTTCATCCAGATGTACATCTATCCTGATTTTCATGCACAAAGCTTTTACAGAGATCTGCTCTTTGGTGAACATTCATTCAGACTTGTTTGCAGGGGTAGTTATACGACAGTGAGCATCCGTCCCGGTTTGCTTATGAGGTGTCGTCTTCTCGTTAATCATCCCATGCTTTTCAATGCATTTCCCTGTCCCTTTCCTGCCTGCAAAAGGTCCATTTATTTAAGGAGCAGATTTGTTGCACTAGAGCAGGTGTGGCGAACCTTTGGCACTCCAGATGTTGCCCCAGCAAGCATGGCCAATGGCCAGGGATGGTGGGAGTCGTAGTTCAGCAACATCTGGAGAGCCAAAGGCTCCCTGCACCTGGACGAGAGTGACACAGCACTTCCGTCCAATTTAATTGCAGGAACCAAAATTTCCAGGTTGTGCTTGAATTCCTCCCGCAAAATACTGACAGTCTGGAGGCACCCTAAATAATCCAGTTCATTGTGCCTCCGGGGACGGAAGAGGCACTTACTGTTCACAACCGCTGTGGCTAAGATGGCTGCCATGCCTGCTTGCTGTGGCAGAAGCTGGATTTCGGGGGCCAGAGCCGCTGGGTATGAAGACCCCCCGGGCTCAGTCTTCACGGTGTGGTTGGGGATCCCCTTCGGCTCAGCCATGACAAAAGCGCTCAGTGCGTCCCCTTCGGAGATGGCTTTTGTGGTTTTGCACCAGATGAAATCATCTGGAGAACATGCGGGGGGGAGAGAAACCATAAAACCAGAATGAGTCACTTCTCAGTAACCAGCCCCCCTGAAGAAGAAAATGACACAAATGGTTTTGAGGGGCATTTACCACCTTGAGCTAAATTCCAGTGTATCTCAGGGTTATAAAATGTCCCAAACAAAGGCACGCGTGTTGCCTTGGAAGGACAATCAAGTCTTCGAATCATAGAACAGTAGAGTTGGAAGAGGCCTACAAGGCCATCGAGTCCAACCCCCTGCTCAATGCAGGAATCCAAATCAAAGCATTCGCGACAGATGGCTGTCCAGCTGCCTCTTGAATGCCTCCAGTGTCGGAGAGCCCACTACCTCTCTAGGTCATTGATTCCATTGTCGTATGGCTCTAACAGTTAGGAAGTTTTTCCTGACGTTCAGTCGACATCTGGCTTCTTGCAACTTGAGCCCATTATTCGGTGTCCTGCACTCTGGGACAACAGAGAAGAGATCCTGGCCCTCCTCTGTGCAGCAACCTTTCATGTACTTGAAGAGTGCTATCATATCTCCCCTCAGTCTTCTCTTCTCCAAGCTAAACATGCCCAGTTCTTTCAGTCTCTCCTCATAGGGTTTTGCTTCCCAAGATCAGATTTTATTTGAAAAAATACCAACATGTTAACACTGCCCAGGATGAAAAAACACCCTAGCGGCAATCATCAATAATTTCTTTCTTTCTCTTTCATTTTGTCCCAGGCTCTTTTTTGGGCTTTCAGAAATAAACTGTCTGGGCACTTAAACCTCCATCGTGTGTGTGTGTGTGTATTAGAGCACTAGAGAAATAAATTCTTAGTAATTAAAACCTGTGAATAAAAGAAGCTGAAGTTCAAATCCCTACACAGCTCATTAAATGACCACTAGCTCATCCTAGCCAACCACTCAGGGATGGGATGAGGCTAAACCATTACCATGAGTCCCTTGCAGATAGGATGGGAGGCAACTTGCACGGAATAATGAACAGAGTAATGGACACCAGCAACACCAACGCTGCAGTGGCTGGTGCTTGCAATACACACAGCGACCCAGAGGCGGCAGCATCAGCCCACACACTCACAAAAGCAGGCATTAAGCGCTTTCTTTCTCTCCTGATTGTCTGGCACTTCTTGCCCATTGCTTTGTCCTCTCCAACTTTTCATGCCCTCAACCAACCGAGGGTCCCTTGTCTGTTCTCCTTTGCCACCCGCTGTACCTGGGACGCCCTCCCTAAATGTGTCCACAGTATCGTCTCCCTGTCTCTCCAAACCTGCCCTCAAGCCCATCTTTTCCAGGAAGAATTTGGCTCAACTCCTAAACTTTCCTGTCTAACATGCCGCTGTAGTATGCCCACATTCACTCCTAGCTGTTCTCACATCTCCTTTCTTCTGTTATTTTCCATATCGTTCATCTTAGATTGCAAGCTCTTTGAGGGCAGAGACCTGTCTGTTTCTTGCCTCTCATACGCTGAAGGTCATTTAGGTGCACTGATGGTGTGGTATAAATATATAACAACAATGGGATGTATTCCTCTAAATTCTGCTCAGAGTAGATCCACTGAAATTAATAGACCTGTTGCTGTTAATTATAATATATTTATTATCCGCCCTCCACCAGCAGGCTCTTAACCTCAGTTAGCAGATAAACAAAGGAGGGAGGTACCCAAAAGTACTGGTAACGAGGAGAGGGGGCAAACCTCAAAGCGCCTTGCCAGTGAAAAGCCAGAGGTGGAAAAGAAAGTGTTTTGGGCAGTAAATAAAGACACGTTCGTTTCCACCTCTGGCTTTTCACTGGCAAGGCACTTTGAGGCTTACCCCCTCTCCTCATTACCAGTTCTTAACCTCAGTTAGCCATGTCACAAATTCCAATGGATTTACTCTGACTAGGACACTGGATGAAGCCCAATAGTAAATAAAATAAATAATAAAAGATCCTGCTGGGAGGAAGGGCGGGATGCAAATCAAATAATAACACTGAGCAGCTGCATAGCGCTCTCTGAGTGTTCAGAGGGCTTCACATTCATTGTCTTCTTATAATCCACACAACAACCTCTCAGGTAGGCTAATTCCATCACCATCACATTGCAGAATACGGGGGCAAGGGCTGACCAAATTCAGACATTCCTCGGCGAATGAAATGTGGAATGAGGCTTAACCAAAGGGAATTTGGAGGGAGGAGATGAAGGTATTCAAAGATGAAAAGTTGATGGGAACATACACATCCCAATTAGGGCAGGATAGGGGCAAGGCTTAAGAAAACATAAGAATCCCACCTTGCCGCCCTTTACTTGCCAATAAAAAATATGACTGTTTTAAGGGTCTGTGCCCCTATTTTCCTCTTTCAACAAGTCTTCTTTTAAGTAGACACCATATCCCAGTCAGCATCTGTGTTGGAATTACTTTTTTAGATGTTTCTAAAACTTTTTTTAAATTTTTTAAAAGATTTTAAAAAAGATACTTTGTTTTAATATGTTTTAATAATTTCTTTCTTTCTCTTTCATTTTGTTCCAGGCTCTTTTTTGGGCTTTCAGAAATAAACTGTCTTGTTTTTTTAGAGTGTTTTTCGTGTTTTTGTTTGCCACCCTGGGGTCCTTTCAGGAGGAAGGGCAAGATAAATAAATAAATAAATACTTGGAAAGCACTCCAGAGCAAATGCCCCCGGCCTTTGCCTCCAAATTTGTTTTTAATACTGTATTTCATATTGTTGTGACCTCCGCTTGGACCTTTTGGTGAAGTGCAAGTAACAGATATCACCACTGTCATCTGCCCAGATCAGGCCCAAGAGGCTGTTGTCCAAACACTGACCCTTCTTGTAGATCACTGAATTGGCATCGCCTTCTCCAGAAACCAAAGGCAGCTTTGACAGCCAGCAACTGTCATCTTCCAGCATCAGGGTCACAGGTGGGTTTGGCTAGAAGCAGAAATATAAAAACAAGCTTGTTTTAATATGTATGTGGTTCCTGGAAAATACCCATAAAAGTGAAGCCACAGCAAAACAGAACCCCCCCTCTGAGCGCCAACGTCAGATGGAGTTGTGTCTACAACTCTGAACAATTTTTTAAAATTCAGAACCCGGCCTCGGAGTGCTTTGTTGACAGAATTCACAGCTGCTCAGAAATCTACAAAAACTTTCAGATCCCTGATTTATTTTGGGTCATTCCCCAAACTGAATTTGGCATATGTCTCTGACACACTTAACCAGCCCTTCACTGGAATGTCAAGGCTTCCTCACTTCAGCTATTTGCCTGGTTCCACCCTGCGCTACATGTGTGTGTGTGTGTGTGTGTGTGTGTGTGTGTGTGTGTGTGTGTGTGTGAGTGAGAGAGAGAGAGAGAGAGAGAGAGAGAGAGAGAGAGAGAGAGAGAGAGAGAGAGAGAGAGAGAGAGGCACATCTCAACGAAAGCAAGAATCCTGGGCAGTTCAGGGCTCGCACTTCTGGTGCAGCCTGGAGAGAGTTTTCTGAGGGCCAGACAGAGAGGGTTGGAGGGCCACCCTTGGTCCCTGGGCTCAAAGTTCCCCAAGCCCTCCTGTGACAAAGCACCCCTCTCGTGCTCCAGGGCAACATGAGCTAGAAGAATGTCGGAAGGGGCCCTCCAACAAGATGTGCAAGGGACCATTGCTTTGAAGAGGAATGAACAGAGAGGGCAAAGAAGCAGAAGGCATGACCTGAAGGCACACGAGGAGGCCTGGCCTGGCCGATGCCTGGAGGGAAGGCCACCTGGGAAGCACATGTATGCCGCCTTGAGTTCCTTGATGAAGGAAAGGCGGGATATAAATGTCAGCCAAAAAACCCCGGAACAACAAATAAATAAGCAAGACATGGGTGCTGTGTGCATGCACATGTGCCTTATGTCTGCAGGGTTGCTTCCATCCAGAGATGGACCCGGCCTCCAAGCAGCTGGTGAATCATTTGACTGGCCGGGTGACAAGACCCATTTGGCCACACAGCAACGGAGGGAACTGGCTATCGCAGCCAAATCCCTTCAGAGACAACTAGACCAAGTATGGCTCATGCCTTGCCGTTGTAGGGACTGCTCTGCCTGGCTGGGTACGCAACTGGGAGCACAACTTTGCAGTAACTCCCTCCCTCTCTCACCACTCCATTCTGTTGTCCTTGGGTCTCCCAGAAAGAAAGGCGACACCTAACTTGCCTCTCACAGAAGGGACCTCAGCACCCCTACAGAGAGGCCTCCTCTGCCTGTGGATAGCCCCCCACTCTTGTGGAAGATGACCCTGCTGCTTGCCGCCCGGCCAAACCTATAGCATTGCCAACGGCCGCCAGAGCGTGACTCTGAACACAACAAGCTTGTTATTTCCTCTTCTCCTTAGCCTGAGGGCCGACCATTGCCGGCTGTGGAGGAAACAGCCACTTCACCCCTAACCTCAGCCATGCAGAGGGAGGAAAAGAGATTGGGGGGGACGGAGGGAGGCAGGGGAGATGGGCCGGGGCTGGCGGAGTCTTGCACCACTCAAAGGAGACAATAGGAAGGGCCTCGGGTCCTGGGTCAGGCGGACAATCCTCATGTTGCTGACGCAGCCACAGAAGTTCATCAGAGATGGGAACAGCACACTAATAATGCAGGGCAGGCCAAGCCAGCCACGGGGCCCAAAGCCACAAGGAGAGGCCTGCCTGCCACACAGAAGGGTTTCTTCCACCCTACTAAAGACGGTTTGCATAAGAGATCTAGGCACTGCAAACACCAGCGAGATTAAAGAGGTGCCCCTCAAATTCCACACCCAGCAGAATCCACTACCTTGCTTAAGTAGGCCCAGCCATGTCACAAATTAGCTGCACACATGCCTGCCCTCGCCCGAGACAGCAAGGGGCATACTGACGCCCCCACCACTATCTTAGGTGATGGGAAGTATGCGCATGTGGCGCTGCTGCACTGTAGGAAGTTGCGCGGCCAGCCCACACTTGTGGCGGCAGGGGTAGGCGGGAAGGGTGACTGCTGCTCCACAATCTGTGTCAGCATCGGGTTGCGGGATGCACGCTGTGCGACCTGATGCTAGTGCGGATTGTGGCCCGGGGGCTACGCCCACCCAGCCCTAGCAGTGGGGGCCCCTATCAGCAGTGGGGGCCCCTATCAGCAGTGGGGGCCCCTATCAGCACCAGGGGCCCTCGGCCAGTGCCTAATCTGGCCACCCACTGGCACTGGGCCTGGAACACATGCACTTCCTAGAGCAATACCACTGCAAATCTAGACTGAGATACATATGGGTCCCTCTCTCATATGCAAGGGTGAAAGAAAACAAAGATGGCGCACTTGCACTTATTTTATTAATTTATTAAATTTATATCCTGCCCATCCTCTCAGAAGGAGCCCAGGGTGGCAAACAAATGATAAAACACTAAACACAACTTTCATAAGTTTTTTATATTTTAAAAAAATCTTTAAAAAGTCTTAAAAACAATTCTAACACAGATGCAGACTGGGATAAGGTCTCTATTGAAAAGGCTTAGAATACTGTGCATCACTTTATTTAGTTAGTTAGTTGTAAAAGTATTTATTTACCACCAATGCATACTATATAACATGGCAGTGTATAGCAATATATATACAATAAAATATAAAACACCATGAAAACAGTGCAAAATGATTAAAAATGACTGGCTGATCAAAAAATGTAAACAGCTGCATAGAGCTGTTGGCATAAAAAGATCTTCAAGAGATGCCTGAAAATCAAAAGCAAGTGTGCCTGCCGGAAGAATGGTCCACAGCGACACTAAATGCCCAACTTCCACTTGAGGCCAGTCGGGCATCTATAACACGAGCGACAACTAGCAGCACTCCTGGGGATCATCTCAGTGGTCAAGCATCCCGGGCCCAATGTCAAGATGCCCCACCCTAGAAAGGATGCAACACAGCTGGGGAAGCTTCAGAAATGGGAGAGGGAAAAGCTAAGGCAGTGTGGAGAAAAAAGACTTTGGGTCAGGAGTGGGGAATCTGCACCCCTCCAGAGGTTGCTGGACTTAAGCTCCCACCAGCCCACGTTGCCACCAGTCAGGGAACACGGGAGTTGGACTCCAACCACACTGGGAGGGCCACAGGGCAGAGAAGCTTGACGAGCAGCTACGTTGGCCTTCTGCCCCCCCCTTTGCCTCAGTTCTGCTCTGCCTTCATGTGCCGCTAATGAATATTAATGAGCAGAGGAGGGTGAGTGAGTGAGAGAGAGGGGGAGAATTAATCTGCCTGATCCTTTGATGGCTGCAGCAGTAACGATATGAAATCTAATTATTCGTCCCAATATTTCTAAACCCTCCAACTCAGACTGACAGTCTTGGTCGGTTTAGGGCTTATCACTCCAAGGAGCAGAGTGCTCACAGCTTGATAAAACACACACACGCACACACACTCAATTCCTCGCTCACACACACATGCACACTTTTGCTGATGTTGCAAAAAAGCATTCCTAACTTCAGCAGGGCGGGGGGGGGGAGCAAGAGGACAAGACAGAGCAATCAAGAAATAAGTATGTCACTGAAGACGCGTCCACATGGGTAGGTGGGCTTCTTTTTGAGGGAGGGGGCATAATTCTCCCTGATCTGCTGATGTTCATGGCTGGCCACACACACCCCAGGCTGGCTCCAGAGCCGATGGCCACTTTGGGGGCGCAACGGGTGGCAATGTTCACAGGGTGGGAAGATGCACAAAGCCCTGGTTCAGCAGGGGGTGTTCGGGGGTGTTCCCCTCCCCCACCCAGATCACAGTTTACTATTGGTAAACGGAGAGATGGGAGCAATGCCCCCCCATCAAGTGGTCCTCTGCTTCTCCATTAAATCCCCTTTCTAGAATGTAAACTGAACAGTCTGAAAAATAAAGAAACAAATAACATAACATATATAAAAATTGGTGCAGTTAAAGCTGAATCAAAGATGACGTGCATCAGTTGTGCAACATAAGTAAAAAAACAACACCCAGTTCACTCCGCTTCCCTATGAGCTGTGCAGGGGATACTGAAGACCTGCTCTTCTCCTTCTGGCTTGTCAGAGTTCACCACATCCACTGGATGCATTTGCCCATCACAGTACGCCATCGATCACGGTTTACTGTGCCTGAGCTCAGTGCACCCACTCAGCATCTCCCCATTAATGCTGGGGAGAAACAAGCCACAGTCCCTGGCTTAGCGTCACACCTGAACTGGGGAGCAGGACTTGTTTCGTTACAGCAAACTAAGATCTGTAGCTAAGGTTTGTTCTTGGGCCATGGTCTGCTGGAAACACCACAAGCCAGGATCTCTAGGGGAGGCATGATGCTAAGCTAGGGATTGCGGCTTGTTTCCTCTGTGAAGTGGGTGCAATCGCCTCTCACACGGTAAACTACGGAGAAGAGACACGGCCCAGATAGGTGCATCCAGGGTAAACCACCGTGACTAGCGAACTATCTCCTCTCACACATTGATTCACACCCTTAAAAGGGCAAACAGAACAATCGAGGGGTTGGAGAAGCTCCCCTGTGAGGAAAGGTTACAACATTTGGGCCTTTTCAGTTTTGAGAAAAAGCAAGGAAGGGGGTCCGTGATAGAGCTATATAAGATCAGGCATGATGTGGATAAAGTGGATCACGAGAAGTCTCCCTCCTCCTCTCATAATAGAAGAGCCCAGGGCCACCCAATGAACCTGAATGTTGGAAGATTCAGGTCAGCCTTCTTCACACAGCGCAGAATTAAACGATGGGATTTGCTCCCACGGGAGACAGTGACGGCCACCAACTCAGATGGCTTTAGAAGAGGATTAGACAAAGTCATGGCGGAGGTGGCTACCAGGGGCTGCTAGCCAGGAAGGCTCTCTTCCACCTCCACTGTCGGGGGCAGAGTGCCTTTGAATATCAGTGGCTGGGGATTCCAAGGTAGGGAGAGCACCGCTGTGCTCAGGTCCTGCCTGCAGCCTTCCCTTTCGGACATCTGGGGGGCCACCGTAGGAACAGAAAGCTGCACTGGACGGACCCCCTTGGGCCTGATCCAGCAGCACTCGTCTTACGTTCGTAAAGGAGAGCAATTTTAAAATTACATTTATTTATTTTGGCTGGAAAGCGGCATATCAGTCCCAGAGGTTTCAACAACATGTCTTTTGCACCTTCAGAAAGACTCCTCCCTTTCTCCCTTGCTGCCTTATATTCTTGGAATCACTGCTCAGAACACCCGCACAAAGACACCTCTCTACAAATCCCTCCTCAAAAACCGTCTTAAAATCCAGAGCCGATGTAGTGCAGTGGTTAGAGTGTCGGACTGGGACCTGGGAGACCAGGGTTCAAATCCCTGTTCAGCCCTGAAGCTCCCTGGGGGCCTTGGGTCAGTTACTGTCTCTCAGCCTGACCTACCTCACAGGGTTGCTGTGATGATGAAAGAAGACGGGTGATAGCCATGTTTGTACGCAACCTTGGAAACATAGGATATAAATTTAATCATCACAATTTTTCCTCCAAAGCCTTAGGGACTCAGTGCCAAGTTCCCCAAACTGCGGCCAGCTGGCTGGGGCTGATGTGAGTTGTAGCCCATGACATCAGGAGGGCAGCAGCTTGGCAAAGGCTGCCCTCCTGTAACTCAATCTTTAACTAACCCTAGTCATATGCGATTGAAACAACCACCGATTATTTATCTGTTTTCTCTCTTTCCCCTTTCCTTGTTGGATTTTAGAGATTGTAAGCTCTTTGGGGCAAGGGCCTCCCCCACCATGTCGTCTGCACAGCACCAGGCAGGTTGACGCTGCTACAGGCACAATTAAAAACAAACCAACCATAAATCACATAGGAAGTGACTCATTCTGCCGCCTTGTTAGCCCTGCCCCTTTGTCACCACCAGGTCCTTGAAGCGTCCCCCGAGTTGAGCAGCAAGGCAGTCTCTCAAAAATGCGACTCCAGGCAACAACCTCCCTGCCAGCCTGGCTCCCAAAACGTCCGCATCCCACTCCTTCCTGCCTTCCCCACAATGCCTTGTCGGGAGCATAAAGGGGCTGTGACAGACAAGCGCTGGTAAGCAAGGTGTGGCTTCCTTTCCGGACCATGCCCCTGCCAGCCCCTCCGTGGTAAGTGGGACCGGGCAAGAAGGCCACACTGAGAACCCTCCTTGTTTCCCCCTGAACAAAGAGGTCACTGTCTCCAATCTGCAGCGGCCCAGATTACCATCGGAAACTGTATCTCAGCAACAGGCGCTTGGGACGGAGGTTTTTTTTAAAATCTGGGGCGGCTGGACCCCTCGCCAAAGAAGGGAGAACAGCGACACTGGTTAATCATTACCCTCTGGGATGATTTGGCCTCCCCGCGGAAAGGTTTTTTGGTGGGGTGTGTGCGGGGGGGGCAGAGAGAGACTTCATTGTGGCGAAAAGTGCCATTCTTGCAGAAAGAGGCGAGGCTGGAAGTGATGGACCCAAATGACTACTTTCTACTTGCCTAGCTTGGGGGGGGGTGCGGAGGGGCCGTAGTGCAGGGGCAGAGCACCCACTTTGCACACAGAAGGTCCTGGGTTAACTCCCTACCATTTCCAGGTAGGGCTGGAAGAAACTTGGAAGCTGCTACCAGTCAGGATGGACTCCACTGAGCTACATGGGCCATTGTGTTTCAGGGTATAGGGCAACTTCCTATGTCACTGTTGCATGAATCATAGAATAACAGAGTTGGGGGGGCCTATAAGGCCATATAGTCCACTCCCTGCTCAATGTAGGAATCCAAATGAAAGCATCCCCGACAGGTGGCTGTCCGGCTGCTTCTTGGATGCCTCCAGTGTTGGAGAGCCCACTACCTCTCTAGGTCATGGGTTCCATCAAGCCGGAAGTGGTGGAACCCAGCCTTAAAAAGTGTGTGTGTGCGTGTGTGTAATATATATATTACAAAGCTGCACTTGGGTGGTCAGAGGCTGCTGAGCAGCTAATCCCATCCGCTTTCAGTCTTGCTGGCACCCAGCCACAAGCCCGCCCCGTTCTGTCCCATCCCATCCCATTCCATACTTATTTATTTTATTTATTCATTAAATGTACACCCCGTCCTTCCTCCTTGAAGCAGCGCTGTTTTGTCTCATTGCATGCGTTGCTGTGGGCGCTTTTAACATAAAAAAGCTTTATACTTTATACTGCATTCACCTCCAAAATGCACATTTTGTATGCCGCTTTTACATAAAATGCATCATTTCTGTGTGCACCTTTTGTGTTCTGAAAACATACTGCCAAAACCGCAGAAGGGCATAGTCCAACTAGGAGTTGCGTTACAACCGGCACACAAGTTTGGGCACATCAGGTCAGGCTGGACTGTTGCTGCTAAAAGCAGGTTCCTTCCCCCTACTTATTGGAGCCTGGCTCACAGCTGCCTGGACCCATTCTGCTGTCCATTAATACCATAAGGCACGAGGAGAGGCCTGCTAGATCAGTCCAAAGATCCAGATAGTTCAACATCCCAAATTCCCACAGGTACCTCCTGGAAGCTCACACACGCAGGCTGCAAAGGCAACAGCCCTCCCCTGCTGTTGCCCTGTAGCAACATATATTCAGTGGTACACTGCCTCTGCAGCTGGAGGTTCTGTATGGCCATCATGGCTAAGTGCCACTGACAGACTTTTTGCCCAGTCCCTCCTTTCTAAAACTCATCTAAGCTTGCGGCCTACTTCTGGTGGCAGTGAATTCTACAGGACCACTGAAGGAGATAAAGCTGGCGCAACAGGGAACCCTCATTTGAGATCTGCCAGCACATCTCCTTAGGGAGGATAAATGCAAGGACAGAGCCCCACACACACACACTAACCAAGGAAAACACAGGCTTATCTAAGAGATGATAAAAGATTACTGAGTAGAATTGTTCAGGCCAGTGAGCAAGACTGCCTTGAAAGAATAACCTGCTATTCTAACCTATCACTATTAAGAGGCTCCCTTATTATTTGGTTGAGGGGCCCAGGGAGAATTCTGGTCTGACCTTGCCTAGGCCCCACACTCAGGACCCACTGGAGGCTTAAATCCTGACACCCGCTAGCAACCCTGCAGAGGGGCCTACAGGGGAGTGGCAAAGCACATGGTCTGTGTTCAGAAGGTGGCAAAGCTCCTGATATTTCCAGCTGTAAGAGTCAAGCAGCAGGGCAACGGGAAAGGCTTCTCTATCTCGGACTCTGGTGAGCAGCTGCTCATCAGAGTCAGCAATACTGGCTCAGAGGAACCAATAGTCGGTTGGTATAACGTGGGGTCCTGCTTTGCCTTCAATATGGGCGTAACAGACTGGGGCATCATAATACCAAATTATTGAAAGAAAGATGGAGCTGGAAGACCAAGTTCTTTGTGCTCCCCCACAGACACCTCCCCTCCAAAAGACTGACAGTCACTTTCTGCAACAGAGCACAGGCGACCCTTTTGTCAGTTTTCTGGGTAAAACACACAGAGAAGGGAGGCAAAATGAAAATATAGAGAAAAGAAGGGGGGAGGAGGAGGAGAGAGAGAGAGGCAGGGCTGGGAATCATCAACACAGCTTGATAAGGGAGGCTGCTGAAATGGGAGCAAAAATATTTAGACAATAAATGAAGTATCAGAAAAAAGCAGCAGCATATCTTTAAGAAATCAATCATCCCGTACTGGTTGTCTGGACATACGGCGCCACAGGAGAGATAGCTGCCAAACTGGCAAGATAAGGGTTAATCAAGGATTTAATTCGGCAAAAAAAAGAGAAAGATAACCAGGGAGGCTTGAGCTGAGAGAGACACACACGGGTGTGTGTGTGGGAGAGAGAGAGAGAGAGACAAAAAGAAAAGTGAGAGGAGAGGCCAGGGCTTTCCGCCCCAAGATCCCTGACAAAGTCCCTTACAAGAGCTGGAAGGGTTCCCGGCAGATCTATCTCCGCCTTTTGGTTTGGTTGGTAGAGGAGACCAGATCCTGCCCAGGCCAAGGTCCCCTGGAGAGCACTTGGAGGCTGTCCAATTGTCATTGCTGGAGGGAGGTGGAGGGTAGTTTGGAGGCACACAAACATTGCATTCACTGGAGAGCTGAACCCCCGAGAGAGCAGGACACAAGCCGACGGTGGCCCCCCTCCCTTGCCCCACCTATGGTCAGCGGCAGGTTCAGACAGAACGACCTGGAGGACAAAATCCTGCCAAGGGGGCTGGCACCAATCTGTCTCCCTTCTGCTCCCCGCTATTCTCCTGCTGAAGTGCTGTTCCTCCCCACCGCCTGGCAGAGAGGAGGAGGTGGGAATCCATGGGCTCTCCACTTTCCCTTTTCTGAATTCCAGGGCATTTCAGAACTCTCCAAGCCTAGTTATAAATCACGTCCATTGCCGATTGGTGGTGGTGTGCACTTTGCCATATTATTCTTATCATTTGTTTTGAGAGATTTTGCAATATTTTTATTGGAATCAGACAAAAACTCGGTGCACAAAAAGAGATATTCACCCCCCACACACACACGACCCCCACATCCCTTTTTCTATTGAACAATATCTTGACTTGGATTTCCTTCAACTCTTCTGCCAAAAACTGACAAGCTGAAGAGGAGAAGGAAGCAAGGAGAACTCAAAGTGGGGAGAGAATGAAAGAATCCCAGACTGAGAAACTGGGTTTGCAAGTGGACACGCATCCAGGCCCAGACATGCAACAATGATGGAAGAGAGGAACAGTTGGGAAGAACTAAATGGAAACAAGCCAAATATATACAAACAACACTTATTTATTATTTGATTTATATCCCACCCTTCCTCCCAGCAGGAGCCCAGGGCGGCTTGATACTGCCTCATTCAGTGCTAGACCATCAGCCTGGCTACCTTAGTGCTGCCTACTCTGACTGGCAGCAGCTTTTCAAGGCCTCGGGCATGCCAAGCATGTGCTAAGAGGAGAGCCCCTCCCCTTGCAGGGGCTCGGGTGGGATTCAAACCGGAGCACTCGCCCATCAAACCAGCTTAAACAAGTTGTCATTGGGCTATTCATTCTTCTTGCCCTCCTCTTCCTCCTCCGTAAGAGCAGTTGTACTGGACCACACCTAAGGTCCATCTGCGTAAGGGATGAGGAACCTGCGGCCCTCAAGATGTTGTCGTATTCCCAACTCCCATCCGACCCAAGAAGAATCCCAAGGGCCGGAGACAGAGGCCCGGAGGCTCCCTAGTCCTGCTCTGAGCCCAGAAGCCACACACATTTCAGCCTTTTCCTTGGAGGGAGGAAGTTCCAGTCCTTTGTTCCTGTGCTGCATCTTTTCCCCCCCAGCTCCGCAATATCCTTTTTGAGTTGGGATGACTAGAACTGTACTCGGTGTTCCAAATGCAGATCCACCTTTAGATTAAAATCCATTATTAATGGATCGTTGTGATGCTTGCTGTTTTAGTTGCGGCCCTTTATCGTAATCCTCTCTAATGTCGAATGTCCCTTTTCTGCTGTCACTAAAGTTTCTCAACTGTGAGCTGTCCACCATGAGCCCAAGATCTCTTTCTGCAGTACAGTTGGCTCCCCACTGCAGACACCGGTGCGTGGAGGAGGGCAGGGCTGGGCACAGGGATGCCACGGAGGGGATGGTGCCAGCTCCCATGCGCCTGCTTTGGGGAAACTGAATGTCCACATGGGACGCAGAAGCTGTGGCCCTGCAGATATTGGTGGACTCCCAACTCCCATCATCCCCTGACCATTGGCCATGCTGGCTGGGGCTGATGGGAATTGGAGTCCAAAAAATCTGGCAGGCTGCAGGTTAGCCCACTCTGATACAGGGGCTGGCTGTGGGTATCCAGCGGTGGAAGGAAAGCACTATGTGCATCCTCAGAAGCTCCCATAAATTTTGAAGCAGAGGCACTGGGGTTGAAAACTGGTTCTGGAGGGACGACAGGTTCTGTGATTCTCCATCCATGAAATGGGTAAATTGGGATTTATTGTTTGGTTGCAATGTGCACCACTTCACCTGAGGAAGAAGCCTCATTCACCCTTTTGTTGTCTGCACATTGCAGAGCCTGGAGAGAACCTTTGAAGCTGTTCACAGCCTTACCAACTGGAACAATTTGGGGCCATCTGCAGCTTGCCTGCCTCACTGGCTCAGCCTTGACTCCAGACCGCTGACGAATGAGCCAAACACCAGCAGTCGGCCCAAGAGAGAGCGGCAAGAGAGCCGTGGAACCAGAAATTATGCCCAGCGGGGAAAGGCGTTCCAGCTGGGATTTCAAATATGTACCACAGGCCTGTGCAGAAAGGAGCTTTTAAGAACCTGGTGCCGATGGGATATAGCCTTATGAGACGCACTAACGAGATTAGCCACGTGGGAAAAGCTGCGTCCCGCTGATGGGCATTTGTGTGTGGCGCTAACTGCCACATTGGGGCTTTTGGTCTGCATAAAATTCTGCTGTTTGGGAGCACGTGCGAGAGGGAGAAACCGATGAAGCAGAAGCGTGGTCTTGGGACATCGTCATTTCCATCATCAAGACCATGACCTATTATTTGTAGAAGCACCTGAAATATGCTACCAGACCTAACCAATGTGGTGCCCTCCAGATGTCGAGCTTGGATCAATCTGTTTTTCTCTCTCTATCTAGCCTGCCTTGCAGGGTCATTGCAAGAATAAAATTGGTGGTGGTGGTGGGAATCACGGACTGCCCTGAGCTCCCTGGAGGGAGGGTGGGATAAAAACGCCACCAAAGGGCATGGCTTCTGTTTTCTACAGAGGGAGAGGGAGAGGCAGAGGAGAGGGGTGCTCTCTTTCAGGTCTGCCAACTTACTGGCTGCTTCACTGTAAGGGTCCTTACCGGCTCACTGTGCCCTGGAGAAGCAGGTTCGGTGTGGATAGTCCCCTGGTAGGGACCCCAGGACGATCCCTCAGGCACGCTCTGTCTAGCACGCACCTTGCTCTCGCCCTCAGAGGTTATCAGCTCCAGCTCACCTGACGGAGAGGAGAAAAGAAAGGGGTGGGGAAGCAGAAATCAATGAGATCAGAACACAGACAAACTCTCCAAGGCTGCTTCTTCAGTAAGGAGGGGCCTCCCTACTAAATGGGTGGGCTTTGCCATTTAAAACCACAGAAATGGCTGGTCAATGCTGTTCCCACAATGCCTGTCATCAGCCAGCGGAGTGGGAATGTGGAAGAGGGCTGCTCCAGAGTAGCAGCAAGGACATCAACTGATGGAGCACTGGGTGGCTAACGGATGGAACCTCCTCATTCCGGCAAGGAGATGAGGTGAAAATGAGGCTTCCAAGTTTGTTTGTGACAGACAGCATAGAGGAGCTCTGAAAATGAGGAAAATAAGCAGAGGCTGGATACTTCTTTCTTTTCCTTTGATAGGGTTCCTGCTTCACACTAGCAGTTGAAATGGCAACACTTCTTTGCCAGCTATTGTGATGAGTTCCTGCACTTCAACATTTACCACTGCTATCAACGACTTGAACAAGAATATCCAGAGGGGCTGCGCCGGTTCTGGATATTCCCCCTCCCATCCTCTGATACTCCCTCCTACCCATGTTCCTTTGGCAAATTTTGGCCTGTGGGCCCAAAGGTGGAGCTTTGCTCCAGCTAAACATGGGGTGCCTACATGCCCACCCTTGCTTAAACGTCAGATTTCCAGGTCATTCTGGCAATATCAAGCAACAGTCGGGTGGATCCCAAAGGGTCTTCAACAAAAGAGCAGGAATGTGTTTCCTGAAAAGGTGTGAGGGACTGGGCAGGTCATCTTTTATCTGCTGGAACATCTGGCTGTTTTGTGAGTGGCAACTCCGTGGGCCCTGCAAGCTAGCTATTTAATGTTTCAGACATGAGACACAGGTGGTGCCGGATGGGTGCATGGGAGTAAACACAGATTTACACAACCATCTCTCACCCTACGCTATGGTTTGTTTAGCCTCACTAACGGTCAAAGGAAAGATATTGTATTTGCAGCTATGACAGCCTCCATTACACCTCCAGAGTCTCAAGAAACATTGGATTTTCCCTGGGTGGGCGTCACCCAGGGCTGGGGGGAAACTTCAGTTCTTATTTAATCGCAAATGTACTTTCCAAAACAATACATGAACTGAAAGATAGCCATCCTTCAAAATTTGCATTTTCCCCAATGTTGCAGTGCACTTTTCCAGCCAGCTAATGTACACAAAAAAGCATACACAAGGGTCAAGTGTTCATGAAAATGGAAATGGACTGCCTTCAAGTCGTTTCTGACTTATGGCGACCCATGAATAGGGTTTTCGTGGTAAGCGGTATTCAGAGGGGGTTTCCTGTTGCCTTCCTCTGAGGCTGGCCCAAGGTCACCCAGGGAGCTTCATGGCTGTGTGGGGATTCGAACCCTGGCCTCCCAGGTCGTAGTCCAACACCTTAACCACTACACCACACTGGCTCTCATAAAAATGCATATACTATGAAAGTAAGATGCAAAAATGCATTGTATTGGGGGCAATTGCTCCGAAAAAAATGTGGACATTAGGAAAATTTCACACTGAAATGCCAAATCATTTTCATGAAGATTTTAAACACACACACACCAAAATGATGTGGAAATGTGGAGATCTGAACTTACAGCTGAGAAACTGTCAAAATCCTAAACTGATGGATTTGCCCGCCCCTGGCATCACCTCATCCATGGAGGCCCTCTCCCGTTGCTTTGTGTGGAGCTGCAACACAGGATGGATCAAAGCTTGCTGGCATCTCTCCATCAAAAAGGGAGTCTCTATTTCGCTTCATTAGGGCCCTCAGTGGAGACGGCTTTGAGCTGTAATGGCCTTGATGGTCCGATAAGCTTCTCGGTTTAATGGGGTAGATAACATGTAAAATCGGCTGGGAAGTCTGGCCTAAAATGTTTTAGCTGCACCTTCATCTTTCAGCAGACAGATAAGATGGCAGCTAAGCAATACTCGGATGGATCTTAAGTGGGAGCCTCTGAAAGTAGAAAAAGGGGTAGTAGGCATTGCATTTCTTTCTTTCTCTCTCTCTCTCCACTCCCCCCCCCCAACTAGCAAAGCTCTGCAGCTTGGTGTTCCTAGGGAGAGATGGACAGAGGCACAGGAGGGAGGCTGGCAAGGGTCCAGATCCAACTCCTTGCGTGGGAAAAAAGGCCTTGAAATCAGACTGCTCGTTCCACCAAAACACATCAAATGCACCGGGGTGGACAGGGAGGCAAAGGTCCCTGCGTCCTAACGCTTATCAGAGAAGAGGGGCGGGGAGACCATTGCTGGAGAACCTCTATGCTCTGAGCAGCTTCAGCAAAATCCTCAGTTCCCAAGCTGGCCTTGTGCACATGGTGGAAGGATTCAACCTGCAGAAAAAGAGCCCCACTGGTTCAGAGCTAGCTAGTCCAGCATCCTGTGTCTCCACAGTGGCCAATCAGACCTACCTCGGGGAAGTCCCCAAGCAGGGCATGAGGGCAATAGCCCTCTCTCCTGCAGTTGCTCTCCACCAACTGGCATTTGGCGACATACGGCCTCTGGTCCTGGAGATAACATCTAGCCATTGTGACTAGTGGCCATTACGTTTCTAACAGCAGCTAGCTAGATGGCTCCAGGAAGCCCAGAAGAAGAGGATGAAGCCATTTCCTCCCTTCCTGGTCTTTGGACACAGCAGCTGATTCCCAGTCGCATCCTTTCTAGCCTGCTCTGGGAAGCCAGTATGTGCAAGGACAGAGAAGTCCTGTGCACAGGGACAGGGGACTGGGGAGCCACTGTCCCTTGAACACTCCTTTAAATTCTTTTTCATGCACTTGGCAACATCTTACTAGGACGGCTCCTATTTACATTTCCATCACAAGAAAAAGTGCGACAGTAAGAATCTCTGCCGCTGCTTCATGCATTTTTACAGGCTGGTTATAGTGAAGGAAAGACACTCTGCATGTGATCAGAGGAAGCCTCCATTCAGGTTGCTTCACACAGATCATCCTATTCCCAGCATTTTTTTAAAAAAAGACATGCCTCTGTTGGTCCAGTCAAGTTCTGCCAATATGGTTATAAAGCAGCCTTTGTCAATCTGGTGCTCTTCAGATGCTTTGGACTAGAGCTCCCATCAGCCCCAGCCAGCATGGGCATTTTCTTCAGGGTTTTATTTATATTTATTAATGTTATTGCTACATTTACATTGCTGTAAACCGCCTAGAGAGCTTCAGCTATGGGTATAAAAATGTAATAAATACTACTACTAATAATAATAATTTACATCCCACTTTCCCTCCAAGGAGCTCAAGGCAGCATACATGGTTCTGCTCCCTCTCCATTTTATCCTCCCAACAACCCTGTGAGGTAGGTTAGGCTGAGAGATTGTGACTGGTTACCCCGCCAAGCTTCACAACCAAGTCAGGATTTGAACCGTGGTCTCCCGGACCCTAGTCCAGCACTCTAGCCATGACACCACACACACTCTTTTAGGCAGGAGACTTTCCCCAGCCCTACCTGGAACCTTCAGCAAGCAAAGGAGATGTTGAGCTACAGCCCTTTGCCTGAAGCAGGGTGGCCTCTACTGAAATGCAGCACTTGTGTCTGGAAGGAGGGAGGGGGTGGAATTCCCCATTTCGGATCACTCAGCCCTACCCTACAGAAAAAGGTTCCTCTCTGTAGGGACTCTCAAGGGAAGGTGCTGCCTTCAAGAGCACATTCTCTCCAGCTTGGCAAACAAACTTGTTTTGTGCCCAACTGCCACCCTTCCTCCTGCCCCCTCCGGCTTCTTGCTGGCTAATCAGTTGCGTTTGGGTCAGGCGACCATGTCTCCAAGATAAGAGCCTTTGCCTGACACTTTCCATGTCAGAGCACTCCATCTTCTGTGTATCAATCCCCACCAGAGAAAACACGCAGCCACTGATAAAAGAAAGCAACCGTTCCCGATGCAAGGGGACAAAAATAGGGCACGCCGAGCCGCTTCCCTCCCTCCGTCCCTGCCGGATTTTGCAAAAAAGGACATAACAGGAACTACTCCCCTTGATGAAAGCAGCCAAGGCGGATGCCAGAGGGCAGCTCCGGGAAAGCAAGATGGAAACTAAGCACAGCAGAGGAGGAACCCAACCACACCACCGAGGGCCAGCGGGCTCTCCAGTTGCCCTCCCACTCCCTGCCAACAAGCCCGCCAGCACAGGAAGCCCACTTGCCCAGGAAAAGCCAAGCCGACTCCCACCCACTGGATAGCAAGGCAGAACTGTCGGCAGCTGAAAGTGGGACCCGCTTGCTTCTCGAGATCTGTCCATGGCTACGATAGCTCAGGGCTACGGTCACTGTTGAAAGTGCCTCGCCTTTCGGACTGTGGCTAAAAAGATGCACACGGTGCCACCAGTGTGCCAAACTTATGTGCGTCTGACATATGGGCATCTGTTTGTCAGAGAGTTGAGGTTGCTTGGCCTGTCTGTGGAAATGAAATGGACTGCCTTCCAGTCGATCCCGACTTATGGCGACCCTATGAATAGGGTATTCAGAGGGGGCTTACCATTGCCTCCCTCTGAGGCTAGTTCTCCTCAGCTGGCTAGGGCCTGCTCAGCTTGCCACAGCTGCACAAGCCAGCCCCTTCCTGTCCGCAACTGCCAGCTGGGGGGCAACTGGGCTCCTTGGGACTCTGCCGCTTGCCCACGGCTGCACAGGGGGCAGGGCACATAGCCCCTGAGCCACTCCCTGTGGGGGTGATCTTTAGCTGGCCCTTGACACCCAGGAGACATGAGTGGGGATTTGAACTCACAGACTCTGGACTCCCAGCCAGGCTCTCCTCCCCACTGGGCTATACCAGCTGTTGGACTGTCTGTAAATGGCGTTAAAAAAGGATTAGACAAATTCATGGAGGATAAAAGGCTACTAGCCATCATGGCGATGTTCTCCCTCCACTGTCGGAGGCAGCATTCGCCTCTGAACTCCAGTTGCTGGAGTGGGGAGGGTGCTCTTGCACTGGGGTCCTGCTTGCAGTCTTTCTGTAGGCATCTGGCTGGCCACTGTGAGAACAGGATCCAGGCTCTTCTTATGTTCTTAAGCCCTACAGAATCCCTTGTCAGAAGAAATCCACCAACCCACCTTGCACCAAGTAAAGGCCTTCTCGTTTGTAAGAAGCCTTTCCTGATCATCATCATCAACAACAACAGCAGCAGCAACACGGCTGTCATTGTTGCAGTACTTTTTATTGGGAAATATCTGATTCCTCGTTTGAATTGGTATTTATTTCTGTGTCTTTTCCTGCTGTTCCTGGGACAAAACAGCTTTGGTGCACCCCAACATTGCTCTCTTTTAAAAAAAATAATAATCCTGTTCAGCAGTATGGAAACGTGCTTGAAAGGTCATAACTCAGCGGGGGCAGCACCTGCTTTTGCATGAAAAAGGTCCCCTGGTCCAATCCCAAATGCTAGGCGACTTGAAGGCACATAACAACAACATAGGAACTGAGGAAGCTTACCCTGAGTCAGACCATTGGTCTATCTAGCTTTGTACTGTCTGCAGTGACCAGCAGCAGCTCTCCAGGATGTCAGTCAGGGAATCTTTACTAGCCTTTCCTGGAGATGCCGGTGGGGATTAAACCAGGGACCTTCTGCATGCAAAGCAGGTACTCCACCAAGATGGGGAAGATTCCTGTCTGAAATCCTGCAGAGCCACTCTGCCAGCCTGTGTTGACCATACTAGACCAGATCGGCCTTCAGTCTGACTCAGGATAAGGCACCTTCCTATGCCTCCCAATGACTGGAGGATTGCATACATACTCTGACCTTCTCAAAAGTCCCCACTCTTTCTCCCTGCCTGTTCTGAAGGACTGGACCCCAAACCAGTAGCAGTTGGTGGCTCCATGTCGGCGGGGCAGTGGAATCTGCTCCGGGTTTTAGTCCAAACTTTCATGACGTTGTCCAAGGTGCTGAAGTTCAGATTAAAACCCGGAGTGGATTCCACTGCCCAACTGACATGGAAACACCAGCCGCCACTGCCCCAAACATCTGTTTGGTACTCCTTCTCTTTTCTGTCTTGACGTCTCTGGCTTGGGCTGGCCCAAGTAATTTTCCTGCCTGAGCTGCAGGATAAGATGGCACCTTCCCCCATTGCATACATCGAAGCTGACCAGACTGGCAGTGGAACCTTACTTTGACCCTGGCAACATTCTGCAGTGCCCCTGAAGCCAGCAGGGTAGCTAAAGGGGCACAGGGGCAAAACACATGGCCCATCCATCTCTTTCCACTCCCTGCCCGTCAGTATCTGCCACCTGAGGCAGCTGCCTCACTCTGCTTAACAGAAGAGCCGGCCCTGCCTCTGGCTTAACCCCTTCGCCTTTATTCCCAACTGAAAAACAAAGCCTAGGCACGTACACCTTCCATTGGCTCAGCTTCATCCCCCATTAGACAGGAGAGAAGGTTAAAGTCTAAAGTTTGTATGCAAGCATGCACCTTGTGCATCGGTGAGCTCCATGCGCAAGAACAACGCTATATAAACAGCAACCCAGCAGTCACATCCTCACAGACATCAGATGTGCACTGGAGAAACTGATTGTATGAATGTGGCCTTCGGCAAACTTGTCTGGGCCTGGTGGAAGATTGGCAAAGATGCACTCAAGTGCTGAGAGGCTTCCAGGGACTCATGGAGCTAAGAGGGATGGACAAATCTGTCGATTTTGCTTTCCCTCCCTTTCTAATTTTTCCAGCCTTAATCTCCACTCCCCACATTTCCACATCAATTTAAATACTTAAAAAAAAAGGTCCTCATGAAAATTCATCACTTTTCGAGGGGCTATTTCCCCTAGCAGAGGTATTTTTGAATACAATTTTTACTAATATACCCTTTTTTGCACACAATTTCTCCTAAAATAATGATCGTATATTATTTTCACTAATAAAAACATTCTTATGCACACTTTCCCCAATATATACTTTTTTTGGTTGGAAAACTGCACTGAAAAATTCACAGAAGTGTGAATTTTAGAAAATATGTATGTTTCAGTCCACACATTGTTTCAGGAACGGCAAATTGGGTAAGTTTGCATTAAAATGCTACCTGAACCAAACTGATGCTAACTTGAGGGCATCCACTTCTACCCATAAAGCCTTATGCAGACTGCATGAGAGACTGAGAGGCAGAGCGATTGCACATGGGTGCATAAAATCCCACAATGGTACAGGAAAACAGGAGGTGCCGCACTCATTTGAGACACCCCACAAGTTTACACACGCACACCCTGTCTCTTGGAGCCCCATCCAGAAAGAAAAGGAAACCATGACGTGTCTATTAATAAGAGCCGGGCCCAGCCTAGGTAATGGTCAAAACAATCTTGCAGATTATCACAAGGAACAAAGTCCATTTTTCCTCTCCCCCCCCCGCCCGCTTGCTCTGTGTGCGCCCGCGCCTAGCTGCCCTTAATCTTGGGATCAGCGGTGCTGGCGCTCAGTTTCACCACCCTGCAGGTTAATACAATTCCTCCCTTATCTTATCTCCCCATCAGTTTCCTGGCAAAGCCGGCATCCGATTGGCTCCCGCAAGCCAGCTGGCCTGGAAGTTATCGGAATAATTCTTATCTTCGGGATCATTAACCAAATTGGGCTGGTATCAGCCTGTGTGCTTGTGATAATAAAGTTACAAAAGGAATGGAGGGAAAAAAGAAAATAAGGCAAGGGACGCTGTCTGAAAAAGCTTCCGTCCCCTGGGGTGCCTCTCAGGCAGCGTAAGGAGGATCTCAGCCACAATGGCTAGGGTTGCAGGAGATGAGGAACAACTCAGACCTGCCACTCCAAGTCTAGATAGCTCGGCAATTCTGCGTTCTGAAAGTGGGCAAACAGAGGCCACTTGGAACATAGGAATCTGCCTTATACTGAGTCAGGCCATTGCTCCATCTAGCTCAGTACTGTCTACACTGACTGGCAGTGGTTCTCTGGGGTCTCAGGGAGTAGTCTCTCCTAGCCGTACCTGGAGATGCCATTGGGGACGGAATCTGGGGGCTTCCATAAGTAGCATGGAATGGCCCATGCACGACCAGCCTTTTAGGAGTCTGAAATAAATTCTACTTGTGATTTTTCTGACTTAATGTGGCCAGCTCCACATGCAGCTCTACCCACCATTGATGCAAGTATGTCACCTAATTTAGCCCATTGCAAGATCCTGTGGCCTGGAGTTCCACAAGTCCTTCTCTTCGCTGGACTTCACCTCAATGCCAATCAGCTTTCAGGGAATGACCGACTTATTAAACTGTAAGAGAGAATCATTTCCTCTTATACATTCCCTCTGCGCCACTTTTGATCTTGCACATTTCTACCCCTCAGATAACTATTTTGCTTTTCCAAACCTAAAAAGGGCCAGCTCTGATAAACTTTGTGTGTGAGAAAAAGGGTTCCCTCCTCATGCAAACACGACTGCCTCCTTGTGGGAGTTTGGTGGCTGTTTGGTTTGCAAGGATGGCACCAAGCGGACTTCAGACCACAGGACAAGATAAGGGGAAGTGATATGGCAATCCTGAATTCAGTGTTTAACTGGAAGCAACAGAGAACCAACTTATCATGCAGTTAGAACTGCCACAGGGTACATTGTCAAGTTGCAGTGACAAAAGTCTTGCTACCCATTCCCCCTTGAACATCTTACTCACTGTTTAAATTCAGTATGGGAGCATTATCATAGAATGAATGACAGTTTATTCGACCACATGGTCAGTAAAATACATTAGAAAATTTAAGCACAACAATTATACATTGATGACAATTCTAATAAAATCAATAAACTAAAATTTTTAAAATAGAAGTCAGTTAAAACAATATAAAAATAGATTATATTTTATATTAATTTATATTAATAGATTATATAGAATATTCATTCTATTATCATAATTAATTCCTCCTTCTTTCTCACCATACCTACAAAATGCATTACAGCCAACTGAACGTCATCAAAGTGCATTGCAATGCATTGCACTGGTGTGTGTTTGTTTTTTAAAGATACTTTGGCAGGTGGAACTAGAGCTTTTATTTATGCCTGATCCAAGGAACAGATGCTGTGGGTGAAAAAGCACTGCCTGGAGAAGCGCCTAATAAAATGAGAGAGGAACTAGGAAGTGGGTAGAGACAGGCCAGTGGCCCTATGGTGTGTCTGCTGAGGATAAAAGGTTTTCAAGGATGACAACTAAGAAACAAGACGAGAATTGTAGTATTAACAGTGAAATGGGAAAAATGTAATGGGAAATTTTCTCCCCCAACCCCAAAGTGCCAGCTGAGAATTGTGAATAACTTATTTCCATCCTGAGTTCATTCCTCTAGAATAGAAATAAGACATTCTCAGCTACTGTGGCCTCCTCACCCAAACAAGCACGAGCAAAATTATTTTTGCTTTCTCTCCACTGTGGTCTCTCTCTGGGCTGGGATCCCACCCCAAAAGAAAAGACCAGCATTATCCACATTATGATCCCATCTAGACTACACTACTAAAGCAGCTATCATACTACTGTTAAACAGGCAGGGCTTTCCCCAAAGAATCCCGGGAACTGTAGTTTGTTAAGGGTGATGAAAGTTGCTAGGAGACCTCTATTTCCCTACGAGATACAGTGCCCAGAGTGGTTTAACAATCCATCCCTCTTCCCATGAATCTCTGGGAACTGTAGCTCTTTGAGGGGGAACAGGGCTCTCCTAAAAACTCTCAGCACCCTTCACAAACTACAGTTCCCAGGATTTTTGGGGGAAGTCAGGACAGTTTAAAGTGATATAATACTGCTTTAAATGAATAGTGTGAACTAGTGGTTGTCGCCACATCTTGTGGTGGGGAATTCCACCACTTAATTATGGGCTGTGCAAAGATGAACTTGCTTTATGCCCATCCTAAGACCTACTGCACAACAAATTTCATCAGATGAACCCTGTTATGAGAGAGGGAGAAAGAAACTTCTCCTGATCCAGTATTAATTAATATTATTAATAATAACTATTAATATTAAGACATAATAGCTAAAAGTGGAACCTCCACATTCAGAGGAAGTATACCCCAAGGGTAACTAAAGCTGGGGCCTAGACACAAGAGCTGGCCAATGCTAATGTACCCAAGCTTGTGAGCACCTGCCTGGCTCCGACAGAAGCTGACTGAAATGGACCAAGAAGATGTTTGTCAAAAAAACTCAGAGTGGAAAAGAGAACAATTATTTAACGAGGGCATTTAGCACAAAAAGGAATCTTCATATGTAACAATGTGAATAATGCTTTCTTTTTTCTTTCTTTCTTTGCTTGCTATGTACTGTTTTATACTGTGCTGATATTTGTATGGCAAAGAAGAAATAAAATGTGTTAAAAAAAAAAGACTGTTTTCCTTGAAGAAGGTTCAGACACAAGGCAGAAGGAATTATATATATTTAAAAACTCTGACAACTCAACTAGTGAAATGATGCGTGATTGCACCAGGCCGATAAGATGGAAGGGGGCGATTGGGGAGCATTTTTAAGCTGCGCACAAGCAACGTCTTTACACTTCACCTTCCTGCACAAAAGAAAATCTCTCCGAAGGGGCTAAAGAGATTATCCAGCTTTGCCCGCTCGGATGCTCAAGTAATCAGGGGAGCCTTGAGAATAACAAAGGAGCTGTTGGGTGTTAAAATTAGACGAAGGGAAAAGGAAGAGGGGCATGGAGAGGTCCGCCCTTCCCTGCTGCTCCCTCATGCTCCTGGCAGATTCCCCACTTGCCTAAATGTAAATATACTGCCTTCAAGTCGATTCCGACTTATGGCGACCCTATGACTAGGGTTTTCGTGAGGCTGAGAGGCAGTGACTGGCCCAAGGTCACCCAGGGAGCTTCATGGCTATGTGGGGATTCGAACCCTGGTCTCCCAGGTAGGGCCTAAAGAATCCGGGATCCTCAGAAGAGAAGGGACCCTAAAAGATGCACAATTGTGCTGCAGAACTCACAGCACAGCTGCAGAATTCACCTGGAAAGAACACACCACTCCTCCTGTCAATTTCTTGCAAACCAAGAGCTAACCTTGGGCCTTGTGGGCAAATTGTTATCTTCTGCCTATTAACTGTGAACAGAAAAAAAAAAGCCGTCTGGACAATGAAAAAAGGGCCACCAAACTTCAGCATTTGTGCTCCTCACCAAAGGTGGCTTGAAGAAGACAGGAAGCCACAGCTGGGAGAGGCAAGAGGCTGCTCCAGCTTGCCAATTATCTGAAAGAGAGCCCCGTCGCACCTCTGTAAGCTTGAGCGGCGGCAGGGCGCAGCAAGATGCAGCCCATCCCCTATCCGTCCCGCC
Organism: Rhineura floridana; assembly: GCF_030035675.1. Lineage (NCBI taxonomy): Eukaryota > Metazoa > Chordata > Lepidosauria > Squamata > Rhineuridae > Rhineura > Rhineura floridana. The sequence continues at coordinate 38,486,532 of NC_084492.1, forward strand.
TTCCCTCCAGCAACAGGAACAGTCCTCAGAGTTCTGCCCTGCCCCTCACCTTGGCCTCCAGGCAGCTGAGCCTCCAGGCTGCCCTCCATGGGCACCCAGTCATCACCGTCCCTCTACATTTCAAAATGTCACTTGAAACCAAGGCCTGCCTCACAGGGGGCGTGGGGCTGCCGGTTCACATACCTCAGACCCCCCTCCTCTTCTGTAGGGTCTCCTCTAACCCCAGAGCTTCCCCACCCCCCCACCTCACAGCCAGCACATCCCCATCCCCCGCCATTTAGCTGGCTAGCGGGGATTTCTTCCTCTCCTATCGCAGCCAAGCATCGCTGGGGATTTATTGATTTTTTGACACAGTTAACAACAGCAAATCTTTATCGCCGCAAACCCTGACCCCATTAATGGAGGAGGCTCTTACCAATCCTGTAGAGCAACCTGGGCCTGTCTCCCCTCCCCCAACCTCAAAGGCAACTGTTTTAGGCAAAGGGTCAGATACAGGATGAAAGAGAGAGACAAAGAGAGAGAGAGAGAAAGCACCAGCGAGTCTTTTTGGCTACAGGTTGGTTTCGTGCCTGTCTAGGGCACAATCCTGTCCACACACTCTTTTCTGCAGGCTAAGGGTGATCTACGCAACCATTTTAATATGCCAAGATGTGGAGTAGCCCTCTGCGAGGAGGGGAAGGCGCTGAAATCCAAATTCTGTGTGGCAAAGGGCACGTCTATGCTTGAAATATAAACCAGTTTCAAACCCATCTCAGTACCACAAAAAAGGAATTTGGGGGCGGAAAGAGCTGAGGAGTCGCTCATACAATTTTTGCACCCCCTCTTCCCCATCCAAGCTACAATTCACAGGATTCTTTGGAGGAAGTCATAAAGGTTAAACGAGTTTGAAAATAATTTACTTCTGGAGTGTAGATGTGGCCGTAGCTTTTGGTAGTGGGATAGTAGCAGCTAGGGTAGAAGGATTTCTGCAGCAATGTGCATTTAAAAAAAAAAAAACCTCTGGAAAATTCATCAGCATTTTTAGTGCAAATTTCTTCTAATAAACACGTTTTGTGCATAGTTTTGACTAATATACACACTTTGGCAAAACAATTTTCCTAATAGAATGCACTTTGTATGTTATTTTCACTCAAATACTAATTTTGATGCATACTTTCCCCTAACATATGCATTTCTGTAAACGCTATTTAGTGGCACAGCAGCATCGCAAAATTTGGATCTGCGCGAATTTCAAAGGGTTGCTGCATTTCAGTTCTCGCATTGTTTTGAAAAGTGCAAATTTGATAGATTCACCTTTAAATGTGATTGGAATAGAATTTCTCTGCTGTCCATAGCTACTTTTACTATTATTGTTGCTCTCTTTATTGTTATTTATGAAGCCCAGTCAATGTGCATGGCCTTTCACAGCATAATAAGATGGATCTCTGACCCATGGAGCTTTCAATCTAAAATTTGACAGGGGGAGGTAACAGAGGAAGGAGGAGGAAAATAGAGGCAATCGGGAAAAAGGAAAAACAAGTATTCCCTTCTGGAACATGTACTTCCATTTCAACCCCCACTGAAAGCAAGCTGAATGAGGTTTGTGCTGAAGGCTTTGTGGAAAAATTCCATCTCAAAGAGGGGCTTGTAGAAAGAGGAAGAGGCAGCATTACCTCATTCGGGGTAGCCAATGTGTTGCCCTCCAGATATTGCTGGACTTCATCTCCCATCATCCTAGGAATCTAAAAAGGCATCGATTTCTATTCTCTCAAATTGACTGCTTGCAGCATTGTTTCTGTTCCACTGCAGTTCAGTTTATGATAAAAACTACGTTATTCAGCTCTCTGTCTGCTGTGGTGGACTTCTTTGTAATCAGTACTTCATTACTGAATTATTCATTTTAATGCAAAGGAAATGCAGTATAAATGTATATGTGCATGTAATCAATTACGTATCATCTGCAGACTGAAAACCACCACAGCAGAATACCAAATGTATTCACTGGATTGATTTAGTTTCTGGATGCGGGACAAATAAGGGAGAACATGAGCAATTTCTGCTCCTGTCAGAGTCCTTCAACATCCATGTCCTTAACCACTAGCCATGCTGGCTGGGGCAGATGGGAGCAGGAGTCCAGCAACATCTGGAGGGCGATGTGCTCGCTGGCTGCCCCTGGCCTAGTTCAAGGCCTAAGGGGCAACAAGGGAGAAAAGACAAGAGCCACTGAAGGGAGGAGAACTATGGCCACGGTGCTGAATCCGCTACAAAGCGGCAGCCTCCCAAACAGCTGTGCTTGGATCCCAATGGGCAACCATGGCTGGCCATTATGAGAAAGAGGGGGACCCAGCCTCCACAGGCAAGGGTTGGCAAGCATGCTAGTTCAGAATGACCCTCCCTTGTTGATGGGTGAAAGTACAGAGAGGATCATTTCCGAGAGGTAAGCTTGCCACGACGTGAAAGCCACCACTTGCCCTGTGGCATGAACCCTTCCCCCCAGAGCAGTGGGGAGACCCGAGGGCAGTGTTGCCGGGTACCCACACGTAGACAAAAGCGTTCACACACATGCAGGGAATTGCAGGTGGAGAGAGCCCTGCTATTGCGCTGTTGGCTTCCCGTTGGGACATTTGGCATGCCACCCCGAAAACAGGATGCCGGATGAGATGGGCCCCCTCTGGCCTGTCCCCAAAGGGGTCTTCTTATGCTCTTACACAGTGACAGCCTGCCCAATCGCTCTCTGGGTTCACCTTCATAGTCCAGCTCTTACTCTCCTCTCCAGTTCTTGAGCGCCCCTGACAGCCCAATGCCCCAACATTCCTCAGCCCCCCCCACTTTTGTCCTCCACACCAGGTCCCATTTGTTTATCCCACCCACTCAGCCCCCTTGCTGTCCTGCATCCACCCTCCCCATACACCCCTCTAGAGAATTTCTCATAAACCGGAGTGCTGGCCGGCTGGTCTTTGATACCATCAGCTCCAAGGAGAAGGGACAATAGGGAGATGGGCTCTGGAGGGCCTGATCATATCCTGGCAGCAAGGGCGGTGTATTCAGGCCTGGAATGAAGCGTGATCCTATCTCCCCTGCCAGGGTGCGTGTTATTGTGTCTAATAAAAGGAGGGACTCTTCACGGCCTTTTCTTCTGTTTTACGCTGCCTTATCAGCGACGGCATGACCCACCTTGCCTCTCCCCTCCTCCCATCAAAATCCCCTACCTAAGTGGTTCTGCTCCAGTAGTACGGCACACGGCTTCACCCTGAGCCATTTAACCCTACAACAGCCTTTCCCAACCTTTGGGTCACCAGATGTTGCTGGACTACAACTCCCATCAGCCCCAGCCAGCATGGCCAACGGCCAGGAATTATGGGAAATGTAGCCCAGCAACATCTGGGGACTCAAAGGCTGGGAAAGGCTGCCCTAGAACATCCAAAGTAGCATGGAAGGGGGTCTCAGAGCATTGCATTTAATTAATTAGCTAATTATAAATAATAATGATAATGACAATAACCATCATAATAATAGATTTAGTTTTCTAGCCCGCAGGCCCTCCCTCTCAGGAATTCAGAGCAGCCTACGTTGTTCCTTCTCCTCTCGCCACAACCCTGCAAGGTAGGTTAGGGCGAGTTTCATGGATGAACGGGGCTTTGAACCCAGGCTTCGACAGTCCCAGTACAACCTCTTAACCGCTACGCCACGCCAGCTCTTAAGCAGACCCCTCTCGGAACGCAAGGAACACATCCGCGTCTGGGATGTTCTGCCAAACGTCATGTGCTTCGTGGATCAAGGCTGCCTTGGCCCCAGCATGCAATGGGCTCCTGCCACCCGGCCCTCCCCTCCTGCACAGTAATCTAAAACAAATAGGGCTATCTAGTGTAAAACTCTGCTTTGAGCGATAAAGGAAAATAGCTGGAATAATTTTTCCCACCCACACATACCAATGTGAAGGGGAAGACACACACACACACACACACACACACACAGAGCACAAAAGATAATCAGGAAGATGGTGGCCAACCCTGCCCTGTCCATCAGAACGGGCCGTCCCACCTCGCACTGCCCTGTGCTGCCTGATAATAAACCTTGAGGTTTGCAGAGAAAACTTCAGGCGGGTAGAGATTACTCAGACAGGAGTCACAGCACAGATAAAAAAAGAAAAGAAAAGAAAGGAAAGGAGCCCGGGGGGGGGGAGCTGGAGGAAAAATAAAAGTCAGGGAAGTGGGAGGGGGGAGAGTGTGTGCTGTTTTAATTCAATAGCAACAGTCTCCCTTTGGAGGCTGCATGGCTCAGACTATATCCATAATTATTGGCTATAACAGCAAAATGGAGCCTCCAGCTCCAGTGGCGGGGTACCTTCATCCTATGAGCCTCAAGGGGGATGGCCTCCTCACAAGCTCCCCAAGGGCACCTGGCCAGCCACAGTTGGAAACAGAAAGGTGGACAGATTTATGGATCCAGCCAGGCAGATTGTTATGTAGCAGCCAATTCCTAACAGAGTGTGCTGGGAATGAGCCTTGCTGGGGAGAAGACTTTTCCTGGAAGAGAGATTTATTGGTGACAATCACTTATGCAAGCTACGTCAAACCTGCACGTTCAGAGGCAGTCTATCCTCCAGCACAGCATGCTGGGTGGGAAAGTTCCAGGGAAACATTTTATTTCCTTTGACGTTTCCCAGGGCCATCTGCTTGGCCTCAGTGGAATTCAGGATGCTGGACTCTGTAAGCCCACCTTGGTGTGATTCAGCTGGGCTCCTCTTTATGATGCTCTAACCACAGGGGCGTATGTGACCCACTAGGCACCTTGAGAAAGCAAGTTCATCAAGGATAAATCACTGGCCCACCTCTCCTGCCACGGGATCATTATCTGGCCTTACCTTCCCCATCTGTAAAATGGGAGAAAATAATGACCCTCACCCTAGGAATGCTTTGAGGACCAGCGCAACTGGGACATCAACCAGCCCAGAGCTAAGCACCTTAATCTCCTGCATATTTTGGTGGGAAAGCTAAGCAGATGCTTATATCTGTTCAAATCAAGGAAGGCTATAACTTTTAGTCGAATGATTGGTTAGATCAGCCCTTTTCCAACCTCTATATGTTCTCTAGATGTTTCAGGCTACAAATCACATCAGCCGCAGGCAGGATTTGAATCTATTAAAAAAAGGTGTCCTAGATTAAATTGGCCAGCAAATTTAAAAATAAATTATTTTTTAAAACAACTATTTATTTATTTTTACAAACAAACTCTGCAGGTGGAAAGCACCATCTTAAAACAGGTGTGTCCTCTGTGTGACAGACAAGGGTAGGGATGCCTCTTTGTTGATGGCAGCTGTAACACACATATCATTTAAAATGAAAGAATATGTGCTTTTGTGCCTTTAGAAATAGTTTTTTCCTCACATGCAAGTATATGCAAATTTAGTCAATCAAATAGCTCAAAATAATACAATTAAATAAACAACAGAGCTACCTGAGAGTGCTTAACATTAGCTGAATCATGCCCAGCAATACTGAAGCAGCATACCAGTCAAGAGTGCAGCCTTATAAAGAGCCACATATCTGTTAGCCTATGGTGAGTTAAGAATCCCCTCCAGGAGATTATCCAGAGAAACTTTACAAAAGTTAGGTTTACCCTGCAACACCTTTTTTTCTTTAGGCCCAAATGACTACTTCAGGAATGGGTCTTGGGGTGTATTCTGAAGGCAAGATGTGTGGCAATCTTGCTGAAGCTAAGCAGGTTTAGGCCAAGTCAGTGACTTGATAGGAGACCTCCCAAGAACCCCTACGTCTGCCACCTTGAGTTCCAGAAAGGCGGGACAGAAAGGTAGTTAAACAAATAAATATGTGGGGTAGGTAACAGTAATGCCTGTGGGCTTGTCTGCAAGATTTCATGAGAAGTTTTAGGGGATGGGGGCTTAGAGAGCAAGAAGAAGCTTCAGGCACCTCCAAAGCAGTGGCACTCCCTGCCTCTGACTCACTGGGGAGGAAAAAGTCCACAAGCAGCCCCTGTAATTGATGGCAAAAGCTCTTTACTGGGAGACAAAAAGAAATAAAAAGTGACAGATGATCCCACATAAAGAAGCTCAGGGGGTCACAGATATATCAGAATATTTGTGTGAAAATAAAGTGGCCAATAAAAAGGAAATAGGACAATAAAACTCAAGGCTGAGTTACAGGTTGGGAAGGTGGCCCAGCGCAACCCAATTATTTCTCCCCTTTTCAAAAGGTGCGTGCAGAGCTTGATCTATCCACGAGGCATGACTATCACTCAGCGTGAGAGAAGCTGCAGCAGAGGGACACAGCCATCAGAGCAAGTCTGGCTTGTGGTGTGCCCCCCCTCCAGCAGCATCCAGGAAACATCTCTCAATTGCACAGAGTCCTACATCTTTCTATACCGTACAAATCTAGATCCAAACGGTGGCAACTTCAGCTTGTTATCTCCATGCTGCTAGCTTTAAGGGGATGTCCGATGTTACATTTTCTTACTGGTACTTCACAGAAGTTATTAGGGATTAAGTGGCCAGCCAACGGGTCAGGAAGGGTGCCCTATGAGGCTAGAACAGCCTTCCTTAACCTGGTGCCCTCCAGATGTTTCAGACTACAACTCCCATCAGCCCCAGCCACTGTTGCTCTGCAGAAGCTGTTTGAAAAAGGTATACAGTCTCTGGACATGGGGTTCAATTTAGCCATAAACGACAGCAGCGGATAGACCTCACTTCCATGACTTTGCCAACCTCCCTCGAAAGGCAGCCAATTTAGTGGTCATCACCAGCTCTCCTTCCACAACCTGGTGCTCCCTGGGAGGTTTGGACTACAACTCCCATCCACCCCAGCCAGCATTGGGAGTTGTAGCCCACAAACACCAGAGGGCACCAGGTTGGGGAAGACTGTCTTATAGCAAAGAATTCCATGAAGGAGAATATCCACCACCTTCCCTGTTCGCACTGATGACGTTTTCACAATTGCAGCTGTAAGCTCAGCTACAGCCAGCTAGCGACTCTCCAAGGAGTTACCAGGACAGACCTTCTTGTGCTACAGACTGGGATCTGTCAGGACTTTGCACCCCTCACTCTCACTTCAGGGGCGCAATTCAGAACAGGCAACCCACCCTTTTGGGGGGCAACTGGAAACTCCCAGAGGGTGGTGGGGAAGACGCCACGAGCCACACTTGCTAGGACCGGGAGTCAAGTGGAATGGGCAGCTACATCTGTAAATGCTCCCAAGTTGAGGATTATAGATTATAGCTATCAGCTATTTGCATATCAGAATTTTAAAGCAGCCAAGACCCCTCCAACGAACAAGGTCATAGCAAAGATTAAAAAGAGAGAGGGATAAAAAATCCTTCTCATTTTCCTCTCCTTCCCTTGACTTTCTCGTTTCAGTCGGCGCAGTCATGCACGGTACTGTCAAAAATGCGATGGGTGGTCATTTATCCCCTCACACCCAACCGTGCCCGGGAGTCTGCCCCATCGAGGGCCGGGCTGGAGGAATGAGGGCACAAAAAGGTTGAGTGCTTAAAAACAGGAAGAACGGGAGACACCAAACCCCACTGATAACACATCCCTTAAGAACTGAGGAAGGACCATAGCTCTGTGGTAGAGCCTCTGTCTTGCATACAGAAGGTCTCAGGTTCAATCCCTGCTATCTCCCATTAGGGCTGGGAAAAGCTGCTGCCAGTCAGTAGTGAGATGGGAGGACCAACGATCACATTGACTGTAAGGCAGCTTCTGATGTAATGAAGCCCTGAAGATCCATCTAATCGGCCAACCTACTTCTGTCAAAGGCAAATCCAGAAGTTCCCCCAGCAGAGCTTGAAGGCAAGAAGCCTCTCTCTCATTACTGCTCCCCAGAAACTGGTATTCAGAGGTAGCCTGCTTCTGAACATGGAGCTTCCATATAAACATCCAGGCTGGCAGCTGTTAACATGCCTATATGGTCATTGCATTGTACCCATTTTACTGCTACCTGAGATCCTGTTATCTAGAGGTGCTGGGGACTGAACCTGGGACCTTTTGCATGCAATAATTTGCACTGCCACTTAGCAAAAAACAGGCGCCTTGCACCTCCTTCTGCCTGGTATTTATCGAGAAAAATTCTCTTCTTGATGAGCAACTGTAGATTTCACACAGAACATAGGAACCTGCTTTATCCAGAGTCAGACTCTTGGGATCATCCAACACAGTTTTGTCTACAACAGGGATGGGCAAAGTGTGGCCCTCCAGATGCTGTTGGAGTCCAACTCCCAGCATGGCCAATAGTCAGGGGTGACGAGGTTTGCAGTCTGGCAACATCTGGAGGTGGCCACATGGTCATAAGAACATCAGAAGAGCCTTCTGGATCACAGGCCAGTGGCCCATCTAGTCCAGCATCCTCTTCTCACAGCGGCCAACCAGATGTGCCCAGTGGGACCCCCGCAAGCAGGACCTGAGTGCAGCAGAACTCTCCCCACCTGCAGTTTCCAGCAACTGGTGTTCGGAAGTATACTGCCTCCAACAGAGGAGGTAGAACATAGCCATCAGAGGTAGTAGCCACTGATAGCCTTACCCTCCACGAGTTAGTCCAATCTTCTTTTAAGCCATCCAAGTTTGTCACACCAGGCAGTGGCTCTCCAGAAACTCAGACAAGGGTCTGTCCCAACCCTCCTTGGAGATGCTGAGGGTGGGGAGAATGAGACCTGTAGTGTCAGATTCTGCACACGCTTGCACCTGCCCCAACATCTGGTTCCAGACTACTTTTTTGTAGCATCCCTACTGAACCCCTCCAGCCGTGGTTGGGAACCTGGTGCTCTCCAGCTTCTGTGAGCTGCAGCCGGCATGGCCCATGGTCATGGATGATGGAAGGTGTAGGACGGCACCACGTGAAGGCCCTCAGGTTCCCTCCAGGTTCAGAAGAAGTATACTTCTCCACGTACCGATCCCTGGAGGGCAACTGTGCAGCACGGCTCTTCATCTGGTTGGCCACTGTGGGAAGATTCTAGACTAGATTGACGGACTGTCAGGAACCACTGACCACTGCCACACATGGCGAGCCACATAGCTGCAGCCTCTCAGGGAAGAAGCTTCCAGATCAGGCCTGGCTCTGCCCACCCAAGCTAGCTATTAGTTCCTTCTGGTCAGGAAGGAGTATATAAGGACTTCCTTTACCAACTTCTTAAGCAGCTAGGGCTTTTCAAGAACTGGGGCCTCTAAATGCCTCAGTCCTGGATGGTCAGTTGTACTTGAAGAGAATCAGAATGAAGGGGGGGGGAATAAGGCAATGAGGAGTCCTGGTGCACCTTACAGACATGAATCCCCTCATGCATGCCTTGCTCCAGGGTTAAGGGGGACCTCTGGCCCTCCAGATGTTGTGAGACTCTAGCACCCATCAGCCTGTATGGCCAATAGCGATGGGGGGGGGGAGAAATTAGTTTCAGTTGGCATTTAAAGGTGAACCCACCTAATTTGCCCTTTCTGAAATAATGTGCAAACTGAAACGCAGCCATCCTTTGAAATTTGCTCTTCCCCAAATTTTACACTAGAGTAAAGTGTGCATAAAAAAGCACATATTGGTGAAAATGACATAAAATGCACTATATATGGGGAAATTGCTTTGCAAAAATTTGTCGACTGGGCAAAATTGCATATAAAAATGGGCATATTAGGAGAAACCTGCACTAAAATGCGGATGGGTTTTCGCAAGGCCTTTTTAAAAAACAGATCTCAGATCGGTGTGGAAATATGAAGAACTGAACCTAAGACTGGAAAAATGAGAAACTGAGAGAAACCAAACAGGACAGATTTGCCCGTCCCTACATTAGAAAATATAATAATGCTGGGAAAAACAGCAGGGAGTAGAAAAAGAGGAAGGCCAAACAAGAGATGGATTGATTCAATCAAGGAAGCCACAGACCTGACCTTACAAGATCTGAACAGGGTGGTTCACGACAGATGCTATTGGAGGTTGCTGATTCATAGGGTCACCATAAGACATAATTGACATGAAGGCACATAACAACAACAAAATGGCCAACATTCAAGGGTGACGGGAGTTGGCATCCGGCAACACCTGGAAGGACACGTGCTCCCCATCCCAACGCAGGATATTAGACCCCTAAAGCATCTCTGCCAGACACGCCCTGCCAACCATTGCTCTCATGTGTCCAAAGGAGGAGAATTCACAATCTTCCAAGAAGACCTCGTCCCCCACTGAGTTGTCCTTAGAGCATCAAAAAGAAAAAGAAAAATCCACCTCTAAAATATCAATATTAAGAACAATTATTTTATCACTATTTCCTTTATTGGCATTTCCTTTCAAAACATCACTATTTCAAAATATCGACATTAATATCAATACTTTTTGCAAGAGGAAAAATGGATCAGTAAAAGCAATGGCCTGCGGACAGAGAATGAACTCAAATTGATACTGGCCTGTTAGGATGACGGAATGCTTTCAAACCAGTGCTGGCCAACGGAGCTCAACCCTTCCTTCCAGTGACCAAAGGAAACAGGAGTAAAAAACGGGTAATCTCACCAGCACCGCCCTAAATACTGCTTACAACTTCCTCCCCTGTTCTGAGACAAGAACCTACATATGTATGTAGGTGTTTCTGTGCCACCATATCATAATATCATCGTGGTGTACAATGGTGAAATATAAAACACCATGAAAAATAAAAATACAGATATTCATTTGAGGTGACTGGCTAATGAAAAATAAAATTAAACAGCTGTCAAGAAGATAAGAAGAGCCTGCTGGATCAGGCCAGTGGCCCATCTAGTCCAGCATCCTGTCATCACAGAGGCCAGCCAGTTGGCATAAAGAGAAGTCTTCAGGAGATGCCTGAAAGCTCAAAAGGGAGGACACCTGCTGCATCTCTGCTGGAAGCGGGTTCCACAGCATGGGTCCAGCAACTCTAAATGCCTGACTTCTGGTTGAGGCCAGCTGGGCCTCTGTAACACAGGGGACAACTAACAGCCCTCGTCCAGATGATCTCAGCGATCAGGCTGGGATATAAGGGCTCAGGCAGGCCTTAAGGTATCGCAGACTTAAGGGGCTCAGGGCTTGTACAAAAACCTTGAACCTGGTCCCGTAACACTTGGGCAGCCAGGGTCACATGCTGCCGTCGGTCTGCCCTCATCAGCAGTCCAGCTGGGGCTTCTGGACTAGGCCCAAGGGCAGCACTGCACAAAGCCCCACGTATGATTCTGGAGCTCTGCTAGCGAGCAGCCTGGGAGTAAGAGGGAATGGGCTTAGCCCCTCGACTGGCTGTGGAGGCTCACCAAGATATGCCCACTGCCATTCACCGGGGATGCCCACAAGTGCCCGACTGAGGCAGGCTGCCCGGGATGCCAACCTGGGCACTCCAGCAATCAGCTAGCTTCTCCCTGAACAGCCAAGCTAATGGGAAGGAAGGTGCTGGGAGGGAGAAAACTTGGTGGCCCCTAGGTGCTTTGAAAAGCACAACTCTCTCCCACTCACCCCCACCAGCCTGGCCTCCACACACCATCTCCCTAGCCTGCCATCCCTGACACACGGCGGATCCTGCCAGATAAAGAAGAAATTCAGGCTGCTCAAAGTTTCCCTTTCTCTTCTTCTTCTTCTTTTTTTACCCATTCCATTCCTGATAAGTGCGGTGCCTGCACAGAGACTGATAGAAGCCCTATCGCAGCGGTTAGCGCGGAAAGGAAAAGCCTATCGCCACAGCATCGCCGGACTCACATCAACTCCCAGCCACACAGAAATTAATATCACTCCAATTACCAGAGTGGAGATGGGCTGCACGGCAGCGATAATAAAATCTCTTTTACATAAAGAATGCAAATAACCAACTCCAGTGGGGGCGGGGGAGGGGAAGGAAGAAGGAACAAACTTGCCACCCTTACTCTGGGGGCTTAAGAATTTGATCCAAGATTCAGCCTCAGGACCTATTTTCAGCACCCAGGAACTTAGGCTGTGTATCCATCATACATTTAAAGTGCACGATTTCCCCCAAAGAATCATGGGAACCGCAGCTGGTTATGGTGCTGGGACTTCTAGCTCTGTGCAGGGTGAACTACAGCTCCTGGGGGGACACCATGTGCTTTAAATGTATGCTGTGTACACAGCCTAAATCAACAAAATCACTAACTGCATTTGCGGCATCTGGGACTATTTCCTGCAGGAAAAAGCACCTGAGCATGTTCAGAGTATACTTTCTTCACGTGCTTGGAAGCCAGATCTTTCGGAGTCCCAGCAACCTCCCCTCCTCATCTCAGAAGTAAAAAAATAACACCCACACCATGCAGTGATAGATGTTGATGCAAACAAGACCTTACCATGCAGGTTCAGGCTTGCAGGGGTTCCACAAATGCAGGGGAGTGATCCTGAACATCTCTCTACACAGAGTGGGGAGAGGCAGCAGGAGGTGCTTTTGCCAGCCTTAAAGGATGCAACGGAATATAAGAGGCTGTAAGGAGGTTTTACCAGCAACGTGAGGAGCCTGCATGCAGGAGTGTAGTCATCCAGGGTCTCAGGGGGTCTTAGACCCTTTACTTTTTTGGGAGCAGGGTCCCAGCTGTTGTAATTTTGCCCAATCTACACATTTTTGCAAAGCAGTTTTCCCCTGACAGAATGCATTTTTGTTTGTCTTTACCCTGGGTGTGTATGCATTTTGGTACAATTATTGCAAAATTTGGAGACATGCGAATTTTGAAGGATGGCTCTGTTTCAATTTACTTATTGCTTCAGAAATTGCCAGTTAGGAAGGTTCGCCTTTAAATGTAAACTGAATCAAATCTGTCCCCCTTCCCAAGAAGCAGAGGATGGGCTGTGTCATCAGCTGAGTATCCTACCCTTTGAGAAAAACAACCACCACCCAGTTCTTGGGGATGAGCCCTTAGCCAGGGACAAAAGAGAAGTGAAGACAATGGGAAGATATGATAGTACTGTTCAAGTACTTGAAAGGTTGTCATTCAGAGGAGGGCCAGGATCTCTTCTTGATCATCCCAGAGTGCAGGGCACAGAATAATACGCTCAAGTTGCAGGAAGCCGGATTTTGGCTCAACATCAGTTAAAACTTCCTAACTGTTAGAATGGTATGACAATGGAACCAATGACCTAGGGAGGTGGTGGGCTCTCCAACACTGGAGGCATCCAAGAAGCAGCCGGACAGCCACCTGTCGGGTATCCTTTAATTTTGATTGCCGCATTGAGCAGGGGGTTGGACTCGATGGCCTTATGGGACCCTTCCAACTCTATGATTCTAGGATTCTATGAAAATCGAGGTTGAAGGTCCAGGAAGCAAAGCTGGATATAAACACTGAATCCACCTCTTATATGTTGGGAAATCCCTTCCACTGCTCCTGGATCAATAAAGAGTGGTGGTGAAGAGAGAAGAGGAAGCTTAGGGTGGGAGGGAAGGAGAGGGTGTTGTGCCAGGCAGGCCAGGCCAAGGATGTGCAGACCAGCCTCACATCCGTCCATCGAGGGCAAAGGGGTTGGGCTGGGAGAGAGCAGATAAACCGAGGAAGAGACAGAGCAGGAGGAGGAGGAAGAGGTGGGGAAGTCCTGCAGATATATTTCCGGCCAATGCATCTAGGAAGCGCTGGGGATATCAGCCTGGCTGTGAACTGACATTTGCCTTCCTGAGCAAGGAGCCGTCTGGGTGTGGGAGGGGGGTAGAGGGAGAGAGAAGGAAAAGTAGGCAAACACTTTTAGAAGTCCCTCCACATTTCCCTGGTCTCCTGACCTGAATCTCCTGCTTTGATTGTTGTTTTAACTGTTTTTAATGGTTTTAATTGTTATACTCTTTTAATGGGCTTGTTTACTATGCATTTCACTTATAGCTGTTTCAGTGCAGTTGTCTTACTATGTATTTTAATTACAGGTAGCTGTATTTTTGGCTTCATTCTTGTTATTTTGCTGCTGACTTATTTGTTTGTGAATTGTCTTCTGGAAATGAAAAGCGTAAATAAACTATTTTAATAACAATAATAATGATACTCTCAAGGCAACTGCTACTGGGGAGAGGGAGAAAAATCACATTTAGGAGGCCATGGAAGAAAGAGGCACAGCAGCCTGCGCTCAGGACATCTTTACAAAATGCCCTGGGGCAGGCCAGAAGGGTGGCGGCGGTAGTGGTGGTGGTGGTGCTTGAGTGCATTTGGTCTTCCTTAAATTTAAATCGCAAAAGCTGGAGGCATTCAATACGTTTAGACTCAAGAGGAGAGGAAAAGAGCAAGGAGAGCAAAACAACGAAGGGCCCTCCCACACAAATACGTAAGAAATTATGAATGTATAGTATACATTAGGGACCTGGTGCAGTCTAACTCACAGGCCTGGAACTAGAGTCTCATCCTTGAACCATCCTAAGAGATTGCAGAGAGAGCCACTGATAGTGGTGGCTGTTGCCCACTAGAGCTGGTGGGGCGGAAGGCAGGGAGCCCAACAGTAGGTGGAGCCAGAGCCAATGACAGGCAAGCCAACCAATCCTAGGTTTGTCTCCATCCTCCTCCTCCCTCCTCTGCCTGACATCAGCTCTTCTCTCCCAAGACACACTTTCCCACTTCCCTCCAGCTTCAGTGTCGCTGGGGTGATTATGACCTGCGTTTTATGGAACACATCTTAAAATCTCTCTCAGCAGCCTCTGCCCATCTTTGCTATGCCTAGAAGCCCAATCTCACTTGGCCAAAGGTTTCAAAGTGGCCTACGTCTCATGGAGAATCAGGCGCGGTATCTTCTTGTCATGTAATGGGGGTGGGAAAATGACAAGAACCCAAAAACGGAGCTCATCTAAGCCGGGACTCTAAATTGGGGGTCACTTATTTCCATTCTGTTCCCTGGTTCCTTCCATGACAGGGCAACTAAGGACCCCATCGTCACACAATCAAAGCCCATTGGGACACTTCCTGCCGGAAAAAGGGAGAGAGTGAAAGGAAAGCAATAGATGGTTTTTGCTGCCGTTGCTGTTGATAAAAATCACTAACCAACTACTCTGGAGTTGGTCTTGCGGTTGCCGTGATGTTATCGGGGTTTCTTTGTAGTGACAGAAGCTCACATCTGTGGTCCTTGGCTACTCTACTCATTCAGAGAAGCAAAATGTGCGGCTGAATAATTCTATAACAGATCAGGCAGGGTGGGGTGGGGTGGTTCTCTTCACAAGACATAACCAGCACTTTGAAACCCAGAGATCCAAGCACCCTTAGAGTGTTCTTAGCAGGCAATAGTAAGCTGTGATTATTAAGGCTGCAATCCTACACATACCTACCTAGGAATAAGTCCCATTGAACTCATTTACTTCTCAGTAGGAGTGTACACATTGCATTGTAAGAACAATAGAGTTGGAGGGAGCCTATAAGGCCATCAAGTCCAACCTGCTCAATGCAGGAATCCGAATGAAAGCATTCCCCGACAAGTGGCTGTCCAGCTGCCTCTTGAATGCCTCCAGTGTTGGAGAGCCCACCACCTCCCTAGGCCATTGGTTCCATTGCAGTTAGCAAGTTTTTCCTGATGTTCAGACAAAATCCGGCTTCCTGTAACTTGAGCCTATTATTCCATGTCCTGCACTCTGGGACGATCGAGAAGAGATCCCAGCCCTCCTCTGTGGGACAACCTTCCAAGCACTTGAACAGTGCTATCACATCACATATCACATGACCTTCTTGAGTCCAGCTGCCCTGTTCACCTCTGCTTTCTTGTGGCAAGAATTTCCACAGACTCACAGAAACACAGGAAGCTGCCTTATACTGAGGTCAGGCCATTGGTCCACCTAGCTCAGTATTGTCTACACTGGCTGGCAGTGCCTCTCCAGGATTTCAGGCAGGGGACAGTTCCCAGCCCTACCCGGAGATGCTCCCAGGGATTGAACCTGGGACCTTCTGCATGCAAAGCAGGTGCTCTGCCACTGAGCTACGGGCCGCTCCCCTATCATTCTAAAATTCTAAATAGACATCCATCCGTTTCCCTCCACTACAGATCAAATAGAAGTGAGCTGCTGTTCACCAGCTCATCACACACTCCCTTATTGATCCACTAACAGATGGAGGCTGGCACACCCAACTGCTTCTCTGCATGCCTTGTTGGCTTACAGTTGAAAGTCCGGGGGGGGGGGGAGGGAGGGAATCACAAGTAGCATCCAGACTTCCTAAAGCTCTGAATTGGGATCATTCACAATACTCATGGCTCTTGAAGTTATTGCTGTTTCGAACTTAGAAGCCGCTTCAGCTCTGCTGCGCTACTGCAAGGTCCCTGCATTTGAGGAGGAAAGGACATGTTAAAGGTGGGCCTTCTTCCTAAGAGTGGGCAGCTTGGGACTGTATGCAGCACTGTACTAAGGCAAATGGTCTTTAGGACAAGGATTTCTCCTTGCGCAGTGTAATGTTCTCCCCCTCTCCCCCACCCGACATCCCTTAAATCTTTTCTGGGGGTTCCTCCAACCCTCCAGAGCAGATTTGGGGACAGCACAGGATGTGCGTGGGGGGAGGAGGGGAGAAGTCTTATTGTGCTAGTGGCAATCCTTCCGCTTGCACAATTATTTAGTTGAACACTACCCTTTTGCTTTATATTATTAAAGAAGTCTTTGCATTCTTAGGAAGACACTGCCCTTCAGGATTCTCCAAAAAGTGCCAATCAATCAATTAAAAAAAAACCCTTTGATGAACAGCCTTTGTTTAAAAACCAATTTTGAGCACTCATGCAATGAGCAGGGTGGATGTTTAGTGAACATCACTGGTTGGATAGATCTACGCTGAGTTTCAAACTTAGGAAAGGACCCAGTTTCATGTGAGTAGCAGAAGTGTAGACACGCCCATACGCTGAACATGGTATTTTTCATTGCGCAGCAGAGTTTGGATGGGTTTTAGCTGGGAGGACAGAGAAGAGGCGAGGGGATTTACCTGGCCCGTTCCATAGCTTCGGCTCCTGGGGCTTTTCTGGAACCTCTTGCTTATCAGGCTCCTTTGGACTCTCCAAATTCTCTTTGAGCTCAGCCTCTGAAAATTGAAGGAGCAAAATGTCACTCAAAGCCCGTGAAGAAAATACAGTCAGTGGCCTGGGGTGCATCAGGCTCTTACAGGTCTGCTGAGCCAAGTCACATGATCCGCTGCAGGACGTGCACTCAGATGGCTGCATCATATACAGAGCACTCGCCATGGCTAAGGAGGAGGTGTTCTTTGGAGACAGAAAAAACATCCCTAGCTCCCCAAACAGCAGGTGGGATGATCAGGACTGGATTGTACTGCGTTTGGAGTGTACTATTTCACACTGTAGGTAAAAACTCATATGCCTGAATATTCCTGTACTCAAAACAACCCATCTCTGTATACTGAAAAGGGGTGTGTCGAAAGGGATTTAAGCTTAGTTTTCTTCCTGATACCACTGTTTTCTACATGCAGGGATTTATTTTATTTTACTTTGTTTGCTAGAAGAGCATTCAACCATGTGAGCTGCCTCAACTTGCAGACTGAAGCAGTCCAGTCCAATGACAGGTTTACCACCTCGTGTGCTGTCTGGGAGAATCAGACCTCAGTGAATGGATTAGGTTATCACAGGATATCCAAAAACTAAGCATAAGTAAAGCCCAACAGTAATAAGTCTGGTATTTAACAATTGACCTGGCTCCCAACCAAAGAGAGAAAGACTTGCATATTATGCCAGAAAGTCCCAGGACACCTTCACCAAAATACAGGGAGGCTTGCGAGATAATAATACATTTCTTTGGTCCAGTCCTTGCCTCCCCCTCCGCACCTCCTAATACCTCTACATCTTTCCTCATACCTGATGAACAGAAGTAGACCCCCAACAACTAACAATACACTACAGGAATAAGTGTTAAGATATCTTTTGTGATATGCTTTATTCTGTTTAAAACTCATTCAAGGAGTTTATGTTCTGCATGAAGAAAAGGCCAGGCCTGTGACCCAAATGAATTATGCAAATAAAAATATTTGCATCATTTATTCTGATTGCAGAAGGGGCAATGTCAGGGAGCTGCGTAAATTACTGATCACTACCTCTCTTGCTGAGCCTCATTCTGGTTATCAGGTTTCACTAGGCATTGTCTATCTGTTTTCAGGCTTATTTGGAGCCAATAAGGACTAGAACCTTAAAAAAAAAAAGCAGTCACAGCCAACATTTATATCCTGCCTTTCCATCCAAGTCAGCTAACAGCAGTTAAAAAACAACAGGAAAAAAAGCCAATAACATAAACTAAAGGAAGATCTGATCAAATCAGTAGCAAGCAGTTTGAAAGCAAAATATGTTATACAAAAGAGTCATCCAGCATTACCAATCGAGCAGCGTCAACACTAAAATGCCAGGAGGATCAATCACAACTAGCTATAAAGAGATTAAAAATAGCGTCCTAGAAAATAAATGTTTTTTCTGAAAAGAAAAAGCCATCAGAGTGAGGGTACCGGATGGGCCTCCCAAGCAAGTGGGAGAAGGTCCTGCCTTACATGGAGTCAACCCTTGGTCCATCTAGCTTAGTACTATTTGCTCTGACTGGCAGTGGCTCTCGAGGTTTCTCTCACATGTTGGAGATGTCGGGGATTGCACCTAAAACCTTTTGCAGACACAGTGTGTGCTCTACCACTGAGCTCTATCATTGAGCTGTGGTCCCACACCAACCTAGGAAATTGCCTTATACTGACCCAGACCACTGGTCCGCTGGCTCAGTATTGTCCACACCACCTAGAAGCAGCTCTCCATTGTTTCCCGGACTTATGCGGAGAGTGAACCCAGGACTTACTGCACGCACAGCATGTGCCCTACCACTGAATGCCAGTCCTTCCCCAAAGAGATGGGACACAGCTGAAGATCTTACTGAGCAGGCAAACCCAGCAAACTCCCAGGATGCTCCGGGCATGCATGGTGCAAAGAGAGGAAGCACAGCTAATGTCATCAAAGCACAGCAGCTGCGACGGGATGATTGGGGGGCGGCTTGGAGCTGTTTCCCCGTTTCCCAGACACCCCCCCCCCGTTCCAGCTTGCTGACAAAAAAAGAAAAAAACAGAACTTACTTCCTGGGACAACTTTCCTGCTGGTGTACTCATAGCAACATGATGACAATTATTTTCCCTATTAACTGCTGTTTGAGATGCTGCTGATAAGCCTATCTGCGTAAGACAGCGTGAAAGATTAGTGGGCAGAGGGCATGTTTGCCTTTACATCCAGGCCCCGAATAACCACTGCAAAAAAACCACACGGCCCAATCGATGGGCGCCATAAAGGTTGCCTGGAGGTGGTGACATCACAGGCCATTGGTGATTATTAATACAGGTGATAAGGCGGGAATGGGGGGCAGGGTGGATGATTAACATCAAATAAATCAATCGCCGGGTATAAAAGTCCCATTATTTTTGGCTATAAATCAAAGTGGTGGCATATTGATTGTTATCCTTCGCGCTGAAAGCTTTTTGCTATGCGCCACAGGAGCAGCAGTTATTGCAGCCGGCGTGTTATCGTGCGCTATCGCCTCCTTTTATCGCAACACACTAGTACCAGGTGCACTGTTCAGACTGGAGCTGCTCTCCCCAACCTCCATACCCCCTCCACAGCCCTCAGCTGGAGGCTCTTGCAGAGAGCTTCAAAAAATCAGATAAAGGAATCTCTCGCTCCCTTTCTGCAGACCAGCTTGGTGGGTCGAAGTCTGTCATCACATAAGCCACTTGGCCTTTCACATGCCGCCTCTCCTGGTCCCAAACATTCCGCATGCCCCAAACAGAGTTGCTTCCAAATATACAACCACACAGCCGGGCGCACCTCCTGCTGGTGGCGGTGGTGATGGTGAACATATGCTGCATGCAGAAAAGCACTCAATGTGCATGTGTGCGCAAAAGCAGAGAGATTAGACGGTCAAGGGTCACCAAGTAAAGTCTGACATTTATCAGGGAGATAATCAAATTATGACTATTACTAGCCACAATGGCTCTGTTCTAGCTCCACCACTGGAGGCTGTAGGTCTCCAAATGCCAGTTGCTGGGAATCACAAGTGGGGAGGGTGCTGTTGCACTGAGCTCCTGCGTGGAGGTTTCCCATCTCGCTGGCCATTGTGAGAATAGGCCGCTGGACTTGATGGGCCACTGGCTTGATCCAGCTTCTGATGTTCTTCCTATATGCTCTCTTGTTACAAAGACAAAAGAGCCAGCTTTAAGAGTTTGCTTCGGGGCCAGCTAGATAATGAGAAAATGAAACAAAACTATGGCTTATTATATGCCCCATCACCAAAAGAAATTTGTTTTCATGAGAACTCAAGAGAGGCCTTTTCCACTTATTATTCAAGCTGGTTTTGTGGCATTTTATTATATTGTAAACAAGCTTAGGGGCTCTCACGAGGGCCAAAAAGGTACAGCTGCACCTGCCTTGTGTGTGGAGCACACACTGCACATTGGAAGCTACACAGGTTCCAACATGGAACATGTTTCATCAGATGCTGAATTTCTTTTTTTTGTACAGACTTTCCCAGAAGGGTGAATTGGCTCATGTGCAGTATCTGGCCGCCCCCCTCAAAGCTGTTTTAGGGAACCTAGGATGCCACATAATACAGAGTCAGACCCTTGTTCCATCTAGCTCAGTACTGTCTACACTGACTGGCAGCGGCTCTCCAGGTTCCAGACAGGGGACATTCCCAGCCCCACCTAGATATTTTATTTATTTATTAAACTTATACCCTGACCTTCCTCCCAGTAGGAGCTCAGGGCGGGGATTGAACCTGAGACTTTGGCCACATTACCACCAGACATTTATTCCACTATTATTCTACTTTAAATACTCATGGCTTCCCCAAAGAATCCTGGGAAGTGTGGTTGAGAGTTGTTGGGAGGCTCCTATTCTCCTCAGAGAGCTGCAGTTCCCAGAGTGGCTTAATAATCAATCTCTCTTCAAGGGTACTCCACGAATTGTAGTTCTGTAGGGGGAACAGGGGTCTCCTAACAACTCTCAGCACCCTTCACAAACTACAGTTCCCAGAATACTTTGGGGGAAGTCATGACTATTTAAAGTGGAATCATAGTGGAATAAATGTACAGTGTGAATGCAGCCTTTCTGCATGCAAGGCAAATGCTTTACCACTGAGCTAGGACCCTTTCCCTTTAGAGCTTGTATTTTTCTTGTTTCATACTGCTACAGTATCTTATAATGTTTAGAGGCTTATAAATAATCTAAAATAATGATAATAAAAGCATTTCTAAATCAATAAACCAAGAGAGCGAAACAGACGAGACAGAGGGGGTAAGAGTTGTCCAGCTAGACCCTGCCTACATACATAGAAGGTAATCCTGTTCATTTTGTGGGACTTTCTATAAGCACACACAGTGACACGGCCTCTGTATCCCTGCCGGTTGCATGAACAAGGAGCAGACTCTCTATTGTTTGGGCCAACATAGGTTGTAATTTATTTATTTTTTATTTATTTTGTTGCATTTATATACCGCCCATAGCAAGTAGCTCTCAGGGCGGTAAACAGAATAGGATAAAATACATACATCATAATAATAAAATCACAAACATATAAGACACAATGAAAACAAAAGACAATTAAACAAAATATAAAATATGTAAAAATCTGGGAGGCAGAAGCTGTGCGTGCGGGAGCGTCTGTGTTTTGCATTTCTAGGTCAGCATCCAGCTAGCCATGTCTGCAGTCTTTCAAGCCACAGAAGCAAGAAATGCAGCCCCTTAATTAGATTACAAATTGCTGTGGAGAGTGAGCAGAATTTATTGATTGAAATTTGAGCCAGAGCAGGAGCCGCTGCTGCGACACAGAGGCTGTAAGAGGCTGAGCTACAAATCGCAAAATCCCCACTTGGAATCTTGTTTCTCCCGCTAGCAGCCTTTAGGGAAGGCTCTTCACTCTCTCTTCCACACAGCCCTTCACCTGCATTGTGGGGACACGATAGGGAAGTGCTAGGATTCTGCCCAATTCAGATTTGGTACCAAATTTTCCATTAATTTTCTTATTCTCTGTCGTTGAGGATCGGATTTTTATGTAGCGAGTTTCTGCGGCTATTTTCAAAAATGGATTAAAAAAAAATCTGCCTCTAAAAATATCGATATTAAGAACAATAATTTTATCACTGTTTCCTTCTCATTTAACCATATTTCTTTTCAAAATATTGGTATTTCCTTTCAAAATATCAATAATAATATTTTTTGCTAAGGGAAAAGAACCAGATCAGTAAAATGGACAAAGAACAAACTTGACTTGATCCTGGCCTCGTAGGTTGACGGAATGCTTTCAGACTGGCACCAGCCAACGGATACCATCCCTAAGACAATAGTACTATTCTACCTCATAGGGCTGTTGTAAAGATTCCAAGATAATGTAACGTGACCTGCTTTGAGCGTGTTAAAAGCCGTAAGTGTTTTTACAATTGAGGCTCAGCTGAAGAACACAGGAAGCTGCCTTTTACCCGGTCAGACCCTTGCTTTATCAAACTCAGTATTGCCTGCACTGAATGGCAGCAGCCCTATCTGGAGATGCCAGGAATTGAACTTGGGATCTTCTGCATGCAGAGCATGCGCTCTACCACTGAGCTATGGCACTACCGTTGAATGACAAGATCTCTCAGTTCCCAGGAAAACCTGGCATATGTGAAACAAAGAGTGCTTCTGAGAATGAGCTGATTGCTGGTCCTCCACTGCAGGATAACCATGGCTAGCCTTTTGCACCTCAGAGCAGGGGTGGGAAACCTGTGGCCTCCCAGGTGTTGTTCACCCCTGACAACTCATGCTGGCTGGGGCTGATGGGAGTTCAGCAACATCATGAGGTTCCCCGGTTCCCCAGCCCTGCATTAGAGGCCAAGGGGCAGTGGAAACAGGAACTTACTTTCGCTGCAAGGGGAGCCGGACAACTCGCCTTCCACGGAGCCTTCGTGGTCAGAAGCCCCTCCCTCCTTTTCTGAAAGGCTGTGGTCCTCCAAAGGAGTTTCGTCCCCTTCCTCCATCTCACCAAAAGTGCCTGCAAAAGCGCAAAAATAAGGTCAGAAATTTTGCAAGCATTTTCCCTCCCCTGCTTAAAGAGATGAGTCAGCGACTGGCTGCATAATTTTGTTAATAAACCATGAATGATGCAATTAATGATCCGCAAAGTTCGAGGCATCCTGGCCCATCTATACAGCACTGAGGCGACATTGGACAGCAGCCCCTTTCATCACATATGGATGGACTTTGGTGTCATGCTAGTCTGGAAACAGAGGAGGAAAAGTTCTCTAGGGGCGCATCAGGGCAGAAGCACAAAAATATCTAGGACAGCAGCGGGCAAAAGTCAGACTGGGATCTGCATAAATCTCTGGGTGATTTATAATAGATTGACCCACAATAATGTAAGAACAACAAGTAAAAATTCTCTGTCACGACTCCCCTTGTGCTAAGTGCTTAGCCTCCACGATCCTCACTGGTAAAACAGGAAGTTTTTTGTCCCTCCCTCATAATGCCAGAACTCAGGGACATTCAATGAAGCTGAATATACTGGAAGATTCAGGACAGACAAATGAAAGTACTTCTTCATGCAGCGCACAGCTAAAGTATGGAAGTTGCTCCCACAAGATGTGGTGATGACCACCAACGCGGATGGCTTCAAAAAAAAAAAAAAAGGATGAGACATATCCATGGCGGATAAGGCTATCAATGGCTACCAGCCACAATGGCTATGTTCTGTCCCCGGTGTCAGAGGCAGTAAGTGTCTGGATTCCAGTTGCTGGGAATCCGAAGTGTGCAGAGTGCTGTTGCACTCTGCTTGTGGGCTTCCCATAAGGGGCATCTGGCTGGCCACTGTGAGAACAGGATGCTGGACCAGATGGGCCCCCTTTGGCCTGATCCAGCAGCCAGGCTCTTCTTTTTAACTGCTTGGCTTTGACCAGCTCTCTTGGCAAGTTTTAAGTTTTGCATTAGAATCCCTAGGATCTTGCATAACTCCCATGGAGCTTTGTACTTATATTCATTCATCTGAAGTCGTTATACGCCACCCTTCAGCCAAAAGGTGCCAGGGTGGAACCACAGGCGATCTAAACCACAACCAACAATATTAAACAATGGTATTAAAAACAGCACAAAACACGGACTTCGGTTATCAATAAAACCTGCAGCACAGACAGAAATTCAAACGCCCAGGATGCTTCTCCACTACCCAAAAGCCTGGGTAAAGAGGTGTGAGTATGGGAACCTGCCGTATACAAAGACAGACCACTGGTCCACCTGGCTCCAAGGTTCCAGGCAGGGGTCTCTCTAAGCGACGCCTGGAAGTTGCCAGGGACTGAACTTCTGCATGCAAAGCACTGCCACTCCAAAGGCAAGGCACAACTGCTGAGAAAATGCATGGGCCTCCACGCCTCAAACCTCCCGAAGCCCAAAGAGCATCACCCCCAACCCCAATATGGGAAAAGTGTGTCCTGCCTTAGTAACCCTCCTGGATGCCACCAGCTGTTTCAGCATCTTCCACACACAGGGGCACAGGGCAAGTATGCCCTCTGCAGAGCGGGATGAGGAATGGGGCTGCTGGCTACAAAACTGGCCACGCTCCCACTGTGCACCAGGAAAGGTCATGGGGAGGACAGCTGCCTTTACTGGAGAACAGCAAACATTCCACTGACTCTGGAAATAACTTTCCCCAACATGGCACCTTCTAGGTGTTCTTGCACTCAGGTCAACGCTATAGACCCACAGGCTATGCTGACCTGGGCTGATGGGAGTCCAGCTGCATCTGGCGGGTAGCATGTTGCGGACTCAGGATCAGGATGATTAGGCCAGCCTTGCAGGATCACAGACAAGGCATGGACAGCAGAACAAAACAGTAAGCGGAGACGGAGTTCCAACGCAACTCCTTCCAGGGGATGGCAGAGAATTTGCCTTCATGTCTATATGATCTCCCACAACAGGTGACTCCCTAAAGAGAGAGTAGGGGGAATACTAGTTGCATACACACAGGCTGGGAGAGTCCAGAGGCGGCACACAGAAAAGAAAAGCACTCAGTGGCAGGCAGCCTCTCTCACCCATTCACACCCAGTGAGCATCAAAATGTAGTCGTTACACAATGTGCCTCGTTTCCCCCAGACTTGGATTGTCTCTCTACACGGGCAGGAATCCAACAGGCACAGAGGTAAGTATGTCCCCCACACAGCGTCAGGGTTAATTTGATTTAAATCACTTCTCTGAAGGACTCAATTTAATGATTTAAAGCAGTTTAAATCACTAGTGAGGAAGATTCTATTTAATCATCATTTTTTAGTAGAAGTACATTATTGTTTAATATAACCTAAATACATATTCAGAGATGTAGGTTTCATTAGAAGGTAGGTAACACACTAAGCAACTATGCTGAGTTGTTTTCAGATTAATTTTCATTAAAAAAATGGAATGATAATTTGGTCCTTTTAGTACTAAAGCACAATGAACTTGTGAAATCATTCAGGAGATGAACCAGCTCCAACTGTTCAATTATTTTTGTCATGATGTGCCAGAATCACCATCACCAAACAGGCTTTTAAATTGTACTAATAAGACTATTTATTCTTCTGGTTAGTTTTCCTCTTCAGCAAGCAACAACATTAACTAAAGATGCACATGGATTTTTGCATGGTTAGCTATTTCAGTTTTTAGATAAATGTAAAATTCTTTAAAAAATAAAATTTAGGCAATTTCAACCAAGTCAACACGAGAAGCTTAAAATATTGTGTGGTACAGTTAACTCAGTCTTCTTCACTTTTGTCTTCCTTGTTTGTTCAATAGAATAGAAATACATGCTTTTTCGGTTCCCAAATTATTTCTCAATTTAGAATGAATTAGTCCAAAGGAAGAAAAAATTCTCTCTACACCTGCAAAAGAGGTGACTGCTATTAAAAGCTGGATTGCCACTTCAGGGGTCTCCTCTTGTTGAGATCAACTCCATCTCCCCAAATTCTCTATCGATTGACCTTCTCTATTTTCCATAAACTGCTGTTAATGTATTCACAGAATATAATTAGAAGTTGTATAATTAGCATTCATGATGATATCTTTGGCCTAGGCTCTTTTTTTTACTAACTGTTTTAAGAAAATTTGAAACCTGATTTAAATAAAAAAAATCTGATTTATTTATTTATTTATTAAATAATTGATTTTGATCAACCCTGCCCAGTGTCATGCAGAGCACAAGTGAAGCCTACAGTGGCGACAGCGACCCCACCAGTGGGAAGTCAGCTGTTCACGTGCAGGGCTGCCAACCATTTTCTTCCCAGAGTTTTTCTGCATTTGGAAAAAGTGCACGACCAAGGGAAAGGCAACACGGGTGCCTACACCCAGTATGGAGACTCTGTAATGGGGGAAAACTATACCTCCTTGTTGTTCTTCCGCAAGGGTAGCCAACTGAACAGGCCTGTCAGCATAAAAAGGTCTTCAAGAGAAGCCTGAAAATTAGCAGCGAGGATGCCTGCTGAATCTCTGCCAGAAGAGTATTCCACAGCATGAGACCAGCAACATTAAATACCCGACTTCTAGTTGAAGCCAGCTGGACTTCTGAAAGATGAGTGCAAGAGCAAGAAAGAATTTAAAAGGCACAACAAGCCAGCCTCCTTTTTAAAAAGATGCTGTGAGAGCAACAGCACTACATTTCATTGGAGAACATATTAAAGTTTACCAGTGGTTGCTTGACTGTGAAGGAATGAAATATTTGTGCAGCTCAGAACAGGAAAGAGAGCAGAAGGACGGCAAAAAGAGAAGGGAGGATGAAATGCAGAAAAGAACGTCAAGGGGAGGAAGAATGATAAGCCTCCACATCACTTACATGGCAGAGAGAACGTGTGTGGGGTGTAGTGGTTAGAGTGTTGGGCTAGGACCCAGAAGAACAGGGTTCAAATCCTCACTCAGCCAGTGAGTTTTAGGTGACCTTGGGCCAGTTATAGTCTCTCAGCCTAACCTACCTCACAGGGTTATTGGGAGGTAAAATGGGGAAGGGGCATCCATGCATGCCTCCTTAAGCTCTGTAGAGGAAAAGGTGGGGTACAAATGTAATCATCAACATCACCACCCAGTTCTCAGCAATGCCATCTCTCCCCCTCCCATGGGAGCATCTCTGCTTATGAGCTGGTTACCATGCACCAGCTGTCAACTGCCAGACATCCCTTAACATCACAGGGTGCATCCACGTCTATCCTCTGAATGTGGCAGACAAGCCTTATTCTACCTCTGTCTGTTTCTGGATGCCTTACAACCGCTGTTTCGATGGGGAGGGTGAACTCCCATGTTATGTTTGGCAGGAAGAGCAACACCCCTCTCCTGCTGTTGTGCCATGAGATAGACTGCCTCTGAATCAGGAGGTCCCACACAGCCATCACAGATGTACTTATTCTGCCTCATAAAGGGGGTACAGGGGACTGCAGTGGCAGGAAGAGACAAGCCAGAAGCACACAGACTAAACAATGAATGCACACACACACACTCCTGCATCTCTGGGACAGCCAACTGGAAGAAAGGGGTTAAAAACCCTCAGATGATTTGTGCAACGCTGTCATAGACTCTCATTGGTACAGTTGGCTTAAATGCTTTTAGGGATTTTAGCTTTCAGCACCTTGGATGGCTCCCTAATGTTTGGACTAAAACCCAGAGAGGATTCACTGTCCCACTGATATCGGAGCCACCAGTCTACACTGGATTTTAGTGCAAACTTAGCCAATTTGCACTTCCTGAAACTGTATGTGGACACAGCTATCCTTCTAAATTTGCACTTCTCTGAATTGTGCTCCAACCAAAAAAACCTGTACAAAAATGCAAATATCAATTAATAGAATGTACAAAAATGTGTTCTATTATATATATTTTCTATGAGGACTTTAAAATTTTTTACAATGCTGAAAATGTGGCAAACTGAAGATTAGAAAAATGAGTAAGAAACTGAAGTTGAAAGATTTTTCCATCCCCAAACATCCCCGCCTCCACACACCGCAAGATCCCCCCTGAAAGCGCACGATCGCACACACAAGGATTGCGACTCTCAGTTCACATCAGAAGCTGGCATGATGGGCCCCTTATTTATTGAGCAGCACACAGTCAATGCTGACAACACCTAAACAGTTGGGCTGGCCCTTCTTGCAGAGACAGCAATATGATGGCTAACAAGACAAGGTGGGGGGGGAGTTGTGCAGTGCAAGCCTCTAGTTCTCTAGCCTATCTCTGGCAGGGTGAAAAATGCGGGGGGGGGAGGGGAGGAAGACATGGAAGAGGAGGGGAGTGGGTTAACTTTATCAGAACCCGAGAGCCGTGAATGAAAGAATTAGCCTAACGATGTTTCATTTACAGCGAGAGAAACGATTTGTTAGCCGACGATTGTTTCTGAATTTTATCAGAGCCTTTTTAATTGTGCTGGAACTGAAATTAGTAGAATTAGAATAAATTGCCTCCCCTTCTCTGTCAGCCTCTTTATCCATGCTCATTGTTGGCTGCTTTGTATAGATTATGGGCCCTTTGTTCTGCCAGCATAAATACACATGCCTGGAGTCATAGAGAGCGGCTGAGGTCTGGAAAAATGCACTGTGCATGCACCCCCCTCTCCCAAGCCAGCCCACTTGCTCTTTGGGAGTTGAAAGTTTTGCCTTTTCCGGGTAGAGGCAGACTGCACCCCACAAGGCAACATTTGCTGGGTCCTAGAAAGGATGGGGTCACCCCTGCAGTGGTGTGAGACCTCCTCATTTGTGTGTGTGTGTGGGACAGGTTGGGGAAGGTCCATACCTCAGTGGCAATGCTTCTGCCTTGCATGCAGAAGGTTCCCAGTTCAACCTGGGGCAGCATCTCCAGGTAGGGCTAGGGGAGACTCCTACCTGAAACCCTGGAGAGCCCCTGCCAGCCCGTGTTGACTACACTGAGCTAGATGGTCCAACAGTCTACGGCAGCCCTATGTTCCAGGTGTTAGCGGGGCCCTTATTTGACACATGGTACAACCACCCGAGAAACTTAGGCTTCATTATTATTTATTAGTGGTAATAGTATTATTAGTATTAGTAAAAGTAAAATTACTAATATTATTAGTAAAAGCAAACTTATGGCCAAATAGGCAACCTTGAAAAAAATGCTTACTGAACTCTTGGGACCCAAGAGGGCTGGACAATTTTTTTTCTTTTTTGGGGGGGTGTATGGGAAGGAGGGAGAGAAAAAAACACTTGTGCATTAAAAAAAATGTTGAACAAATAGACATGTTTTATTGTTCTCTGCTAGGATATCTCAGGATGCAGGGTGGGCTATACATTTTTTTAAACAAGCAAGCCAAATGGGTAATCCATACTAAATGTGAAAAGCTTAAGGTATCCCACATCTGCTTGGACCAGGCAGGTGCATAGGGACTGATGTTATAACTTCACCACTGGAATCAAACCATTATAACCCAAAGTGGTCTCAAGCCTGCCACAAGAGCAATGGTCTGCCCCCCCCCCCGCTTCTAGGAGAGCCAAGGTTCAATGACTCCTGCAGCTGCGGGTCACAATATAATACTTTATTGCAAAGTCTACAGACCATCGCAAACACACAGAATACAGGAATGGACACAGAAAAACAATTAGCAATCATAAATTAGCAATTATAAATACTCAGGAGCCCATCCCAGTCACGACCTTCCTAATCATCATGGCCTGATTTAAGTATTTAGCCACTGTCATGGTGATTGCTTCGTCAGAGCCCTGAAGGAGAATTGTTAAAAGTGCGCTGGGAGTACGACCTGGTATATTTGAAAGAATAGGGATTAAAAGGTCATTTCTAACTCCCTCATAAAATTTACATTTAAAAAGAACGTGAGAAACCGTTTCCACCTCCTGTGTATCGCAGGGGCATTCTCGGGGTCTTATCGTACCTACCCTCCAATAATTTCGAGGGTAGGGCTTCAAAGCAAGCCAACGAGTAGGCCCGCCTATATTTGGCGACAGTAAGCCAGTGTAGGTATCGCATCCCATCATTACTGGGGGATACAACCAAACCTACAGCCTGAGGAGAGCATGGACCTGTAGCTGCTATAGAAAGCTCTTGGCTGTCTATGTCCACTAGGCGACGTTTCACCATCGCCTTGGCCACGCTAAGCTCCATTTTCAACAGTTCCGCTGGGGAAAGCCCTACCGAAACAATCTTTTCTAGGACCAGTTTCGGCCAGGAGGCATTAAAAGAGTCTTTCAGAGTCTGTTGCACATAGGTCTCTTGGGTGAGCATGGAAAAACACCGTAGATGGTATGAAGCCAGGCTAGACAGTTTAAGGAGTTTAAACCAACTTCCAGCATAAGAGTAGCCTGAGAGACACATCTGGGGACGCCGAGGATAGATCTTTAAAAAGTGTGTAGTGGTTCCTCTAAGTGTCCTTTGAAATATGGAATCCATATCGGAGCCCCATACAACAACATAGGGATAATTTTGGCTTTCAGGATGCTTATTGCTGCCGGAACAAAGTTCCCCCCTTTAAAAAAATAAAACCGAGTTAATGCTCCCAGGTTTTTTTTGGCCTTAGCGTTAATATAATTGGCTTGGGAGTTCCATTTGCCCGTCTCTTGGAACCAAATCCCCAGATATTTAAAAGAGTTCACCTGATCAATTTTGACGGAGCCAAGATGCCAGGGAACTCTGACCTTCCTTTTAGAAAACACGATGACTTTAGATTTTTTATGATTAATTGTTAAAAGGTCGTCTTTACAATACTGTGCAAAACCTGAAAGTAGTCTTTTTAGGCCCAGCTGGGTTTGGGATATGAGAACCGCATCGTCAGCATAAAGCAAAATATTGACTTTAGCGGTACCTAGTTTAGGAGGGTGCGATTGTATCCCTCGCAAGGCAGAGGGGAGGTCAGCCAAGTATAAGTTGAATAGGGTGGGTGCTAAGACACACCCTTGCCTGACCCCTTGGGAGGAACATATATCTCGAGAGAGATGGCCACGATGATTACAGCGGACTTGACTCGTGGTATTATAATAGAGAGCCGATATCAAGAACAGAAGTCTCTTGTCAATAGATAAATGTTCTAGTTTGCTCCACAAGCGACCACATGAAATAGAGTCAAAAGCTGACTTCAAATCTATAAAGGCAGCAAATAATTTGCCTCCACGAGGCTTGGAGTATCTATACACCAGCTGAGCTAGGACCAAGCAGTGGTCAATCTGCTCTTCACCGAGAATGTTATTGGAACTAACCCACTGTTTCAGCTTGGAACCTAGATAGCTGGCATAGATATCACCCACCACAGAGAGCAGACTGATTGGCCAATAGTTGCTCGGATCATTTTTTGCACCAGGACGCCGGAATCATACAATAATCATGAATGTCTTCACCCATATTAATTCAAATCCAGGTTTCCACCATCTTAAAAAGGGCATTGCAGAGCTGGAAAAGGTGCAGAAAAGGGAAAGCAAAATGATCAATGTCGTGGAGCTCCTTCCCTATGAGGAACGGTTTTAATTTAGGGGGGAAAGTGTGCTTGGGGGGGCATGAAAGAGGCATACATAAATTATGTGCAGCGTGAAGAAATAGATAGGAAGAAAAAAAACTCATAACACAAGAATTTGGGGTTACTGTCCAAATAAACTGATTGGCAGGAGATTCAATACAAGGCAAAAGAAAGTCACACAACACTGAACAACACACAAGATGTGGCAACAGCTGTAAAAGGGAATTAGACAAGTTCACAGAACATAAATCTATCAGTGGCTACTAGTTAAGATAGCTACATTTATGTAATTAAAACATTCCTTCAAAGAGCTGGAGGTTCTTCCCCACCCGCTCCCATTTTATCTGCACCATAATCTCAACACTGGGACAGGTTGGGGAAGGTCCTGTGAGGTAGGTTAGCAGAGGCACAGAGAAAGAGAGAGAGAGATTGCTCAAGATCCGCTAGTGAGGTTCATGATCAACTGGGATATTGACCCTGGATCTCTCAAGTCCAACACTCTAACCACTATACCACACTGCCTCTCACCATCACTATGATCCTATGAAACCTCCATGTTTAGAGGTAATACGCCACTGAATTGCAGCCATGAACAACAGGAGGCCCATCATCTTCATGCCCGGCTTGGAGGCTTCCTGGAGGCATCTGATTGGCTATTTCAGGGGAACAGGATGCCAGACCTTTGATCTGACCCAGCAACATGTGGGCAAGCAGCTTAGCTTCAGTGGCCCAACGAATGCAAAGAGGAGGCATTGCTACATAAAGGTGTTATTTTGGAGACTCTCTTTAGGGACTTGCCGACAGGGCTGCTTCGTCAGATGGAAGGGCGCCTAGGTTAGGGTTTGACCCCCGCCCCAATCTTATGTTTAAAAGTAGCTACTGCATATCCCTCCCTTTTTTTTAAAAAAAAAGGGGGAGCGTGCTATAGTATTGAAGATATCCTCTGCTCTTGCAGAACATGGAGAACCAGAACCCTGCTGTCAGCTTTCCCATGCCCAACAGTGTGGGTTAACTGCTGGTAGATTTTTTTATTTTTTTTTAATTCAGACGAAAGGGAGGGGGGGAGAGGAAAAAAAGAAAAGAAAAGCAACGGGGGGGGGCTGGGAATAGAAGAGAAGAGAGTAGCCAAGAAAGCCAACGGAGCCTCATTTCTGTGGGATTGCTGGAAGCCTACAGGAGTTATCACCTCACGCAGGCTCCCTCAGTCGGCCTGATCTGTCTATTCTTCATTAAGCAAATACGCTGAAATGGAAATGAAAACATAATAGCTATTTGATTTTCGGCGAGATATTTTGCATATTGGTTCAGTGCTGATAGTGGAATTTCATCAACTCCCTTTTTTCATGCTTTAAAACTGAATTACTGAAGGCTTTACAGAGAAGGGATGAGCCAAAAACTCACTCCCTTCTCAGAGACTCCGCTCAGACGATTAACTGAGGCTCCCTCTCTCTCTCCCCCCCCGCCACCTCCCTCCGTCCTCTCCCCCTCCTTCCTTTGATAACAAGGAAGGGGTTTTTTTTAATAAAAAAATTACTGTAAGGAAGAATTTGCACAAATCTGAGATGGTGCGACAAAAGTTTTAACTGTGCAGATACTAACTGGCTCCCTCCTCCCCTTGCCATTAACACTGCAAAATAAAAGGCCAGGTGTGCACAGGTGTATGCGGGTGGAGGAGGGAACAAGATAAGCAACAGCAGCTCAGGTCACCCCCTGCAAAAGCCACAGCAAAAGGTGCTCATGCGCAGTTGGAGGAAGGGAGCACAGATCAGTGGGAAAACGCACGTGCTTCAGGCAGAAAGGCCCGGAGCAGTCCATGGTGCCTCCAGTTAAAAGGGCCAGGCAATGGGAAAGGCCTCTCTCCCCCTGGAAGCCTGGAGAGTTGCTACCAGTCAGAGCAGAGAATACTAGGATCAATGGACAAATAGGCTTACCTGGTAGAAGCAGGGAAAGGGGAGACATTCAATTCAGTTTTCATTTAGAGACGAATCTGCCACATTTGCACTTCCCTGAACAACATGCGAATTGGAGCACAGCCATCCTTCCAAATTTGCACTTATCTGAACTTTGTGATGCAGTTCTCTAACCAAGCAACGTTTACATGAATGCACAGTAGGGAAAATTGTTCATAAACATGAGTGAAAATAACATACAAAAAAAGATCTGATCTTAGGGGAAATTCCTTACAAAAATGTGCACATTAGTCAAAACTGCATACAAAAATGTTTTTTACTGGAAGAAATTCACACTAAAATGCTGATGAATTTTCATGATAATTAAAAAAAAAAAATCACACATCGCTGCCGAAATGTGGGGAACTAATTTAAGACTGGAAAAATGGGAAACAGGGAGAACAGAAATTGACAGATTAACCCTTCCCGAGATGCAAGGCAGTTTCTTATATTTCCAACTACAACATTCACTCCAGGAGAAATTTCCGAAAGACACTAATGGGATCTCTCTAGGAATGTTCCTGCTGGGCCAGATCAATGAGGTGCCTCACTCAACAAGCTATCGGACGACATTGGGGAAAAGAGAGGGGGTTTCACAACATAAAGCTTGCTATTGTAAGCAAACTATGGTTTGTGCTTTCCATCCAAACCAGAAGATTAAAACATGGTTTGCGCTTCAGGTTTGGAGGGCAAGCACAAACCATAGCTTTGCTAGTTCAGATGCAATGGCAAAGTAAGCTATGTTACTGGACTAATCAGAAAGTAACTAAATTTAATCTGACAGAGTGTGAAGGGAGGAGGGTGTCTGGGGGCCTGACACTCACTCATGTAAACATGAAGAGGTTCCTTCCAAAGATGCCACGAGGTTGGGAGGGAGCTCAAAATGAGGGCTCCTTACAGCCAGGCTTTCCGGCACCTCAAATCCTGCAGCACCACCGCTGCAGGCCTTGCAGATTTTGCTCTGCACTTTAAAGTCACCAGCACAGTCATCTGATTGAATATTCCATCCACTGATTCCAAATGCCAATCTTGGTCCACCAAGACGACCTTGCCTGCTTCTGCGCCGTTGTCGGCAGGAGACACACTTGCGGTTACACTGGTTTCAGCGTGTCTCCACCTGTTTTCTGAAACCGGGGGCACACAACAATAGTCAAACTCTGCCCCTTTTTACTCCCAAACCTGGGAAATTGGAGATCAAGTGTGTTTTACCTTGAAATCAGCTACAAAACTGATTGGCTATCAACCCCGTTGCCACTCAGAGGTGTGTCCAACAGAAACGTTTTGCGGTAGACCATGAATGGCTCAATGCTTTGCTGTGGGTGGTCCTAAACAGTCTGACATCAGCAGTGGGGAAGGGAGATGTGTCCAGCTGTGGGCAAATACATTTCAAGCTGCAACAAAGCGGTCTCAGCTACTTTTGAAACAACTAGTGTGGACGTAGCCTTCTATAAAACCACCCTCTTGGCCTGTCTTGGACTATGGCCCTTCACCTCATTGGATGAGGTCACCTACCTTTGGCCTCTTTGATCTTCAGCTACTGCTACTGGAATGTAACCCTTGCTTGCCCTGGGCCTTGTTATTTGCCTCTGCACCCCCTTCCTCCCACAACAACCAGTTCTCCTGTAGACCCCAAAATCTAATACCTTTGAGGCCTGCCCCACCTCCCCACAGGCACTTGGTCTTTCGTATCAGATCTCTTGCTGCTCTCACCCAAACAGAGACTCTGCTCAGCAGGATGCAATAATTCCACAACAGACTGCATGATATTCAATTTTGCATAGGCTTGTTTAGTTTGCATTTATTTTGCTGGCCAATTTGTTTTACTTTCTTCTCCCAAATAGCAGAAGCAATCGTTTATAAATGTTCCATACAGCAGGAAATGAAAAATTAGAATACACAGAATAAAGGCAAGTGTGATAGTAGAGAACAAAAGAGTATCTAGGGATAACAGAAACAGGAAAGGAAATATACCAATTTTGGAAGTACAATGTGTGCTAATCAGGAACTTCTTATTTCAAAATACAAAAAAATAGCCCACAGGTTTTCATGTTTTTAACACAAAAGAAATACATTTTGTACCCTCATGAGATCTAGAAGCATGTTTTCTTTTCTTTTTAAAGCTAAAGCTCAGATTTCGCACTAGGGGCTCCATTTTGTACATAGAGCATTCCCACAATGAACAGAAAGAATGCTTCCAGGGTTGCAACTTCGCAAGAGCTCAGATTTTGACTTTGTCACAGTCTCTTTGTAGAGTGGCACAAAGGAAGTTTGGATCACCAACTCTCTTTCTTTCTCTCCCAAACTAACCATGAACAGAGAGTGTAATGTATTGAAATGTGTGGGCTGTCAGTCACCTTGTTCAGGCTCAAGACAGCTGAGATAATTCCCTGACAAATCCTTGAAATAGCCATTTTGAGGAGGATGGCAGGTTCATATTTAGCTCATCAGTTACCCTGTGTGTCTAATTACCACTTCTGAGAGGCAGATGCTTTACAGGATTGTTGGGTAGGGTGGCGGGCAGGGGGGAGAAGGACAGGGATGGGGGAATAACTCACAAAGAACTTTTTGCCCCTCAATGCTGGTTGAAGGTTCCTGTACTCAGGAAAGGGCTGTGTACACACCATACATTTAAAGCACATTTCCACCCACCCCAAGAATCCTGGGAACTGTAGTTTGTAAAGGGTGCTGGGAACTGTAGCTCTGGGAAGGGTAAATTACAGTTCCCAGGATTCTTTTGGTTGTGGGGGAATACACTTTAAAATTATGGTGTGTACGCAGCCTTTTCAAGGTCATTTAAAATGGATTAATTGCCCCTGATTGTCCACTAATTACTCTGTTTTACGCACACTAAGGTGTTTTATTTTACTTAAACCCTTAATCCTGCCCTTCATCTAAAACGATTCCAGGGTGCTTACCAATACATAAACACAAACAGAATACTTAAATAAGACAGCAGACAGGACACATTTCAGCATGTTACAAGGCCTAGGTGAGTAAGGGCTTTGCATGAGGCCTTTAAAAAAGGCAATGTGCATTAGAGCTGAGCCTCCTTAGGGAGAGGGCATCCCATAGTAGAGTGTCCTTACACTTCTGAAGGATGCTCATGGGCAAAAGAAGGAAATCTTCACCATGCTTGCATATACAGAACTAAGAGGGTGTTACGCTGGATGAATTAATATTTAAAATATGAGGCCACGATTTTGTGCTCATAGGATTACTTTCTCTTATATCAAAGACTATTCATGGTGGCTTCTTCAGATGTTAAAAAAGTACCATGCCAACACTATATAAACTAGGTGACCTCATCCAGAGCAGAAATGTCAATCTGTGAAACTGACTGGCAGCAGGCTGTGGGGAGACAAAAGGAAGTCCTCCTTCACACATAATTAAATTCAATTATGCTTTTAAAAAATTTATTTCAGTATCTATAGCCTGCCTTTCAGAGTTACTCCTTCCAAGGTAGCTGACAACATATTAAAAGCACAATGTTTTGAAAGCACAAAATCATAATTAAACACACACACACACACACCCCTAAAACAATAGGGAGGGGCAGATCAATCCATTTCGCTTTCTCATTCTTCTGATCTTGAATTCAGTTCTCTCGAGTTCTGCAGCAAATTGCAAACTCTTTTTTTAAAACCCTCTTGGACATTCCCCAGCATTTTAGTGCAAATTTCTCCTAATAAATACATTTTTGTATGCAGTTTTGACCAATATAATAGACACACTTCTGCGAGGAGTTCCCCCTAACATTTTTTTGGCGTTTCCACAAACATTTTCATGCACACTTGACCCTTGCATATGTGGTTTTGCACAGTGCTTGGCTGAAGAACTGCATTGCGAAATTCAGAGAAGTGTGCATTTCGAAGAACAGCTGTGGTTTTGTCCTGGGAAGTGTGAATGAGGGTCATTTCATCTTTATATGCAAAGTGAATTGAATCTCTCTCCCATCGTTAAGAACAGCTGCTAAAAACAGCATCAGAAGACCAAAGTTCAGTCAAAAACTGACTGGAAGAATAAAAAAGCCTTCTAAAAAGGGGGCGGCATCATCTCTCTGAGAAGGCAGAACCCGTCCCTGGTATTTACCATCCAAATGGCTCATGCAGGAGGAGTGGCTTTAAGAGAGGGTTAGACACTTTCATAGGGGAGGAAAGCAGGTCCATCAATGGGCTATTTGTCACGATGGCTGTGTACTTACCTCTAGGATCGGGGTCTCAGAATAAACGCCAGTTGCCCTGCCTTTGTATCTTGCCTGCAGGCCTCCCAGGGGTGTCTGACTGGTCCCTGTGGGAAACTGAAAGGTGGGCTAGCTGGGCATTCAGTTTGACCCAGAAGGTCTCTTCTTGTGGTCTTATGACTCCAAAATGAAGCACCTCTGGCCAAAAAAAAAAGAGTGGGACCCCTTCCCTCATCTGCCATCCCATTTCATGAGACTGACAGGTTGCTCCACCTTGGCAGTCACTGTGCCAAGCTGATATTGTGCAAACAGGTTGCCCATTGACTTACAGTAAGACCACAAATAGCCACCCTTAGCTGGCTGGGGGAAGGAATCTCAGAAACGTGAAGGCCAATGCGGCTCAAGGATTGATTAGAAACACCGGCTTTGAAAGGCCAACAGTTCATCTCCCAGTGAGTTTGTTGCAACCTGTCTCCCCAATGTGGTTTCCTGCTCATTTGCCTGGCAATCTTGTCAAAACAACAATGAAGTTAAGTATTAATAAGGGTTGAGTGCTCCAGGCATTCCTCCTCTATCAATTCAGGCTCTCTCTCTCTCTGGGTTTATCCCGAAGATCTGTTGAAAGCATCCCTTGACTGCATTGGGATTGCTTTAGCGTAGGAGCTCAGGGTGTGAACTATAAAATCAGGAGATCTCCAGTTCAAGTCCCTGCCATGAACTCAGCTGAGGAAATTAGTCAAGCCAATCTCTTGTCGATTTGATGGAACTTCTGCTCCCAAATAACCCTGCTTGTACAATGAGGTCATCCGCTGAAGGCCAGAGGCAAAGAGAGCAGTGATGGGAAGGAGAGCATTTTCAGCTATGGCGCTCTTCTCATTTAACTCCCTCCCAAAGAAGACTCACCTGCTGCCTAGGCTGTTATTTTTTTCAGTGCCAGGCAAAAGCCTTTTCTATTCTCCCAGAACTCTAAAACGCTTCAAAATAAGATCTGCTGCTGTTAATTAATTGTTGTCTTCATTTTGCTTCATTGTTTATATCTTGTTTTAATATTGCACACTCTCTTGGAATCTTATGGCAAAGATCGTCTTATCTCTTATATGCCCAGCAGATCACTATGCTTTGCAGGTGAGGGCCTCCTGCAGAAACCAACTTAGCAGGAGATCCGTTCCACACAACATTGGAAGTGGACCTTTAGTGTAGTGGCAAATTCCCTTTGGAATTCCCTCCCCTTAAATATTAGACAGGCACCATCTCTGTTATCTTTTCGGCACCTACTGAAGATCTTCCTCTTTCAACAAGCCTTTTAAGTAGAGAGCTTTTAAAGTAGTTTTTTTAAAAATATATGTTTTTAAAGATGTTTTAATATACTTTAAAGTCTATAAGATGTTTTACAGTGGTTTTAGTGTTTTGTTTGCTGCCCTGGACTCCTTCTGGGAACAGCAAGGCTTCCCATGTTAGACCCTGGAAAGAAGTGGCAAATGGGTTGCCACAGGGTTGCCTCTCTCCTGTCCTGGCTTGGCTCAAGGCTCCCATGGAGGCTGGGTTGGAGCAGTGGCACTTATCAGAAGGGGAAGGTCACACCCAGAAGGGCAGAATCATGTCTGATGGAGAGGTTAGGAAAGGCTATGCCAGGTTGGCCTCCCAGGAGTCTGGACAGACCACTAAGGCTGGAACTCCTCACCCAAGATGAGCTGTTGTCTAAGCAGCACTCAGAGGGCCTTTGAAGGCTGGCTGCTCTAGACCTGTGGTTAGCCCTGCCCTCTTTGAGGGGTGGTCTGTGTTTCTTAAAGGGCTATTGCCCAGTTCTGTTCCTACTGTGTGGAGATAGCAAAGAGTGAGTTTGCAGAGATGGGTAAAGCCTTGTCCCCTGGCCTGGATGGTCCTGGAGTAAGGGATGATGGCTTTCTGACCGATGCTGCCTCCTCCACCTCTGAGTCTTCCTCTGACTCAGCGGGAAGATGGAGGCCAGACAACATGGCACTTTCTTGGGTCCAATGCTGCCTCTTTACACATCCTTTGCATGAACTAATAGAGAGGACACTACGATTTCCAGATGATACCAGACTGAGTGGGATAGCTAGTGCTTTTGAAGACAGAATCAGGATTGAAGATAACAGGATGGAGAGCTGTGACAAAACTAACAAAATGAACTTCAACAAATGTAAAGTACTTCATTTGGGTAGGCAGAACCAGATGCTGCAATCCAGAGTGGGGTGACCCTGGCTTGACATGTGAAAAGGATCCAAGAGACCATAAGCTAAACACAAGTCAGCAGTGCGATGCAGTAGCAATAAAAGTTTAGTGTAAAAGTCAAGCAAAGTGCAGTGCCCAGATTATGAGAAGTAAAAGGGCCCCCTCTGTTCTGCTTAGGTGAGGCCTCCCCTGGAGTGCCCCATTTTGGGCATTGCAGTTTAAGAAGGATGTTGGCAAGCTGGAAGATGTCCAGAGGAGGAGGACAAAGAGGGGAAGGGGGCCTAGAGACCAAGTCCTGTGAGGAGGAAAGGCTGAAGGGGTTGGGTGTGTTAAAGTCTGGAGACCAAGAAAATTAGAGGTGGCAGGAGAGCCGCCTTCAACTCTTTGAAGGGCTGTCAGGTTGATGTGGGAGTAAATTTGTTTTCTTTTTCTCCCGTGGACAGAATCTGAATTAATGAGTTCAATATACAAGAAAACAGATTTCAGCTAAACATTTGGAAGAATTTCCTGGTGGTGCAAGCTGTTTAAGCCTCAGAAGGCAGAGGGCTCTCCTTGGTTAGAAGTGTTGTTAGGCAGAGGCTAAATGGCTACCCAGCAGGGATGCTCGTGATAATGGGCTTCCTGCACCTGCAGGGGATTGGACTAGATGACCTTTGAGATCCCTTCCAGCCCTAGGATTCTCTGGCTCTATAGGGCAGCTTCACATGCCCTCTCCCTGTCTCTTCTTCCATTTCTCCCGCCTCCAGTTTTCTTCTGACCTTGTGGTAGCTGGTGGGGAAGAAGATCCACTGGGGGTCTATGACGAGATGTGCCTGGCGCCAACACTGTTATCTTTTCGGCACCAGGTCAAGACTTTCCTCTTCTCCCAGGCATTTTAGCATGTGTTTTATATTGTTTTAAATGTTTAAATTGTATTTTAAATTGTTTTTTAAAAAGATGTATTTTAAATTGTATTTGTTTTTAGTTACTGTAAACCGCCTAGAGAGCTTAGGCTGTGGGGCGGTACACAAGTATAATAAATAAATATAAATAAATAATAAATATAAATTTAATAAATAAATTGGGGTGGAGAAACCTGTGCGTCTCCAGATGTTGTGGGGCTACAACCCGCACTAACCCTGACGATTGGCCATGCTAGCTGGGGTTAATGGGAGACGGAGTCCAGCAACATCTGGAGGGCCACCACTGCATTAAATAAACAAACTTCAACCCACCCCATCCGCAGTATGGGGAAACAGTCACCACTCTACCTGCTGTTGAGGTTTGCTGCAAGGGTTACTGAGATGATAGACTGGAAGTATACTGAACATTCAGAAACTGCTAGGCAAAGGCTAAATATTGTTATTAGGAATGTCACTTGATTTAAGGTCAATTAATCATAGGAAGACATGTAAAGGCTTACATTGTCAGTTGATGTTTCAGTTAAGCATATGGATACAGATCATAATTCTGAAGCAAGCACACATGTGCAAAATATTTACATATGCTACCTGATTAGGGACACCTTGTTAGCGGATACCCTCCCCCCCCATTTTTGTAAAATAAAAATATTTATTAAAACATTTTAATACTGCCTGTTGGCACTAACAAGAAGGCTGGAGCTGCAGCCTATACACACTTAATTGTGAATGTCCCATTGAACTCAACTGAGCTGACTTCTGACATGTATAGGATTGCACTGCTGTAAGAGTTGCAGTTCCAGTTTCTCTTATAGCCTTGCAAATCTCAATTCAGAGGCAGCAGAACAAAGTCTAGTCCCTGGGTGGCAGGGAAAGGAGGAGAGAGCTTCACTGCAGACACGGCTGCATTGCTGAGTCCCCCTACCATTTTAAAAGGCTGGATGGTGTGCATTCCACCTCAAGATGGGGTGGCAAGGCGGGAGGGGGGGAGAGAGGCAGGCAGCAGAGATGGGACTGGAAACTGACTCATGTCAAGCCCAGAGTGTTAGGTGGAGAAGAGCCCTGTCAGTTTCACCTCTGCAGGGAACCCAGCTAAAGGGCTCCTCCAGACCTGTTCATTCAGTATTCATCCTTACCTGCCTGGACAAAAAGCTTATGTGGTAATTAGACTATGTCTGGTCTTTACTGAGCACTCTTTCAGATTTGTTTATGGGGCAGTTCATGGCCCCAGGCTCTTTCAGGAGGAAGGACAGGATATAAATCAAACAAATAATGTTACAATGAGCATTCATCCTGATTTGCTTGCGGGGTGTTTAGACATCTTCCCATTGATCATTAATTCCTCTCGCACAATGCATTTCCATATCGCTTTCCCTACCATAAAAATGCATTTTTTAAAAAAGTGGATTTGTAGCACTGGGGTGACAGAGCACTTAAGTCCACTTTAAAAGTGCAAACCTAGATTTCTGGTATGTGTACTTGAATCCTTCCCCCAAAATAGTCATAGAATCATAGAATAGTAGAGTTGGAAGGGGCCTATAAGGCCATCAAGTCCAACCCCCTGCTCAATGTAGTGACAGTCTGGAGGCACCCAGAGTGCCAAAGACTGAGAGAGAGAGAGAATGTGAAAGGCACAGAGGGATTACTGATTTTTCAGCACCTGCTGGGATCACTCTCTGCAGTCTGAGAGGGGCACAGCATGGAGAGGACAAGATGTGTGTCTCATCATTCACGATTACACAGACAGCATCCAATAGGTGCCCAACACATGTGAGACCCTATTTCAGAAACTGCTTCCAGATCACAATAGCGCTGCTTTCTGAGGAAAGAACTGGATACCCCCAGGACCAAGATATTACAGTATCGGATGCCAGGGAAACAAGATATTCCTGCAACAGAAGTATGACTTTCAGAGGCACATCTGGATCCTGTGCAATGTGTCAGCAACAACCCTTGTTGTGCTATAAACTGACCGCCTGGCAAGGCTTCCCAGGTGACCTTTTAACTTGCCACATGGACGTGAACACACCACATCTGCCTGCTTCCCCCTCTGCCAAATTAAGCTCCTTGATATTACTCTGCCCTACCCCCCAAAAGATATTCAATAAAATAAAGTGCCCTCTGGTGCCAGCGCATGGGAAAAAATGCTGAGGGAGAGAGGCACATGAACATTTGCTTCAGGAAGCAGAGGCACATGGGGTCAACGCAAATCACCATTCGACGGGTAATTATTTGATCATTTCACTCAAATTAAACTTCTTTTGGCCTCTGAACAATAAACCTTTTCTTGATCCTTCTCAATTATCCAGTAAATTAAATATATAGAAACAGAAAGGGAAGGGTTTTTTTTTCCCTTCAAGGCTACCAAGAGAGAGACCCTGGACTATCCAAACGCAGGCATGTAAGACAAGAGCTTGGAGATAAGAAGCTGCGATAACAGCTAGAAAATAGCAACAGATTCAAACTTTCCCACCAGCCTGGAGATCAGGGGAAGCAGCGATTCAGCAGCACAACTGACAGCTTCTCCGTCCCCTCTCGCTTCCCTCTACATACCCATCAAGCCACAGAGGGAGACAGTGGGAGTGGGAGGCACACAGAGCTGGAATACTCCTGGGTCTTTGCACCACCTCATGTGAGAGAAGGAAGGAAGGATGGACGGGGGTGGGTGGGAGGGTTGCAAAGTTTTCCCCAAAAGGTACATTGGCAGGGCACTTGCTCCAGCAACTATGCCTGTTTTTGTAAGGAAGTCTTCCCTCGACAGAACCTGCAGCTCTCTGGCAGGGGAACATAATGAACACAAACACAGCTCTGCAGCAGAGATAGCAGGATAGGAAAGATATGCTCACACCCATAAGAGATAATGCAAGAGTCGGGGGGCGGGGGAAGGATTTCTCCCCTGCAGTCAACCGAGGTCATTCCCACCAGACAACAAAAAGGTTTTAAACAGGCAGGATGCTTTATGGGGGGGGGGGTGAGGCACACTTTGAAACCCATGAGGAAACGAGAGACCTCAGCACAGCCTACGATCTGGGTTTGCGATGGGTGGCCTTGGGCTAGTCTTTTTCTCTTTGTGACTG
This sequence comes from Rhineura floridana, assembly GCF_030035675.1. Classification (NCBI taxonomy): domain Eukaryota; kingdom Metazoa; phylum Chordata; class Lepidosauria; order Squamata; family Rhineuridae; genus Rhineura; species Rhineura floridana. The sequence goes on from NC_084492.1 coordinate 38,530,129, forward strand.
GCTAGCGGATAAAGAGTACTGGGGCTTGGAGTAAGAAACACAGGGTCAAAACCCTGCTTGGACAAGCAGTTCTTTGGGAAGTCTTGGGCAAGGTACTACCTCAGCCTATCCTACCTCACTGGGTTGTTGTGAAGATAAAATTTAAGATCTCCCTTGTTTGCTGCCCAGAACTCCTGAAGACGACTGGTGGGACATAAATGTGACTCCTACACGTACAACTCAGCTCTTCACCTGTGAAATGGGAATATCCATACCATACGTCATGGGGCTTTTGTGAGGATCAACTGTGTACCTGTGGAAGTCATGAATTCATTAGACATGATCTATAATAAGGGTGGAGGGGAATTAATGCACAAATCCAGCACCTGTAAGCTTTTGCTGCCTCTGAATAAATCTTTCCTCCCATAACAATGCAAAGCTACCAGAGTGATGCAGGACAGGACAGGGAGTTTGCTCACCTTGGGTAGGGGACCCCTGTAACTCTCCAACAGTCACTGCTGTTTCTGCCTGTGGTTTTTGATCTGACTTTGGCTTCAGAGAGTCACACCTTTGGCCCGTTGAGTTCAGTACTGTCTGACTGACAGCCCCTTTCCAGGGTTTCAGGCAGGGGGTATTCCCAGCTCTACCTGGTGACAGCATGGATTGAACCTGGGGACACCTGCATGGGAGGCAGCTGTTCTGTCATGGTCTGTCCCCTGAGGACCTGAGTCATCCCTGTGGACGGCATCAGCTAGGTGTGCAGTTCCCAAGACAGGTAAACGGAAATGGACTGCCTTCCAGTCGATCCCAAATTATGGCGACCCTATGAATAGGGTGTTTATTTATTTATTTATTTATTATTCATTTTATTTTATTACATTTTTAGACCGCCCTATAGCAATAAGCTCCCAGGTGTTCATGGTCAGTGGTATTCAGAGGGGGTTTACCATTGCCTTCTTCTGAGACTAGTCCTCCCCAGCTGGCCAGGGCCTGCTCAGCTTGCCACAGCTGCACAAGCCAGCCCCTTCCTTGTCTGCAACTGCCAGCTGGGGGGCAACCTGGCTCCTTGGGACTATGTAGATTGCTCACGGCTGCACAGGTGGCAGGGCACGTCATCCCTGAGCCACTTCCTGTGGGGGTGATCTTTAGCTGGCCCTTGACACCCAGGAGACACGAGCGGGGATTTGAACTCACAGACTCTGGATTCCCAGCCAGGCTCTTCTCCCCACTGTGCTATACCAGCTGTCAGACAGACAGGTAGGACCAGGCTTAAGGAGGTCTTACAAGTGAACACGAAAGCAGTCTGGAAGATGGAGGCAAGTTTTGCTGGTCCTATGCTGTGGAACACACTTCCAGCAGAGAGCCGGTAGGCACCCTTGCTTTTGATTTTCAGACATCTCTTGAAGACCTTTTTATGTAGACAGGCCTATCTAACTCTTAGCATTTTTTTGGTGGCATTTTATTGCACATACTGTTACACATTGCCATGTTATGTTCGATGAACTGGTGGTACATAAATATATAAATAAATAAATACAAATAAATCACCTTCTCACTCTGTACCCAATTTTTTTGGGGGGAGGGGAAGTAGACTTTCCAATCTGGTTCTAGACCAACAGATACAGAATGTTTTGCAGAGGTTCAAAGTGGGAATGACAGCAGATGTCCAACAAAATTCCTGGGCTATGCCACTGTTGCCTATAGGTGGCAGAGTCTACGTCTAAATGTTCCTCTAGGCACTAATCCACAAAAACTAGAAATAGTACCTTAGAACATTCCTCCCCATTGTGTTCATTGACAGGTTTTAAATACACACATTCGGATTTATGCCCTCCTCCTCCCCAGTAGAAGCATCCCAAAAGGGCTCATGCTATTTGGAGTTTGCCGAATGGGTGAACTCTTACTGCTGGTGTCTTGAAAAGGGAGGTTCAAGTGTAATTTAAAAAAAAACCTACAAGCCAACAATCTCTTTTTTTTTTTTTCAATAATTTTTATTCAGATTTTCATAAAACATACAAGACAAAATCATAAAACATTCAAAGACAAAAAACAAAATCAAAAATAGTTAAACAAAAAGAAAAAAAGAAAAAAAAAACAAAAATAAAAAATAAAGAGTAAAATATTGACTTCCCATTTGTCAAAGATCAAATCAGTTATAAGTCTATAATATATAACAATCCTGTCTCTTAAGTCATATTATAAAATCACTTTCCTCCAGTAGTTATCTTACTTAATCATCAAATCTCATAAACATTACTTTATTCTTTCCACAAAAAGTCAAAGAGAGGTTTCAATTCTTTAAGAAATATATCTATCAATTTTTTTTTCCAGATAAGCATATCGATTAATCCATCTCATTACTAATTATGATAATCTTATTGTCATAACCATAGTCAAAATAAACATTTCAATTAATCCATCACATCAGAATCTGTTAGGTTCAATAATTTCAGTAGCCATTGTTCTATTATCTCTATTAGTTCCATTTTCCATCTTCCATCTTCAGTAGTCTTGTTAAGTCCAGTAATTTCAATATCCAATCTTCCATTATCAGTATTCCATAATAATCTTGCTGTCAAAGCCATAGTCATATAGTAAGAGTCTGATGGGAATTACCTCTATCCCAAATATTTTCTTGCCATCCATTCTGAATAGGTTGCTGAAATACTGCTGTAAAATCATATCTCTGTTCTTTTTTTCAAAATACACTGGGTCATCTCTTAAAAGTTTTTCCATTGTCACATGGCTGCAGTTAATTCCATAGATTTTCTCTATATTGGGCTCCATCACATCATTCCAGTCCAGAAGATTATCCATGCCATTGATAACTTTATCTCTAGAATCTTCATTCATTTCTTCAGAGATAACATTGAGTTCCAAACAATAGATTTTATTTCTAAAGTCCATAGACTCCAAATCTTGTTCCTGTTCCACGTTGGTTCCAATCTCCGGGATCTCCTCTCTCACAGGGACCCCTATTCCAGTCTCCAGGGTCTCCTCTCTCACAGGGACCCCTGTTCCAATCTCCGGGGTCTCCTCTCTCACAGGGACCCCTTCCAGGGTCACCTCTCTCACAGGGACCCTTATATCTTTAATCTCCTGCTTCATTTTACTCAATTCAATTTTCGTTATCTCAATCTCATCCATTATTTTCTGAAACATAGTTATTTCCAGATTTTCAGCCACTTTCTTAATTGCCATTTTAAAAGAAAAATATAGGAAAACCACTTCTTATTTCAGCAACAATTGGGTTAATACTCCAAACTTGGTGACATCACAGTATAAACAGAGCAGACAGCCTTATCTCTCCAATAGTTAAGTAAACAAAATGCAGTTCCCAGGATCGAAACAATTAATGGCAATCGTCAAGAAACAGATTCGTCAAAATAAAATAGACCAAAAAGAGAGTAGTCTCAAAACAGTATAATATTTTTCAAAATAAAAATCTGGAATAGAAATCCCTCTTCTGTGTATATCTTTAGAATGCAAATCCAGGACAGCTTTTTGCAACAAAAACAGAGATAAGCTATTAATTAGTGCGTAGCAGAGAGAAGTTATGGCTCCCCAGTGAGATGTCAAAAACTGATCAATCTGGCAAATCTCTTTTAAACAGCAACAATTTAAGTCAAGTAAAAGAAAAATATAGAAAGAAGGGTGCTTGCCTGTTAGTGCGTTCTCTCTTAGAAGATAAGATGAACGTTCGCTTTTCCAGATAGAGCTTGTTGTTAAAAATCCATCCCACCTTCGTCGGCTGGACCTCGTCCCATAAATTAATGAGATCTGGTCGTCCCAACAAAAATAGGCTTTGAGGTTAATCTCTTCGTTTCTCCCTACCCGGGAGAAGTTTAATCAGTCAAAAAAAAAAGAAAAAACTGACTGATATATCTGAATAAGCTTCTTTTGAGGCAGGAGCCCGTCTCAAAAGCAGGCACAGGCTAAGTCACCCTTCCCGGAAGTCAACCACAAGCCAACAATCTCAACATCTGGACACACAGATCTAGGCTGATAAAAAGCCCCTTAATAAAGAAAAAAATACACAGTCACAGACATGGTGCCTTGCTCTACACTTGACAGAAAGCTCCACCCTTGGCCGAAAAACAAACGAAAGAAGGCAAATCGTTAGACTAAAAACCATTTAGACCAAACGAGTAGAACAGCCTTCCCAACCGAGTGTCCTCCCAGTGCTTCAGACTACAACTCCCATCAGCCCAGCCAGGTTGGGGAGAGGCTGAGCTGCATTCTCATCTCAAAACCCATGCTCTGCCAATTTGTTGGTAGGGATGTGCTAGAATTCCATTCAATTCGGATTTGGTACCAAATTTTCCTTTAACTCACATATTTTCCATCACTGTGGATAAGATTTTTATGTAGCGATTTTTGCAAAATGTCGATATTAAGAATAATTCTATCATTATTTCCTTCAAAATACTGATATTTCCTTTCAAAATATTGATATGAATATCAACATTTTTTGTCAGGGAGAAAAAAGGATCTGTAAAAGCAGTGTGAGCTTCAGTCGATACTGGCCTGTTAGGTCAACAGAACAGTTTCGAACTGGCACTGGCCAACAGATCCCATCCCTATTTCTTCGACAAGGCCTCCCTACACAGAGGAGACATAGTCCCAAGCAATGTCATCACAGACAGGCTCCTATCTGCACTGGGGGAAGATGGGTAAGTGAGCAGATAGCGGCAGATACCGCCAAAGAGGATGTTGGGCAGATAAAGTAGAGAAAAGAGCCCTCAGCCAGACACAAGCCACAGATAGAAGGCCCACACGGATGCCAAAATCACTAATCAGAAACCTACTGCCCATTGTGGGTTTCCCTTCCCTCTGGAAGCTAAGAAGCTGGTATGTGCGAGGCGGACAACAGGGCATTTTTCTTTTCTCATGCTAGTACAAGTTGGGGGTTAATCAATGGCATGGGCTGACATCAGACGCAGGGCAGTGAGTCTGAAGAAAGTAACGTCTTCACATCATGCACAATTTACAGTAATGCCTCAATCAACAAAGGAGATGCTTCCTGGACAGTACTTTTTTAACAGAAACTTTGGTACCAGAGGTAGGGATAACATGGAAGGAATAGGGATCGGTTCCTACACCACAAAAAAGAAGAGCAGTTCGACACAGTTCAGCAAACTTTTTATTCAAAACTGACAATCCGCATGTCTGAAATGAAACGACTAGGTCAGGGCAGCCTTGCATGCGGACCCCTTGAAGACTTCTTCCAAAATGCATCCAGGGATGCCTGCCTTGCCTTTGTCATTTATCATGGAGCATCTTGCTAGCAATCTAAAGCTTTGGGCACAGTTCTCCTCTCCTTACACTCGAGGAGGCAGGCAAGGGGCAGTCTGTGCTTGGTCTCTCTCTCTCTCTCTCTCTCTCTCTCTCTCTGCCATCCTCCCCTACATGCCAGCAGACATGTCTGCAGTAAACAGCACTTCCAGGGCACCCAAAGCACTGTTTGCTGCGGAGGCACCAGCGCCACCTGGCAAGGAGCGCCATTCCAGCCACACGTGAGTGAGCTGCCTCCAGCAGCAGCAATCCAGTAGACAAGGAGCCATATTCTGACTATGTCAGAGTGTGCACCCCCACCCACGCACCCAAAAAAGACTTTGTTAAAAGAAGCTTCTTTCCTGGAGGAACTATTAATGGAGGTATTACTGTATTTATGAAACTCACCCTCTTCCCCCACATTTCCTAACACAAAGGTGATGACAGTATACCTTACAAGATTGTTAAGTGTGTTACTGAAGCAAGACCCACGAAGCACCTTGAAAAAACAGCAAGCAGATTGTATTACTTGCTTGCTTGCTTGCTTGAAAGCTAAACTAACTAACTAACTAACTAACTAACTAACTAACTAACTAACTAACTAACTAACTAACTAACTAACTAACTAACTAACTAACTAACTAACTAACTAACTAACTAACTAACTAACTAACTGGATTTAACTAACACAGGGCAGCTAAATGCTAAATATGCTGATAATTTTATTTATTCATTATTTATACCACCACCACCCTTTGCCCACAGACCTCAAGACAGATCAAAACAAGAAACAATTGAAAACATTTTTTTAAAAAAAATTGCATTTTGTTGTCTGAGAATATTACACATCAAAGGACTAACAAGAAAACATGCATGTTCCTGTTGCTGCCTAAAAAGTAGGCAAACTTGGCGCCAACCAAATTTCCAAGGGAAATGCATTCCACAACTGGTGTGCTACAGCTGAGAAGGGTTGCTGTCAAGTTATCACTCCTGGGGATCAAGAGAGGGTTTGGATGTCTGAACGTCTTCACAGATTGCACACCTCGAAAGATAAGTTCTGGCCGAAAAGGTGGAGAGTAAGCTTTGAAACATGGAGATCCAATGCACTTGTTCTCTCTCTCTGTCGCCTTCAGTTTGGAGATCAGAAGCTAATGTGACAGGACAGCCGTGAGGCAGTGTCTAAACTGTTTGGCTAGACCCATACTTCTGACTAGGACAATGCCCCACACTAAGCCCCCCCCCGACTGCCGTGTTTTTCCAGGCGTTTTCTGCAACATGTCACTGATGCAGTAATAGTGCATTAAGTGGTCTATTTTTTGCTGGACCATCCACACATCATTCCGCTTTATTAGTTCTGCAATGCTTCCCCAATGCTACCGTGTTATTGCCGTCCGGAGGGGCACAATAACACAACAAAAGTGGAACAAAACAACAACCCTGGAACATTTGTGATCCAAAACAGGATTGTAGCAGGAAATTTGGGGCATGTACCTACTGCAGAGAAAGCAGAATGTCTGCCCTGAAAGTGGGAAACAGTACTGAAAGAGGGGTCGGATATAACCACCCCAATACCATCATGAGCACAAATCATCATGGATAATGGTTTTTTAAAAAAGACATTCAAAGGGGCCCTAACAAATGTTTGAAACTTGCATGTATTGGTGGCCCAAAGGAAAGTCTGAACCAGTTGAGGAAGCAACATGAACAAGTTACTGTTCCCTGCCTGTCACAATTTTAATGCCACCATTCATAGAATTTTAGCATTGAAAGGAAGGTTGGAAGTGATTTTGTAGTCCAGCCCTGTTGCTCATAACAACTACAGCATCCCTCACAGTTGGCCAATCAACCTCTGCAAAGGAGAGCTCACCACCTCCTGGGGCAAAGTCTGTTCTACTCTTAAACAAACAGCTCTGGCCACTAGGAAGTTTCTCTTAAAAGGTTTCAACAAAATCTATTTCTCTGCAATTTCCAAACACAGGTTCTACTCTTGATCTCTGGAACAACACAAGATGAATATAGGAACAGTTGGAAAACTGACATTATCGTCCATTACAGGGATTCCGGAACGCAGGAGAATAATCCCCAAAATCCCTTAAAATCCTGGGAGCATTGATTATCTCAGAATTTGAAATGGAGCAAATTGCTAGGGAGAAGCAAGAGGACAAAGTACTTTGGGGACAGAAAAGGAAAGAGAAAGACCCTGTATATCATATCATACAATCAGCCCAGCACCAGGACTAAAAAAAAAATATTATCCTTATTATTGCTATTTTATGGCATTTATTTGTCACTCACAACAAAAATGTCTCAAAGCAACTTACAGTGATAGAAAACGTACACGGCACAAAATTTAAATTGCATCCGAAAGATAAAAGCATATTCATTAAGGAACCAGTATGGGCTGGCTTCTAGCTCCTTTGCTCCCCATCCCTCCCCTGACACTTAAAAACTTGTCCAAAGATAAGTTTACTATCAGTCTGGTGCGAGCAGCTGATAAATGTGCAGGGAACGCCCAGCAGCAAAGCAGGACCGCTCTCTCTCTTTCTCTAATGAGGAGCCCTTCTCCATTGCTCCAAGATGATAAACTGAGACTGACCTTCCACATGGGTCTCCATAGCAACACAGGTGCCCTCTGAGCATTATATTCCTTCCACACGCCCCCAGTGATTAGAAATGCTAAGAACTGGGGCGGGGGAGAGGTAGAAGGCCAACCATTTCACCATTTCTCTTCCCACCTGGTTTTAATGCTTTGCCTAATTTAAAGACAACAGGAAGATTCACCCATGAAGTGTGTTTGATACAGGCCTCTAGTTCTTTCTGCCTCTGCAAAACAGATGAACTCTAGATTGCACTAATTCTCTGCACTTCTTTTTCCAAAACTTTTCCTAAAGGGGATATTTATAGCAGTTGGCTTTGCAGGCACTCCCCAAGAAGATACGCTTTTTAGGGAGGTGGGGAGAACAGAGCATCTAGTAAGTCCCAGGATTTTTTGGGAACAAGGCACGAGAGCTAAGAGTTTGCAGTGAAGGTAGGCCCGCCGTTTGAAGAAAGCACTGGCACCGTTTTGAAAGGAACAGCCAAAATCAAAGATTCCCTACAATCAATCAAAGGGGGCTTTTTCTCCCTCTTGTAACAAGAGAATGAATGAAGCTCAATGGTGGAAGATTTAGGACCAGGGTTTTGGGGTGGGGTGCATGGGGGAAGGATTACTTCGTCACACAGGACACAGTTAAAACTAGGAAATTCACAACCACAAGATGTAGTGATAGCCACCAACTTGGAAGGCTTTAAAAAGGGGATTAGACAAATTAATGGAGGAGAAGGCCATCCCTGGCTACTAGCCATGATGGCTACGATGCCTCAAGGGTCAGAGACAAGGCTGACTCTGAATACCAGCGGATGGGGAGCAACAGTGGAGAGAGGGCTACTGCTTTCACGCCCTGCTTGAGGACTTACCAGAAGCATCTGATTGGCTGCTGGAGAAAACAGGATGCTGGCCTAGACAGGCCTATGGTCTGATCTGGCAGAGACGCTCTTATATTCTGATGAATGATCAGGGAATTGCTCCAGTTCCAACAATGCCCTCCTTTGCCCACACAACCTGTACTACAGGAACTAATTCCCCAGTATGCAGTGCTGGGGGACAGGCTTAAAGGGGGCCAAAGAGAGTTAGCACACACTGTGAATATTTACTACATAAAACGTGCCTCTTATCCTTTCACCACCATGTATGTTTCACTCCAACTAGGAGGTTAAGAGGATGACACCCACACCCACATTGTTCTTTCAAAGCATTATGCTTAGAGGTGATGAAGGAATTTTAATCCATGCAAGGATTGCCTCCCATATAAAATTAGTGGACGTACCACATGCATTTTTACATGTGGCACACTCATAACATGTAACAGGAGCACACACCCTTTTTAAAAATTAAAAGAAAACCTGCCATTTATTGTTTTTATTATTACAATTATAACCCAACTTTTCTTCAAGGAGGTAAAAGTGGTGTACATGGTTCTCCTCCTCCTCATTTTATCCTCACAACAACCCTGTGAGGTAGATTAGGCTAAGAGACCATGACTGGCCCAAAGTTACCCAATAAACTTCATGGCCAAGTGGGGATTTGAACCCTGATCTCCCAGGTCCGAGTCCAACACTCTAAACGCAACACCATACTGTTTTTCCTGTCTGAGCATGGCTTTCATTGCTACTCTGTGCATTTATCTGTTTTTAGCCTCCTAGCTTAGAGCTACCTGATGAGCCTTCATAGCAGGGATTGAACCTGATCATTCTGCATGTCAAGCAGATGCTCTGGCACTGAGCTACAGCCCTTTCCCAACTTGTCCTTTGCCTCGGCCAGCAAAATGTCATGGGATGCCTCTGATGCCCCACCCCATTATTTTTAAAAAAGAAAGCCAATTACCTCCACCCCCAATCTGAGGCTTTCCATTTCCAAGAACCCACAAACCACAACAAGGCACACAGGTTGGCACATTTGACTACTACCTGCTATGGATTGCCGAAATGATGAGCTCAAATGGGCACTGTTTTGCAATTTGCTTAGATGATTTATCTACCACCCTTTGCACGAGTCACAGGGCAGTTTGCAACAATGTGAAATAAGATAAAAAGAGTCCACAGAATCCATAAAATAACACAGTCCTTAAAATACATAACAACTTTTGACAACTAACCAAATGGCAGTTTACTAACAGCAGCAGCAGACAATCTGTTTATCTACTCAGCTCTCTCCTCCCAATGCTTGAAAAAGGTGTGCCTGAACCAGTCACCCAAAACTATAGAGAGATTTTGACAGATGCATTTCATTAAGGAGGGAGCTCCATATGCAAGGAGCCACCACTGAGAAGACTCTTCCCCAGGCCCCCACGCCACTTTTTTTAAAAAAAAAACCTGCATCCCAGCCTGCCAGAAAATGTGGGTGCAGACAAAATAGTTTCAGATACACAAGAAAAGAGAGCTTTAAAAAAAAAAAAAGTATTGTTCCATTTATAACCCGCCTTTCCTCCAAGAACCTCAGGGTGGTGTACATGGTCCTTCTCCTCATTTTATCCTCACAACAACCCTGTGATATAGGTTAGGCTAAGAGACAATGACTGGCCCAAAGTCACCCAGTGAGCTTCATGGCCAAGTGGAGACTTGAACCCTAGTCTCCCAGTCCTAGTCCAACATTCTAACCAGTACAGCACACAGGTTCTCCTTTCACCGCTACTCTGTTCTTTTGCCTACTTTTAGCCTCCTAGTGTAGAGCCTCCCTGGAGATCTAGGGAGAGACCCCCTCCTCAGGAGGTGTTTAGTCCTGCTGCCCCAGTTGCAGGATCTTCCCTGAGCTGAATACAGTGGGGTTCTGGAGTCGCAGGTCTTTTGAACTCTGGTTTCCCAGATTCTAGTCCAACACTCTAACCACTATATCACAGTATAAACATTGCTCCCTTTGTTTTTATTTTTGTTTTTAAATGCTTGCTTTTTGTAAGTTACTTTGCGTTTTGCTTTTCTGGGAGAGGGGAGGAGCAAATAATAAACACAATAAAAAAAAATAACTAAACAAGTAAGTGACTAAGTGTATTATGGCTAGACAAACACTACAAGCTTATGCCCCGAGGCTAATCCCTATTCCTGTGTACATGTGGTAAATGAAGAACCACGTATCTTTTCCACATATGAAAGGACACACCAATGATGCTAGTTTTGCAGCATGCAAGGCTACCTTCAGCGACTGTGGGTGGCTTGTAAGTAAGAAATCTACTCTCATTGGTCAAGGGCGAGAAGGTAGATCAGGATGGCTCAGTGGTGTAGCACATCTTGGCCTACAGAAGTTTCCAGGTTCAATCCCTGGCATCTCCAGGTGGGGCTGGGAGAGGCTCCCTGCCTGAATAACTCGGGGAGCCCCTGCCAGTCAGTGCAGGCATACTGAACTAGATGGACCACTGGCATAACTCATGTATAACTCAGTATAAGGCAGCTTCCTGTTCCTAAGAGATGTCTCAGTAATTTGCAGCCAAAAGTTCCCAAATCTCAATTGTCCATCAACAACTGTAAGAAAATGGCTTTTTCAAACAAAGAAAATTAACCAGGACTGGACTTTTGTGTGAAAGGACTGCAAGCTCAGTTCAGTTCTGACACTGAAAAAAACTTCGAGTTCAGAATACGCACAGAGGCACCTTCTTCTTTAATTCTAACTGTATGTCTGGGTGGGGGATCTTGGGGTTTGAGTTAACAAACACAACAGATCAGACCAGCCTGACGTCCGCCCACCCCTCTTCTAGATAAGTACATGGTGAAAGGGAAGGGGGGCTTTGCCTTTAAAACCATACTTTTTTTAAAAAAAAAGGACACAATTATTTCTGACATTTTAAACGGGGAGGGGGAAATCCACAGTTCATACTGACTGACGAGATGGACTTGGGGCTCATATTCAAGTGAAAGATTTCAAAACCGACTTCCTCACCTCTCCATGATCAGGCATCCAGAATACCATGTCTTCAATTCTGCGCTGTGGCATACAAGGACTCTGCCAAACATGGGGAAGGGCCATAGCTCAGTGGCAGAGCATCTTCTTTGCACGCAGAAGGTCCCCACTGGCATCTCCAGGAAGGGCTAGTAAAGATTCCCTGACTGAAATCCTGGAGGGCTGCTGTCTGTCAGTGCTGATGATATGGAGCTAAGATGGACCGATGGGCTGTCTTGGAAAACAGCTTCCTTTGTGGGGCAGCAGAACGGCCTTTGGGTGCCGGCACTAATTCCTGATATTTACTCTCGGCTCAGTGTATCCAAGAAGCAAGGGAGAGAAACCTAGCAGAACATTTTCTTAAAAACCATTTCAAAGACACCCTTGGCAACAAGATGGCCGCCCAGAGGTCAAGAGAGGATCTGGCCTTTTTTGGATTTTTCTTCAACACCCCCCTCCCTCCCTCCCTCCCTCCCCTGTTCCCCAAATCTCTTGGGGAAGAAAAGAGAAGAGGGGGCTAAGCAAGGAGGAGGAGGAGGAGGAGGAGGAGAGTCACAGCCTGAGAAAAAACAGCCCTCCTGCTGCTATCAGGGAGATTGGTTTCAGACAGAGCTTCCCTCTCTGCCAAGTCCATATCCTATCTGAGGCGGGTGCAGTTACTTAACATTCATCACGGACTGAACTCTGTAACTTTATCAGTTCTGGAGTATGGCGCCATCTCAGGAGCCGGCCATTCTCGGCTCTCAGATAGGCCTGATAAACCTCTGATAGATTACAAAAGATTGTTTCACTTCAGGGGACACGATTACTAATACTAATAGTGTGTGAGAGAGAGGGAGACAGAGAGAGAGAGAGAGAGAGAGAAACTCACATCATATCAAGCGAAGAAGGGGGGCAGAGAGAGAGAGAGTAGGGAAGAAGAGAAATAATGAGAAAGAAAATACGAGGGCAATAGCAATGAAGTGACTTTACGTTTCAGATGGGGGCCGATAACGGACTGATAGATTTTAAGAGAGGGGAAAGATTCTAATAGAGCTATCCCCAGTCCTCAGACACATCAGATGGATAGGAACAGATTGCTTTGCAAAAAAAAAAAGAGGAGGCGACTTCTAATGCAACGCTGAGGCTTTCATCTGATAGGAGTAGGAGAAAGGGAGTCTGGAACAGGGAAGGAATCAGGGGGCTGCAGTGGAGGAGGAAGAGGGGGCAGTGAAGAGAGAAGAGATGTACCCTCAAATAATCCCTCTATTGCCCAATATTGCAAATGTGAAATCAAATTTGTAAAAGCTCTGTGGGAAAAGATTGCACTTCAACACCACCACATGTAATAATAAATAAACGAATATTTTGCATGTGCATTGCCATTTAAAATAGTTTTATATGGATTTATCTCACTAACAGGGCCAAGAGTGCTGTCAAGGATGGCTTCTACACAAAATGGGTCTCTTTGAAACAACCCAGTTTCCTGGATTGACTATAATAAACAAATAGAACATTCTGTGTAATAAGGGCCACATTCACACCAGACATTTATTCCGCTTTTATCCACTTTAAACACTCATGGCTTTCCCCAAAGAATCCTGGGAAGTATAGTTTGTGAAGGGTGCTGAGAGCTGTTAGGAGACACCCTATTCCCCTCACACAGCTACAGTTTGCCAGAGTGGTTTTATAGTCATTTCCTCTTCTCAGAAAACTCTGAGAACTGTAGCTCTGTGAGGGGAATAGGAGTCTCCTCTCTGCACCCTTCACAAACTACCCTTCCCAGGATTCTTTGGGGGAATCCATGATAGTTTAAAGTGGAATAATAGTGGAATAAATAGTGTGAATGTAGCCAAGGTAAAGCAGCCACCCAATGCAAGTGTAAGGGGGAAGGCAGTTTACTAGTAATTAGGCGCAATATCTTGCTCCATATACTATGCAGAACTGACACTGCCGAGGAAATGGTATATAATACAGTTCTCCCTAACTTGCCGCCCTTGAGAGGTTTTGGACATCATCCTTGCCCCTTGGCTATGCTGTCTGGGGCTGAAGCGAGTCATAGTCCAAAAAGTCTGGAGGGCAGTGGGCTGCAGAAGGCTGGTCTAAATAAGAAGAATCCCCCTTCCTGAACTAGAGTAGCAAAAACTGTATGAGATTAGCATAAAGTTTTGATGATATATACACACAGAAAATTTATATACCACTTGATTGTAACAAACCTCTCAGCGGTTTGTAAGAAATATTACAATTATCAATAAAAAGTTAAAAACATTTAAAGAACAATAACAATCAGTAGTAAACTAAAAATAGATTGAAACACAACAACATCTATGTTCCTGGACTGGCTTGCCTAAACAGAAACATTTGAAACAGGCACCAACAAGAATATGTCGAAAGCACCTGCCTTGTCAATAGGCAAGGAATTCCAAAGTAGAGGTGCTGTTGCACTAAAAGAAATGATTATTTACAAGTGTGGAACGAGTATCATGTGGCAGCTATAACAGTGCCCATTCTGCAGATCCAAGTGCTCAAGTGGGCACATATGGGGTAAGGTGGTCACGGAAGTAAACTGGTCCCAAGCTGTTAAGGGACTTTATATACCAATAGCAACACCTTGAACCTGGCCTGGTAACAAATCAGCAACCAGTGCAGATCCCTGAGCCAAGGTGTTATATGCTGACAGGGTCTCCTTCCTGCCAGCAACCATGCTGCGGCACACTGCATTAACTACATTTTCCAGGGCAAGGGAAGCCCCATATAGCGTGCTCTCCCGGTCCAGGAATGGTCACAGCTGTCATACCAGGTGCAGCTGGTAAAAGGTCATTTATTAAAAAATAACCGCATTTTCCAGTTGGTTCTATGGGACAAGCGGGCAACCAAAAGGGTGTCAGCAATCGTCCTGGCACAACTTCTTTCCCATCATTTCCATTCAAGCTATTGAAGAGACATGCACAAGCAAGGGGAACATCAGACCAAAAAATGGAGAGAAACGAAAGAGCAACTTATGGATCAACATCAACACAAAGAGCATCTGATCTTTGGACTGCTGATAAAGAGCACCATGTCTGCAACTGAAGCATTAGAGGTGTGGGTGGGCAAGAGGACAGAGGTCCACACCCAGAGAGGGAAAGATCTGGATCTGTAGGCAGGCAGCCTCCTGACCCCCAGCAGACAGGAAGCAGAAGTCTCCCTAATAATTATCTGTATAAGCACCATTCCCTATGAGAACAGAAGGGATCCTCCTCAGGCCTGCTGATGCACCCACTCTGGAACCATCTCCATGTGGCTGCAGAGTGCTTACAAGGGAGGCTCACCTACATTTGTCAGTTCTATCCAGGTTTCCCCAAACAGGTGCCCTCCAGATTCCTGTCCATTTGGCTGTGGCGGTATAGGAATTGTAGACCAAAACAGCAGGAGGACACCTGGTTAGGGAAGGCTGTTTGAATCCCAACATCCTGGATCACTTGTGGCAAAGGTCACAACACTTCCAGGTTGGACAGCAAATGCACTAGCCATGATGGAACATGTTCAGCACAGACACTCCACAATGTCTTCTGCTTCTGGTTTTTGGAGAGGATATAACCCTGCACCTCTTCTCTCTGTGGTGAATATGGATAGTTGAAACAGCAGCACAGACAGGACCCTACTCACTCTATGTCAGCCTTTGCCAACCTGGTACTCTCCCGATGTGCTGGCCTGCAACTCCCATCAGCCCCAGCCAATGCAGCGGGCACCAGTTGGCAAAGGCTGCCTTCACCCTCCCGCCAGATGCATCAGAGGGAAATCCAAACTCAGGAGTGAAAGTAACCTCCTGCGCAGAGTATATCTCATAGATGACCACCCTCAAAAACAGCCAGAATGAGACCATTATTATTACATGTGCAAAAAGTACATTTCACAAACCAGGCAGTGACTAACTTGTGTTTGAGACTGAGAATGCCCTCACTATGAAGTTGGAACCCATCACAACACCCAGTGTGTTTGCAAAATCCACATTTTATTGCATTCACACATTAAGACTATCCAGTCTACACTTTAAAAAACACCTCAAGTGCATGCCTAGAAATGTTGCTGGAAAAGACCCTGTTGGGCATCATGCAAACGTCACGTAAAAGAGAGAGGCCCCGATTTACTCTTTAACACTGTCCACACAGGGCCTTAAAGCACAGCCCTCAAGAGGTCATGCCGGGCCGGGAGGGGGGGGGAGGAATTCTCCATCAAAAGTGCTTCTGAGTTTGGGGGAAATAGTTCTTCGAAAGGTGTGAAAAAGAAACAGTTCTGTTCCTTTGTGGTTTCCTCAGGTGGTGGTGAGAAGAAAATAACACCAGATGTAGCCCACAGGACTGGGGCATTACATTAGCCACATGGTGGCGGAGAGAGTGTTTGGGGGCGTTCAATGGCCCCTCTGCTCTTTATGCGAAGCCTCTTAAGAATTTCTTGCTTAGTGCAGCCAATATCTCCTCAAAAAGAAATCCAACTAGCCCTGTCTTTTCTGCCCACCTTCCTTTAAGACATGGGTGGGGCAACATTTTCACCCTGAGGGCCACATTCCTTTCTGGGCAACCTTCCAAGGGCCATGTGCCAGTGGCTGATGAGGTCAGAGGCAAAAGTGGCCAGAATAATGAATGTAAATTTTATCTTGTACAGTCAGCTAGTTTCTACACACAGACACCCTTTTATCCTCCGTCCAAGCAAACAAGAAACATTATCAGAGTTCAAGGGCACATTGCAGCCAAAGCAAAAACACTCAGGGTGTGAAGGAGGGCCCGTGTGAAGTGTGGCTTCGGGAGAGTTCCAAGGGCCAGATGGAGAGGCCTGGAGGGCCGCTTTCATGTTCTCCATCCCTGCTTCAAGGGATGCTAACGAATGGCTAGCATGCCTTGACAAAAAACAAATTGGACAGACGCACACACCAGTCAAAGGCTCCTGTGATTCCAAAACATTTACCCCTAGAGGAGGTTCCCTACTGTGCCTCTAGCATTGTTCTAACCCTTGCTCCTTCCAACCTCACACTCGCATAGATACAAGGAATAGACTCTGAAGCCAAGCCATTCTTATTCTTTCACACAAACAACCACAAAGTGTAGAAGTGAAACATTAATTTAATGGCAGGACTTCCGTGATTCCTTGGGGGAAGCCATGGCTGTTTAAAGTAGTATGATCCTGCTTTGAAATATATAGCGCAGATGGAGCTTAGTAGCCATGAGCAGCCTTACCCTCCATGTGTCTAATCCCTGTTTGAAGTCATCACTGCCTTCCTGTGGGAGCAAATTTCCTAGTTCAGCTAAGTGCTGAGTGAAGAAGTCCCGCCATCCAGCTTCATTGGATTTATTTATTACATTTATACCCCGCCGTTCTTTTCATGATCGAAACCCAAGGCGGCTTACATATGGTTCCCAGGCGGTCTCCCATCCAGGCAATGACCAGACCTGACCCTGCTAAGCTTCAGCTGGGAGCTGGCCTCATGTACCTTCAGACGATAGCCTGGGACCATTGGTCCATCTAGCACATGGACTGGCAGAGGCTCTCGCTGGCAGGGGTGTCTTTCACAACTCTACCTGGATATACCGGTATACTGGATATACTGGTGTTCTACCACTGAGCCATGGCAGAATACACCACTGAAGAAAATAAGCCCCCCCGGAAAAAAAATCACACAAACTGTGAAAAAAGAGAAGGTCGTCAGTAAGCTACAATATCATCGTGTTTGGGCCTCTCCAGACTGGTGGGTTTTTCTGTGGGTGCATTCGGCAATATGTTATTGACACAATAAACAGTGCATTAGTGGTGGATTTATACTGGCCTGTCCACACATCATTCCACTTTATTAGTTGTGATGCCTCCTAAATGATACTGCATTATTGCCGCCTGGAGGGGCACTCTTGCGCTATAGCACAACAAAAGCGAGACAAAAAACAACACTGAAACATTTGTGGTATGGAAATTTACAGGATTTCTAGAGGAAACTATGGGATATGCACCTATTGCAAATGAAGCAGCATGTCCCCCCCCCAAAAAAAACTTTTGCAGGCACAAACAGTATTGAAAGCAGGGCTGTGTAGACCCCCGCCACACACACAATAACATCATGAATGCAAAACATGATGAATACACTCACAAAAAAGGACACCTGGAGGGCCCCTCTATCTCCTTTTCAACATCCATTCGTCTCAAGCCTTTATATCAGCAGGGCTTGCACAGAGTGAAGGAGCAAGCCCTTGTTACCAATCTATTAGAGCACTAGCCCAATTTGCTCAAAATAATTTCCCCTTGCTATATCTTGCACAGTGGCCCTAGACTGGAAGGACCCCTCCCCTTTGAGAAAGCCCTCCCATTCCAGATCTTATTACCCGACCAAAAAAGAAAAAAAAAGCCAGCTATTTTATTCTCATGAGCAGAAGTTCCTTCCCCCAGTAGTGTTTTTTTTGGGGGGGGGGAGGGTTGTTCCCGGGGTTGTGTTTTGACTTCATTTGCAAAAAAGTAAAATAAAATAATGTGCAATTTTAATTTAATGGTAACATTTTATCACCAGTTCCATGAATTATCAAGGCACCGGGGTTTGTGTGTTTTCTGTTCTTGGCATTTTGGTAGAGTGAGATAAGAGTAAAAAACAACAGAGCTGCTCAGAGAGTGAAAAAGGGAGATAGATAACACAGATATCAACTCCTACACAAAACAGCCCTGGACTTATCTCTGCTTTTTATCACAGTTCCTTTAAAAAAAATAATAAAGAAAAGAGAACAGCCCAACTGGAATGGGGGCAAGCACATTGGAAATGAACTTTATACAGCTTGGTCTTTAGTTAGAAAATTTAGAGGGAAGAAAACTTGAGATGTGAAAGAGAGATATCTTCAAAGGTCAATAAACCCAGAACACTTAAGAACTAACGCTTATTTTGCATGCAAAAGGTTATTATTTATGGATTTCAGAGACTTACCCTCTCCTTAATTGCCCCCCCCAATGTAGTGAAGGAACACCTGCAAAGCAAATTTAGGTGTCAGAGTAGAAATGAAGGAGAGTTATATCTTTAGTCAGCCACGCAAATAAGAACTGAACACTTACCAGCCCACATTCATGGATCAGCTTGCTACAACAGGGGTTTGCTGGGAAGCTATTCCTCCAGAACAAACAGGAGAGTCAGAGTTGCTGCAGTGGTTAGAGCAGCCTTTCCCAACCAGTGTGCCTCCAGATGTTGATGGACCACAACTCCCATCTTTCCTAACCATTGGCAATGCTGGCTGTGGCTGATGGGAGTTGTGGTCCAACAACATCTGGAGGCACACTGGTTGGGAAAGGCTGGGTTAGAGTGTCAGCCTGGGACCTGGAAGACCAGGATTCAAGTCTCAACTCAGTCATAAATCTCAATGGGTGACCTTGGACCAATCACTGACTCTCAGCCTGACCAACCTTACAAGATTGTTTTGAAGGTAAAATGGGGAGGAGAACCATGTAAGCCACTTTGAGCTCTTTGGAGCAAAAGTGGGATATAAATGTAAAAAAACTGCTACTCAAACTGGTAGAATGGGCTAACTACAAAGCTGTTTGTAAGCCATTCATTAAAAAAAAACAAAAAAAACAGGACACTTACAAGAGTGGTGAAAACAGTGGTGGCTCTAGGTCAGGGGGGCAGTGGAATCCACTCTGGGTTTTAGTTGAAACTTTCAAGAAATTGTCCAAATGCACCTTGGACAGCTTCTTGAAAGTTTGGACTAAAACCTGGAGTGGATTCCACTGTCCCCCGACATGGAGCTACCAGCCATCACTGGGTGAAAAGGGCGAAATTATTCCCATCCTCCCAAAGAGCTGTTAAAAGAGCAATTCCACAAAGCCTCTTAAGAATTCTAGAAAGGGGAATGCAATGTTTGATGGGGTTGTTTTAATTGCATAGTAACACAGGAGTGTAAATGAAGACCTTATCCCTAATTCCAGACTCAGGTGTGGATACACATGGCTAAATGACTCTTTGTACATGCTCAGACACTCTCGCACATTTACAAGGGTTCTGTGTGCCACAAATGTTCAAATCAAAATGAAATGGACTGCCTTCAAGTCGATCCTGACTTATGGCTACCCTATTAATAGGGTTTTCATGGTAAGCAGTATTCAGAGGGGGTTTACCATTGCCTCCCTCTGAGGCTAGTCCTCCCCAGCTGGCTAGGGCCTGCTCAGCTTGCCACAGCTGCACAAGCCTTGTCTGCCACTGCCAGCTGGGGGGCAACTGGGCTCCTTGGGACTCTGCCGCTTGCCCACGGCTGCACAGGGGGCAGGGCACGTCACCCCTGAGCCACTCCCTGTGGAGTGAACTTTAGCTGGCCCTTTACACCCAGGAGACACGAGCGGGGATCTGAACTCACAGACTCTGGACTCCCAACCAGGCTCTCCTCCCCACTGGGCTAGACCAGCTGTATGTTCAAATCAAAGCTCTGCTGATTTATCACTTCTAACCAAATCCTGGACGCTCTCATACTAATGCATTAAAATAAGGTGGAGGAAAACAGATCTCTACCCCATGCTATGCTTTAGACCACACACTGCAGTGGAGGGTGTGTGTGTGTGTCTGTGTCAACCTGATTTAGGGGCAAATTCCAAGCCTAGAGATCAGGAAGCTAGATCACTCTCCTGGGCACAAGGACAAATCTGCTAAGCTGAAAATGGGGGGGAGGGAATCTCCTGACATAAACCCCACATCATCACAACTGCACCTCATGTCTCTGTCTGTGGCAGTTCCTAAGCTGCCCGCCCTCCTCCCAAGAAAGCAGAAGGAAGCTTCATGAGATCTTAAAAAGGCAGAGGGGAAAGTATGCATAGTCCCCTTTTTTATGGCTGGCCCTGTGTTCTGCTCCCTTTCTGCAACCTAGAAAATTGCCCTTCCCGGGAGAAAAGGATGGAAACCTATTTCCATACAACCCAACACTCAAGGCAACTCTGAACATCATAGATACTCTATGAGAGAAAGAGAAAGTACCATGGGTCTGCACGTGTCCATCAGTGCAAGGGTGCATGCTGTGGGCATTGCGTGGGTGGGCAGCGTGCGATGCACACACACCCACAGCTGGCATGACGTCCTCTGAGGGGGGGACCAACCTTGAATGCAGCCCCTGGGCCAAAAATGACAAAGGGGGCCTGGACCTAATATTAGCCTTCTCTTTTGCAGGACCATTGCTGCCCACAAAAGAGGGTGTTTGGAGAGGAGTCTTAGGTGAGAGTAGCCTTACCTTAAAATGCTAGGAGGTTGAAGATCATGCTTTTAAGGTGGCACTTTTGGAGGCAAAAGCTATCAAGGAGGGAGAGGTTTCCAGCAGGGGTGTAGTCGTCTGGGGTCTTAGACCCCTTACTTTTTTGGGAGCAGGGTCCCAATGTTCCCAGCATCCTACAAGCCAATCAGCATGAAAGGGAAGCATAGTGGTCACTGAGAAGAGTCTTCCAACATGCTTCCTTCTCCTTTCCTGCTGATTGGAGCCTAGTGATGTAAAGTTTCTGGAAATTTTGAAGCCATGGAAAAAACCTGGGGGGGGTTGTGGTTTTTTTCCAGAAAAAATGGAAATTTTCAGAAAAATTGAAAAATGCATATATTAGCACTTTTTACAAATTGAAAGTCACTTTGTTACTTCAGGAACATCAAAGTAATTATGTACAAGTTGGTTTGGCATAAAATTATCACATTTGGTATATTAAAAGAACATTTTATTCAAACAATTATTACAAGTTGAATTTCATTTTTTTGAATTTTTACTTTTTTTTTGTAACAAATGGATCTACAAGATCCTGAACTGTAAGGAACCTCTTTTGTGTTGCCATTTTATGAGGAGCAGGCAAAAAACAATTTTTAAAAAACAGAAGAAACCATCAACATTAATAACAAAGAAAATTATTTATGTCTCTGCTAGTCCTCCACAGTGTCAAGCAGACATAAAGCATCCATTCCCATAAAAAGAACTGAGAAAAAAAGGGGGGGGGGCAAGATTCAATGAAACAGTTTATTCATCATGCTAAAATAAAACATTCCATAATCCATTTTTTCTTCATTTTTTCCAATTTTTCGAAAAAACAAAAAAGGCTTTGGGGGGAAAACAGGAAAAAACAGTTTTTTTCTGAATTTTTCTGGTTTTTCCCCAGGTCTTCATATCTCTATTGGAGCCAGAGTGAAAAGAGGCAAGTCAGCCACTAAGAAGACTCTTCTCAGTAGCTAATACTCTCCCCTTTCATGCTTATTGGCTCCTAGTGGCATCTGTTGTTGTGGCAGAAGCCTTCAATCAGGATCTCATTCTCAGCCCAGCAAAGGGGAGGATGGGAGGTGGCGCGGCTGTGGCTATCATGAAGGGACCTGGCATTTCTGAATTTGGCACGGCTCTCCTGGCTGAAGGTATTATATGAGTGGAAAGGGTTCAGGATCACTAACTATGCAATAGTAACAATAGTCCATATGAATGTCTGAGAGTGCTCAAAGCATGTCACATTCTTCTGCTGTAATTGTTAAACAACCCTGTAAGACCAGGACTATTTATTACCCACATGTGGCAGATGGGAGGCGGAGACGGAGTCCACCTGGCGAGTTCACCACGACAGAAGCAAGATTTGAACCCAAGACATTTTGCTTACTCCCTCAGCCACAATGCTACCCCAGATCTTTTCCTTACAAACAAAAATGTAGGGTGTCCCCATGAGACACCTTTACAAAGGATGGTGAAGTACACCCATTTCCTTGCCAGAGGAGTTGGAACATCAGTCCAGGGAAAATTATGTTTTCTGTGTTTCATTTTAATTGCTTCCTGTGCCCAGAGGCCACAAAAGTCATCTGAATACACACAAACCTGCAATAAAAAACCCCTCTTTCACTGGGCACTTTGGCACAAAAGCATCTTCTCTGACATGATCCTAAAATCCCCACCCACCCTCTCCTCTGAGACACACAGATGCAAAACTGATGCCTCAAGGTTGCTCCAGCAAACAATAAAATAAAATAAAATGGACAAAACCCTCCAAGTAATCCCATTCACCTCCTTTGCAGCCCCATTGCTTAAAATGGCAACAGACTCAACACATGCTTGCAAAGCTTTTAATTGTCTGGCTGCAACGTATTTCAGAGAGTGCCGGAAAGAGCCAGGCCTTTATATAGTTGAAACATGGGGCAGAACACTGGAAATAGGATTGGGGGGGATGGACTCAAGGCCTTCTCTCTCTCCACTCCCCACCGCTCTTTCCTCCCCCCTCCCTCACACTCCCTTCCCTACCTTCTTTTTTGAAAAACATAATTTATCTGTGTATTATCAAGAAATCCAGACACTTTAATCAGTGAGCTATGAAGTCAGTATTTCCATTCTTATCTAGTGGAGGAGTGGAAATGGAGAGGAGATAGGCAGCTCCAGAGCCGGCCCATGGTGGGGAATGTTAATGGGAGAAGAGGCTGAGCGATTGGCTACTGAGCTTTGGCTATCGCGACCATTATCAAGCCCTTATCAGTTCAACCATCAGTGGCACAGTAATGGGGCCAGTTCAACTTCCCGCATTATCATATCCGCTGAAACCTGCATGAGAGGCCTCAGCTGGGAGACAGAGGAGAGTGAGCAAGCGACTGAACTCCACATTGAAAGAAAGAGAGAAAGAAGGGAGGGAGGGAGGAATAGGGGCTATTTGGGGGAGGCAGCATGAGAAAAATGCCAGATGAATCAATCCAATCGCAAAAGCAAAAGGCAATGCATGGAGTGTGGCTGGCTGTTCTATTTCCCTTTCCTGAACGGGGCAAAATCCAGAGCCACCTTTGGCAGAGCCTCCTTTCTCCGTAGGATGGCACATATCAGAGACCTGTGCTGCCCCCAAAATCTGCTGGCTTGCCAATTCAGAGGTTCCAAGGGAACACCAAGGACTCTGCTGCTACTGTCGTCACAGCTGCTAGGGGTACAGGCCCCCAGAACAAGAAGAACCCAAATCCAGGCAATCCCAGAGCACAGATGGCCGTTTCCACCACCACCCAATCCAAAACCCTTCTCACACTGCCAGCACCCAGCTCTGAGGCTCCTGTTTGCAGCTTGATTTCCAGAAAAGGCCTATGCCAGGGGTAGCCAATGTGGTGCCCTCTGGATGTTGCTGGACTCCAACAGCCATCAGCTCCCCCCCAGCCAGCAGGGCCAATGGTCAGGGATGGTGGGAACTAGAGTCCAGCAACATGTAGGTTACCCTTGGCCTATGCATCCCAGGTGGCTAAGCAGCAATTCATGGACTGTCAGGATCCCTCTGCTAAGTTCATTCTTCTTCTTAATTTGCACCATCCCCATTAATTGGCAGAGGCCTTCCTGGACAGGAGATGTTCCAATAAGAAGTAGAACCTCCGGCATATTAATCCAGCACTGAAGTACAGCAGAGTTGGAAAACAAATGCTCACTTGGTTGGGTGCACATGGCAAGTCATTGCTATACAAGAGTAGGGTTCCCTCCGTCTTTTTAGTCCAAAAACCAGATATATATCAGCCTCTGCCAACCTGGTGCCCTCCAGCTGTTTTGGATGACAATGCCCATCATCCCCGCTGGCACAACTGATGCCCTCCAGATGTTGCTGGACCAATTCCAAATTTGCTGGCTGGGGCTGATGGGAGTTGTAGTCCAAAACAGCTCGAGAGCACCAGGTTGGCAAAGGGTGATGTAGACATGAGAGGGTTTAGGGACAGGGATGTTTTTGGCAGACTTACCTGGAAGTCTACTTTGGAGCAACAGAACAGAGCTGAGCTAAATGGCATTTCTTGCTGGCTGTGAAGGACACAGTAGCTGCTGGTTGGCTGCAACAAAAATGGTACAGAACAGACTTTTTTATTCAAAGCCCCCCCCCCGCCAAAAAAAGTGGTTTACAGTCTTGTTAAAAATACAGCACAAGACAACTAACTGTATGTTGTTCACATTTCTGATTTGCGTTACTGGATGCGAGGATGCTTGTTTGTAATATTCATGTGAATTTTTAGACAAATATTGTAATTATTTTATATTCTACTGCTGTATTTTTGGTTTGCACATGATTCGCTTTTGTTTTCATTCTGTTTATGTACATTACTGACAGATTCATTGCTCGGTTCTGTTACTTAAAATGTGGATGGTGATATTATTAGCAGCTGTATTGAATATGGAATACATAATAATTTTTGTTGAGATGTAAACTGCTTTGAGATTTCTTGAAATATACAGCGGTACACAAATTGAATAAATAAATAATAAACCATTTCTCACATGGGAAATACAGGTTCATGCACTCATGCTGTGAGCAGGGCAACCCGTCTGTTCCCATGAGAAGAGAACAGAGCGATATAAGCTGCACATCCTCTTTTAGAAAGTGATGAGCATGTTGCCCCCATATCCATGATATACAGTATTTGCATGTGAAGTTTGGACTTCTGAAATAATTGGGGGAGGAGAAGTGATGAGGGACTCTGGAGGATTAGATGAGAAAAACAGAGTGTTGAATCCTGTGAGCAAAGGCAAAAGGTCTGTACAGACATCAGTTTTGGAAAACTTGGGATTCTCCGGATCAAAACATGCTGCTTGTGCACACACTCTGTGCACACCCTTTTGAAAAGCGTAGCATGTTTTCCAGCTTTCCATAGTGCTGTGAGATGTATCCATGTCAAAGGGGCAGAATACCTTTTCCAGACAGCAGGCTGCATCCAGCCCTTCCCAACCTCTGCAGGCCGTTTTGACAGGTGGGCAGGGTCAGACACCTGTCAATCACCTGAGATCAAACCACACTGACATAAATGGGGGGGGAGGTGCAGGCAACACAAATCAGCTGATAAGTGGCACCTGCAAGCTTCACTTCCAGCAAGGAGCTGCATCTTTACCTGCCCCACACCCAGTGTCACATATGAAAGTCAGGTGAGTGTGGCTTGAAGAAAATGGCCTTGCTGGCCAAGTTAGGACCCCAACCGGCCCTAATTAGGCTTATGGGTTGGATGCTCCCCACCACTGACCTAAGTCATGCCGTCTAGCTTCTCCCCTACCTATTCCGCCTTTGACGCCAGCAAGGCATTTCGAAGCAGCATCACATGCATCACATGATGATAAAGGGTCAGGCTTTCACTCATATCTACAGACCTGAGACCACTGTATATATTTGGTGGCTGTCGCAAGCACAAGAGTAGGAGTGCAACCCATGCACTACTCTTGCCATTTTAAAAATATTGCATTTGAAAGAAATGAGCAAAAAGTTGAAAGCAAAGCAAAGGGGTTCACCAGCAAGACACCAGGTATATCCCAAAAGGTACAAGTCACCTGCGCATGTTATCCTTATCAGGAGGAGGAGGAGAGCCTGGTAGAACACAGCGCAATGTGTGACAAACACAACCCTGGCCACTGTATGAATGTCTTAAGAGTAATTCTGCAGATGCACCTGGAAAAGTTTTGCTCCCTGCAAAACACCTGCCTCTCCCCACTCCTCCAGCCCAAAATGACACATCTCAGCGGTTGCAGACTCCAGGATAAGTGTGTGTGTGTGTGGGGGGAATATGCTGTCTCTGGGGCCCACTCATTTTGTCCTCTGTTGACAGCATTGACAAAAGGAGCCATCACCCGTGGCAGAATTGCGACAGGAGCCCATCCACAGAGGGGAAAACAGCAACCCAGACTCCTGAAGCAACAGAGAGTCATCTGGGGCCGGCCAGTCACTCTCTCTCCTTCCCCCATTTAGAATCTGAAGACCCCAAATGGCAGGGAAAGACACTCCCCGTCTCTTCTCTTTAAACACTACACTTGATAGCAAACACAAGGTCTGCATGTCTTGCCATATTTTCCAGATTCCCTAAAGCGGAGGGGGGGGGCTTTCAATCTAACAGACTCATCCCTTGAGGGCAACCTCCCAACCGCTGCATATCAAAGGCAAAACTGGGAGGGCCCAGATGCAAAAGTGGGTGGAGCAACAGTTGGCATAAAGCAACTGCCTATACACAAGTCAGACCAATTGGTGCACCTACTTCAGTATTGTCTGCACTGACTGGCAGTGGCTCTGCCGGGTTTCAGGAAGGGGAACGTTCCCAGCCCTATCTGGAGATGCCAGCAGGGAATGAGCCTGGGACATTCTGCACGCAAGGCAGGTGCTCTGCCACTGAGCTGCATCCTCTCTTCCTGTGTATTCCCATAACCCCAGCCGAACATCATCTGCAAAGTTCTACAACTGGCCCTGTTACCAGATCTCTGTGGTGTATATCACCTGACACTATTTGGTTACTAGGACGCCTTACAACCAGATCAGTCCTCAATACGATTTACTACAACAAACTTTCTTTTTAAAAAAGCAACAAAACAGCAGTTCAAATGAAAAACGAAGAAACAGCAAACACACACACAATGACAGCATTTTGTGGCATGCTGAAGACTAACATATCTATTATGATCAGTGACAGGGGTTTTCTGAAATATTTTGAGTTGGAACATTTTCTTACGCAAATTAGGGTAATTTCCATCGGAAAACTTTCTGATGCAGTGGAGAGTAATCTCATTTAGCATGTTTATTTTACTTGTATTTAGTAAACAAAGCTAGAAACTTTGAAACTGCCGGGTTTGCCCCATGTATTTGCAATTGGCAACCATTTATAATTATTCATGACTTATGAAATGGAAAATTTCCCATGAAAAATGTTCCACCCACCCCCACATCACTGATTATGGCATAAGGCTTTCATGGACTCTAACCTACTAAAGCTTCCAACATAATAAATCTGTCAGCCTTTCACAGCTACCTCTCTGGAGATCAACAAGACAAAAACATTTATCCATGCAGACCAAAAGAACAAATAAGAAGAAAAGCTTGGAACAGCTTTTTGAATATAAAACACAAGCAGGATTGTCTGGGGAGGGAAGTTCAGAACAAGGGGGCGACAACTGAAAAGGCCCTGCTCTAGAGGACCAACAATTTGATTCTGCAGGGCAGAACTTCATTTGACCAGTCACACTCTAAAGCTGGCAAGGGGAAATCTTTTCTCCTTCTGGGCAACCTTCTGGTGGCTACATACCAGTGATGGGTGCGGCCAGAGACAAAAACTGGGTGGAGCAACAAATGTAAATTTTACCTTTGTACAGTAGGCTAATTTCCTCACACACTCATGCACACCTCTCTATCCTCCATCCAGGCAAACCATGGCATGATCAGGGTTCAAGGACATATTTCCAGCCTAGCAAAAGACGCTTGAGGAGTGTGGCCTGGGGACAGTTATAAGGACCAGAGAGATAGAGAGACCCCAACCTGGAGGGCTGCATTTCTCCCCCAGGCCCAAAGTTCCCTACCTTGCTATAAAGCATGACCAAAGCAGGTCCAGGATACATGAACAATCCCATTGTTTTTGCCATTCCTTCCAGAGAAATACATGGGTCTAAACTGCCATCTGTCAAGTTGCTAAAAACATGATCAGGTGAGGGCATGGAATCAAGTAATTGCCACAAATGTTGGAGAGATATTTTGCCCATAATGGATAACATGGGGGAGGGAAGGAGGTGGCAAAGAACCTTCATGAATGGATGAAGTTAAGGATCACAGGGAAAGCTAATATCAGAGGTATATGTGGCATAAGGGCTGGCCATATCAGTTTTAAGAAACTTATTTACCTTGCCTGTTGCCAAAGGTTGTCAGTTGGGAATATTGATGTCGATTTAACACACACATTCAACACACACCTTTTGGTTGTTAGGAAAGGCCTCCATTCGGCACCATCGGGAAAGCTGGAAGACATCAGTCTAAGCAAGAACTTAGAGAAGTCAAAGAATTTGGAGTGGAAGAGAGGAAAATACTTTCTCTGCATTCCGGTGATGCAGGACTTGAACTACCCACCAAGACTGAATGTACCTCAAACTCACTTCGGCCTCAGAGAGGAACTACAATTCTGAACGCTGAGATCTTGGATAGTCAGGCCTGCAGCCTGTCTCCAGAATGGCCAAGTCAGAGAAATATTGGAGAGGGGGTGGAAAGACCCTGGTTCAGCTAAGCAAATCTCCCACAGGCTATGCTGACTGTGAGTTCCAGCTTCTTAGTGCAAAAACATAGGAAGCTGCCTTATTTTGGACTATTTATTTATTAAATTTATATCCCGCCCTTCCTCCCAGAAGGAGCCCACGGAGGCAAACAATACACTAAAAACACTCTAAAACATCTTAAAAATAGCCTTTAAAATATATTAAAACAAAACGTATTTTTTAGAAAAAATTTTAAAACATCTTAAAAAGCAATTAGAGAGCCAGTGTAATGTAGTGGTTAAGGTGTTGGACTACGACCTGGGAGACCAGGGTACGAATCCCTACACAGCCATGAAGCTCCCTGGGTGACCTTGTGCCGGTCACTGCCTCGCAGCCTCATGAAAACCCTATTCATAGGGTCGCCATAAGTCGGAATTGACTTGAAGGCGGTACATTTCCATTTTAAAAAGCAATTCCGACACAGACACAACTGGAACAAGGTCTCTACTAAACTGACGACACCACTGCCCCATCTACACCAGTGATGGGGGGAGCATCTGTGGCCCTCCAGACGTTGTTGGATTCCAACTCCCAGCAGTCCGCATGGCTGATGGGAGCTGTAGTCCAACAACATCTAGAGGGTCACAGGTTCCCCATGCCTGATAAACTCTGACAGCTTTTCATCTCAGTTATTTCTTGGGCCTACAGCCCAAAATTGTTTACCCAGAAATACTGGGGAGTGACCATGGGAGCTTCTGCTCTACCACTGTGCTAAGGCACAGTCCCTGGCGCTTGGAGGGGAACGCTACAGCATGGCGCTCCACAAGTCTCATACAGTCACTTGCGTGTGAAGAAGGGCCTGGTGAGTCATATAGTGCAGGGTGAGACTGCAAGTGCAGGCATAGGAAAACTCCCATAAACCCTGACCCTTGGCCATGGTGGCTGGGGGCAATGGGAATTTGACTCCAGCACCATCTGGAGGGCTACAACTTCCCCCATCCCTGATGTAAATAGTGGACAACTGGTTACCATACAGCCACAAGAGTGGCTGTATGCTATAGCCAGCATGGATTTTTTGCATTCCGCAATGTTAAATTGAAAATATCCCCCCATGCCATTCTGATGCTTCCCATAAGCTCATTTAAAAACAAAACATAACAAAACTTATAGTCCTGAACTCGGAAACGCTTGCTTAATAACCTTCTAAATTTTCATTGGCGATACATAAAACAGTCAGAGACAATCGAGAGTTCAAAGTATAGGGAGAGAGAGAGAGAAACAAGACCGCTTTTGGACTTTTTTCTGTCAGAGTTCTCATAATTTGTTGAAATTAATTAAAAATCAGCCACATTCACAGAGTACCTGTAATCCTATTACTGACCTTTCCCCATACTCTGACCTTCATCTTCTGCAGTTTAAAAGTTTAAAAAATGCCTGGCCGATTTTTAATTAATTTAAGAAATTTAGCATTGGAGTCAATGATAAGCCCGGGCATGCTCAGTAAGAACCAACTGTCAGTGCTCTAAAAGCCAGACTCACAGCTGCTGGGCTTGGCTAATCAGGTGGCCACACCCACACCAGACCTTTATTTTACTTGAGACAGTTATGGATTCCCCCAAAGAATCCTGGGAAGTGTAGTTTGTGAAGGGTGCTGAGAGCTGATAGGAGACTCCTATTCCCCTGACAGAGCTCCAGTGGGCAGACTGGTTTAACAATCAGCCACTCTGATTGAAGCTAAATTTAAAGTTTGATAGAAATATCTGTTGGCTATAGGTACGTTCTTAAACTGCAAGGGTTTTTTTTGCCTATTAGTGAATTAATTAGATGCACATTTGTCAGCTTTCAAATATCTGATATTCCCTCATAGGCTGACATGCTAAGCTACACAGCACAACCGGCCCTTTAGCTAAGTTGGTATATCATATTTCCACACAAGTTCAAAGGCTGCTGTCATCCCAAGTGAAATGGGCTCCAGTCCACAAAAGCTGATGCCACAACAAGTCTTTAAGGCATCACTAGACTTGCGCTCTCTTCAACATCATCACATTCCTTTTTTTTAAGGGCCGCTGCCTGTTCAAAGATAACTTGATTGATTGATCAAATTAGTTTTGACCAACTGTTCTGTTAAAAATCTACAGATCAAATCTACATAAATTTGTATACAACTCAAACAATAGTTTGGAAGATAACAAAGCAGCACACCACATCTCTTTTCAGATGGTCCATGTACGTGGGTGTGTGGGTGTGATGTGGGGAATGCCTCTTCCAAGAAAGAAAGATGGAAGGCAGCAGACGGTAAGTCCTTACATTAAAAATACCTTTATATTAAAAAAGAGAGATCTTTTTCAGCTATGAAGGGTGGGGTTTTTTGGTTGTTTTTGTTTTAAAAACCCAGTTCATCTAACAAATTAAAAGCTGCAACTTTATGTGTGCGTGGGCGGGGGACCTAGAAGTCTGACACCACCATGTACACATTTAAATATTTCTCAGTTCCTGTGGAGGGCTAGTTCCTAATTATTCAAGGCTGGTTCTCACGAAGGATGGAATTCCAATAATTTATACATATGCTGACCATGAGTTGATTGCAACATCAAGGGATGACTGCGCCGTATGAATGGGCTACCAGAGATAGAACACTGAATCATTTGCTCAGTTAGTATATTATATATTTCCACAAGAGTTCAAGGCTACTATCATCCTAGGTGTCACTAGATCAGAGGCCATGGCCCTCCAGATGTTGTTGGACTCCAACTCCCATCAATCTCAGCCAGCATGGCCAATGGTCAGGGGAGTCTGGCAAAGTCTAGAGGGCCACAGATTAGCAATTTCTGTACTAGACAGGCATCATTTTCATATCCCACAGGGCTTCTCAGTGAAGTCTGTTCACACATGCGGTGGCCAGTCATCAAGTAGCAGACCCATGAAGCAATGATGTACATGCATGTGTGAATTATAGCTAATTTTCTGAGTCAGCATGGGGAGGGGAGGGAAATGTGGCTGCATTCATAACAACAGATAGGCAGGGCAATATTCAGAGAGATTATAAAAACAGGAGATTAACGAATTAGAGAAAAAAGTATTTCCTTTCTCTGCTGGCAAATGAGAGATGTCACCAAAGCATGTTGATGTGAGAAGAGAAGAGATAACAGATATTTTGGAGGAGAGAGGGGAAAAAAAGAGAGAGAGGCCGTGGAAGGCCCTTATCTGAAATGACTCAGAAGCACTCATTCCTTAACCCTATTCCAGCCCAAGGTCAACAGCTACATTCCTGTCAGTGTTTCATCCTTTCCAAAAAAACACATTGCTATAGAACAATGAAGAGCCTTCTTTGGCTGAAGCAAGTCAAAAGCAGCGTCTCTTCCTGAGAAACGGCCAACAAGGCAGAACGGCCAGGTCTTAGGGAATGGTGGTGCTGACACAACCCGTCCAGTTGCGCTGGGAGAAAACCTCTCCGAGGCGAAAGACAGCATTCCCATTCACACACAGAGTAAAATATGCTGTTACAAGAATCCTCGAGGGATTCAGTGAAGCAAAGCCAGGCTATTTTATCTTGGCAATCCTTATGTTTGCCCAAGGCCTCAAAAGGGAAAGGAAGAGGGCCACATTCACGTACCCCACTCTGACACACACAACTTTTAAAAGGTGTCTACCGAGGGGCCGAAGGAGTTTGGCGGGTGGGCAGGGAGAACAGAATCCTAAGGAAACCAAACAAACCCTCAAACCAATCAGAAAATAAGAGGTTGTTTATTGGCTCTCAGCAGTGACAATCAACACATGAATCTGAGCATATTGTTATCACTGGCTGGATTAGAACAGAAATGCATTGGCACTATTCCTCTGGGACCAAATCAAGACATGTGGAGAAGATCATGCTCCACCCTTCCAATTTATAAAAACACAGGAAGCAACTTTCAGCACAGAGTCAGTCCATATGACTATCCCATTATTGCCACTGGTGCTATAATGCAACAAAAGTGGGACAAAACCCACAAAACAAAACCAGAACATTTGTGGTATGAAAAGTCACAGGATTTCAGCAGGAAGCACTGACTGGAACCAAACCAGTATGTCCACCTCAAAACTTCTGCAGGTGCAAACAGTGGGGCTGCATGCAACTGCCCCAATACCATCATGAGCACAAATAATCATGAAGGCACAATCAGAAAGGATGTTTGGAGGGGCCCATAGATGGGATGCCACTACTGAAAGCGTCCTGTCCTCCTTGCTCCTCCTACTGTGTGGAGGTATGATCCCATTGCTGCTCTGCACAACATCCAGCCAACAGCAATCTACACCAGCTGCAGCTTCCAGACCATTTTGAAGGGTAGCCCCCCATGTAAAGTGCATGACAGTAATCTATACGGCAGATTAGCAGCACATAGGTAATTGAGGCCAGGTTATATAAAAGTACACAAGTCATCATCCACAAATCAACACAGTACAAAATATGATAAAAATGCAACCTAAAACCTAAGCAAATTGGTAAACAAAACCAGCAGCAGTTAAAAACAAATAGCTGCACTTTTCAAAGCAGCGATCACACAATAAAAAGCTGGGAGCTTTGAGAGCACACACATGCATACTCCCCCCGCAAAAAAACCTCCCGTTTTATATGAAGCTTTGCCCTCCACAAGTTCTCCATTTACTTCCAATACACTTTGACTTCATTTTGTCAGTTCCACGCAGGAAGCAAAGAGTTAATGTTATCCTTAAAGACAGGACTTAAGATTATACAGAATTAATGTCAAAAAATCACACACATATAGTAGGATGATCAGATTCTGCTAAGATGTGCCTTAATACCTCCACTGATAATGTTACTGGAATATAGTTTTGGGCTTGAGCGATCAGACTCTAGTTTTGAGAAACGAGCGTGCAGCATTGCAACAGACTGGGATTAAGGTAAACTTGGTGCTGACCTGAACTTCGCAACAAACTACCTGGAACACTTTGCTTGCAGCATTACGCTGTAATCCTAAAATTAACTCCCACAGATTAAAGTTGTGATCAATCTCCATTACAAAATCTGCAGCTTAATCTACAATGCGAAATTTCCTTGCTAGCATTCTTTTGGAACGCTGAGGTCTACTTTGATGCACACATAAATTGGGTTGCATCCAACTACGTTTTACTCAGAGTAGACCCATTACAATTAGTGGGGCTATTTTTCATTTATTTCAATATTTATAAACTGCACTTTCATATACACTATCACAAGGCAGAACAGAGACTAAAAAGCACAGTATCACAATTCAAACATCACACACATCAGTAAGAGCTGGTTGGCAAAGAATCTCAGGTTTCAAAGGCCCATCTGAGTAATACAGTTTTTAGAAGAAGTCTAAAAAAAACAAGGAGGGAAAACTCTAGTGCAGCCTTTCCCAACCAGTGTGCCTCCAGATGTTGTTGGACCACAACTCCCATCAGCCTCGGCTGAGGCTGATGGGAGTTGTGGTCCAACAACATCTGGAGGCACACCGGTTGGGAAAGGCTGCTCTAGTGGCAAGGAGTACCACAGAGCAGGGCCAGCCACAGTAAAGGTCAGCCAAGCTGCAGGGGCATGTGAGGCCATCAACAGGGGTCCATCAGAAGACCCCTAATAGAGCATCAAGAACCAAGCATTTAGCTATGTCCATGAATGTCAATGGGTCTACTCCGAGTAGGGCATAATAGGATACAATCCATTCCTTCTGGACGTCAAAGTTCCACACTAGCCAGTCCATTACTTCTGAATGTCACTTGTTTTCTGGCATAGGCTCTGGGCAGAAAAGAGAGGTCATCAGATACAACATCTGGATTTAAAACGTCTGTTGTTTATAAGCACGATTCATTGGAAATAACATGAAGCTTCAATAGATATGCCCATGTGCTCATGCTCTGGAAAAGGAAACCGATTATATATACAAACACACCTGATTTTCAAAAAGGGCCATTTATAAACCCACACATTCCCAAACCATGTTCAAATCCATGGAGGATAAGACTATCACTGGCTTCTAGCCATGATGACTCTTCTCATCCTCCACCATCAGAAGCAATCAGCTTCTGAATACTGGTTGTTGGAAACCGCAGGAGGGGAGAGTGCTCTTACACTCAGGTCCTCCTTGCGGGCTTCCCCTTGGGGCATCTGGTTGGCCACTGTGAGGACAGGATGCTGCCCAGATGGGCCCCCTTGGGCCTGGTCCAGCTGTAGGGCTCTTCACATGTTCTTGAGGCTCTCAGTGGAAAATCTGCCCCCTGGATCCATCAATGCATTTCTTCAAAATTTGTCACGTTGTTATGCCAAGTAGAGAAATGCAGCAGAGTTCAGTGTCAAGTGGCTTCCAATAACTAGGCTGGCCTCCTCATTGCACCTGAGATACCCCGCCCAGCATGAAGAACTGCTCTCTCTATCACCAATGTGCTAAGGAGGATCAATCTATCAACATCCTACACTTCCCCTACAGAAAAAGCAAGATAAAAATCTAACTGCCATCTCTGAGCAATCAGTACTTTTCCCTCATCGTTCTTTCCCAAATCCTTTACATCTCTCCTGGACAGCTTGCAATATGACCTGGAGGATTCTTTTACTCACTAGGTGGCCACTGACTCAGAGAAAGCAGGGAGGGGCCTGCTTCTCGCCAAAATGACGCGAAGAAACGCTTTGGATGATATGTGGGGCAACCGGATTTTGCACCGCAGCTGGCAATCTCTGGACACACCAAGCACAGGAATTAGCACCAGGCACAAGATGCATTCCCCCAATAGCCCCCCTTTCATATTTAAAAGCAAGTTGCTAGGCCCTATGGTGGCATGGAAACTTGTATATTGATAACATATATTGATAACATCCAGTGAAATTTTGGAAGCCCGAGGAAGGGAGAGAGGGAGGGAGGAGATGGATTTCAGCAAGATTCCCAGTAGGCAGGGTGAAAGGCTTGGGTTTTGTTTTTAATTGCATTGAAACCAGGTCCAATGACTGTTCCTGAATAAACAGTTTGACGTTGTGCCTAAATAAAGCCACTCATGCTTGATTTATTAGCAGGGGCATTGCTAGATCCTTAAAAGACTCAGGGCTTTGAAGACCTCTTCAAATTTGCATGTGCTATTTTATTATTTATTTCTTACCTTTATATCCCACCTTTCCTCCAAGGAGTTCAAGGTGAACTACGTGGTTATTCCCCCCCTCCCATTTGATCCTCAGAACAACCCTGTGAGGTCGGTTAGGCTGAGAGAGGGAGTGACTAGCTAGCCGAAGGTCAACCAGTGAGCTTCATGGCTGAGCAGGGATTTGAACCCTGTTCTCCCAGGTTCTAGCAACATCCTAACCATTACACCACACTGGCTCTCATTTATATGCACCGATTCAAATTTAGGCTGACTTTCACAGGGAAAACCAACCTCAAAGAAAAGTAATAATACTTTTTTTAACATAAAAAGGGGGCCCACCCATAATAAGATCCCATATTATTAGGAGCAAATGGACGAATGGTTGGATGCATAACAGCCTCTGGAATTTGCACATTTGTGTCTGTCTGTGTGTGTGGCTCATACTAAATGCTCTAATACAATAAACTGCTGCTCCTGGGTTTAGGGAAGAGTATTTTCTCTCTTAGTTAAAACATCAGGTTACTCGCCTGGCCCCTGACCTCTCACAAGCGGCCCTCTCCTACTGAGCTGCCTGGATACCTTCAATGTGTGCTAACAAGAGATGAGAGAGAAATAATCTGCAGATCTGGGGGTGGGGATAGGATAATGAGAAATGGGTGAAAATGATGCAGGAGGGGGTCTCTCTCCTCCTGCCAGTAATGCAACCAATTCAGGATGCAGCAAGGAT
The DNA here is from genome assembly GCF_030035675.1 of Rhineura floridana. Taxonomy (NCBI): domain Eukaryota; kingdom Metazoa; phylum Chordata; class Lepidosauria; order Squamata; family Rhineuridae; genus Rhineura; species Rhineura floridana. The sequence continues at coordinate 38,566,562 of NC_084492.1, forward strand.
ACCACACACCCTTAAAATCCTCTTTTTAAAGTAGACCCTCACACAAGTTTAAAAGCGAAAGCTCAGGTGTGCATCGTTTTGTCCTCTAGGAAAGATATGCAGAAAACTCTGCTTATCAGCATTGCTGTAGCCAAATCAGGAACCAGCAATGTTACCTCTGGAATCATCTTGGCAATGCCCCTGAGGTGCCAAGAGGCTGCCAGTGAACATATGTTCAGCACGCCACAGAATGGCTTTTGCTACTAGCCAGGCATTGCCAAAGCCGGGTAATGCAGCAACTGAGTGTGCCCACAGACCCCATTTGCTTCCACACTGGGATTCTCACAAGGACCAAGACAAGCCTTTCGCAGAGCACAAGCATCATGCAGTGGCTTGCACAGAGACACACTGAAAAGGGCCTGGACCATAATTTGATGGAGCCGGGGGAGGGGGAAAAAAAGGGTAATAAAATAAGTGCTTATAGAGAAACCTTCGCCAACCTGGGGTCATCCTCCAGATATTCTGGGCTTCAGCTCCCATCAGCCCCAGCCAGCAGTCATAGACCAAATCCTGGGCAGAAAAGGCCTACTCATACTCACTGGCTCTGAGTCACAATGGCAATATGGTACTTACACATTCACAAAGGACCACAGAAGCAGAGCATCTGCCTGGCATGCAGAAGGTCCCAGGCTCAATCCCCGGCATGCCCAGGTAGGTCTGGGAAAGACTCCCTGTTTGAAACCTTGGAGAGCTGCTGCCAGTCAGTGCAGACAGTACTGAGCTAGATGTAAGGCAGCTTTTTAGGCTCCTAGTCTACCTCTAAATGACAGTTGCCGGGAAGTGCATGCCACTTTGCTTGGGGGGCATCCCCGAGGCATCTGGCTGACCACCGTGGGGTCAGAACAACTGCCCAGAGAGTAACATGTGAAGCAATTAGAGCTTTTTATCAAGCCAGTTATTAAGTTTTTTTTATCAAGCAATGAAGGGGGAATGGGGGGCGGGAAGAAGATACCCCAAGTACAGGGAAGGAGGACAGAGGCTTGTAAAATTAAAAAGTGCTATAAATTGACATAATGTCAAGCTCTCCCCCACATACACACACTTTCCTAGAATTCTAAAGACTGCGGTCAAATCAATGAAGCTGATGGCAGCAGATTCAAAATCTACTATATAGTTGAGGAAGTCATTTGTTGTCTGTACAGTTTGTTTGTTAGATTTACATCCCACCCTTCCTCCCAGTAGGAGCCCAGGGCGGCAAACAAAAGCACTAAAAAAACATTAAAACATCATAAAAACAGACTTAATATATATATTAAAACCAAAACATCCTTAAAAACATTAAAACAAAGCATCTTTTAAAATATTTTAAAAAAGGGGGGGAGCTTTAAAAACATCTTTTTTTAAAAAAAAGGTTTAAAAGCATCTTAAAAAGCAGTTTTAACCCAGATGCAGATTGGGACAAGGTCTCTACTTAAAAGCCTTGTTGAAAGAGGAAAGTCTTCAGTAGGTGCTGAAAAGATAACAGAGGTGGTGCTTGTTTAATATTTAAGGGGAGAGAATTCCAAAGGGTCGGTGCCACTACACTAAAGGTCTGCTTCCTATACTGTGCAGAATGAATCTCCTGATAAGATGGTATCTGCAGGAGGCCCTCACCTGCAGAATGGTGATCAATTGGGTATATAAAGGGAAGGACTTCAGGTATCCTGGTCCCAACCTGTATAGGGCTTTGCACACCAAAACTAGAACCTTGAACTTAGCCCAGCAGCCAGTGCCAGCTCAAAGAACAGGTTTTTTTGTCTATGTTTGGATAAAATTGGATGCCATTTTGAATCAAGATGGCGGATTGAACTTTAATAACTGCATGGTTTTAACGGCTTTAACCACCAATTTCAAAATTGCACTGATTTGTTTTTTGTTTCTCAGAATTCCCAAGCAAAAAGGAAGTTGTTAGCACACAGTTAACGTAAGTGCTCACTGCCATTTGATGCAGTGATGACCAATGACTCAGATATGGCTTCAGAAAAGGATCGGGTACATTCATGGGGTTTTATCCAATGCCAGTCCTACTCAAAAGTAGACCCATCAAAATTAAGCTAGGTCTATTAATTTCTATGGGCCTGCTCTGAATAGGATTAGCATCAGATAAAACTCACTGAAGGGATGACAGTATACCTCTGGGTACCAGTTAAAGATTACTTGCAACAGGCTACATCTCTTGCCTTCATACCCTCCCTATAAGCACACAGTGGGCATTCTGGAAACAAAAGGCTGGATGAGATGGATCTTTGTGCCTTGCTCTCCAGATAGTCAACTCATGTCAGACTATACCACTTCAGGCTGCACACAGGTGCTCAGGCTAAATGCTCCCCCAGACTAGAAACGCACCTCCCCCCAGTCCCCTGTGCATAGAAAAGTGCCGTGTCAAGGGAAAAAATAATCTAGGCCACCCTTCTCCCTGACATTCTGTATTTGCACAAGAGCATTCGCTGCAGGAGCCCCTACCTGCAGACTGAAGTGGTACAGTCCAGAAACAAGTTTACCACCCCAACTGCTGTTTGGGAGAACAAAGCTCAAACATCCATTTGGCTGCACACACATACAGGTGAGCAAGGTGTGGATAAGGTATTAGCACATACAGAGATCAATGGATTGCTGGCAGCAGGGTGGAGAGATGTAACACTTTTGAAAGCATTCCCTTTCTCTCTCTCCGCCCACGCACACACACACACCACCTTTTGAGGGCAAGCACAAGAGGCAGATGTGACCTAGCCAAGTCTGGCCTCCTGTGCTGGTTTTCTACTTGCAGGGATTTTATTCGGTTTTTGGTTTTTCACACAGGTATATTCAAGAACAAGACTCTCTCCCTACCCCTACTCCACATTTGAAGAGACGCATGCTCTTCTGTCACTTCCTTCTGCTCTACCCTAAGAAAGTTACTTTGGGTCAACCTGGCAGGGCTCTTATAACAGCCCCTCCTTGCTAGTGGTGGGGAGGAGCTACAGAGGCCAACAGGACTCCCCCGCTCCCCAACAAACCTTGACTCCTTTAAACCCACCTCTCTTTGTGGCTTCGGAGACTTCATGTGCACAGTCTAGGTTTCCAAACTCGCACACACACCCATCCCCTTGAACACTGCTGACAGTCTTAGCGGACCACTGAATGATTTTTCTGCCTGTTGTCGCTGCTGCATGATTTTTAATGGCATTTTATTGCTTCTTTCATTTCTCACCTCCATAGAATTCAGACAGTAAAACTATAAAATACAATATAAGGAAGAAAAGAAGCAATCAAAATGCCATTAAAAGTCAATATGAATATTGAATGTGATGGGTGTGCCGTCTCCAAACACAAATCCACAGATCCCGAATGAAGCTCACAGACCACTGGTGGTCTATTTAGGAAGCCCCAGCCTAGGCCTTTTTCAAATGCTCCCGGGTCTTTACAACTGCAAGCATTAATTCCGCACGCAGAATCAATGTCTGCACATGTACAAAGCAATTGCACAGCCACCACTAACCAGATCAGAGCATGCCAATTAAAAACACCAGTTCTAAAGGCACATGGCTCCAGAATTATGCATCTCCTTGTGTAATGATTCCTTTGGGTATCTTTGGATACAAGAACTCACCCAGGTAATCCATTTTGGGGGCAGAGCAGCCCTTGCAAGCCTACCTTTGCCACAAGTTTATTTATTTATTTATTTGTTACATTTATATCCCACCCTTCTTCCTAGAAGGCACCCAGGACAGCAAACAAAAACACTCTAAAACATCCTAAAAACAAAAGACGTCAAAAATATACTAAAATAAAAAATCTTTAAAAACATACTAAATCAAAACATCTTGCGAGTGTCTTGCAGCATGCACGACAAAGTATGGTCAGTGTCCCCTCTTTGTTTCAGACATGGTTTCCAGCGGGAGGGGAATGTTCTCAGATGTATAGCAACAATCCTGCAACGTGTTTAGGGCTGTTGAGAAAGCCTCTTGATTTTCTCAGAGAGCACAGTAACAACAGAGTGACCACAAAGCAGTGAAGCAGCAGGAGAAGGCAGAGACATGGGCAAAAAACGAACAGACTGCAGAAATCAGGAGCACACCCTTCCAACTGTGTATTAACTGGCGTGTGATAGTCACAAGAAGTCAATTATCACCATTATATTACACCATTGCTGAAAGAACTGCACTGGCTGCCGATTAGCTACCAGGCTAAGTTCAAGGTGCTAGTTTTGGGGTACAAAGCCCTATACAGCTTGGGACCAGGATACGTGAAGGACCGTCTCATCCCTTATATATCACTGTGGTCTGCAGAAGAGGGCATCCTGCAGATACCATCCTATCAAGAAGTCCATCCCACACAATGTTGGAATCAGGCCTCTGCTGTGGCAGTACCTACTCTTCGGAACTCCCTGCAGATACGTATCTGACAGGTGCCATCCCTATTGCCATAAGCTTTCTAAAACCTTGATCCCAGCTGGTATCTGTCTTGGAACTGAATTGATTTCATGTTATGTGCTGTTGTTGTTTTAAATTGTTTTTATATATTGTTTTAACTGTTTTTATATCTGTAACTGTTTTATATATGTTAATATATTGTAAATTGCTCTGGGATGCCTCAGGGGAAACAATAATAAATAAGAGTAAGTGACTGGGATTAAATGCACACTTCAGGTGTAAGTATGAGCAGAAGAGATGCATGAAGCAACCAGCCCTATCCAACTGCAAGTACAGCATTGTAGTGAAATTGGCTTGAAAATGGCCACTGGCATACCTGTCAAAGTGGCAATAAGAGCTGATAAAAACCAACCAGGAAAAGAAGCAGAGAGATTTGCTTCCATTCTTCTACCCTCCCCCCCCCGAAATTTTTGAGGACTAGTAACATGCATGGACTTAGATTTGCTCAGATTAGTTACCTTTCATAACACTGTGAACTATTAGTCTTGCATTATGAAAGGGAACTAATCTAAGCAAATAAAGGGTTCCAAGCCGAGCCGTGAGCCAGTGGGGGACATACATAATCACAATATGGAAATGCTCAAGACTGCCTATGACAGGCAGCAAGCAAGGAGCAAAGAGAGAGTTTAATGCTTGGGAAGCTAAAAATAGATACCAGACTGGCTACTGCAGCCATTAAAGAAAAAAAGAACACTGCCCTGCTTGTATTCTCTAGAGCTACTGCGTTAAATGCAAGCACATTCATGACCAAGAAACTCAAAAACATTGCCAGTATAAATCACAGGCAAAGCCATTTTACAATAGCACTATAGCCTTTAGGACCACAAACAGAGCTTAACAAGAGCCCTAGACTATGCGCAAAATTATTAACAACAGAGCTGAACTGTGAAACGTGTGTAGTTGTATTAAAGAAGATGTTCTGTGCATGCACAGAGTACATTTATTGATTGATTTAAATATTTATAAACTGTGCGTTCATATAAAGAATTACAAGGCTGCGTACAACCTAAAAAGACACAGTAAAAACACATGTGAAAATGTCAAACACACATTGGTGAAAGCTGGCTAGCAAAGCATCTCAGGTTTAAAAGGCCTGTCTGAATAACAGAGTTTTTAGAAGATGTCCAGAAACAAGTATGGCTGACTCCTACAAAATCTCTATTGGGAAGGAGTACCACAGGGCAAGGCCTGCCACGCCGAAGGCTCCATCCCTGATAAGCCCAGCCAAACTTCAGGGGCACACAGGACCCCCACATATGGCCACAATGCAAGCACAATGCAGTCCCACACGTCTGAAATTAAGGGGCAGGCCCTGAAGGGTGAGTTGTCTGGGGGCAGGGGAAGCAGCAAGATTTCAACTCTTCACTAACTTATTCCTCCAAGCATCATTTTCCTGGCATCTCCCATAAGCTGAGCCTGTAACACTCAAACCCACAAACTCCCGTTGAGCAAATGAGGAAAGTGAGATCCATCTGTGGCGAGAGCAGGCACATTTCGCTCCCATCTCTTTATATCATGAGCAAACATGCACATGGCTATAGCAGGCATCTCAGCAGACTGGCATCAACACAAGAGACGCCAATCTAGAGCTACTGAGCATATGGGCATGGGGGGGTAGAGAAAAAAGAAAGACCTAGAAACTATAAGAATTGAAGAGTACAACATATTTGGGGGGGGGCTCCATACACTCCAAAGTTAAGAGACTACTGCTGCAGGAACCAACCCTTCCCCCTGTTTTCTTCAAATTTAAGGGACTGAGAACCTGTGACCCTCCAAGTATTGTGGGACTCCAGTTCCCATGAGCCACCAAGGCCGAAGGTCAGGGACAGTGAGAGTTGATGTCCAGCAACATCTGGCGGGCCACAGGTTCCCCATCTCTGTCTTAAATCAATGTTTCCTTGCGTCACACCATGGCTCACTGCCACTCAGTCTCAGTACCTCACTATTAATTAGGGCTGTCACTCGAATAAAGAAATGTTAGTTGACTAATCGGGAGATACTCTTAGGCAAACAGTTAATAATAATAATAAACAATAAAATTTTATTTCTAGGCCGCCTATCTGGCCGCATGAGCGGCCACTCTAGGCGGCGTACAAAATCAGATAAATACAACATATCAAATACACATATAACCAAAACTTTGATATAAAATTAAGCTAAAACCATCTGCATACTTGCAAAACAATTCTTCCAATACAAAAAACATGCTTTGTTTTTCAAATTGTGCGCACTCATGCAATCTTCTTACAAGCGGATAGAAAACTCGGAATGCATATTGCAATGACGGCACTTGCTCTCTGCCGCTTTGAAAAACATTTTCATTTAAAATTATACAGGCACACAAACAAATTATTGTGTATGTGCATGTGTGTATATAAAATCTACCTCCCGGTGGTACCTTTTTTAATCAATTTACCATGTTTTTGTACTTACAAGATCTGAACAGGGCGGTTCACGACAGATGCTCTTGGAGGTCACTGATTCATAGGGTCGCCATAAGTCGTAATTGACTTGAAGGCACATAACAACAACAACAACCATGTTTTAATCAGTGGCAGCTAGTGGCCCCATGCCAGTGGGGCGGTGGAATCCATTTTGGGTTTTAGTCTGAACTTTCAAGGAGATAAAGTTCAGACTAAAACCTGGAGTGGATTCCACGGCCTCACTGACATGGAGCCACCACCCACCACTGGCTCTAATCAATAGGAGTACAACCCTATACAAATAGCTCCATTAAAGTGAAATGGGGCTTGCTTTTGTAGCAAAGATATAGAGGATCATGATGTTAAGCTAATTAACCCTGTCTTCCTGTAGTTGTTTTGGGCTACAATGCCCATCAGCCCCAGTCAGCACTGTGCTGATTAGGACAGATCGGCAGGATAGTCCAAAAGAGATAGAGGGCCCCAGATAGGGGAAGACAGGGTTAACCAGCTAATCTAACCAATCCAGCATTGTAGTCTTACTATGAATCAGCAATATCTGCCTTCTGCCACATCACTGATAGACCTAAGAAGCCCTTGGAGAAGGGATGGGGGCTCTTCTGTGTTTTGTACAGCGCTTAGCACAATGGCGCTAAAACAGGTGCGGGGAACCAATGGGTCATGCTGACTGGGGCTAATGGGAGTTGTCATTCAGGGGCATCCGGAGGGCCAAGGGCTCCCCACACCTGCATATTTAGCAGCAACAGGTGTTCTTACCTGCACAATCCCTCTCCCCTGCATTCTCATGAAACATGGGTGTTAGGGATTACCCAGTGAGGTGTGCCTTTTGTCTTTGTACCGTTTGCACAACATCCTTGAGGTGCATGTACAAAATTGCATGGCCTGCTTCCTCCTTCCCATCCCTCCTCCTTAGGGTTGACTGAAAATGCCACACATTTTCACACACGAGGGCTTGGGATCCATACATTTCCATGTGGAAACCTGGATGTCTCTAGGAGAGGCACCAGGAAGACATAAGATAAAGGCCACCTAATAAGTTAGGAGAAAGGAGACCGCACCTGCCTGTGTTTAACACAAGATGGGATTCATTTGCGCTGTGCTGTAGTGATAAAGGTGAGGCAACAGAATGTCTTGTGGTACCAAGTGTAACAGGCTAACATGGCAATACCTCTGGAAATTATTAAAGGCAACGACTCAGTTGTCCTTATTTTCTCTGTGTTGCATATAAACTAGCAGTCACAAGGGTCTGCAAACACAAAAAGGTTTCTTCTGCAAGAATGCTGAATGAGGATCTTATGCCATATTTTGTATATGGGTGTGCAGGAGGAATCTAGGACATTTCATCTCCTAAACTGCTCAAGGCTCCTTGAAGTTTACTCACAAGTCAAAAGGCAGCCACTCACTCACCACAGGAGGATACGAGAGATCAAGTTCAACCTGTAGCAGGAGCAGCTAGCCTGAACCAATATATAGCCGAGATCAGACCCAGGCTAGAAGCCACCTACCAGGCTAGCTGAGCAACACCAGCACCAAACCACCACTCAGGGAATATCCACAAGCATTTAAGACTCACCTTTTGAGTTTATTAAAAGACGTATTTGCTACACTTAGCAGAATGGCAGATAAGGATCTAAAAGCTTACTTTGAACCAAGCAACATCTGGGGCTGATAAACCAACCCAGAAGAGAAATCAAGTAAAAAAACACCACATGCACATGTGTGTGTGTGTGTGTGTGTGCTACAGCAGGAGTGCTGGGAAGGGCCCAACCTCTACCCCCATCTCAATCAGATAATTAAAATGCCTGCATTAATCACATTTGCAATGGAACAAATCGTTGGAGCCCTCTTGCCTCCCCTTCCCAGGCCCTGCTATTGTAGTAGGCGAATCCTGCTGCAGTCTGTTTGGCAGAGATAAGGAAACCTTTATCTTAGTTGGCAATCTTTATCAGAGGAGAGATCGAGTCCTCTGCTTATCAACAACTCAGATCGGCTTCAGCAGAAAGCAAAACGGAAAGGGGGAGGGTTTCGGGGAAGGAGGGAGAAGAGCTCCTACAAAACTTTGGGCGAGAATTTTTGCTCTTGTGAGAGTTTTGTTTCAAACAGTAAATGTGCACAGCTGCCCAATCACAACCAGATCAATCTGCAGCCTTTATCAGTCCCCCTCAATCTAAAGAACCCAGGACTGGAACTGCCTGCAGAAACACACGCACACAGAGCTGCCAAAAGGTTTGATCATTTTCTCCCTGTGCCCACACTCCCATGTTTGAAGTTAATAAATGTAACCAGCTATCTCGGCCAGGGATCAGATCCCTGACTTTTTTTTTATTATTATCACTATCAGCTGTCCGCATCTATCAAACAGCAGAACAAAAGACACAGGAGGAGGAGGGAGAGAGAGAAACAAAACAACTGCTGCCAAGATGCATCTTGAGGTTGCTATGTAGGTTTGTCAGAAAAAGAAAAGGAACACTTGATGGGAGGGAGAAAAAAAGAAGAAGGATGAATGGTGGATGAAGGCATTAAAATAGCCTTAATAGTTAAGGCTGCAGTTATCTGATGGACTTGCAACAACCTTAAAAGCAAAACCAAACCAAAAAATGAAAACTAGCTAGCAAATTGCCAGGGCAAAAGCCCAGCAGAACACAGAGCGGGTTTCAAAAATTAAAAACAGGGCATGGCTGGATAGCTGGATGTTCTGATCCCCTTATCTGAGTCACCATCAGCTCCCAGTTAACAATCAAGCTTTTAATGCCTTAACTCAACGTTGCATCTTGGCTCCAGCCAGAAAGGAAGAGGGATGGTGCTTAGGACTGGCCTTTGAAAGCTCCTAATAGCCCAGGCAATTACCAGCCAAACGTCCACAGGGCGCGGGCGCTGGCCACCGCTGCCTGAATTGAGGAGGGACAGCACCTAGCAGCTGGCTGGCCAAGGCTGCCTTGTGTTTTCAGGAACATCCGAGGGGCTAATTATTTATCCTTGAAACTAAAGGGGGCAACCAGAATAGCTAGTTCTCCCCTCTCCCCACATGAGTATATCAGTCTTCACCTATACTTCCCTCATTCACATTTTGTTTGGCTTTGAACAGCACCAGAGTTGCTTTGAGCCGAACTCTTCGGGGCTTCTCTGAACCAGGGATCCACAGCCATCTCTATCCCCCAGTCTGAATGCAGGCTCAAGAAACATGAAGGCATCAGGAGAATAAAAGAGCTTCCGCCTCTGATCCATCTGCAGTCCAAAGGCTGTCACCAACATTCGCTAAAATTGCTCAGATCCATTCCAAACAGAGCTTGGAAGTAACTAGTTACAAGTAACGAATTACTTGTAATTTATTACTTTTTTGAGTAACTAGTGGGTAACTTCATTACATTTTGCTGGTAATAGAATGAGTAGTTTGCTGCCACAAGAAGCAGTGATGGTCTCCAACTTGGATGGCTTTTAAAGAGGAATACACAAATTCATGGAGGATAAAGCTATCAATAGCTACTGGCCATGATGGCTGTGCTGTGCCTTCACTGTTGCTGGGAATCACAAGTGGGTGGGGGTGCCCCTGCACTCTGGTCCTGCTTGCAGGCTTCCCATAATGGGCATGTGGCTGGGCACTGTGAGAACAGGATGCTGCACTAGATGGGCTCCCTTTGGCCTGATCCAGAAGCCAGGCTCTTCGGATCTGATCATCTTCAAGCACTTTCAGACGGAATGTTCCATCTGCATCTATTCCCATCAGGCTATGGGGCAGAAACTGCCTTGGCTACTTTGGTAGATGAAGGCAGATAAATCAATGGTTCATCCAATGGTCCAACACAGTGATGTAAGTGGTGGATGGGTTTATTGACCTAGATATGGGGTTGTAGGTTGTGGGTAGAGCTTCTCTTAAAGAACCACCTCACAGTTTGGGATCTACCCTGGCTTTTCATTGCTTACATTTATATCCTTCCTGTCTTCCAGCATGGTACCCAAGGCGGTGAACACGTGGTTGGTTCCTAGGTGGTCTCACACCCAGGCACTGACCAGATCCAGACTTGCTTAGCTTTAGCACGGAGGTGGCCTCCTGTGCGTCAAGACCATGCCCTGGCTTTTAGAGACTCTGCTTAGCAGCCTTGTCCAGGAGGGCATGTCTGGTCACAGCTGATATTCAAAGATGGACTGCCTCTGAACTTGGAGGTTCTATGCAGCCGTGACTAGTAGCCATTAATAGAGCCCTTCTCTTCCACAAATTTGTCTGATAACCTCCTTTTAAAGCCATCTTAACATATCTAACCTATAAATCAGTTATGCATTGTGTGAAGGAGGACTTCCTTTTGACCTACAGTCTCGCATGCTCTGGACTTGAACATTGCCATGTGCTGTATACCTGAGGCTGTCACTAAAAACAGGTCAGAAACTACAACTGGTCTGGAATGTCCCTCTGAAGTTTCATCAGGAGCTCACATCAAGCTACTTCACTTTAATCTTCTCAGCTTCCAATTTACTTCCAAGTCAGGTTCAAGGCGCTGGTCTTAACCTTTAAAGCCCTGAAATCAGCCCCAGTCAGAAATGGAATAGTAGCCTTATAAGAAACTTCCAACTGGTATTTTCTGAATATCATGAAATACTATTCCCCCTTTATTTTTCCTCTGAAAATGAAGTGCCGGATTACATGTGCCTTTGCTCTGATCCAGCAGGGCTGTGCTGCAGGTTCCCCAACCGCAATGGACAACAGCAAGCTAGCTAGACAAATGGTCCGACTCGGTATGAGGGAGGGTTGTGTAGCATCAACTGTGGCATTATTTTAGTTGCAGACAAAGGGATTTTTATTTGGCTGGCATATACGGTGAGCTGGTTTTCACACTGGCTTTCATCTGCTCTACTGAACTTTTACTGCTGTTTTGATTTGAAGCTGAACGGTGGGAGATACAAGGCAGACAAAAGAAAGCGCTTCTTTATAGAGCATGCAGTTGGGATTGACTACCACTAGATGTAGTGACAGCCACCAACTTAGATTAAGGGTTCTGGGACAGATTCATGGAGGATAAGGCTGCCGATGGCTACTAGTTATGATACTGACTACCTCCAGGATGAGAGTAATTATGCCTCTAAATAAGTCTTGCTGGGAAGCAACAGAGCTGTTACACTTGCGTCCTGCTTGTGGGCTTCCCACTGGGGCATCTGATTGGCCACTGTGGACACCAGGATGCTGGACTAGGTTGGTCTTTGGTCTGGAGAAAACACTCAAGTTCCAAGGCTGGCTCTTGCTCAGGTAGCGATTTTACTAATGGTTGTTTTATCGTTTTTATAGTGCACTGCCCCCACACCTTTACTGAAGGGTGGCCCAAAAGTATTTTAAATAAACAAACTGTGACTAACAGATGTGGTTAAGCACCAGAGATGGTCAGAGCCACTTTCATACCGCTGGTGGTAAGGGACTGCATCCTTAGTCACCTCAGTAGTCCACAGTCTCAGCTAATAACTGCTGTGGTGCTTTGGGAGGTATGCACATCTTCAACAGGATGGACCAGAGCAGAGCACATGCTTTGCATGTAGCAAGCCCACTAGGGTTGCGCATTCACCATACATTTAAAGCACGTGACTTCTCCCAAAGACTTCTGGGAACCGTAGTTTGTTAAGGGTGCTGGGCAGTTCCTGAGATTATTGGAGGGAGGGGGAGAGGGAATCCATGTGCTTTAAATGTATGGTGCGTACACAGCCCAGGTCAGACTGGTAACGTCTTCAAATAAAGCAGCAGAACAGAAAAAACAACCTCTCATTGTGGACAATACTGGGCTAGACTTTGTTTAACACTGGTAGCACAGCATTATTCCCTTAAAAAAAGCAAAGAAATGGCAACACGTACAAAACCTAACAAGCAATTCATTATCATAAAAAAAAATACACACGAACTAGCTGGTTAAATATAGTCCAGGGTCTGATTTTTATCTTATCAGTTTCTGTCCATCTCACAGGCTCCCTCCCCCTCAGAGATCTCCCCTTCTTTCAAACTTATCTGTGCTTCACATCAAGCATTTGGTGGAGGGGGGGGAGAGAGAACAGCAATGTAGCAAGAAGCAGTGAAGCAAACTCAAGTCAGCAGATATCAATCGGGAAGACAGAGATGAACTGACAGCTACTTTTTAAAAGGGGGGGGAGACAGAAAGAAAAGCAGGTCTGCTGCTCAGTTACAAGAGCTTTAACTCATGCATACTTTTTCCCCCTTGAGAGAAAAGCAAAATAACAGAAAGATCCATTTTTAGACACCCACAGATTTTGCTGCCCTGTGTACTTTCTGACTGCCATTTTCATGCCAAGAGGGAGAGCAGAGTGTGTGTGTGTATGTGTGTGTGTGCGCGCGTCTGTATCTTCCACCTTAAACCCCTTCATCAGTTTTGGCCATCTCTATCTGGCTTCAAATCAACTTCCTTCACTTTATCATGCCTTCACATCTCTGCAGAAACCAGAAGAGGAAGACGCCGCAGGAGTCAGGAGCTTTCAAGTGCAAGCCAGCTAATGTATTCACAGAGCTGCCCATTCCTGCAAACATCCCAATCCATCTTCGGATCACCTTTGGCTCCTTATTAAGCGGAGAACACCGCACGGGGGTGACAAGGAAGGAGCTAGAAATTAATGCACAACAGCAGCTCACAAAGACCTAACAACTACTGGCAAGACAAAACAGGGTGGAAAGTTGAAAGGAGGGGGGGATGGAGAGAGAAAGACACACCACCCAAACAAATGGCATCTCGTGGACAACGGGTTGCAGGTTCTCCATAGGCACATGGCATGTTCAGGAGCAAGGCCTGCTGTCTTGAACAGTGCCAGTTTCCTCTTGGCCACGGAAAAGCATGCAGACCACTTGGGCCTTTCTGAAGCCCGTGATTTTAACAGCACCTCATCCTCTTCGCAGCTCCCACCCCTCCATGAAGAAGTGTCCTTTCTTTGAAAGGATGGATCCTACTCCAGATTATCACTGGGCTCTCTCTCTCTCTCACTCACACACTCACTCACACACACCCTTCCAGCTACAGGATACAGAATCACATAAACATGACCACCTTCACAACCATCTCATGAACTACACTCTTCCTCCCCTCACTGCGTACTTCACAGGATCATTTAGGGCCATTTCACGCAGCCCAGCCAAAATGCCAAGAACGCTATCATATTTATTATTTATTTATTACATTTATACCCCACCTTCTTTTCACGATAGAAACCCAGGCGTTCTCTCATCCAGGCACTGGCCAGACCTTTAGCAGGATGCTGGCCTCATGTGCCTTCAGAACATAGCCAGGGATCATAGAAATCCATGGCACTTCATCTCTCTCTCTCTCCTTTCCTCCCCCACCTCTCTTTTTAAATGTTCCAGATCTCGTCCCACCTGGAATCCATTCCCTCTCACCTGGGAGCTCTTACACCTAATTCCAGATAGCGCAAGGGAAAGAAGTGCTCTGCACATGCTTAAAGGCACTCATTACCATATTTCACATATCCTGGGGTTGAACCCCAGAGAATTACGTCTGGGGGCGGGGGCTAAACTATGGCTCAGATTAAGCATGGGGAAATTACTTACATTGGTTTTCCACGGTCACCGATGGAAGTCTGCTGAGTAGAGCCAACTCCCCTGGAATAAAGGGGCCTCTATTCCACGGTTTATATCCAAATTTCTACTCAGCAGGATGTCGTATTGTTACAATTAATTATTTAGTAGGAACATAAGATGCTGCCTTACCCTGAATAAGGCCATTGGTCCATCTGCTCTGTGCCTCCTACACTGACTACCAGCAGCTCTCCAGGGTTTGGACAGACCCACCTGCAGATGCCAGGATCAAACCTGGGACCCTCCGCACAAAAAGCAGATGCTCTAAGCACTGAGCTATGCCCCTTTCCCCAAATGCAAGACACCCAGAATAATGGGACAGGTCTACTTTGTTAAGAAAGCCCAAAGCAAGCAAGCCCCTCCCCACTAGCAAGAGGAGTGGCCAAAGCAAAAAGTTCAGGGGGGATGGATGGGAGGGTAATTGGATATAAAGGAAATTTATTATTTATTTATTTATTATTTGATTGATATCCCACCCTTCCTCCCAGCAGGAGCCCATTTAATGGGAATACAAATGGTTCTTTGTGCAGGGGTGTGTGTAGGTTGGGGCGGGGGAAGGAATCAACTACTTTTTTTAAAGTTTTCCTTGTCCTTATCAGCAACAGGAACCACCTCAGGCAGGCAAACAGGTAGATGCGGCTTAGTCTAACAATTATTTCTAAGGAAAGATAAAGCAATATTATCACATGGGGGCCGGCTTTCCTATCCACACATCTCTCTCTGCCTTATCGGCGGATGAGATCTGTTCAGGAAGGGAGGAAGGAAACAGAAAAAGCAGCCAAACCTGCCAGTGGGAAAGTTCCAGCTTTTGATATTAAACTCCCCTTCCCCCCCCCGTCCTCCCACACACACGTGCGCAGAAGATAACAATGATCATTTTCATATTTGCCTGAGCCGAAATCCTTGGTCAATTAGGGATCCTCAAAAGGACTATTTGATCCTTTCCTTGATCAATTAGGGATCCTCAAAAGAACTATTTGATCCTTTCCTTGATCAATTAGGGATCCTCAAAAGGACTATTTGATCTAGAGATGCTAACAGCAGCCAGGGGTTAGTCAAGGAAATGGAGAGTAAATCCAGGGAGGCCTCAGGATGTAGCTATAAACAAGGATTCCCAATCCTTATTTGGGTCAGAAATGTGTGGGGCGGAAGAATCAGGGAGACGCAAAAGGAGGAGGAAAAGGGATAATCGAGATGGGTCCATTTGGCTCAGTACTCCCAACACTGACTGGCAGCAGCTCTCTGGGATTTTAGGTAGGGGCCTTCTCTGCCCTAACTGCAGGCAGGGATTGAACCTGGCATCTTAATGCATGCAAAGAAAGTGCTGCACCACTGAACTACGGCCCTTCCCACAACCTAGCAGAAGATCAAGATATACCACACACACATTGACTTCTGTTCTTTTAAAAAAAAAAAGAATCAGGGTCAAGCCAACCTGCAACTATTTCGTTTTATCCAGGTGTCGCAGTGGTTACCAAGAATTGACAATGGGAGACACAAAGTAAGGAAAATATCCTTAATTGGTCCAAATGTGGCATATGCAGGTTTTCGAGTTTCACCTGGCTGGGATGGAAATCGGGGGTGTGTGTGTGTCAAACTAAACCAGCAGGGCAGTACCATTTGACCCTATGGTGTCTGTGGGCGTCTGGATGGGCAGCGATGTACCTCGCATCTGGTTGCACTTCCACAGGAGTTGTTTCCAGCAATGCAGTTCTCAGCAACACCACCACAGAACGCAGAGGCTCCTTCTTCAGTGGATATTAAAAGGCTTTTCGCTTGAGACCACCAACAGCATGCACTTCAACTGCCCATCCGTCTGAAGGCCCACACATACAGAAAGTCAAGTGCAAAAGTGCCTTCAGTCTACATTCAAATTCCTTCTCCGTTTTGCCTGATGAAGGGTGCAGTGAAACTCACAAGTCTACATCTACCCAGTTAGAAAGATGTAACTTCCTTTTTCTGTTATTCCTTCTCTGGGGCCCACAGGCTCCTCAGCAGCTACAAGATTATGCAATGGGCACCGAAACGCACTTTGCAGATGTTCAGAGGCACACTGTTGTTAAGACACCAAACGTCCTAGGACTAAGCAGCACAGATATTTGAAACCTGACCAGGGTCTGAGCCCCTCAGTTTTATCTCTCTGCTCCCGATCTTCCTTCCCTCTCCCCAGCCCCACTTTCAAAACAAAAACACACACATCGCCAACATTTGCAAAAGTCCCTCAAGACGAAGCTTCCTAATGCAAGAGATGGGAGTGAGTCAAGCCGAAGATAAGATCGCAATTTCAGCCCGTCCCGACAGGGCGATCTTATCAGGACGGGACTTGCAGAAAGGAATATTTTAAAGCCTTTATCTCGGCTCTCATCAGGGGCGGCTCTATCTGCCTGGCGATCTCACCGGGGAAGGAGGCAAGGAGGGGGAAAGACTGGGTGCAAAGGACGCCGCGCCCCCTCCCCACTACGCCAACCCCAAAATGGGGGCACTTCTGCCGCCGCGGACCCCTCACCGAGTCGTCTGGCCTGCAGCCTACAAAGGGGGGGGAAGCTTACAAGAACGGTCATTGGGTAAAGAGGGAGCGTCGCCAGCTTGGGGGGGGGTCACAACAATAGGCAACCGCACCCCCCGTCCATCTACCGGGCAACTGTCAGAAAGACCCCCGCCCCGTTCCCAAGTTCATTCCCACGAGGGTCAAGAGAGTTCAGCGGGGGAGGGGCTGGAATGGGATCTTCCCTCCCCCCCGACGGCTGCAATGAAAGAGGGGGGCTCCCAAGGACTGCCCTCAAACCTAACCGGGCGGGGAGGCGGGGGTGTCTCTGTCAAGTACCGAAAGGGTAGGGGACAGCCCCCCCATAAAATCTCGATATGGGGGGCTAAACGGACTGAGGAGCAGAAATATAGACGGGGAGAGGAGAGAAATAATCTGGATAATCATCTTGTTAACACTCCAGATGGCAGCGGCGGAATATTGGGGGGGAAGCAGAAAGAAGCCGAAGTCAAGACGCACCGACTCTGGCAGCAGCTGGAAACCGGGGGGGGAGGGAGAGTTGGAGGAGAGAGCTGCGACCGCTAACTTTGGGCTAATTGAGCCGGGGAGGGGGGGAGAAAGAGCGCGACTCGGGGAAGGAAGAAAGTAAACGGATTCTGGCGGCGGCGGGGAAGTGCCTGAGCTGGGGGCAGCTCCGCCTCGCCAGCTGCCGGGGGGGGCGCGGGGTCCCCCAGAAGCTGCTCACGTTTGATCTGCCGGGGCGTGCTCTGCTTCCTCCTGGACATCGCGGGGCGGCGGCGTCTCCCTCCGGCGGCGGCGGCGGCTGTAGAGGCAGGTCGGCGGGGGGCGGCCGGCGCGCGGCGGCTCTCATGCCCACGCGGCGCTCCCAGGGCTGGGCGGCGGGCGAGCTGGCCGGCAGGAGGGCTGCTCGCCCGGCGGCCCCGTCGTTGCCCTCCTCGCCCTCGCCGCCTGCTCCTTCCCTCCTGCGACGTCCCCTGTTGGCGACCCGGTCACCGAGCGGCGGCTGTTGCTGCTGCTGCTCCCTCTTCGGTCCCGGCTCCCGCTGCCTCCGATTCCCGAAGGAGGCTTGGGAGGGAGCGCGGGCGGGCGGGCGCGCGCGCGTGTTTTTCTCAATGGAACCTGAAAATGTATCAAAACCGCTGAACGTTCTAAAGGGGCGTGGCCTCCTGCCGAGCAGGGCCCGGCTGCCGCCGCTGATAGGGCGGCCGCTCGGGCCCTGGTCACGCCTACCGGATAAGGTGGATACAAGAGGAAAGGGGAGCGGGCGGAGCCGGAGGCGGGAGGGAGGAAAATAAATTGGGGGCGGACCAGCTGCTCCCCATCCCGCCGCCCGACCCAACTCTTTCTTCCTCGCTATAGCCCTGTGAGGTAGATTAGGCTGAGGTGGTGAGTGAGCTTCGTAGCCAGCAGGGCTGTGAACCTCCCTCTCCCAGGTCTTAGCCTGACCGTCTCACCTCGCCACAACAAACTGGCTCACTAACCAGTAATGCCACAGTCTGGAAGCCATTTACTAGGGAATTTGAGCGTTTTTCTTTTAAACTTATGTCAAGGGTGGGGAACATTTTTATTGTATTTATTTATTGTTACATTTATATCCCACCTTGCCTTCAAGGAGCTCAAGGTTGCTTACATGGCTCTGTGCCCCCTCAATTTTATCCTCACAACAACCCTGTGAGGTAGGTTAGACTGAGAGGTCAGCTTTGGGACCAAGAAGGACTGCTGTGGATGCTGTGCTGTGCTTCAGCCAGTGGGAAGATCTAGTACTAGTATTATGATTTGTATACATAGTAAGTAAAGCATCTAAAAACCAAAGTATGTAGCACAGCAGATGGATATTAAACCGGTTGTGGATCCAGATCCTATTTATGTCCCAAATGCCTGGACTGTTAGATGTATCTTCCGTTGACACCTACATGTTACCATTGTGGGGAACAAACACACTTTCCAGGGAAGTTCCAACAATCTGGATGCCACCACCAAGAAGGCCCTGTGCTGCATCACCATTCATTTCAACAGGGCTGGACAGTCACACGTGTGTCTGAGTTGCATTTTAAGGGCAGCTTCCCCTCCCTAGTTGCCAGTCTCAAGGCACGGGTCAGTAAGTAATGGGAGAGGCACTCCTTTGTATATTTGGGCCCACGCCATCCAGGGCTTTGCACACCAATACCCTGCATTGGGCCCAGGCAGGCAGGCGGGCAGTTCATTGCTTTAATAATCGGCAGTGCATAATCCCATCTCAGGCAGATGCCGCCCTGAGAGGAAGGGTGGGATATAAATTTAATAAATAATAATAATCTCACTGCCCCCACTTAACTGGCTGCAATGTCTGGACCATCATGACAGTCACCCCATGCAGAGGATATTGCACTAATCCAATCTTGAGGTTGTTAGAGGATGGATTACTGAAGCCAGGCTGCCCTAATCCTGGAATGACTTTAGCTGGTGAGGTAGGCGCAGCTGGGCATTGAGAGTCTTTGCTACTGAAGCTATGTGGTCCTCTAGTGCAACCTTAGAGGTGAGGAGTACCCACAGCCTATGGCTCTCTTCATTCAGATGTTGAATGAAGCCCTGAGGGGGGACATATAGGGGAAGACAGCCCTTCAGGTGCAACTCAGACACATTTCAATCGGGTTTTAGCCCCGGTTTTGGCACCGAGACAGCCTTGGTCACCCTGTATGATGACCTATGTCGGGAGAGAGACAGAGGGAGTGTAACTCTATTGATTCTCCTCGATCTCTCAGCGGCTTTTGATACCATCGACCATGGTATCCTTCTGGAGAGGCTTGCGGAGTTGGGAGTTGGAGGCACTGCGTGGCAGTGGTTCCGCTCCTACTTGGCGGATCGTCGCCAGAAGGTAGTACTTGGGGAACATTGCTCGACACCTTGGACTCTCCATTGTGGAGTCCCTCAGGGGTCGGTTTTGTCCCCCCTGCTTTTTAATATCTATATGAAGCCGTTGGGAGAGGTCATCAGGAGTTTTGGAGTGCGTTGTCATCAGTATGCTGATGACACGCAGCTCTACTTCTCCTTTTCATCTTCTTCAGGTGAGGCTGTCGATGTGCTGAACCGTTGCCTGGCCGCGACAATGGACTGGATCAGAGTTAACAAACTGAAGCTCAATCCAGACAAGATTGAGATGCTGTTGGTGGACGGGTTCTCTGATCGGATGGTGGATATATACCCTGTCCTGGATGGGGTTACACTCCCCCTAAAGGTCCGGGTTCGTAGTCTGGGAGTCTTTTTAGACTCTTCCCTTTCACTTGAGGCTCAAGTAGCCTCGGTGGCTAGGAATGCGTTCTACCAACTTCGGTTGGTAGCCCAGCTACATCCCTATTTGAGTAAAGAGGACCTTACATCAGTGGTACATGCTCTGGTAACCTCACGTTTGGACTACTGTAATGCGCTTTACGTAGGGCTACCTTTGAAGACAGTTCGGAAGCTACAGCTAGTGCAAAATGCGGCGGCCAGATTGCTGACAAGGACTAAGCGGTCCGAGCATATAACACCTGTTCTGGCCCGCTTGCACTGGTTGCCAATATGTTTCCAGGCCAGATTCAAAGTGTTGGTATTGACCTATAAAGCCTTATATGGTGCGGGACCACGATACCTTGCGGAACGCCTCTTCCGATATGAACTGGCCTGTACACTATGTTCTGCTACGAAGGCCCTCCTCCGGGTTCCAACTCATAGGGAGGCCCGGAGGGTGATGACAAGATCTAGGGCCTTCTCAGTGGTGGCCCCCGAACTATGGAACAGTCTCCCCGAGGAAGTACGCCTGGCGCCGACTTTGCTCTCTTTTCGGCGCCAGGTCAAAACCTTCCTATTCTCTGAAGCATTTTAAGCTAAATTGATTTACTTTAAAAATGTTATTGTATTTGATTTTTGACTGTATTACTAGTATTATTTTGTTATTTATTGTATTTTTATGCTATTTTATGTTCACCGCCCAGAGAGCTATCGCTAGTCGGGCGGTATATAAATCTAATAAATAATAATAATAATAATAATAATGTGTGAGTGCCAGCCTTGTTGACTTCAGCACAGCTTTTGACGAAGTGCCCCATGATTTTCTGCTTAGCAAGCTAGCTGAACGTGGGCTGGATGGAACAACTATCAGGTGGGTTGCCAGGTTCATGGCTTGAGACTGATCCTGTATCTTTAGGAGAAGAGAAAGTCAGCCAAGTGCAGGTGTTCTTGCAGCCCTATAATGGGAAACACCACAAGGTGGAATTCGCCATTTTTCCCATTACAGGCTTGCAAGAACACCTGCACTTGGCTGACTTTCTCTTCTCCTAAAGATACAGGATCAGTCTCAGGGCATGAACCTGGCAACCCTAGTGCTGAGAGTCGTTAGGAGACCTCTATTCTCCTCATAGAGCAACAATTCTTAGGGAAGAGGGTCTGACTTAAGCCACTCTGAGAATTGTAGCTCTGTGGGAACAGGAGTCTCCTGACAACTCTCAGCACCCTTCACAAACTACTCTTCCCAGGATTCTTTTGGGGGAAGTCATAACTGTTTAAAGTGGAATAATAGCGGAATAAATGTATGGCGTGGATGTGGCCACTGTGAGAACAGGATGCCGGACTAGATGGGCCACTGGCCTGATCCAACAGCCAGAGTCTTCTGATGTTCTTATATTCTTATAGGAAGCTGCTGTATGCTGAATCAGACCATTGGTCCACTTGGCTCAACAGCAGCTTTCTGGAATTTTGGATTGGATCCATACTTAGGGATGCCGGAAACTGAACCTGGCATTTCTGCATACAGAATAGCACTGAGCTACACCATCTGCTATCACAATCTACACATGAAGCATGAATAAAATACAGCAGATATTGATCCCTTTGGGTACGAAATGTGGTGCTGGAGGAGCGCTTTGTGCATACCATGGACTGCAAAAAAGACAAATAATTGGGTGTTAGAACAAATTAAACCAGAATTACCATTAGAAGCGAAAACGATGAAACTGAGGTTATCATACTTTGGACACATCATGAGAAGTCATGATTCACTAGAAAAGACAATAATGCTGGGAAAAAGAGAAGGGAGTAGAAAAAGCGGAAGACCAAACAAGAGATGGATTGATTCCATCAAGGAAGCCACAGACCTGAACTTACAAGATCTGAACAGGGTGGTTCATGACAGATGCTCTTGGAGGTCGCTGATTCATAGGGTCGCCATAAGTCGTGGTCGACTTGGAGGCACATAACAACAAAGTTGGACCTCTACAATATCTGGAGACCCAGGGTTGAAGAACACTGCTCTAAGCTACTTCCCATGCCAGTTAGAAAGAGCACCAATATTTTGAAAAAGTGAGATGCCTGCCCTTTTGCCAGGCAGAAGAGGGCCTGTGGTTGGCAGGGGCCTTATCAAGTTGGTCATGGAACCGACCAGAGGGACGGCAACCCTGGACTTAATCCTCAGTGGGGACCGGGACCTGGTGCGAGATGTAAGTGTTGTTGAACCGATTGGGAGCAGTGACCACAGTGCTATTAAATTAAACATACATGTAACTGGCCAATTGCCAAGAAAATCCAACACGGTCACATTTGATTTCAAAAGAGGAAACTTCACAAAAATGAGGGGATTGGTAAAAAGAAAGCTGAAAAACAAAGTCCAGAGGGTCACATCACTCGAAAATGCTTGGAAGTTCTTTAAAAACACTATATTAGAAGCTCAACTGGAGTGCATACCGCAGATCAGAAAAGGTACCGCCAGGGCCAAGAAGATGCCAGCATGGTTAACGAGCAAAGTCAAGGAAGCTCTTAGAGGCAAAAAGGCTTCCTTCAGAAAATGGAAGTCTTGTCCGAATGAAGAAAATAAAAAAGAACATAAACTCTGGCAAAAGAAATGCAAGAAGACAATAAGGGATGCTAAAAAAGATTTTGAGGAGCACATTGCTAAGAACATAAAAACCAACAACAAAAAATTCTATAAATACATTCAAAGCAGGAAACCATCTAGGGAGACAATTGGACCCTTGGATGATAAGGGAGTCAAAGGTGTACTAAAGAACGATAAGGAGATTGCAGAGAAGCTCAATGAATTCTTTGCATCTGTCTTCACAGTGGAAGATATAGGGCAGATCCCTGAACCTGAACTAACATTTGCAGGAAGGGATTCTGAGGAACTGAGACAAATAGTGGTAATGAGAGAGGAAGTTCTAAGCTTAATGGACAATATAAAAACTGACAAATCACCGGGCCCGGATGGCATCCACCCGAGAGTTCTCAAAGAACTCAAATGTGAAATTGCTGATCTGCTAACTAAAATATGTAACTTGTCCCTTGGCTCCTCCTCCGTGCCTGAGGACTGGAAAGTGGCAAATGTAACGACAATCTTCAAAAAGGGATCCAGAGGGGATCCCGGAAATTACAGGCCAGTTAGCTTAACTTCTGTCCCTGGAAAACTGGTAGAAAGTATTATTAAAGCTAGATTAACTAAGCACATAGAAGAACAAGCCTTGCTGAAGCAGAGCCAGCATGGCTTCTGCAAGGGAAAGTCCTGTCTCAGTAACCTATTAGAATTCTTTGAGAGTGTCAACAAGCATATAGATAGAGGTGATCCAGTGGACATAGTGTACTTAGACTTTCAAAAAGCGTTTGACAAGGTACCTCACCAAAGGCTTCTGAGGAAGCTTAGCAGTCATGGAATAAGAGGAGAGGTCCTCTTGTGGATAAGGAATTGGTTAAGAAGCAGAAAGCAGAGAGTAGGAATCAACGGACAGTTCTCCCAATGGAGGGCTGTAGAAAGTGGAGTCCCTCAAGGATCGGTATTGGGACCTGTACTTTTCAACTTGTTCATTAATGACCTAGAATTAGGAGTGAGCAGTGAAGTGGCCAACTTTGCTGACGACACTAAATTGTTCAGGGTTGTTAAAACAAAAAGGGATTGCGAAGAGCTCCAAAAAGACCTCTCCAAACTGAGTGATTAGGCGGAAAAATGGCAAATGCAATTCAATATAAACTAGTGTAAAATTATGCATATTGGAGCAAAAAATCTGAATTTCACATATACGCTCATGGGGTCTGAACTGGCGGTGACCGACCAGGAGAGAGACCTCGGGGTTGTAGTGGACAGCACGATGAAAATGTCGACCCAGTGTGCGGCAGCTGTGAAAAAGGCAAATTCCATGCTAGCGATAATTAGGAAAGGTATTGAAAATAAAACAGCCGATATCATAATGCCGTTGTATAAATCTATGGTGCGGCCGCATTTGGAATACTGTGTACAGTTCTGGTCGCCTCATCTCAAAAAGGATATTATAGAGTTGGAAAAGGTTCAGAAGAGGGCAACCAGAATGATCAAGGGGATAGAGCGACTCCCTTACGAGGAAAGGTTGCAGCATTTGGGGCTTTTTAGTTTAGAGAAAAGGCGGGTCAGAGGAGACATGATAGAAGTGTATAAAATTATGCATGGCATTGAGAAAGTGGATAGAGAAAAGTTCTTCTCCCTCTCTCATAATACTAGAACTCGTGGACATTCAAAGAAGCTGAATGTTGGAAGATTCAGGACAGACAAAAGGAAGTACTTCTTTACTCAGCGCATAGTTAAACTATGGAATTTGCTCCCACAAGATGCAGTAATGGCCACCAGCTTGGATGGCTTTAAAAGAAGATTAGACAAATTCATGGAGGACAGGGCTATCAATGGCTACTAGCCATGATGGCTGTGCTCTGCCACCCTAGTCAGAGGCAGCATGCTTCTGAAAACCAGTTGCCGGAAGCCTCAGGAGGGGAGAGTGTTCTTGCACTCGGGTCCTGCTTGCGGGCTTCCCCCAGGCACCTGGTTGGCCACTGTGAGAACAGGATGCTGGACTAGATGGGCCACTGGCCTGATCCAGCAGGCTCTTCTTATGTTCTTATGTTCTTATGTTAATGTTGATTTCTCCCAATTTCTCAATTTTCCAATGTTCGGTTCGCCACATTAGTCTGTGAGATAGTCCTCAGGACAATTCATCAACCTTTTTAGTGCAGCTTTCCCTTAACACATTTTCGTATCTCGTTTTCCCTAACATAGAATTTTTGCAAGCAATTTTCCTGAATGTAATGTGTTTTGTATGTAACTTTCACAAATATGTCTATTTTGATGCACCCTTTATCCTGATATACACATTGTTGGATACATTCTTTCATTGGAGAACTGTGTTGCATTATTTGGAAAAGTGTGCATTTCAAAGGGCAGATGAATTTCTGTTCCTTTATTGTTTTACGTACGTAGGTTTGCATTAAAGAAATGTAAACTGAGCCAGATTTCTTCTCTACCCTAATCAAAGGCCCTAACTGTGGATGGGCTCCTCTTCCCCTTCTCATTCATTCAGCAGCAACAGCCTACAGCTGTGACAATGGCCCAAGGAATGGCTTCACCCTCTTGTGGAGGCAGAATCAGACTCACCCTACCAGGTGCTTTCCCAAGGCATGAATAGCCAACATGGTGCCCTCTAGATGTTGCTGGACTACAATTTCCATCATCCTTGACTGTTGGCTGTGGTGGCTGGGGCTGACAGGAGCTGAAGTCTAATCACATCTGGAAGACATCATATTTGGCTACTTTGCCCTGGTGTAAGGTTTGTGGTTTGTTTTTCTTGCTTTCTAAAACCCTAAAAGACGCTGGAATAAAAACCTTGCACTCCTGGAAAGGCAGAGCTCAGTTTGCTGCTAGAGAAGGGGTCCCACCCAACAGCCAGGAGCTTGGATATCTGCATTGCTGGCAGACCAGCAAAAGTAGATGGTGGAGACTGCACAAAGGCTTTTGCAGAGTGTGCCCACCATGGTCGTCTTGCAAAGCGATGGGAAATGCAGGCATCTCCTGATCTTTTACTAAACCTCTCCATTTTGCATTATCTTGAGTCCAGCAAGGCAAGACTGCTGACAACTCATCAAAACTTTTAAAAAATAAATAAAGGGTTTTTAATTAACTTCTTGTTTCAATGGGAAAAAAATGAGTTTTAAGCACCACATGACTCCAGTAAAGAGGTCAAGCTATGCAGAGAGGATTTTGACATAAATTAAGTTATGAGCTGGGGGAAAGCTTCAAGTGGCAAAGTGGGAGCGAGCGGTCATGATGAAACATGGTGCCCCTTTGCACATTCTGTGGCAAATGCCTCATCTTCTCACCCACCACCCAGAAGCCTTAAGAACATACCTTTACCAAATCAAACTACTACTCCACCTAGGCTACGACTGCCTCTTCCAACTAGCGGTGACTCTCTGGAGTTTCAGGCATAGATAAGTCTTAGTGGAAGGGCCATAACCCAGTAGTAGAGCATCTGTTGTGAATGCAAAAGGTCCCAGGTTCAATCTCTGGCATCTCCAGGTAGGGCTGGGAGGGTATCCACAGTGGCTCCCCATCAGTGGAATGCTCTTCTCACTGAGGTCCACCTGCTGCCTTCAGTCACATCTTTTGGCACTAGACAAAGACTCGTCTTTTCTTCCTGGGCTTTTGATGGACTGAGATAATCCTGTTTTGCTATTAGTTTGCTGCAAAGATTTTGAGTGTCAGTGTTTCAGAATAAAATATCATACAGAACGAAATTATAACGTATCATTTGTAATTCTGTAACATGAGATCATTGGTCAGGGGTCTGAGTACTTTTGCAAGGCACTGTAGATACTA
This sequence comes from Rhineura floridana, assembly GCF_030035675.1. Classification (NCBI taxonomy): domain Eukaryota; kingdom Metazoa; phylum Chordata; class Lepidosauria; order Squamata; family Rhineuridae; genus Rhineura; species Rhineura floridana. The sequence continues at coordinate 38,593,125 of NC_084492.1, forward strand.
AAATTATGGCACTGTAGTTTTGGCAGCTAATGTTATTTATTATTATTTGTTCAGTTTCTCACATGCCCTTTACCATAAAGTCCCAGGGGAGGCTAGCATCTCTGACATTTTGCTGCACTTCTTAGGTAGGAAGGGCACTCTCTACACTTCACTCAGCCCCACAAAGTTTGAAGGCTGGCTTTGGATTAGTGATCCAGAGAAATACTGTGATCTGGTGAGAAATACTGTGATCTGGCGTGGACCAGAACCTCATTATCCTAGAACTTGTGGACATCTAATGAAGCTGAATGTTGGATGATTCAGGACAGACAAAAGAAAGTGCTTCTTTATGGAGTGCATATTTAAGCTCTGGAACTCGCTCCCAGAGGAGGCAGTGACAGCCACCAACTTGGATGGCTTGAAAAGAGGATTAGACAGATTAATGGAGGAGGATAAGGCTATCAAGGGCTACTAGCCACAATGGCTGGATTCTAGCTCACTGTCGGAGGTGAAATGGACATGGCCTGCCTTCCAGTCGATCCCAACTTGTGGTGACCCTATGAACAGGGTTTTCATGGTAAGCCGTATTCAGAGGCGGTTTACCATTGCCTTCCTCTGGGGCTAGTCCTCCCCAACTTGCCACAGCTGCACAAGCCAGCCCCTTCCTTGTCTGCAACTGCCAGCTGGGGGGCAACTGGGCTCCTTGGGACTCTGCCGCTTGCCCACGGCTGCACAGGTGGCAGGGCACATAACTCCCGAGCCACTCCCTGTGGAGGTGATCTTTAGCTGGCCCTTGACACCCAGGAGGTGCAAGCGGGGATTTGAATTCACAGACTCTGGACTCCCAGCCAGGCTCTCCTCCACACTGTGCTTATGCCCCCAAATGCCAGTTGTTGGGAAACACAAGAGAGTGCTGCTGCTCTTGCGCTCAGGCCCTGCTTGAAGGCTTCCCATAATGGGCATCCGGTTGGGCACTGTGAAGACAGGCTGTTGGCCTGGATGGGCCCCCTTTGGCCTGACCCAGCAGGCTCTATTAATGTTCTTAAGGCTCCCACATAAAAATCTGCCTCCTGGATCCATCAAAGCAGAAATTTGTCAAGGTGTTATGCCAAGCAGAGGAATGCAGCAGAGTTCAATGTTGAGTGGTTCCCGGTAACTAGGCTGGCTTCTCCGTTGCACCTGAGATACCCCAATAGTACGAACTGCTCTCTTTATCACCAGTGCAATTTGCTCATCTACTCTACCCTGACTGGCAGTGGCTCTCCAAGAGGTAGGCTGGTCCCACTACCTGAAGTCTCTTTATCTGGAGACTGAGCCTGCATGCAAGGCACGTGCTCTCCCACAGAGCTATGAAGTGGCCTTATTCCAGGTCAGAGCATTGGTCCACCCTTTGGCCACTATTATCTGCTCTGACTGGCCTCAGCTCTTGGGGCTCTCAGTATCATGTTCTTCTCCTCAGCAGCTACTTCATGATCTTTTTAAACTAGACACTCTGGGGACCAGTAGTGTGGTGGCAAATCCAGAATTGTGGGGTCCCTTCATGTTTGTCACAGCCACACCTCCTACCCCCTTTTTGCTGCTGGGTTGAGAATGAGATCCTTGCCTTCTCCCACAACAACAGACGTCCTTCCAACCAACGCCAGGGATGGTGATGCGGCATTTTATTTGCACCTTCCCCCCTTTGTTTTTGTAAACCGACCTGGAGGCTGTGTTGATTGATGGGTGGGATAGAAGTATTTTTTAATATTAAAAAAATCAAGAAAATAAACAAGTAAACAATCTTTAAATGCACTTCTAAAATGAATGAAATGGCTGGCTTCAAAGGAGTTAGTGTTAGTCATCTTGTTTGCGGACTTCTTGAAGGCATCTGGACAGACATTGCTGGGGAAAGAACGCTGGGAGGACTCTCTTGTACTAATGACTGGAGAAACCTTGACATTCATGAGCCTCCTGTTAAACGGCTGCCTTGTAGAGCATCCAGTGGCAAAGCCCACCCCAACAGGACTGTTTGTTTCATTGGACTTTTCTTTTAAGCCCTGGGATGTGGTGCACTTCTGGTGGGGTTGAATGTTCCTCCTCCCTCCAATAATGGTGCGTTTCAGTGACTTGGTCTAGCTCAGTCATGTATGTGTGTGTGTGTGTGTGTGTGTGGGCATATGTAAGTGTGTGTCCCTGCTTGAGTTGTGTTTGCAGAGAGATTGTCATAACGCCCCAGAATAAATAGAATGTTTTCCCGTGGACTGAATTACATGCCTGCAGTGGAGAGATAATGTGCAAGCAGACACAACTCCCATTGTGTGCAAAGTGACATCTTTTTATGGAGCTGTGTACATTTGTATTAGTGCCAATTAATCAGGGGCGACATTGGAAGCAACGCAGAGAGAAGGTGCCTTGGGGGTGGGGTGGGGGGGGCGTTGAGCGGAGGAATGCACGATTCCTAAGGCTAAGGTGACAGGGAGGAAGAGAGGAAGGGCCAAATGGAAGCAGGCAATGCTGTGTTAGAATGCCCAGCTGCAAAAAAAAATTGGCCGGACATCTTAGGTGGAAACTGCCATACCAGGACTGGCTTCTGCTGCTGAAGTATTTGCCATGTAATCACGGCCACCTTGTTCTTATATTTCTGGCACTGCCTACTATGCCCAAGCCACAGGGCATGCGTTCGAAACCCTTGCACAGTGTCAGGAATTTTTTAAAAATTACATAGGGAATCAGCTAGAAAATCATCTAAGATGCAAAAGGTTAGTGGTTGATGATGATGATGATGATGATGCTATGGCCTACCATATAAGGTGGTTGGAAAGACTACTGAATAATATAACTATCCTTGCATGATGAGGGGTGGGTAGGACTTGTTCCTTTTAAATATATGGTCAGATTAGTATTTTAGTTATTGATTATTGCTGTTTTTGTCTGATTTTATTTTTGCTGGGTGAGTCACTTTGAGGTACTTTATTACTGTTGTTGTTATCCCACCCTTCCTCCCAGTAGGAGCCCAGGGCGGCAAACAAAAGCACTAAAAATACTTTAAAACATCATAAAAACAGACTTTAAAATACATTAGAATAAACCATATTTAAAAACATTTTTTTAAAAAAAAGGTTTTAAAACATCTTTAAGAAAAGAAAAGAAAAGTTTTAAAAACATATTAAAAAGCAATTCCAACACAGATGCAGCCTGGGATAAAGTCTCCACTTAAAAGGCTTGTTGAAGAGGAAAGTCTTCAGTAGGCACCAAAAAGATAACAGAGATGGTGCCTGTCTAATATTTAAGGGAAGGGAATTCCAGAGGGTACATGCCACTACACTAAAGGTTCATTTTCTATGTTGTGCGGAGCAGACCTCCTGCTAAGATGGTGTCTGCAGGAGGCCCTCACCTGCAGAGTGCAGTGATCGACTGTGTATATAAGGGGTAAGACGGTCTTTCAGGTATCCTGGTCCCAAGTTGTATAGGGCTTTGTACACCAAAACCAGAACCTTGAACTTAGCCTGATAGCTAACAGGTAGCCAGTGCAATTCTTTCAGGAGCGGGGTGACAGGATGGCAATACCTTGCCACAGTGAGCAGTCTCACTGCCACATTTTGCACCACCTGAAGCTTCTGGACCAACCTCAAGGGCAGCCCCACATAGAACGCATTACGGTAATCCAGCCCGGAGGTTACCAGTGCGTGGACAACAGTGGTCAGGCTATCCCGGTCCAGAAATGGCCACAGCTGTCTTACCAGCCAAAGCTGGTAAAAGGCACTCCTAGCCACTAAGGTCACCTGGGCCTCTGGAGACAAAGATGGATCCAGAAGTATTCCCAGACTACGAACCTGCTCTTTCAGAGGGAGTGTGACCCCATCCAAAGCGGACAACTGACCAATTATCCGAACTCGGGAACCACCAACCCACAATGCCACCAACCCACAGTGTCTCTGTCTTGCTAGGATTCAGGCTCAGTTTATTGGCTCTCATCCAACCCGCCTTGCAAACAATTCACAGTGGGCCTCCGAAGGGTCTAAAACTTGATTTCCTGGAGTTGCTGTCAACAGACCCCTGACAATACAGAAAAGCTCCACCGGACGGCTACTTGAGGATGCGATGGAGGCAGAGAAGTGGGCCTTCTTTGCCGCCCTCACCGCCACACAGTAGGCACGGTTATGATGTTTTACTTGTGCCCGATCAGCCTCACAGCACACGTTTCACCACTTGTGCTCTAGCCGTCATCCAGCCTGTTTCATTGCCCTTAGTTACTGGTGTACCAAGGTGCAAACTGAGCTCCACAATGCCGGAGAGGGCGCTCAGGGGCAACCGTGTCAAGAGCCCGACGTGCCTTGCTGTTCCACAGCATGACAAGGGCTTCAACATGGTCACTTCCTCTATCTACTGGGAATTCCCCTGGGCATTCAGGAATCCTGTAGATTCCATTAGTCTCTGGGGGCAGACCATCTTACTCTGTCCACCAGACAGAGGAACATGGTCTGACCATGACAATGGGGTGACATCCACCACCACCCCTAACTCCAGACCACCCTTTCCTCCTTCTGGAGCAAAATCCAAGTTGAGGGTGTGCCCTGCCCTATGTGTCAGGCTGATGACAATTTGAGACAGCTCCATGGTCGTCATGAAGACCATGAAGTCCCAAGCCACAACACCCAACTCCTCCCAGCTCACTTACCCAGGTCTCAGTAAAGCACACCAAATTGGCACCTTCATCTACGATCAAATCATGGATGAGTGTGATCTTATTGTGTACTGATCGGGTGTAAAGCAACAACACACACAGGCCAGTGGGCACAGCAGATGAGCAGCAAGGAACCCATCCATGAGAGGAGTGGGAGCGAAGAACAAGGCATAGATAGCCTTGCCTTCAACTTTATGGTAGTTCACCACCTCCCCATGGCTATACCCCCTCTGCCCATGATCACTGAAATTGGGGTGGCATCACCCATATTCCTCCCTACTAAGACTCCTCCTAAACACCTGATAAGGACCCCACAAGAGCCCACCAACAAAACCTACTTGAGCCAATTATGCCACTTGAGTGCAATGATGCAACTAATAAATGTAAAATAACAAAAACCCTACAAGGCTATTGTAAGGACTACTGAAATAAAGTATATAGAAATATTTATTTATTCCTTAATTAATTATTGTCAACTTGGAGGTCTTGTATGCTCTCTGCCCTGACTCATTGGAGGAACTCCAGCACTAGAACAGGCCCAACAGAGAGCTGTCTGGCCTCTGCTTGAAGACAGCCAGTGAGGCAAAGCCCATCCATCGCCAAACGCCTCTTACAATCAAGATGTTTCTCCGGATGTTCAGCTGGAATCTACCCTCCTGCACCTTATGCCCATTATGTCAGCCCTTTAGGGCAGGTCAGGCTCCGCTCATGCACAGAATCATGGAGTTGGAAAGGACTGTGGGGTCCAGTCTGCTGCTCAGTGCAGGAATCTGTCTGGCCTCTGATAAAACAAACACCTCTGACAAAGGAGAGCCTCCCTCCTCCTGAAGCAAAGTCTGTTTTGCTTTCAGACAGCTTCGACCATGTGGATGTCTCTCCAGCTGAGCTAAAATCTGTTTCCCTGCCATCTTCACCCACTGGTTGGTCCTAGTCATACCCTTGGAGCAACAGAGTGCAAGGCGCCTCCACCTTCTGCAGCAGAGCCTTTCATGTTGCCCCTTAATCTTCTCTTTGCCAGGCTAACTGTACCCAATTCTGTCAAACCTTTCTTCATAGGACTTGCTTTCTTCATTTAATTAAAGTATACCTTACCCTATGATGGGTGTGGGGAACCTTTGGCCCTCCAGAAGTTGCTGGACTACAACTCCCATCATCCCCAGCAAGCATGGCCAACAGTCAAGGATGATGGAAGTTGTAGTTCAACAACTTCTGGGGGGCCAAAAGGAAAGGATGCTCAAGTGAACCTTTTTACGTTCGAAGTCACATTCTCCTAAACCCAGATGAATGTGACAACGTGGGCCGCAGTATATTGTGAAAAAAGAAATGCCGTCTTCAAATGCTCAGATGCATTCTTTGCATGTCTGAGGGCAGAGTCATTGCAGTAAAAATAATGCAGTGCGTTGGAGGGTCAAACTACACTTTATGCTAAATGTGCAGTGAGCAGCATGTCTGTGATTTTTCTTCAGCTGCTTACAGGCAAGAGTGTGGTTTTAATTGGGACAGCAGTGGATGGGAGGGGGAGGTTTTACCTTTCCTTCCCCAGCCGTAATGCTGCTGTTAGATGCACACACAGATTGTGAAGCTGCTCCTCTTCCAAAGCATTCTGCCAGTTTCCTGATACTGCCCTTCTAAAAAGCATACACTGAAATATAATGTTGGGAAATGCATGCTGAGCAGCTGAGTACAGAAGAAAGAGTTTAGGGTCCTCAAAATACCTCCAAGAAATTGTATTAAGTTTGTATTTTAAGGGGATAGAATGGGCAAGCTAGGAGCAAAGAAGGTTGGCCTGCCACCTACTGGTTAGATCACAGTGTGTGAGTTCTTAGGGACCTACCTTTGGGGTTGGCTATTATTATTATTATTATTATTATTATTATTATTATTATTATTATTATTATTATTATTATTATTATTATTATTATTATTATTTCACTCAATGACTTGCAAGTTCTGTGTGTCTCCCAGCAAGTACATACATTTGTCCCTCCTTACTCTGATTGCTCCCTTCTGTCCCCCATGTGAAAACAATATCGATTGTAAGTTCTTGGGGGCAGAGACACTATCTGATCTGTTTAATCAAGGGAGGCAATATGTTGCTTTTGTTGATGATGATCAGGAGTTCTGGCGAAATCTTTTGGCCACATTGTACATTGATTTACATTCTGGGTCTTTTCCCACATGATTTTTTTTTTAAGTATGCACACATAACATACACCTAAAATGCAATATGTGAACATGGCAAGCCCATGTTTGGGAACGTGTGGCTCATGCAGCATTAAACATAGGAACCTTCCTTCTACTGAGTCAGACCATTGGTCCATTTATGCTCAGGACTGTCTACACTGACCGGCAGCAGCTCTCCAGGCCTTCAGCTCTACCTGGAAATGCCAGCGATTGACCCAGTGACCTGCTGCATGCAAGGCAGATGTTCTTCTGCTGGGCTATTATTTGTTTGTTTGTTTATTAATTATTTGACAGTTTTGACTTATATCCCTCCCTTCCTCCCACTAGGAGCCCTATTGGGAGCCTAAGAAAGGCTTCCTTGCCTGAGTCCATGGAGATGTGCTGCCTATCAGAACAGGCAAGCCTGGACTAGAAAAAGCAATGGCCTGACTTGATATAGGCCGCCTCTTTATACTGTTGTATTTATTTCATGTAAAACATCTCTTACCCACTCTCCTTTGCAAATGAAGTTCTAGAGTGGGTTACAATTAAAACACATCCAACACACATATAATACAATTATTTGAAAACAAAGCAGACAGACTTACAACCGTTCAGCAGAAATAAACTTCAGTACTGGCACCAGGTTCTACTAAAAGTCTGGGCGAATTATGAGGTCTTCAGCTGATGCTGAGTAGGTGCCAGCCATATCTCAGAATGGGAGGGGAGGGAGTCCCAAAGCTGAGGTCCCACCACTGAGAAGGCTCTCCCCAGCATTGCTATATAGCAGGCCTCAGCTGAAGATGGCACAGCTGCAGGAGCCTCTGGGATGGTGGCATAATTCAAACCTGATGTAATGCATCCTTCCTTTGCTGGCTGGGGTTGATGGGAGTTGTAGGCTAAGACATCTGGTAGGCACCATGGGAGAAGGCTGATGCAATACACCTTTTGCTCTCCATGCTGGAAGCTTTGGAGGTGAAAAATCCATGCATTGCTCTGCTAGAGAGCTGGTGTGGTAGTGCAGGGATGGAGAACCTGTGCTCCCCCCCCCCGATGTTGCTGCTGGACTAGTTTTCACCATCCCAGGCCATTGGCCATGCTACCTGGGGCTGATGGGCCCTGCAGTCCAACAACACTGAGAGGGGCGCAGGTTCCCCTTTATTGGTATAGTGGTTGAGAGACTGGTCTGGAAATCGGGAAGCCCTTGCTTCACAGCTACTTGGCCTTAGGCAAAGCCAATCCCTCGCAGCTGTAGTGCCTCTATCGGCGATCCAGGAGGTAATGCACTGGCCTACGTTGCAGGCTTGTTGTTAGGTTTACAACTTGATTATGCACATGGAGAGTTTTACAAATTATGATTATTATTATTTGCTGCTGTTGTTGTCATCATAGTAGTAGCAATAGCAGTTCATGTGATGCTTGAATGGGCCAGGAAGTGGCATTTGTGCTAGAATCTGGAATTGCTGCCTGAAAGATGGCATCAGCCATGTGTAAACAAGCTAAACAATTTGCCTCAGATCAATCCTGGGTGCAATTGTGACAGAGGCAGCTGGTGGCTCCACATCAGTGGGGCAAGTGGAATCTGCTCCGGGTTTTAGTCTGAAATTACAAGGAGCTGTCCAAGGCGCTGAAACACCTCCCGCCCAGGGGCCAGGTCTGGTCCACCCAGGTCCCAGCCTGCACCTTAGTCCATTTAGAGAAACTGTATCCTCTGCTGTAGCTCTAGGCCAGTTCCTTCCTTACTACATGCAAAGTGACGGAATAAGAATGGAACGTACTGCAACGTCCCTTCCCCACCTTCTTTCCTCCCCATATTTTTTTCACTTCTTCTATCTTCCTAGCTATTGCACACCCACAGCACAACCCATGTTAATCTGCTGCCTCTCAAAGCCATTCTGCTTTCCATTCCTCGTTGGAATTATGGCTGCATTCTGCAATCTTCCAAGTGTCAAATGCGTCCAAAATGCTCAGCGATAAAGCAGAGCTCAGCAAACTTGAGGGCTTTGCAGAGCTGAATCTGACTGATGGGCAGGGTTTTTTTCCCTCTCTTTCTTTCTTTCTCTCTCTCTCTGTCTCTCCCCCCCCCTTTTCCCAGGCAAGAGCTCAGATCTGGGAGATCACCTGCTCTGCCAGAGGTCCTGCAAATCTCCCCATTATGTGCCAACAGATTTCTGCCAAGCTGCAAAAAGATGTGGATCATGAATATCTACAGGGGGAGCAAAATGACACAGAGAGAAAATAGGGAGGCTAAGTAGCTCCCAGACTGGAAATATCACCTTGTCTGACATACCAAAGCCATGTCAACGGAGCCAAAAACTGTATTAGCAGTGGAGTCAGGAAGGGAGAGAAACCTCCATACAGACCTGTGCGCTATTTCTGTGGAAGTGACTGGCAATATCCGGCCTTCCCAAATTGGTGTAATAGAGAGTCTGCGATCCTGCCTTGGTTTTTACACTTTCTTTATTCAACAACTCTTTTCTGTATCAGCTACAATGGAACCCTTGAATGCTTAGTTAGACATGTTCTAAGGTACATAGGGGCCAGAGCTTGGAAAAGTTACTTTTTTTGAACTACAACTCCCATCAGCCCAATCCAGTGGCCATGCTGGCTGGGGCTGATGGGAGTTGTAGTTCAAAAAAGTAACTTTTCCAAGCTCTGATAGGGGCCTGGGTCACACGTAACATGAAACTATGGTTTTTTAAATCATGGCTTAGTGTTATATGTGACCCCAGCCAAACAGCATAACTATGGTTTATTAACTATGGTTAAAGGTTGTAGTTTGTTCATAAATCTTAGTTAACCTTAACCGTAGCTTAGCATTATATTTGAATCTTAACTGCCACATTCACTATGGTTAAAATGGCATCACCACTCCAAAAGCGACAAAGTTGCAAGTGAAGTGTGGCAAAAAAATTCAAACTACCCTCAAGTCTCAGGTGTTCTTGATGGTGTTTTTAATAAACCAAAGTTTAAGTGATCATCTTCCGCCAGATGTTTAGCTTTAACTATGGTTTAACTATGGCAGTCTTTCCCAACCTTCGGGTCCTGAGTTTTTGTTGGACTACAACTCCCATCATCCCCAGTCAGCAAGGCCAATGGTCATGAATTATGGGAACTGGAGTCCAGCAATACCTGGAGGGTGGCCACAGGTTCTCCACCCTCAGAGTAGGCAGTGCTGGTTTTTGATGGGCCAAGACCTTGCCTCAGTATAAAGAACCATCATATATTCTTCATTTGGCTTCCTTGGCTGAGGGCTTCAGGTTTCCCACATCTGTTTTAAATAATAAATATGCTAAGTACTTGCCTCTTATGATGGCTTAGAGTCACCCTCAAGCCTCATGACAGAGTGGTCCATTGGTGTTCCAGACTGAAGGCTACAGATTTGCTGAGGCCCATAGGAGATGGGTCATGGCTGGCAGCCCCTGCCTTGTAGAGTTGCTCAGGTTCCTTGCAGAAGAGAAGGTGAGGGCAAGGCTGTTGTTTGGTACATTAAAAAAAAGCAGGCTAAGGTTCTCAGCAGTGGTTGGGAGGAAGCATCCAAAGGCATGTACAGCCTTTGCCAACCTGGTGCCCTCCAGATGTTTTGAACTACATACTGTCTGGGGCTGATGGGAGTTGCAGTTCAAAGCATCTGGAGGTCACCAGGTTGAAGAAGAGAGTCTTGCATGGTCTGCCTGGATTTCTTCCCCTCCATGAGCTCCACCTGTCTGAAAAGGGCATCCTAGACCACTCTTCCAGGCCTATGTAGCCTGCTTGTTACTCAGCTATACAGCCTTGTAGGAATGCCATGAAAGGCTGGGCGGTTCTCCTGGGCATCTTTCCAAGAGCTTTCGAGAGTGCCATGCAGCACAGGTGCTGAGATTTCCTTGCGACTCTTCATAAGAAGAGCCATGGTGGCTGGTGCCCACTGAGATGGTTAATAGGCTGAGCCACAGCAGATGACAGGTGGAGCCAACTCAGGCTAGCCTTGTCCTCCTACTCCTCCCCGCTCAGTTCTACAAGGGCAACACTGAGACTGAGGAAGAGGGGGGCCGGCAGTAAGAAAGTAGGCAGCTGGGGGCTGGCTGAGGGCAGCATGATGTTGGTGGGGCAGTGCCCCACTCACTCTAACAGACCAGCCTTAGTCCTGTAGCCAGACTCCCTTGTTATGTGAGGCAGCCACATTTCTAGGTGGGGCATTTGGGGGTCGAATCCCCCCACTCATTGGTGGAGAGGATATTAGGGCCGGGCCAGAGGAAGGGAAAGGCAGTGACCTTCCCTCTCACTGCTCCTCCATGCAGAGTGTGTGCTAACTTACATAATGATGTATGCAAATATCAAGTTAATAGACAATTTAGTATGAGCACCGGGAATTAAATGACTGCATTTTTTTTGTTTCGTAAGAAAGAAGGATGTGAAGGATACAATGAACAAGGGGAGACCGAAAGGTGTTAATTCTTTCTTGAGATTCTCTCCTTCTAGTCTTGTTCCTGACCTTTAGATGTTCCTTCCTGTTGGACAATCAAGGGAAAACATTTAAATGGATTACTGTATAGATTGGAAACTAATGGTGGAAAGCAATTGGATTTTTTTCCTCTGGTTGCTGGTTTGATTTTTCTGCCCAGAAACACTGAAAAGCCCTCATGTCAATTAGGTGTGAGTTACAACCTTGGTGGCTGGCCAGCCAGCTAACTATAGTGTGCCCAGCAGTGTTTCTATTCCTCTAGGGCTGTTTTCATCCTTTTCCATCAAGTACTCAAGAAAAAGAAGAAAAAGTAGCCACTATGACTGTGATTATAGTGAGTGCTTTAAAGGAGTAAAGGGTAACTTAGGGTAGATATTTATTGCTGGCTGGCTGGAGAACACAACTGAAATGAAGAAAAGCAGAGCAAAGGAAAGTCCAAGGGGTGGAGTCTAACTCTAGTCCATAATACAAAGTTCTAATATTTAACTCTTCAAGGGTCATGTTCCTATACAGACTGGGTTTTCCCCCCCAGGATCACTTAAGTAATTATAGGGTGATTGTGATCACAAAAAACCCATCAGTCAGGGAAAGTCTTGAGTGAGCAGACTTTTGAGGGCTCTTCCAAATAAGGCTTTTGTTGTGTGCTCGCCCTGCCTTACTTAAAGGGTCCTATTCTTAAATTGCTCCTGTTCTTAAAACAAGGGTCTTTCTTTAAATGAAGACTGTCATTGTCTTTCATGCCACAAATTAAAAATACAATTTCCCAAAAACAATCCTGGGGGAGCAGCACATCTCGGTGTGTGTGTGTACCCAGTTAAATAATCAGATAAGATAAGGAACATGAGATCCCAGCTGCTTTCAAATGTCAGTGGCCACCTGGAAGTGACTCTTTCTAAACCTAGCTGGGGACTTCCTTACAAAGCAGCCTGTTGCTTTTGAAAGCACCTAATGCTATTAATCTGTAGGATGGAGAAATCTGGAACAAACAGGTACAAACTATTCCTCCCCTTGGTGCGTTTATACCCACAGTGAAATATATCAGAGAAGGAGCGCCGAAGTTCCGTTTCCAAATTCATCATATTTTCTGCCGGCGCCTGCTTCTAAAATATGTGCCGCTGTAAATTTCCTGACAAAATTCTTTTTGAGGTTATATCCTCCCCCCTCCCTAAATTAAGCCATACTAATTATTTTCAGCAAGCTTTATCTCCTTTGCAACACTCAGGGAGGGGACGGGCAGTGAGCATTTAAAGCTGCCATAAACAAAAGAGTGGTTTGGAAAATAATTCTATCAATTAATCAAATTAATCCTGCAGTTTGAGTTACAAGCCCCAAGTGGCAGGATTCTGGCCTGCGGTTATGAGCTATCTCTCGCTGACAGTGTTTAACTGTTATGATTGCAACAGTAATTAAAGAATATAATATACCCATTGCTTTGTGGCGACCTCTGTGCCTTTGGAACTCAGGGAGACTCACATAAAGGTCATCTTGAGGACAAAAGGAGACTGACCAGGATGGTCTTGGGTCATTATTATTATTGTTGTTTTTTCTTCCACATTCTGCAAACACAACAGAATACTCCTACCTGCAAACTTGATAAACTGCATGCATGAAGTGTTGGCTGGGAGGGCAGTTCTTGCACCCATCAGCAAAAAAGAGATAGAGACATGATGCAATGCACCCCCCTGTGACTATAGGGAAGTGGACAGTCACTAAGGGAATGATTAGGGCACATTTGCATTTGATTAATTGGCAGAATCTAGCTTTTCCTTGTGCTGGATTTGGGATGCCAGGAAGCAGAATTGGTGATATTTTCAGTGCAAACCTTCAGGAATATGAAGAGACGTGTGAAGGGTGGGCAGGAGTCAGGGTGGTGACAATCAGGGAACCAAGCAGCAAAGAAGTAGAACTTATACAGCAAATCCCAGACAATCAGTGTCAAAGATCCACCTTGAGGGTCTTTGGCAGAAAGACTGTGCTATGTTTTTATAAATGCATATAAACTGTGCCAGACATGCTGGAGAACATTAGCAGTGCAAGTAGGAGTGATGGATGATTACATTTGTACCAGGTTTCCCTTCTTTCTAGGGCTTGGGGTGACATGTTAGCACTACAACTTTCCATTGTCTCTGAAAATGAACAATGCACTACCAAGAAATCACCTGTTCATCTGATGATGAGGTGGCCACTGCATTATTGATGGCAATGTTATCATAATCTCCTGCAGCAAGAAGTTCCACATGTAATTGCCCTTTGTCAAAAGGGGAATACTAATACTGATGGTTTAATTCGTCATGTCATATCTTCTGTACAGTCACACCCCCACCATGCACAGAGCTCTTACGGCCCCACCCTCTTATTGCACCCCCAAAGGACAAGAAACCAATCAAGGCAGACTGCCTAAATAACACCACAGACAGGCAAGCTTCTGTGAAAATATTGGACTATATTTAAGAGGATAAATCCAGGCCCTGTTTTTACAGTACCACCATGTTATGTTCATCTCATACTTTATTCAACAATATTAAAAGAGGCACTCAAACAGCACCCTTACAACATTATTATTTTTTAAATGGCATCTTGTGCACTTTTCTCTGTTCTCCGACAAATATCAAAATAAAAACTTTCAACATAATGCATTGCACCAGACGTATAATTAACCTACTTTTTTTTACATAAAGAACTGTAAAGGTACATATTAACAGGACAAAGTCATTTAATTCCTTTTTAAAAAAATTAAAAACAAAACAAATATAGTTTGCAAGACACACACAAAGTACTCTGAAAGTGTGGCCCCCCAACCCCTTCAGTGCATTGTCCCCTCCTCCTCCTTGACCTTGGAGGTCCTTATTAACAGTTCATTATCCTCCAAGCCCCCTTTTGCACCTGAGATTCAATCCTCAAGATGTAATCTTTGTTACATACACTGCAGAGTGTTAGCATCGCAGGACAATATTCATCAGAACATCCACCCTGCATTCTCTGTGATAAGTTTATACAGGTAACTGTTAACTTCTTCCACAAGTTACCCCTTTTCCTTGACTTGGGGTCCATGTGTTCCTGTCTGTATTCACATTATGAAAACAAAAATAGCACCACTTCAACTGCATAGTGTAAAGCCCATACCAAGTCTAGCAACTACTTCATTACAGTAAGTGTTTGGTTTTTTTTTTTAATATGAAAACGATACCTTACAGATCGTTAGGACACAGTACTGCTCAGGGGTGGGGAAGGTGGTGGTAAGTTGGCACAGTTTTCTTACTGGAAAATATGAGTAATTAAGAACGATAATTAAAAAGAAACTGTCAAAAATCTTCAAGGTGCAGTTTAGCTAGGTCAGAGAGGGCATGTACATTTCTCTTTGCAAAAATAAAAATAAAACACTCTTTTGGCAAAATCTACAGTGGTCTGATAAAGGCAGCAACCTTCCAAATGCTACATGGCTGTTCTTAACACCATATTCTGGAAATGGCCGTCTGTCAAAACTGTGGCCTGCTTCATTCTTAACTTAATTTTTTTTTAAATGTATCATGTCTTAGGCTGGTTCCCAATTAAATGAAATCATTCGGGATTATATGTGCAAAATCTTCAGGAGGAGAAAAATGCTTCCTACAGTGTACTGCACCTTATGAATAAGACGTCTCTGGACTGAAGTTCACCTCTTCAAGTACTTTGCACAAAGCTGACAGAGACACCGTCTGAAAAGGGGCTGGGATTTGCAAGTATCCTTATAACCTCAGCACTTCTCCAATAAAGCATTTCCTCTTGACGCTTCGCTCTGCCCAAAGCGATTACAGTTTTAGTTCAGGAACATCATCAGCAACATCAAAGTTCTAGCATTTGCATGATAAATCAGGTGAATTAAAGTAGATTAGCAAGACACAAAGCAAAACTATTTCAGAGGCTGCAGTGCAAGTTCATTTAAGCTAGACAGAAATCACGCTACACAAACGAATTTAATCCTTTGCTAATTTCTCCCACCCACCCCCTTGCAAACCCCATGAAAGCAGCGAAGGATCACCATAAGTCACTTTCATAAATTACTCAGAAGTATCTCTTCTTAAAGGAATTTTAAAGCTAGTTAATTTCTGCCCAAACAGTTGGCTTAGGAGATTGTTCTGGGATTCAGCTGTCCTGAAATTGTGAGAGTCGGGCAGTTTAGCACCTTGGACAGCTCTGTGCCTGTTCAACGAGCCTGGCAGGGAGGTGGAGGGGTCTTTGGCTAAAAGAGGGTGGAAAGCCTTGCTGGCCAAAAGGTTCTTTTTGCGTTTCAGGTCTCCATTGGCACGGCGGATCGCCACCTTTTTCTGAAAGCATTGGTCAAGCACCATCTTTTTGAGCTGGTCGCCAGCCATGGACACCTTAAGTGTGGGGCTCAGTTTGTTGCACTGAGTGTCCCTCCTTCGAGGAGAAAGAGTGAAAGCATCACTGTTTGGCCAATCAGCCCTTTTGGAACCTCCAACGCCATCGCTCCTCCCAGGGCCCGGCATCCGGGCTTTCTTCTTCTTGTTCCTGTCCCCCTCAATGTTCTCACAGGAGGCAGAGTTTCCTTTGTGAGAGGATTTGTGTTCTCTCCGCTTTTTGGGGTGAACCTTGGCCAGCCCATTAGCACTCGGTCTCTCTGGGCATCTGCTCAGGTCAGAATGGTTGTGCTTCACCTGGGCGCTTCCTGCCTCACTTCGAAGGTGCCCACTGGCAGGCTTGACTGGGATGCTTCCTGTCTCTTTGGCGCCAGCACTGGTGCTGTTGTCTGTGGGGTAAGAAGGATCTATCTCGGGGAGGGCCTTGTCTTTTAAGGGTGGTGGCTGCTGAGTTTCCTCTGTGTTGCCCAGGGAGCAATGGAGAGCAGGTTCAATCTCGGCACAGGTCTGGACTCCTGTGACCTTCCTTGAAGGCATCTCTTTGGCAGACTGGTTTAGGGTGGGTGGGGATGGCTTGTCCTTCAGTAGGAACGTGTGGAAGGTCACTTCAGGTAAATACAACTTGGGGGCACTTTCCTGAGGAGCCATTTCATGTGGATTAGGATAGCTGCTCCACTGTGTTTTAGGAGACCCCTTGCACTCTGGGGCCTCAAGATCTGGAGCAGAAAGATTCGGCATCTTGCTCAAAGGCTCTGCTTGGAAATATGGGCTGTTCCACATCCCCATGGCTTGTTCCATTTTGCCAGCAGAGATGACTTTTTCTGGGGCAACCGCTTCCTCGTTGTGCTTCTCAGAGGCCTGAGGTGCTCCTGTTTGTTTATGGGCTAAGCTGACGACATTCAGGCTAACTGCATCAGGAGAGTCTACGGAGGGAGGCAGAGTCTCGCCCAGGGAGTCTCCTTTCACCAGCTGCCCCACGGACACTGCAGCGATGAGCCTGAGTTCTGGCCCCCTTGTTTCATCCTGGGGAGCAAGAGGAGGAGGTGGAGGCAAACAATCAAATGGGTTTTTTGTAACTTCAGCCAGGGGACTAGAGAAGTTCCCTACCAGCTCTTCAGTTTTTACAGAGGTCTGGGGTCGAGGTGTTGTGGCCACATTGGCTACTATGGACAGAGGCTCACTAGGAGACAGCAGAGGTTCATCCCCTAGTTGAGGGGCACAGGTACAGCCTGAGCGAGCAGGTGAACATGGTGCAAGCAAGCTGTTGTAGTGGGCAACCTTCTTCTTTTTGGCTGTTGGAGCATCTTCCCTTGGGCATCCCTCCTCGTTGACTTTCTTATCCCTCTCCTTAGCAGAGGGTCTTGGCCGCATCCCTCCTCGGAACCGAAACGTCTTGCTGCTCCCCACCAGGTGCTTCTCCATGTGCCTGTCATATTGCTCTTTCTTGGAGAAGGTGTAGTTACAGGTGCTGCAGATGAAAGACTTCTTGATGACATGCATGACATCCGCACAAAGCTCACAGGCATAAAGGGTGGTGTGCTTGATGTCCATTTCCTCAGCTGCTCCGTGCTCTTGACTGAGGTGGCTCCGGAGCTCTTTGGTCTCCTGGTAGAACATCGGGCACTTGTGACACAAGTAGATCTTCTGCAAGCTGTGTACTACGAGATGGCGCTGGAGTTTGAAGGGTTTGGGGAACTGCTTCCCACAGTGATGGCAATCTCGCGAGGGATCTTTGCATTCAGGATGCATGGGGGCCAGCTTAGGAGCCCCTTCAGCTTTGGAAGCAGGGTTGGGAGATGAGGCAAGTGCTTTTGGGGAGCCAATGGGTGGCTTGATCCGGAGTGGAATCTCCAAGGTGTCCTTGGTGGCGGTCACTTCTTGCCCTCCTTGGTGAGGCTCCTTGAGGCTTTTGCTCTCTTTGCAAGCAGGTGCTGCTTTGCTGCCAGGCTCAGCATGCTTGATGGATTTCCGACACATGATAGAGTTCAAGAAGTGGGTGACAGCAGCATCATCGCTGCTGAAACAGCTGGACAATCCCAAAACCGATTTTTGAGCCTGGCCTTTCCGGGCAAACTGAGTGGCGTGTTCACGCAAGTGTTCATTGTACATCCAGACATCAGAGATTTCCTTCAGGCACATGCCACAGGCCCAAAGGCCTGCTTTGTTTTTGGCATGCTTCTCCTTTAAATGGTCCCTCAGCTGCTCCCTGGAGCTGAACTTCCTCTGGACACACATGTAGCACGTTGGTGGAGGGGAAGGGTTGTGGCTGAGCTTGTGGAAGTCCAGCTCTCCTAATGTAAGGAACCACTGGAAACACACTTTGCACTTGTATTGCTTGTCTTTAGCCTTGATATTCAGGTCACTGCGGTTTTTCCCCTGCTTTCCTTCCCCTAGCTTATTTTTGATGGGTCTGCCTTGAAGGGCTGATGACATTGGCTTGAACCCTACAGTGCATTTGTCATCGGTGCAACTAAGATTATCTTCCCCAATGCCGTAGAAGCACACATCTCTCATCTCAAACTTTGCACTCAACATCTCCACATCAATTGTCTGAAATTCAGGTGAGCCAGGATTTTCATTCATTCTAGTGTCATAGGATTCTTCTTCCAGGTCAGGAGGTTCTGGACTGCCTGCCATTGCTGAATGCCCATTAGTGAGCTCTGTGGATGGGTTGAGCAATGTTCCATCTGGGGAAATGCTTTCTGCCTTCTTCTCAAGACCACCCCAGCTGCTCAAGCTTGGAAGAGCCTCCATTGGGCTCCTTTGACACAGGAGGCTTACTGTGCCATCATTCTTCAAATCAGTCCTTTCTTCCCTGTGCCTGGGATCGTCTGACTGCAGAACCGTGTTTTTGGCAGAGCCAGAAGTAACATCACACACCATTGCTTTGTTGCCATGACACATGTTGAGCGTCAGAGCATCATCGATGGAGATGGTGTCGTACTCGCAAGGATCCTCCCTGGTGACACAGAAAGAGCTGGTTTCTCCAAGATCTGAAGCCATCCGGGTTGTAAAAACACTCGGTGTGCCTTCCAGCCTGGAGTTTGTCTCTGCAACAGGTTTAGGTTTCTTGGTCCGCTTTCCATACACTCGTGTGCATTTCCGACGAGCAAACTGGTCGTTCCTGGGGAAAAGTTGGGAAAATGTAGAGTCGTCATCAAACAAACTCTGCAGGTCTGGCCCTGCGGCATCATCATCATTGCCATGAGATCCGTTCCTTGGCTGAAGTTCTTCCTTCCTCAACGGCTTGGACTCCACAGGACAAGGGACGCCATTGGAACCTTTTTCTGATATTTCAGGGAAGTCCTTTTCAGCTGCTCCATCATGGCAAGACTGTTGGGGGCTGCTGGGACTTGGTGTAGATATCGACAGGTTATTTTGATTTCTGCAGCTCATCTCTTTGAGAGGACTCTCTTTGGAGGATTCAGCTTCTTCCATGCTGGTGCCATCATCCAGTTCTTCACAGACATTGCTCAACCCTTCCTCAACTTGTTTCGAGTACCTCCTTGCCCAACTCTCTTGCATGGGTCGCTTTCCTTCTGACCCTGGATTTGCTATCTGCTCTTTACAGCTCCCTGCATTCTGAGGAGGCTCTTGTCCAGCCATCTCTTTGGCTGGTAATGCGCTTTCCTCAACTTCTTCTGAGTCCTTGACTGTCAGGGGGTGGGGTGGCAAAGCTGACTGTGCCCTGGCCTGCTTTTCTGTTGAGGCGGAGGTGCTCTCCAGCACCAGGGTGAGGTCGACAGTGCTGGGGGTCACCGTGGAGCAAAGCTCAGGGGTCTCATTCTCTAGGCGAGACGAGCTGGTGATCTCATTTGGAACCATTTTTGCTTTTCTTGTTTTCTTCAGTTTCTTCCTGGCAAAACTGTCCAACCCATCAACTCCAGCCTCTTTGCCTTTCCCTCCCTCGTGTGGTTCTGTTCTAGAGCTGGGTGCTGACTTGTCCAATCTCTCTGCCTCTGAGCTCATGGACTTTGCTTTCGTGTCTTTATTTGGGCCACCTGTACTTTGGAGTTCATGGGTTATGTCCAGTGAAGTCACACTTAAGCCACTGAGCACCTTGCTAACACCTTCTTGGATCTGTCGGCTGGGCTCCTTTCTTTGGCTCCTGTAGGATTTGGGGAATGGTTGGCCAACCGCGTGTGAGCTCCCTGCTCTCTCTTTGATGGAGGCCCTGCTGTTTCTTTGAGAGATTTGCTTGCTTGTCTTGAGTGCTTTTTCCAGTGGAGTACAATTCAGGTCTGGCAATGGAGTGCTGTCCTTTTTCTCCTGATGTTTCACAGCTTTGTGTCTCATCAACCCAATTTTGGATCTACAAGGAACTGAGCAGATATCACAGGTGACTTGCAGCCCTTTCCCCTTCTTTTCTTTTGATTGCCTGGCCTTAGAATCATCGCTTAGATTTCCATGCTTGCTCTCTTCTTGCTCTATGCAGCTAGAATGTCCCTCCATATTCTGATTCCATCCAGAGTCTTCAGAATCATTGCCTCTGCTCTCTACGTCTTGTGAAGCCTTCCCAGGCCCAGCTTCTGCAGGTTTTGGAAACTGACTAGCACTGGGGTGAAGTTCACCAACATTAGCTTTTTCTGGGAGGTTGGCAGCTGTCATCTCTTGAACATGAACATCTTTGCTAAAGATCCCTGGCTGAGTTCGATCTTTACTGTCTTTCTGGGGGAAACTTTCAGCCTCCTTTGTCCCCTGGGGCTTTGATATTAACTTCAGATTTTTATTAGTTCTTGTGTTTGTAAACTGAGCAGAATCTGTCTCTGATGGAGGCTGGTCAAGCATGATGCCTTGTAGAAACATTGACTGAGAACTGACGATCACATCCTTCACAGAGCACATGCCACTGTCTTCATGACCTGGAAATTTGGGTAATCCTTTGGGGACATCCTTATTTTTAAAAGGTAGCATGCTGGGGGATCTGCAGTTGTTAGCTTGTAATTTCAAGGACTTTTCAGCCTGCATAGGAGGAGCTGCTAGGTAACCAGAGCACAAGGAAGAGGCAGATTGCATAGGAAAAACATTTTCTGGTTCTGCTGAGTCACTGGTGGTATCTTCTGCAAAATGCTGTTGCATGTTGCCAAGCATATCCGATGGCAAAGGAGAAGTGGCACCACAAGGGCTTGTGATGGATAAGAATTGCATGGGATTTCCAACAACACTCTTCTCAGCACTAGAGGAGTGCCTGCAAGCAAGAAGGAGAGTGTGCTGGCCCTCAGAAACAGTCAGACTCTCTCCAGATGGTGGCACTCCAAAGTCAGAGGGTGTTGCACTTCCTTTGTCACTTTTCTGTACTTCTTTCGGATCAGCAAATGTGACTTCCAGAGAGAAACCATTCCGAGAAGCTTCTACACAATGACTGGCTTGCTTCTCCAAGCTCTGATCTCCTGCTGAAACTGGGTCAGTTTCCAAACAAAAGTCTGTCCCATGCAAGGGATAATCATCCCGGTCTTGATTTTCAGGTGGGCTGCTGGGAGCCAAAGACATGCGATGCTGCAACTGATCTCTGCCCTCTTCTGTCTGGTGGGCTTTTGCAGTACACAATGCCTGATCCTCACAGCAGGCTTCACCCCAAGCAGTACAGTGGGCCACAAGTCCTTTGAGCATGGCTGGCAAAGCACCACTTGGCATTTCCTTCTCAGATGATCCAGGGCTTAAAGGGGATTTTCTGTGGTTCCTAAATGCCAAGGTCGTTTTTTGCTGATCTTCCTCCACCTCTCCTGTAACTTGACCCCCTCGTGTTCCCTCCTCGTTTAGCAATGAGGTCACCATTGAGTTGCTGAATGGTGAGAGGCGACTGTGCTCTGGGGTAATGCCATCTGCACACAGATTAATGTTGCCTACCACCTCTGAACATTCACCCTTTAAGTGCTGCTCGTGTTCCTCTGCAATGAGATTGAGTCGTTCAGGGCTCTGAAGTGCCAATTGCTCTGTAGCACAGGGAGACCTTTCACCAAGTTGCTCTGCCTGGTGACCTGGCTCCAAAAACAGTTCAGCTGGATCAGATGACTTGGTCATGCTCTCAGATTCCTCTGCCTGGGATCCCTTCCTTTCCTCCACTGTGGGGCTTGCCTCACTTGGAACAATGCCCATAGATGCCTCTTCCTGTTCAGGCTGCATGTTGACACTTGTGGGCAAGTGGGTGGTGGGGTGAAGAGGTGGGAAACATGGCATCAGCAAGTCATCCTCATTATTTTTGGCAGTCCTGGCCACAAACAACTGCAGCTGCTGTAATGGGTTGCCTGCCTTCTCTCTGGGAGCTGAAACGTCTTCTGCATCTCCATCCATCTTCTTGGAAAACGTCAATGTGTCAAAAACCAGAGTTTTCCCACCACCAGCCTTATTGTGTAGGGCTGAGATGCGGCAAACAATTTGACTATCCTTTTCTAGAAGTGCAGATCCATCTTCATCCCTTTGGAAGGGTGTGGCATTTTCCAGCATTTCAGGTGACCTGGTCGTAGGTCTGGGACTTGCTTCTGGGTCCTTGATGCTTTCAGCACTAGAGAGCAAATTGCCACTGGACTCTTGACCACCAGCACCTTGTAGGCCAAATTCTGGCTTTAGACATAGAACCTGCTGGCTGTACGATTCCAATTCCTCAGCACCATCAAATGTTTTTCCCTTTGGTGGCAGTTCAGGGATCACATCCCCTCTCAGTGGCAAAGGTTCTGGTGTATGTAACTCAGCGGCCTCCAGAGTTTTAGGGAACAAGGGATCCAAGCTTTGTATCAAATGATCTGTGTAGCTTGGAACCCCTAAATTGTCAGAGACATCTGAAAGACATGTATCTGGTATGATTCTTGTAGATTTGGCCCTCATCTCACTGAAGTCATCTTCCCCAGAGATTTCAACATTCTTCAGATTTTCGTGAAGCTTGTCTTGGTCTTCCTTGGAGCTAAAAGGACCTACCAGAATCAGATCAGTGGCAGATGGTGCGTGCATGGTGGATTGGTGGAGTGGGCTGAAGGGTGCTGGACTTGGCCAAGGGTCTCTGGGGCTTCCGTACTTGCTGTCTAAAGATGCAAGCAGAGTTTTCTCATTCCCTGAGTTTTCACAGGCACAGGCTTTTGTGGAAAGAAGGCTTGCATTCTGAAACTCAGCCTCCATTAGGAACAACTGTTTCCCATCTCCTTCCTGATCCAGGGTTAAGAGGGAAAACTGGCAGGTGGTTTCTGTCTTTTCGGTGCCAGTGTGCTGTTTGGGGCCTTGGTGTTCATCAGATGCCTCCGTGTTAAGTTTGCTTGTTTGCAGCTGACTTTCCAGCTCAGTGACTAACCTTTTGATCTCAAGCTCATCATCTGATATACCGCTCATGTAAGTCATGTTGTAATCAGCAATCCTTTCGGACAAAGGCATTTGGTTGATCTCAACAGAGTAACTCTTTCCTACTGGTTTTTCAATAGGGAGGCTATGAAACTGGGCAATGTCTTCTGGTAAAACTGAGGGCACTTCCTCCATCAGATTCCAGTCCTTCTCTTCCAGGAATGAAGAATACTGCTGGTCAAAGGATATAATTTTGCTGAGCTGATGGTCGGCGCACTCAAAGGCAACGTAATTGTCCTTGCTTGAAGGTACGCCATCATACAAGCTGGCATCAAACTCAGCTACGGGGAGCTCTCCAAATACTGATGAAGAATCAAAGCGGAGAGGTGAGGAGACTTTGCTTTGTTCATGGTTATTGGCTTCATACGGGGCGAGCTCGGCATGCTTCTGTTTGAACAAGCTGAGGTCCATGCCTCCCTGGCACAAGAACACATTGCTGCTGTGTGGTGGTTCAATGGCCGGGGCACCTGGGAAGAGGCCTGATGACTCACAGCTGTTGGATAACTCTTTGCAGTCATAAAATGTGTCAGCAGCATCAGCAAGTGCACCAGCCCCTTTCCCGGCTATCTCTATGCCAACAGGATTGTCTCTGAAACCGCTGGCTGGAGCCATGAATTCCTTCTGCTTCTTCAAACACTTGATGCCTGCTTGTTTGTAGCTCGCACTCTTATCGCTGGGGATGCTCTGGTTACCAATGGAGGATGGGCCACTGAGTTCTTCCGCATGGTATTTCAAGGCCTCTCTGTCACAGGCAGCAAACTGGTGCCAGCACGGACTCATCCCCAGGGCACACTGTTCGACAATTTTTGGGGTAGCCCTTGGCTTATCACTGTTACTGCCGGAGCACCTGTGAGACAGTTCTGCACCTTCGACAGCAAAGAGAAGGGCGGGGCTCTGGCCAAGCAGGCCGTCACTGTGATGTGTCTTCCCTTTGGTCAGCAGCAAACCTTTGCCTTCGTTTGTGTAAGGGGCCGGGGAGATGCTTGGGCTGCCCCTCTGATGTGCCTTGAAACCTGCTGGCTGAACCATGGGTGAGTCGACCCTGCATGGCTCTCTGGGCAACTCAGAGCTCACTTGATGGCTTCTTTTCCCTACTGCTTCTTCCCCAGGAGTGTTTGGTCGTTCCCTTGGAAGCAGTGCAGCAGGCAAGGGCCTCTTCCCCGGTTCGCTTTCCATCTCAGTGTCTGAATCAGCCCTCTCGGGGCTTTGGGGGCTATTGCTCATCTCACTGGACAGGCTGGTGCTCTGGCAGCTGCTGGTGGAAGAGCAGCCGCACCTCCGCCGCACTCTGGCCACGCAGTCGTCTTTCCTTCCCGGCTCTTGGCTTTGGGGTTCCTCTCGGCCTCTCCTCTGGCCATATCTCCCCGCCGGCTCCTTGTCCTTCTCCTTTCCGCCTCTCCCTTGGCGCCTCCGACTGAGGCTGTTCCTCAGCCGCCCACTGAATCGCACCCCCAGCTTCCTCCTGCAGTACCGCTTGGCATACTCCACCCGCTCATCATCAGACTCTGAGATGTATTCGTACTCACCAAACTTGCTGTCCTTGGCTTCGGGAAGCCGCCGGTCAGCCAGCAAGGAGAGTGGCACGGCTTTGCTGCTCTTGGTATGCAGTTTGTGGAGCTTATTCTTCTGCTGGACAATTTTATGGATCAGCTCTTTGCTCCAGGTGCTACTCCGCAGCTTCCGCTTCTTTGCATCTTTTGCAGAGAGAGCGCTGCTGCCGCTCGCTGGGGAAGAGGCACAGTTCACACCCTTGGGCTGCTTCAGCTCTGACATGGCTTTGGCTACCTCCTTCACAGGCAGAAAGGAACGCCTGCAGTCCTTCCTTCCAGTCTTCACTTGGGCACTGGCATCGGCGTGTGCCCTGTTGCAGACTGCTGGGTCGGCAACTTTATTCTGAGCCAATTCCCTGCGGCTCTGTGTTTCGAGCCTTTCTCCTCCCTGCTCTGGAAACCAGCTCGCCCCTCTCGCTTTATGCCCCTGTTGCTTCTCTGATGTTTTCCTTTTTGCCAGATCACTGCCAGGGTGAACATCGTAGCAGCTCAACATTTTCACATTCTCATTCAACCCTGGCTGCGGCTTTGCTTTCTTCCCTGAAGCCAAGCTTTCTTTTGCTTTGTAAGTGGTCCCACCGCTGGTGCCCTTCACAGAGGTCAGTTCTTCATCAGCAAACACATCAATGAAGCTGCTGTCAATCTCAGGGTTATCTGACTGGTACCCGAGTCCATTCAGAGCTTCTGTGATCAAACTGTCCAGCTTGGCGTCATCAATCTCCAAGTCGGAAGCGCTAAGTGGCAAGGGGTTTGCGGCCAGGCCATTGAGCTGGTTCACTTTTAGAGGGTCATCCTTGGCTTCTCCTTTACCTTCTCCATCTACTGTGAAATCAACCGCCTTGTTCAAAGCAAGCAGCTGCAAATGAGGGTCCGGAGGCAGCGGGAGCCCCAGACCAGCTGGTGTATGCTTTGCGGACTCAGAAGTCTCCTGATGCTGCTTCCTGATCTCTGCACCCCGGGAAGAGCCTTTTGACGGACCCTGGAGAGCTGCATGAGAGCTGCAGAACTGTCGGTGCTCCAAGAAGGAGGAGAGATTGCTGAAGTTTTGGTCACATTGCTTGCAGGTCAGGAACACGTCCAGCTGGTCAAGGCTTGCACTGCTCAGCGAGCTGGCCAGGAGGTGATGTGAGGAATAAGGTGGCGGAGGCAGCTCAGCCTCAAAGCCCACCTCCAAGTATCCTTTGGAGGCATCCACGTCTGGCTTGTGGAAGTGGCTGTCCACAGGGATGCCTTTGTAAAGGAGCTCATCTTTTGGGACATCTTGAGAGAGGTGAAAGGCCTTGAAAGAGTCTGCTGTCGCATAGTGGATTGCACTGGAGCCCAGTGTCTCTGAGGCATGGAAGGGCTTGTTGGCATTCTTTGAGTGGCACTCATGGTGAAAGAAGGGGGATGTGGTCAACACAATGCCATCTTCAAAAGTGTGGCTGTTTGGGCTGCTAGGTGTGGGTGAGAGGGATGAGCAAGTGCTGCTGCTGGTGGGGTTGGGGGCAGGCGATGGGAGAGGGGAATCATTCGGGGATGCAGCCAAGGCTGATGGTGGCAACACCAAAGCTGGGTTGGAAGAGAGACGAGAGGATGTTGGTGGCACGGCTTGGCTCACATTGAAGAAGATGGACTTGGCCCTGGAACTACACACGGCAGGAAGCTCGGCGTCCTTTGCCCCTTCAAAGCTGAAAACGTTGGCCGAAGTGCAGTTCTGTGGGACCGGATTATGCCGCTGTATAATGGCTCCCTCCCCAGTTAGCAGGGCTTTACTGGGATAGCCAGGGGTGGCGTTTTTCTGCACCTTGCTGCTTCCATCCCACTCTGACACCCCAAGGAGGAAAGGCAGCTTCTTCCTCGACAGCTTGATTAGATCCTGGCTGTGCATCGAGGTGAGGCCCAACTGCTGCCAGGTCTTCTTCACCTGCTGCCTCTGTTCTGCCACTGCATGGCACCCAAATGAGAGCTGGTTCCCAGCAGAGCTTGGATACCCTGTTGAGCTTTGTTCCATGGGGGGATAAGTCTTTTTGCCTCCCTCCCAGGGCTGTAGGAGCCGGGGGTGGGCCTGAACAGGAGTGGGAAGGCTCTTCTCAAAAGGCACTGAGTTGGGGCTGACAGCGCTAGCTGGGGGATCACCATAACCCTTGTTCTGAAAGTGCACTTGCGGCAGAGAGACCTGTGGCATATTCCTTCTCACAGCACCGCCTGGATCCAGTATCCTTTGACTAGCTACATTGTCTTTTGATGAGGACTGCCTCTTACCAATTGGCTTTGGCAAATTAGAGACGTGTAAACTGGGTGGGAAAACACCTTGGTTTTCTTGGAAAGTGCTTGAGGCTTGGTCCATAGCACCAGAAGGAGAGATAGCACCATTATGGTCAGTGGAATGTTCGTTCCTTTCTTTGTAGAAAGACAAATGCGGGAGGAACTGAGCCGGCTGGGGAGACAACCCATAGACCCTGTTCTCTGGCCCCACACTGTCATAGGAGCCGCTGACAAGAGCGTCCTCTTTCCAGTCCCTGGAGGAAGGATGGAAGGCAAAAGCACCATGGGAAGCCTGACTGGTGGCCAGCGACACATCTATGTAATCTTGAGCGTGCACCTCGACTTGAAAAGGATCTGTAACGGAGCTGTGCAAGGTCTGGAAGGGGTACTGAAATGACAGTGGCCCCAAGCAGTGCACATTTGATTTGCTGCTTTCAGGTAACAAGGGGCAAGGTTTGGGGGAAGAGAATCCATTGTTAGCACCTGGGAGGCTTTTCTCCGGAAAAGGCCACGAGCTATTCCCATTACCCTGGAACTCCAAATAATGCAACTGCCCGTTGGCGGCAGAATTTTCATGCGGAATGCCAGCTGGTGGCTGAACCTTCATATGGTGGTTTGGGCATGTGGTTGATGTTGGGGAGGTAAAGCTGGTGGGGATATGGCTTGAGGTGGTCTCTGGAAAACAGCGGGCAAAGCCAAGATCTTCCTGTTGCAGTTCCACTTCTCTCTCAGGGATGCTGGGAACATGGAACCTGTAGGTCCCTGAGATGGGTCCTCGGCCAGCTTCGACCTTCTTGGGTGGCGTGACCTTCTGCTGGGGGTAAGCAATGCCAATGGTGGGCCTTGGCCTGGCATTGCCAATAGTCAGCCGATAGAGCTGCTGGTGGCCTCGCTCACCTTTCCCAGATCGCTTGCTCTTTTCCCTTGCTCGGCTTTTCCCAGTGGGGGACTGGGGGCTTCCTTTGACAGTGCCCCAAGGACCATCACTGAGAAATCTGGCCCTGTTATGGAGGGACTTGAAGTCTATTTTGCCTGCTTGCTGAGGCCGGATCACAGCTTCCCTTTGGTTCTGTGGTTCCTTGTCCTTGGTGCTGGTGAAGTTGGAGCCATTCTCAGCCTCATTGCGTAGACATGACTCTGAGCCATCAAGCAAACGACTGTTAAATTCACCCACGTCTTTCTTGCTGAATTGCTCAACGTTGATGTCTTTCTCACGGGCACTGGACTCAGTATCATTGGTGGCATAAACATGCTGTGTCTCTCCCATCATGGCACTAAGGAACCTGTGTCCCTCAGCTCCTCAGCACAAGAGGTCTCTGTTGCAAGCATCACCGGCGGCTGTGAGGCACCTCAACCTCTTGGACAGCTCCCAATTCCATCCTGGCTGCGGGACAGGACTTGGCTCGATGAGGGCTCATCTCAGAATTCCACATGAGACCTGCAAGAGAAAAAGGTTCAGGAGAAGGTCTGCAATCTTGAATTACAAAACTCAATTATGATATTTATTGACAAAACCTAAGGACCGGGCCGCTTCTTCTTCGTTGTTGAAAGGAATCAAAGAGAAAGGCCCCATCTGCACTATACATTTAAAGCATTCTTAGACCACTTTAACCATTCATGGCTTCCCCTCAAAGAATCCTGGGAACTGCAGTTTGTGAAGGGTGCTGAGAGTTGCTAGCAGAGGCCCTATTCCCTTCACAGAGCTCCAGTTCCCAAAGCGGTTTAACAAGCCATCCTTCTTCCCAGGGAACTCTTTTGGGAAGTGGCAAATACATTTTGAGACAAATGCACACATATAAAAATAAATACATAAATCAACAGAGCCATGGAGCCTTGTAGTGGAAAAGGAACTACAATTAAAGGACACAGGGGGTGGGGAACAGGTGGGAGGGCACAACTGCAAAGCAACAAAATGACTGGCATACACCTCAGTATTTCCCAATCTCTTCCAAAAAGTACATTTTTCCAGTTTGCACTCCTGAGTAAAAACAAAACAAACAACGGAGGGAAAAACTGCCAGGCAATTTTACTACCAGATCTGTGCAGCCGGTATCTTCGTGTACTTGTGTGGTTCAGGATTGTCCCCACACAGCTCAGATCATGTTGTCTCATAGGGCTACCGTGGGTGGGGAGAGATTATGTTTGCCCTTGAGGATATTCCCAATGAGCAAGAAAGCTGAGGATTCTGCTCACCTAGCCAGCTGCTTGTACTGCCTAGGGATAGGGAGAAATGCAGATTGGTTTGTATTTTAATTCAAATCGACCCAATTTGCACTTCCCAAAATAACGTGTGAACTGAAATGTAGTGAAATTTGCACTGTTCCAAATTTTGCAATGCCGTTCTCCAGCCAAACACGTCTATTATGGGGGGAATGTGCATTAAAATGCATGTTTGTGAAAACTGCATACAAAAATGCATGATATTAGAGGAAACTGCTTGCAAAAGTGTGTCTATTAAAGCAAAATGCCATCCCAAAATGGGCCCACTGGGAGAAGTGTGCCCTACACTGCACACAAAGTACCATGAGGACTTTTGAAATAAAACTGATGTGGAAATGTGGCAAAGTGAACTTAAGCTTGGTAAAAGGAGAAATGGACAGACTTGACCCTGGTTTACTCCCCTATTAGGCGAGGCTGGCCCCATTCCTGGGCAAGAACAGCAGGAAGAGGCGGCTGTTCCAGCACAAGTCTCTATGAGAAACTCACATTGTTTACAGGCCTTAAAGAAGAAGAAAGCCCACGCAGCAGCGAAAAGCCCCCACCCCCAAATCTCTCCAGCACTCCAAAGGTTATACGTAATTTACCTCTGGCTAAAGCCTCCTGAGGGTGTTATTTCTCTTGCCTGAAAATGCTATTTCTCTTAGCAGCAGCAGCAGATGACAGGAAAACCCCACCTATGGCTTATAATCTGGGGAAAGCTCTACCTTGTCACTTTGATTTCTTAAATCTGGCTCTCTGGATTTCTCCCCTCCGCCACCCAGGCCCTCTTTTGGGACCGATCATCACTTTATTTCCAGAAATTGCTGCTCTGTCCTTTCCTTCTGCTTGATCGCTGGCAGCTGAACGATAGCACAGACTCCACTGGTGGAAGGTCTTGTGGAGGAAGGGAAGAGCCTCTGAAGAGACCCATCCTGGCCCAGCAGCCTGTTCTCACAGGGACAAACCAGATGCCTCTGGGAAGCAGGATATGAGCACAATGGCTCCGTTAGGTCTGTGGGATTGTCCCAAATACATGTGCAAGACACCAACGGAAGGAAAGATGCATGAGACCCAAATGCACAAACCTGGACAGGAGGACTCAGAAGTGCACAGAAGATGGTTTATTCAAGTCTGTTGACTCATTTTTTAGTCTATTTCTGAGATGATGTAAGCGTTTTGGAGGGAGTCATTTGCCCTCTCCCCAAACCCATCCTCTATGCCAAGGTTAGCCAACCTAGTGCCTTCCAGATGTTGTTGGACTACAGCTCCCTCCATCCCCAGCCAGCATGGCCAATGGTGAGGGATGATGGCAGCTGTAGTCCAAAACATCTGGAGAGCATCATGTTGGCTATCTCTACTCTATGCACCTCTGAAGTCTCTCCTCTCTGTTCACAGACTTTCATGGATATGGACATCTGTGCATGTGGATCAACAAGACCTCAGGAAGGTCAGCTGAGCTGCTCAAGGGAAACCAGAACCTCCAAGTTGCTTGGAGTTCCCCCTTCAGGGGAAGGTTCAAAGCTCCATAGTAATTCACATGCTTTGGACGCAAAAGCCAAAATTCCAGGTTCAGTTCCCAGCATCTCCAGTTGAAAGTGTTCGGCAGCAGGAGATGGGAAAGAGCTCCTTCTGCCCGAGACCTTGAACAGCCTCTATTGGTCAGAGGTCAGTGGAAGGATTTCCACTTGCACAATGGGACTTTCCCCTCTTGCCTCCCTCATGTGTGCCCTGCACTCTCCCCAGATCTGCTCCAGAGGGCTGGGGAAAAACCCAGAACAAGTTTAGGGGACACACAGGGAGAGGAAAGGGGGAAAAGTCCCATTGCACAAGTGGGAATCCTTACGCTGACAGGACACTTACTTAGCATGATGTTGGATACAACCCATAGCAGAGGAGATGTATGGATCCAATGGGGAATAGCGTGGGGTAGGGAGGGGCGGCAGCGCTCACCTGACCTCCAGTCACCGTTGTCACTGCTTCTTACAGCATGGTGGAAGTACACAAGCAGAAGCGTCGGATTGGCTCTGACGGGGCGTTTGCACCATGCCAACCTCCCCACCCCCTCGCTCCCAGTAAGGTGCAGTAACACCAGTGACAGGAGGTCGGGTAAGTGCCCCCCTCACTGACCGCTACTGCCCAATGGCCTGACTCAGTGGAAGGGAGCTTCCTAGGTTCATATGAGGCAGTAACTTGTATTTGCACAGCACAGCCAGATGAGGGCCTTTGTCTCTACAGAACAGTCTTGGCCACAGCATTTAAAGACTTGTTTTTTATATACATACAAGTAAAATGAAAATGGACTGCCTTCAAGTCGATCCCGACTTATGGCTACCCTCTGAATAGGGTTTTCATTTCATTTTACCATTGCCTTCCTCTGAGGCTAGTCCTCCCCAGCTGGCTAGGCCTGCTCAGCTTGCCACAGCTGCACAAGCCAGCCCCTTCCTTGTCCACAACAGCCAGCTGGGGGGCAACCTGGCTGCTTGGGACTATGCAGCTTGCCCACGGCTGCACAGGTGGCAGGGCACGTCACCCCTGAGCCACTCCCTATGGGGGAGATCTTTAGCTGGCCCTTGACGCCCAGGAGACCCGAGCGGGGATTTGAACTCACAGACTCTGGACTCCCAGCCAGGCTGTCCTCCCCACTGGGCTAGACCAGCTGTATATATACAAGTAACCCCTCTAAAATGTCTTCTCTCTCTTTTGCTCCAGGCTCCTGTTAGCAATCCTGTGAGAGTCTCTGGCTTATTCTTCTGGCCCAGAAATGGTGCAAAGCAGGCCCTTGAAGAGGCCCTCGGAACGAACACTTTCAGCACATATTCTTCTCCCTTCAACTCAAGGGTCTGCTTTGGGTATCCCCAGGGCTGCTTGTATGCTGACATTCTGTTCAAGTAGAGAAAACCTGCAGAATATGGTTGCTGGGTTCAAAATTCAGCCGTCTGAGAATCTCAGCTTCTATTTAAGAAAATGTTTCTATCTGTTATGAATAGATGCAAAGCTAGGGTTAAAGGCATGTGGGCACTGCATGGTGAAATCTCAGAAGCCAAAGAGATGGCCAAGTAAGATTTCCAGCAGTCAGCGGTTTGGATCTGCCCACACACAAGCTTAACTTTGCAGTCTTAAGGTCTAGTAACTTTCAATAAAACAAACCAATAAAAACAACTTCTCAGGAATGCTAATTTTTGTGGCCAAAACTGTATTGTGAGCTCACATGTTGTGATGATGGAATGGAAGAATATAGGCAACTCGAGCCCACAGTAAAGTACTCAATCTTTCCTTTTAGCAAAAGTGCTGCAGCTGAAGGGGAAAGGCTATAGCTCTGTGGTAGCGCATCTTCTTTGCATGCAGAAGGTCTCAGGGTCAATCCCTGACATTTCCAGGTAGGGTTGGGAGGGACCCCTGTTTGAAGCCCTGGAGAGCTGCTGCCCGCCAGTGTAGACAATACTGAGCTGGTAGACCAATGAGCTGGCTCAGCTGGGTGTTTGACTGCTCCATCTGCCCCTCCCATGGGCTCAGCACTTGGGATGGAGTAATTTGATGCTAAGTTAAAGGGTGCCAAAGCAGCTTAATGTCTGACATTAGATCTGTTACTTCAGTGTATTCTCTGCAAAGATGGATGCTTGTTCCATCTCTCATTTTGAGATTCAAGGGGGGCATGTCTGGGCTGTCAAAATCTCCTTCTGGGCAAGTAGGCTGACGGATGGGTACTTCACCAGGGGATCTAACCTTGGCCACGCTCCTTCCTGCTTGCTATTTTCCCCGCTTGGGGACTAAAATGTTGCAGAAGGGTTGGCTGAGGTTGTGAGCCACTGAATCTTTGATCTGACCATTTTATCAGCCTGTCCATCAACCAGGCCCAGGCCTGATGCAGCCTTGACAGTCTCAAAAACATCCCTCCATGGTTTCACACTTGGCTAAGCAAAATAAATTCCAGCCTGACTGAGGGAGCTGAGAGGGTCCTACTGCTCCCCCCCTCAGCCAGCCACCGTTGGCACGCAGACCCTTCATTACGCAGGCTTGTAGGCTTTCACAACAATATGCTGCTTATGTGCCGAATGGAGACACAACGGGTAAGCCTGTTTACTGCTGCTGAACTCTGCAAAGGCTCCTTGCCAAGATAAAACAACCAAGGAGGCCAGAAGTAGTTACATTATCACAGTTGGACTCATTCAGCCACATAAAGGACTCATTTTGGAAGGATTTTTTTTAAGCCCTCTTTGGGGGGATTCAAGAAACTTGCAACATTGGCATGGCAGGGCCCACATAGAATCATAGAATAGTAGAGTTGGAAGGGGCCTATAAGGCCATCAAGTCCAACCCCATGGGCTGTTGCATTAGTGCCGGGTGCCGGGGTAAATAACCACTTGGATTCTAATGCAGGCTGTGGGTTCCGGACCCAATCAGGAATAGGTGCGGGGTGTGTGCACAGCAGAAACACTTTGGGAGAGATGACAACATCGGGAAAGTTCCTAGGTACAGTGGAACCATGAGGTTCAGCATCTTTGTCAAACCTGGACATGGGACACTGCCTTTTTGCCACAGGGATGGGGAGCACTTTTCAGCATGAGGGCCACATTCCCTTCTGGGCAACCTTCTGTGGGCTGCAGACCAGTGGTGGGGGGGGGGCAAGGCAAAAGGAGGTGGAACCATTAAGGTAAATGTTACTCTTGTATAGTAGGCCACTTTCTACACTCATTCACACATCCGTCTGTCCTCCATCCAGGAAAGAGAGAAGCATGATCAGAGTTCACGGCACAAACACCCCAGGAGAGGGCAACACAGGGCTGGTGACGGGTGTGGCTTGGAAGTGTGTGTGGGGGGGAGAGTACTGAGGGCCAGATAGAGAGGCCTGGAGGGCCACATTTGGCCCCTGGGCCTGGGGATCGCCACCCCTGGAACAGAATCAAGAGTGGGAGGCAGGAAACTTCAGCTGCCTTTATATTTTCAAAGCTCATGGGCCTAATGGTCTCCTTCGACTTGCCATCCGAGAAGGGTTTTCTCCACCAGAAACTGGAACCTGCCAAACCTTCTGCAGGTGCTTTGTTGTCCACTTCAGATGGTGGAGGGATGTAGAGGAGAGCCTTCGATGATGAACACAGGGCCCAGGCAGGCTTGTACCTACTAGTAAGCCATGGACCCTTCCCTAGACAACTGTGTGTTTTGCGAGAGGGATGCAAGGAAGGTTCCACCTTCTCAGCAAAGTCTGTGGCGAGCCAGGCCTGCATCTTAGAACTGGAACTCTTTGTATAAGCCCCAGAACCTGTCTAAAATGGCAATATTCATCCCTGGAATAAATAATGCAACCCTCCTGATTAAAGAGCACCTGAACGTGGACAGAGTGCCTCTCACTACTACTATATGTTTCAGAATAGAGAGGAAGGCCCCCTGTCTGAAAAGATGCAGCTAGCACCATTCCTGAGCCTCCAGACATTGGCAGTTTCCTGCTGGATTCATGCTCTCTAACCCACTTTACTGGTGGTGTGCTCACATTCACGGAAACCTGTGATTTGTCTCCATTGTAATAACCACCTACAGTTCTCAGGAATATAGGAAGCAGTCTTAGACCAGGTGACACTAATTGGCCATCTAGTCCAGAACTCTGGCCGGCAGCAGCTCTCCAGGGCCTAAGGCATTTCCTGCCACTTGATACCTGATATCCTGTGGTCTGGCAATGCCAGGGATTTGACCATGGAACCTTCTGCCTGTAAAGCAGGCCGCCCTGGGCTCCTGCTGGGAGGAAGGGTGGGATATAAATCAAATAATAAATAAATTTTAAAAATAAAGCCAGTGCTTTGCCGTTGAGCTAGATTTCCTCTCCTTCCTGGTTATAAGAGGCCTGAACTACAGTTTCTGAGGCAGACCTATGATTTGTCACCTAAGTTGGTCAAGATAATTCTGTGAATTGGATCCTGGAAAGACCCATTTTGCAGGACTGAAAACAGCAAAAAGAATCTTGTGGCACCTTAAAGGCTAGCAGACTGATTGTGGCGTAAGTATCACCACCAACATTTTGTTTAGTTGCAGCAGACTAAACACACCCACTGCTCTGGAATTTGGAAAAAGTCCAGTAGCTGGGTGGACGTATCCTGACATCCATAGATGCAAGTGTGGGCACTTTTAGAATGATTCCCAAATGCTCCCTATAGATAACTATTCCAGTTGGGGCCCTTAGCCAGCATAAGAGCATCGGAACACAAGAAGAGGTTGGTAGATCAGGCCCAAGGGGGCCCATCTAGTCCAGCATCCTGTTCTCACAGTGGCCAACCAGATGCCCATTATGGGAAGCCCCCAAGCAGGACCTGAGCGCAAGAGCGCTCTCCCCTCCTGAGGTTTCCAGCAACTGGTATTCGGAAGCAGACTGCCTCTGGCTATGGTGGCAGAGCAGAGCCATCATGGCTAGTAGCCATTGGTAGCCTTATCCTCCATGGCTTTGTCTCATCTTCACGTAAAGCCAGCTGAGTTGGTGGCCGTCACTGCCTCTTGTGGGAGCAAATTCCATAGGTTAACTATGCGCTGCGTGAAGGACTTTCTTTTGTCTGCCCTGAATCCTCCAACATTCAGCTTCATTGGAGGTCCACAAGTTCTAGTGTTATGAGAGAGGGAGAAAAACATTTCTCTATCTGCTTTCTCAATGCCATGCATAATTTTATAAACTTCTATCGTGTCGCCTCTGACTCGCCTTTTCTCCAAACTAAAAAGCCCCAAATGATGCAACCTTTCCTCATTGCAACCTTATATATGTGTGCAATTTTATTGTAGCCGCCCTGAGTGCCCTATTGTAGGGTAGAAGGGCGGGATAGAAATATGTTAAATAAATAAAATAAATAAATAGGGGAGTCGCTCCATCCTCTTGGTCATTCTGGTTGCCCTATTCCGAACCTTTTCTAACTCTACAATATTCTTTTTGAGGTGAGCCGACCAGAACTGCACACAGTACAGTAGGGCCCTGCTTTACCGCGCTTCGCTTTACAGTGCATTGCTAATGCAGCAGTCTCAATTAGACGCAATTAGACTAAAGCCCCACTCATACAGCGCTTGTTCCGCTTTTACGGTGGTTTTTGGGTGTTGCACACCATTCAATGAGTTCCACTTTTCAGCAGTTTTCGCCTTCCAGTGGGAGTCCCACCATATGGGCCCTACTGTATTCCAAATGCAGCTGCAGCATAGATTTACACAACAGCATTTTCACATAATGGACAATTTCTTTTCAGTACCTTTCCTAATGATCCCTAGTATGGAATTTGCCTTTTTCATAGCGGCTGCACACTGGGTCGACATCTTCATCAAACTTTCCACTGCAAATTGGGGTAAGATGGGGAAACACTTCTGCCATCCGGGTAAAAAGGCACTCAGTGCCTTTTCAAAACAGGAAAAACAGCACCACTTAGAAGAGTAACCACTGAAATAAAAGCTGCCTCTGGCTCCTTCTGAAGCAAAACGTTTGGCTACCGTTGTGAAAAATAATTTCCTCTTGTGAAGTATTTACCACAACTACTCCCTTCAAACCCTGGACAGTTTTAAAAAAATCTGTTTCTCCTTTAATAGGCTCTAAAGGGTTGTGTTTTTTTTTAGGGGAAGTGGAATGGCCCAAGGCAACTGACTACTTGGATTAAGGCCAAGGCCTGGTGATGGCACAATGGGATTGTCTTGGGGAAGGGCTGTACTTCAATGGTAGAGCATGCAAAAGGCCCCGGATTCAATGCCTGGCGTCTCCAGGTAGAGCTGGGAAAGATCCCCCTTCTGAAACCCAGGCAAGCTGCTGCTAGTCAGTGTAGACAATGCTAGGCTAGATGGGCCAATGGTCTGACTCTATATAAGACAGATTCCGATGCTTCCTATCCGAGAAGAGCCAGAGCCTTTGGCAGAGAATACATTTTCCACCCAGAAGCTCCTTGGTTTAATTCCTGGCATATCCAGGCAGGGATGGGATAGGTTCTCTGTCTCAGCCCTAGAGAGCTGCTGCCAGCCAGGGTAGTAGTGTCAACAATACTGAGCTAGATGGACCAAAGGTGTAATTCTGCATAAGGCAGTGTCCTATGTTCCCTATATTGTTCTTACTGTAATTCAATGGTAAAGCCAGTTTGATCCCTAGTGTCTCCAGGTGGAACTGAGAAAGATCTCTGCCTGAAAACCTGGACAGCTGCTGCCAGCCAGGGTAGTCAATGCTGTGCCATATGGGCCAATGGATGGTCTGACTTGGTATGAAACAGTGTCCTATGCTCCTTTGGGTAGGAGATTGCTGGGTGCAAGGAGGGGAGAGAGACAGAGATTGCTCCAGTCTGCTGAGCGATTTCCCCCCCTACAGCTCAGCACCTTTGCCATAAAAACAAGCACCCCCTGGCCCCGCCTTGTTCAACCGGCCATACCTTGGAAAACGTCCGTCACTCAGCTCTTGCTGGGTCTCAGCTTAACTTCCCATGAAAGATGAATTTCTTGGCTGCAAAGAAAGTGAAAACTATGTCAGGCATTTTCGTTTGGCTCGGCCTCTGCAGCCTTTGCACCATAAAGCACAAACACGTTCAAGCACCTCGCCAGAGTCAGACGTGAAGGGTGCGTTCTCCCTCGACTGTGCTCCCTGACGTGCACGTACAGATGCACTCGGCTGCCAGCTCTGAGTGACTCGGCTGACCTGGCTTCCAGCATGTGTTCCACACGGCAGGTCAGAGATGCTGGCTACCAGCTTCCCCCTTGAATCTGAAGCATCGATTGACACTTCAGAGGGTCTGTTCTCAGCCCTGGCAAGGGACTCCCGAAGAGCTTGACACCTGAATCCCAAAGTCTTGTGAGGGAAACAAGATAGCCATTGCAGTCGCAGCTCCAAGGAAGGGACCTGCTCCTGAGGCGGGCCGGCCCATTTCAGCCTCTCCTGTTTCCAGCCCCAAGTTCAGTTCTGCACTGTTTTGTAGCAGTTTGAGGGTTAGGGTTTTTTTAAAGTCTTTATGACATTTTTCAGTTTCTTAGTGTGCATTTCTCCTAATATACATAACATAATGTTATGACATAAACTGCCATCAGCAGCAGCAGCAGAAGCCCAGGACCACCAGCTGAGCGAGCCCGAGGACATGGGGAGGAAGACAATATTGAACCAGCAAACAGCTTCGCTGTAATAAATGCCTGTTGCCCTTCTGCCTCTTGGGAACTGCCGCCCCCGCTAACACCACCTCCTCTTTCTGGCGGTGCAGATAATGATAATGTTGTTTCTATTTAATTTAATTTTTGTATATTGTATTGTTTATATTGTATATTATTATATTTTTATACCTGTGTTTATTTTTCTTGTAAGCCGCCTTGAGGGCCTTTGGCCAAAAGGTGGGGTATAAATAAAATTTAATAATAATAATAATAATAATAATAATAATAATAATAATAATAATAATAATAATAATAATAATAATAATAATTTTTGTTTGCAACGCACACACATTTTTGCAAGCACTTTGCCCCGATGACGGCAATGACAACCTGCAACAAACTGCAGAGTGTGTGGATGTGGGTGCAGATGTCGAAATGCCTAAAGAAAGACGTTTCAAAGGGAGACTCTGGCATTCTAGTGAAAAACCGCAGATTACATCTGATCAAGAAATTCCGTTCTCTCACTTCGGTCTTGAAATGGCACCAGTAGGGGAGTTCCAGGCCAGGTGGTCTCCATGGAGATCATGGCTCTGGAAGGAAGGACAAGAGCTTTGAGGGCTTGATAAAAATGGCTAATTTTAAATCAGATATAGGAAACCTTTTTCAGCCAGAGGGCCGCATTCCCTTCCGGGCAGCCTTCCAGGGCCCACATGCCAGCGGTGGGCAGGGCCAGAGGCAAAAGGGGGCAGAGCAATGCATGCAATTCTTACTTTGTGTGCTAGGCTGCATTCCAGCCCCACAAAAGCCAGTGGCTTCTGCCAACCCCCACGGACCTCTCCATCCAGAGAAGCAAGAGGCATGATCACAGCTCAAGAACACATCCCAGACAGGCAAAAGCACTCAAGGAGGACAGGCAGATCAGCCCTGGTGAAGGGGTTGGCCTGGGAAGAGCCCCGAGGCTGGGAAGGTCACATTTGGCCCACAGGCCTGAGCTCCTCCAGCCCCGATTTAAATAAACAAAAACCACTGACGTGACTGGCAGTGACGCAATCCTATCGCGTGCAGTTACACCCTTAGGCAGTGCTTTTTGCATCGCATGCCCATGTTACCCAACTGTTGACATTATTTGAATCATGTTTACCCTGTTTTTCAGCCAGCCTCCCACAGTGGCTTACAGATCAATTAAAACAAATCAAAACACACAAGACAGTCCTTGCCTGCAGCTTACAATCTAAAATAGATGACATGAAAAGAAAAAAAGGGAGGAAGAGAAGGGGGAGGGAGGAAGAAAGAAACTTAGCCACCAGTTAAGGTGACAAAGTTATAAAGGATCAGCCAGGCTAGAAACACGTCAAGGAGAGGAGGAGCAGAAAGGAGATGGGGTAGAGCTGATGGAAGAGCCGTGCTCCTCTGCTGCGGCCTGATGGACTGGGTGCGCCTTGATGACAGCCGAACAGCCGAAGGCAGGTAGTCTCTCAGCTGAGGGATGGAGCAGCCCTGCTACCCTCCCCTGCCTTTTCTCCTCCATATATGTATATATAGTAAAAAGTAAGTAAGTAAAATTTAATTTTTGTGTCGCCTATCTGGCCGAAGCCACTCTAGGCGACGTACACATTGAAATTCGATAAAATACAATATAATACAATATAAATACAGAGTAAAATACAATGCAGTCAACAATAACCATTTTAAAAAGCGGCAGTATAGAACAATATAGGGCAATCAATAATAATTTTAAAATCATGAAAAAATTAGCCCACCCCGGAGATCCCAAAGGCCTGTCCAAAGAGCCAGGTTTTTAAGGCTCGGCGGAATGTATCCAGGGAAGGGGCATGGCGGAGATCAAACGGGAGGGAGTTCCAGAGAGTGGGGGCTGCCACTGAAAATGCCCTCTCTCTAGTCCCCGCCAACCTAGCTGTTTTTGTTGGTGGGACGGAGAGAAGGCCCTGTGTGGCTGATCTGGTCGGGCGGCTTAGTTGGTGGTGCTGAAGGTGCTCCTTCAGGTAGACTGGGCCGAGACAGTATAGGGATTTAAAGGTTAACACCAACACCTTGAATTGGGCCCGGAAGACAACTGGAAGCCAATGTAGATGAAATAACACTGGCGTGATGTGTTCACGGCGGTGGCTGTTTGTAAGTAAACGAGCCGCCGCATTCTGCACCAGCTGTAGTTTCCGGACCATTTTCAAGGGTAACCCCACGTAGAGCGCATTGCAGTAGTCTAATCGAGAGGTGACCAGTGGGAGCTGGTGAATAGGGAGGTAGGGTTGCAGCCTCTGTATGAGGTGCAATTGATACCAAGCTGCCTGGCTCACTGCCGAAATCTGAGCCTCCATGGACAGCTTGGAATCAAGAACAACCCCGAGGCTGCGGACCTGATCCTTCAGGGGTAGTCTCACCCCATTAAGCTTCAGGTCAGCAACACCCAACCTTCCCCTGTTGTCCACAAGTAGCACCTCGGTCTTATCAGGATTGAGCTTCAGCCTGTTCCTTCCCATCCACCCACTCACGGATTCCAGGCACTTGGACAAGGTCTCCACAGCCAACTCCGGTGAGGATTTAAAAGAGAGATAGAGCTGCGTGTCATCAGCATATTGGTGACACCGCAGCCCAAAGCTCCTGATGATGGCTCCCAGCGGTTTTACATAGATGTTAAATAGCATGGGAGAGAGGATAGAACCCTGTGGCACTCCACAAGTGAGGGGCCAAGGGTCTGAAACCTCATCTCCCAATGCTACCTGTTGATGCCTGTCAGAGAGAAAGGAACGGAACCACTGTAAAACAGTGCCTCCTATTCCCAATCCCTCCAGGCGATCTAACAGGATACCGTGGTCGACGGTATCAAAAGCCGCTGAGAGATCCAGGAGGACAAGAAAGGTGAA
Source organism: Rhineura floridana (assembly GCF_030035675.1). Classification (NCBI taxonomy): domain Eukaryota; kingdom Metazoa; phylum Chordata; class Lepidosauria; order Squamata; family Rhineuridae; genus Rhineura; species Rhineura floridana. The sequence goes on from NC_084492.1 coordinate 38,634,005, forward strand.
TTCTCCTCTATCTAATGCCCTCCTCATATCATTTACCAGAGCGACCAAGGCTGTTTCAGTACCGTATGTTTCATATACTGTATGTCTGTGTGTGCCTGTGCGTAAGCGCACGCACACACACCCCGCAGCTGAGGAGAATCCTTCAGCAATGTGACAAAGTGGAATCTAATAATAACAACGTTCAGAAGAGCTCCGCAGCTGAATCAGGCCAAAGGGGTCCCATCTAGTCCAGAATCCTGTTCTCACAGAGGTCAAGCAGGTGCCCATTATGGGAAGTCCCCAAGCACAACCAGGAAAACGTCTGCTAGAAGACATTTGTAAATCTTGAGGTGTTGCAAACCAAAACAGTTCCTTCTCCAGAAGTTACTAACAATAATTGTTCTTTATTCTTCATTTATTTTATTTCCAAGCTGCCCTTCACCTGCAAAGGAATCACAGGGCACAGGGCAGAGCCCAGCAAATCATAAATATAATAACTCAGCATATATATTAAAACGGAAAACCATAAAACTATATGCTCTTCTTGTTGTTGGGGGTCAGGGAAGAGAACAGAAATCCAGGAAGCAGGGGAATGGAATTGTGAAAAGAAGTACTCCACACTGCAACATGTTGTTGCAGATCCCACTTGTTCTTTAAAGTCCTTTATGCTTTACAGAGTAATGTAAGGCAAGAAGGTAGACTCAAGTCCCACAGAACTTAGCATGTAAATTTTGATGGAGGGAGGAGGAAGGGGGGAGGCCAGGGGGATAAGAACATAAGAACATAAGAAGAGCCTGCTGGATCAGGCCAGTGGCCCATCTAGTCCAGCATCCTGTTCTCACAGTGGCCAACCAGGTGCCTGGGGGAAGCCCGCAAGCAGGACCGGAGTGCAAGAACACTCTCCCCTCCTGAGGCTTCCGGCAACTGGTTTTCAGAAGCATGCTGCCTCTGACTAGGGTGGCACAGCACAGCCATCACGGCTAGTAGCCATTGATAGCCCTGTCCTCCATGAATTTGTCTAATCTTCTTTTAAAGCCGGGGATGGGGGATGGATGTGAAGATATACAGTTATATGCACATGAAGCTCATTTATGGTGGGGCTGAATGTTAAATGGGAAATGTTAAAATGGGAAATACAGTCATCCTCTCAATACTGTCACCAGCTCTTTAATTGCAAACATGCATCTCTCTCGTTAGATACGTTGTGAACTTCAGAGCCATTCATTTTGTTCTGGACCATTATTAAAGGGTCTGAACTGCACATCATTTTTCAGGGCTCTCAGCTTGAAGACTTTCTGCTGGTATCAACTTTATTTCTTTATTTCAAAACCCGTGCCATTCAAGAACTGTGTGAAAACAATTACCTTCAGTCTGAGTAACACCGCCCACCTGTAGAGGGTTTTGATATCGTGCAAAAATTGTCTAGAAGTACAGAATTGACTGCAGCTCCTTTGAGGGACTGGGATAAAGAGTGAGCTATTTTGACATTTATTAAAGAAATAATTATATCTCATTTTGCTTCTAAATGTTGCCAATCGCTAAGGAATTATCTGTTACCCAAGTATGCCGATAAATCTTCTAAGGTAAAAGTATATCTCAGATGCTGGCAGGAAAGGTACATTTAAGAATGCATCCTAAATTATCAGCTGCATTAATCTTAATTACCTTGGTAAAAGTAGAATCTGGCATTAGGGTGAGTGAAATTGAAGGGGTGCTTGTCTTTATCGTATCACATATTTGAGATCATTTAAGGGCGATAACAGGGGCAGGACTCTGGGTGGAGTTAAGGGATGGGACTTGAGAAGAACAGAGAGGACCAGCGCAGGGTCTGCCCTGGTCCTATCTCTCAGGCAGGTGTCAACGGGTGGCATTGGGGGATGAGGTTTCAGACCCTTGGCCTCTTAATTGCGGAGTGCCACAGGGCTCTATCCTCTCCCCCATGCTATTTAACATCTATGTGAAGCCGCTGGGAGCCATCATCAGGAGTTTTGGGCTGCAGTGTCACCAATATGCGGATGACACTCAGCTCTATCTCTCATTTAAGTCCTCACCAGAGTTGGCTCTGAAAACCATGTCCAAGTGCCTGGAGTCTGTAAGTGGATGGATGGGCGAGAACAGGCTGAGGCTAAACCCCGATAAGACCGAGGTATTGCTCGTGGGTGACAAGAGAAGGCTGGGAGACATCGACTTGGTCCTGAATGGGGTAAGATTACCCCTGAAGGACCAGGTCCGCAGCCTAGGAGTCATTCTTGACTCTCAGCTGTCCATGGAGGCTCAGGTTTCGGCAGTGAGCCAGGCAGCTTGGTATCAGCTCCATCTGATACAGAGGCTGCGACCCTACCTTCCTGTGCATCTACTCCCACGGGTGATACATGCCCTAGTCTCCTCTCGCTTAGACTACTGTAATGCGCTCTATGAGGGGTTACCTTGAAAACGGTCCGGAAACTGCAGCTGGTACAGAATGCGGCGGCACGCTTGATTAAGCTTAGCCGACGCCGAGATCACATTACCCCAGTGTTAGTAGAACTACACTGGCTACCAGTGGTTTACCGGGCCCAATTCAAGGTGTTGGTACTGACCTTTAAAACCCTATACGGTTTCGGCCCAGTTTATCTGAAGGACCGCCTCCAGTATCACCAATCAGGCCGCCTCACAAGATCAGCCACACAGGACCTCCTCTCGGTCCCACCAGTCAAAACAGCTAGGCTGGTGCGGACCCGGGAGAGGGCGTTCTCAGTTGTGGCCCCCACCCTCTGGAACTCTCTCCCCTACAATCTCCGACATGCTTCCTCCCTGATGAGCTTTCGCCGAGCCTTAAAGACCTAGCTATTCAGGCAGGCCTACAAGAACCTTGGGGTGGATTAGCTTTTTGTTGTGTTTAGATGTTTTGATATTGGATGAATTGTATATTGTATTTTAACTCTGGTTGTAAGTCGCCCAGAGTGTCCGTTAAGTTGGACAGATAGGCGACTAACAAATAAAATTTTATTATTTATTATTATTATTAATGAGGCTCAGGTGAAACTCCTTGCTCAAGAACAAAGAGGGGAAAGCGCCAAATGGCAGGCAAAACAGAAGGAGACAGGCTCTAGTGCTATGTGGAAGATTTATTGTGTGCTCTATGCATTTCGGAGAATATATGTCCTTCCTCAGGAGCTAAAAATAAAAACATTTAATTGCACAGAATTAATATCACAGAGACAACACTGTGGTCATTACTATGAAAACATTTTTACAATATACCAAATATCACCTCCATTGTTAAAACAACTTTCTTTAAAAGTTTTTTTTAATTACAAGTGGTTGCATCTGTAATCACATAGCACAAACTATTACGTTGCCTTGACCTTTAGCCAGATAAATAATGTAAGAATTGCCATGAACTGCATTTTTGCATTAATTAAGTGTGGCAGCACCTACCCTGTGGAATTCCCTCCCCTTAAATATTAGACAGGCACCATCTCTGTTATCTTTTCAGCGCCTATTGAAGACATTCCTCTTTCAACAAGCCTTTTCAGTAGAGACCTTATCCCAGTCTGTGTCTGTGTTGATTGCTTTTTAATATGTTTTTAAATATTTTTTTTAAAAAAGTTTTTAACTTTTTTCTTAAAGATGTCTTTAAAGCTTTTTAAAAAATGTTTTTAAAGATGTTTTGTTTTAATATATTTTAAAGCCTGTTTTTATATGTTTTAAAGTGTTTTTAGTGCTTTTGTTTGCTGCCCTGGGCTCCTGCTGGGAGGAAGGGCGGGATATAAATCAAATAATAAATAAATAAATAAATAAATAAATAAATAAAATTACACAGCCCTTAAATACTCCCAGCTCAGCCATAAAATTCACTGGGCACTATCTCTCTCAATCTAACTTACCTCACAGGGTTGTTGTAATGATAAAATGATCCCTAGGCATATGAGCTTATGTCATTTTACTTTATGTAGTTTATACTAAGTTGGTCTTCAATTGCCATGGTTGGAAATTGTTATATAAGTAGACTGCAAAGATTTCTAGTGGTTTCTTTTGTTTTGTTTCTAGTGTGTTTTGGTGTTATAAATTATAAGTTTCATAAACTTTATTTTTATTTTTAAAGGTCCCTCCTCAGTCATAAAGTTTACTGGCTGGCTTAAATGCTGCTTTGGATCTTTGGGTTGAATCCAACGAAACCAGTGCATACACAGAGTGACTTCTGCAAATGCAATGCAACTTCTGCAGCACAGCTGATATGGTACCACTGGGTTAGTCTTTCCTATACAGACAGCTGCCTTGAACCGAGGGATGGAAGGATCTGTTAGCTTCCGTTCTCTCAGTTTCTCATATTTCCAATTTTAAATTTGGTTCTTCACATTTCTGCAGCAATTAACGATTTTTTAAAAAAAAATTCATCATGAAAATTTGTCAGCATTTTAGTGCAAATTTTCCTAATAAACATATTTTAGTATGCAGTTTTGACTAATGTACACATTTTTGCAAGCAATTTTCCCAATTTAATGCATTTTTGTATGTTACATTCACTAATAAATTCATTTTTAGGCACACTTTTCACTAATATATGCATTTTTGTAAACACTGTTAGTTGGAGAAGCTCATTGCAAAATTCGGGTAAGTCTAAATTTTGAAGGGGAGCTGTGTTTTAGTTTGCATATTGTTTCGGAAAGTGCAAGTTTGATAGATCCGGCTTTATATGCAAACTGAACCATTCCCCCCCCCATTCCTACTTTCACTGAGTTAGATTGCTCATCCATCTACCTCAGTGGCCCCAACTCTCCAGGGTTTTAGACAGGGGTCTTGCTCCCTGGAGATGCTGCAGGGGATTGAACCTGGGACCTTCTGCATGCAAAGCAGATGCTCTGCCATGGAGCTGTGCCCCCCCTCTTGGGGGGGTCATACCAATGCCAGCAGGAGCAGGCAACCATAGCAGAAGAGCAACAGAAGTTCCAAGCCGCTTCACTGGACTGATCAAAGGCTCCTCTAGACCAGGGCTGAGGAACCTGTGACTCTCCAGATGTTGCTGGACTATAACTCCCACCGTTCCTGACCATTGGGCATGCTGGCTGGGGCTGATGAGAGTTCAACAAAATCTGGAGGGCCACAAGTTTCCTACCCCTGAGCTAGACCAACATTCCACTTCCAGGAACAGCCCCTGAGAAGAAGAAACATCCATTTTCCACAGTTCTAAACCGCAGTGCTATTTGGCACCTCTTCTGTGACGCCTTCCACAACAAGCACTGCATCTGCATATCTGTCTTTTCTGCACATCTTACTAATACTGCAAATTTGGCAGAAGCATTTTCCCTATTCCTAACGCTGCCTTGACACCGTGCATCATTCCTGGCCCTCTCAGCTTGTGTCTTGTTACTTTAACCCTACACAGACTCCCAATTCTCCGATCCATTTGCACAGCAACAAAGCCACAAGGCTGAAAGTCCAGAAGTGAGATGAGATGGAGCCAGTGCCTCCAGAGAGGTGTGCCAAAAGGTGTCATGAGCAGGTGCAGAGATCGAAGCAACCAGAGCCAGTCCTGGTGGCATGTTTTGAGGTGTCAGCAACGGGAAGCAAATTATCAGGGTGTTGTTGTTTTAGTCTGATGTATATATTTCCCCACTGGGGGACACTATTTGGATGTTCTGCACCAAAATGTCTTGGGCCATCTCTGAAAGTGACAGTTGATTGTAGGGATGGAGGATTGTGCATAGAGCACAGTACAAGCGGAATGATTTAAATGCAGGATGCAAGCTTTGGAGTCACACTGGTCTGTTCCTCACCTAGATTTCTATCAAATCCCAGGATTATCTTCGATCAGGATATGTTAACTCTCTTTCCCATGACTGTAGCCTTTTACAGCCTGTAGCCTAAGAGAGATGAAGGGAACTAGGATGCAGATGGATTCCCTTCATTTCCAATTATAGGGATGTCATCCTGGTAAGGTTTCCAAAGAGACAAAAGAAAACAAAAGATGGAAAATGAGATAAACTCATGGGAAGGGCAGATGTGTTGCCAGCAAAAGGCCAAGTGCAGAGGAGTGGGGAAGCAAAAAAATAGGAATCGCTCTATCAAGACAGCCATTGTAATGCCATTGTCAAGAGGGATGGATGAATCCCTCCGTTTGCTACATTTCCACATCAGTCTTTTTAAAAAATCCTCACAAAAAATAATTCAGATTTTAGTACACACTTCTCCAAATGTACACATTTTGGTATACAATTCAGTCTAATAGACACATTTTTACAAGCAATATCCCTTAATATAATGCTTTTTAATGCTATTTTAACTTATCTATGCATTTTAATGCACATTTCCCTCATAATATACACATTTTTGTACACATTATTTGGTTGGAGAGCTCTCAAGCACAGGGAAACTCAAGAAGTTTGGAGAATCACAAAAAAAACCTTTAGAAAAACACCCTACGAATGGAAGAAACCCCCAGAGCAGTTCAGACATCACATTCAACAAGAGTACAATCCAGTGGTACACGGATTGTACACTTGTTGAGTGTTACATGTGAATAACTGTTCAAGGGTAAAGGTCAACTATTTGTGTATACAGATACAGAGATTGTACCAGTGACAGCTGGTGGCTCCACGTCAGTGGGGCAGTGGAATCTGCTCCGGGTTTTAGTCCAGACTTTCAAAGAGCTGAAGCACCTTGGACAGCTCCTTGAAAGTTTGGACTAAAACCCAGAGCGGATTCCACTGTCCCACTGACATGGAGCTACCAGCTGTCACTGGTACAATCTCTGTACCTGTATACACAAATAGTTGACCTTTACCCTTGAACAGTTATTCACATGTAACACTCAACAAGTGTACAATCTGGATATAAACTATATCGGAAGGACAGGGAAGGACGTATTGGTGGCGGAGTCGCTCTATACGTGAAAGAAGGCATTGACTCCAGCAAGCTCGAAACCCCAAAAGAGGCAGACTCCTCCACAGAATCGTTGTGGGTGGTGATACCGTGCCCCAGGAGGGACTTAATACTGGGAACGATCTATCGTCCCCCTGATCAAAATGCTCAGGGAGACCTTGAGATGAGATATGAAATTGAGGAAGCATCCAAACTAGGAAATGTGGTAGTAATGGGTGACTTCAACTACCCGGACATAGACTGGCTGCATATGTGTTCCAGTCATGACAAAGAAGCAAAGTTTCTAGATATTCTAAATGACTATTCCCTAGACCAGTTGGTCATGGAACCGACCAGAGGGACGGCAACCCTGGACTTAATCCTCAGTGGGGACCGGGACCTGGTGCGAGATGTAAGTGTTGTTGAACCGATTGGGAGCAGTGACCACAGTGCTATTAAATTAAACATACATGTAACTGGCCAATTGCCAAGAAAATCCAACACGGTCACATTTGACTTCAAAAGAGGAAACTTCACAAAAATGAGGGGATTGGTAAAAAGAAAGCTGGAAAACAAAGTCCAGAGGGTCACATCACTCGAAAATGCTTGGAAGTTGTTTAAAAACACTATATTAGAAGCTCAACTGGAGTGCATACCGCAGATCAGAAAAGGTACCGCCAGGGCCAAGAAGATGCCAGCATGGTTAACGAGCAAAGTCAAGGAAGCTCTTAGAGGCAAAAAGTCTTCCTTCAGAAAATGGAAGTCTTGTCCGAATGAAGAAAATAAAAAAGAACACAAACTCTGGCAAAAGAAATGCAAGAAGACAATAAGGGATGCTAAAAAAGAATTTGAGGAGCACATTGCTAAGAACATAAAAACCAACAACAAAAAATTCTATAAATACATTCAAAGCAGGAGACCATCTAAGGAGACAATTGGACCCTTGGATGATAAGGGAGTCAAAGGTGTACTAAAGAACGATAAGGAGATTGCAGAGAAGCTCAATGAATTCTTTGCATCTGTCTTCACAGTGGAAGATATAGGGCAGATCCCTGAACCTGAACTAACATTTGCAGGAAGGGATTCTGAGGAACTGAGACAAATAGCGGTAACGAGAGAGGAAGTTCTAAGCTTAATGGACAATATAAAAACTGACAAATCACCGGGCCCGGATGGCATCCACCCGAGAGTTCTCAAAGAACTCAAAGGTGAAATTGCTGATCTGCTAACTAAAATATGTAACTTGTCCCTTGGGTCCTCCTCCGTGCCTGAGGACTGGAAAGTGGCAAATGTAACGCCAGTATTCAAAAAGGGTTCCAGAGGGGATCCCGGAAATTACAGGCCAGTTAGCTTAACTTCTGTCCCTGGAAAACTGGTAGAAAGTATTATTAAAGCTAGATTAACTAAGCACATAGAAGAACAAGCCTTGCTGAAGCAGAGCCAGCATGGCTTCTGCAAGGGAAAGTCCTGTCTCAGTAACCTATTAGAATTCTTTGAGAGTGTCAACAAGCATATAGATAGAGGTGATCCAGTGGACATAGTGTACTTAGACTTTCAAAAAGCGTTTGACAAGGTACCTCACCAAAGGCTTCTGAGGAAGCTTAGCAGTCATGGAATAAGAGGAGAGGTCCTCTTGTGGATAAGGAATTGGTTAAGAAGCAGAAAGCAGAGAGTAGGAATAAACAGACAGTTCTCCCAATGGAGGGCTGTAGAAAGTGGAGTCCCTCAAGGATCGGTATTGGGACCTGTACTTTTCAACTTGTTCATTAATGACCTAGAATTAGGAGTGAGCAGTGAAGTGGCCAAGTTTGCTGACGACACTAAATTGTTCAGGGTTGTTAAAACAAAAAGGGATTGCGAAGAGCTCCAAAAAGACCTCTCCAAACTGAGTGAATGGGCGGAAAAATGGCAAATGCAATTCAATATAAACAAGTGTAAAATTATGCATATTGGAGCAAAAAATCTGAATTTCACATATACGCTCATGGGGTCTGAACTGGCGGTGACCGACCAGGAGAGAGACCTCGGGGTTGTAGTGGACAGCACGATGAAAATGTCGACCCAGTGTGCGGCAGCTGTGAAAAAGGCAAATTCCATGCTAGCGATAATTAGGAAAGGTATTGAAAATAAAACAGCCGATATCATAATGCCGTTGTATAAATCTATGGTGCGGCCGCATTTGGAATACTGTGTACAGTTCTGGTCGCCTCATCTCAAAAAGGATATTATAGAGTTGGAAAAGGTTCAGAAGAGGGCAACCAGAATGATCAAGGGGATGGAGCGACTCCCTTACAAGGAAAGGTTGCAGCATTTGGGGCTTTTTAGTTTAGAGAAAAGGCGGGTCAGAGGAGACATGATAGAAGTGTATAAAATTATGCATGGCATTGAGAAAGTGGATAGAGAAAAGTTCTTCTCCCTCTCTCATAATACTAGAACTCGTGGACATTCAAAGAAGCTAAATGTTGGAAGATTCAGGACAGACAAAAGGAAGTACTTCTTTACTCAGCGCATAGTTAAACTATGGAATTTGCTCCCACAAGATGCAGTAATGGCCACCAGCTTGGACGGCTTTAAAAGAAGATTAGACAAATTCATGGAGGACAGGGCTATCAATGGCTACTAGCCATGATGGCTGTGCTCTGCCACCCTAGTCAGAGGCAGCATGCTTCTGAAAACCAGTTGCCGGAAGCCTCAGGAGGGGAGAGTGTTCTTGCACTCGGGTCCTGCTTGCGGGCTTCCCCCAGGCACCTGGTTGGCCACTGTGAGAACAGGATGCTGGACTAGATGGGCCACTGGCCTGATCCAGCAGGCTCTTCTTATGTTCTTATGTTCTTAATCTGTGTACGCAACAGCTGAGCTGTGCAAATCAAGTGAACACTCTTTCACACAAAAACATTTGTTCTTGTGCAGACAGAGACGGCTTGTACCTGAGTTCACTGTAACATGTGAATAAGACCAATGAGAACTGAAGATGCTCAGTGACCATGGAATGCTGAGCAACTGTTATATGGGATGTGTGTGGAAAAACAGTGGGAGGGGAATGGGATGGAGTGGCTGCAAGACAAGCACTTCATCCTACCACGTTTTACTGCTGGTGCCACCCGTCATTAGCCACTGGAGGAGCTCTCCCTCCTTTCAAGATGATGTGAAGGCAGCTGCAAAATTCGTTATTACCCATGTATGGAAATATGAGTGATAAACCAGAAGCAACCAACAAGCCTGATCCACAGAGCTGGTCCACAGCCAAAAGTCTATCAAGATGCAGCCAGCCTCCTTCACACCTATTTGTGCAGTTGGCCACTGTCCCTCAAATCTTCTGCCCTTCAACAAATGCAAACTGGGAGAGAAATAAATTGCATTTACATGTTACCTGTTGTATTGTTCCCTCCCTCCGTCCCTACTTACAGTGACGTTTAGCCTAATAATTGACCCTGTGAAGTAGGATAGACAGACCGTCATCGCTGAGCACAAATTTAAGACTCAGTTGACCACTAGCATGCCTAGTTGTCTATACCCCCTGCACCACACTGTCTGGAGAAGAAGAAGGGTCCAGGATGGGGGCCGGGGCCATGTTCACAGGGGCCTGTGTAGCCCCCACCAAGGCTCTTGATGCACTTTATTCCACCCCCTGCAAAGCAGCGATTAGAAAGGCAAATTTTTGTGGGGTCAAATAGTTAAATGCCAAATCTGAAAGTAGGAGAATTCTGATAAAGTTTGCAGAAGGGCAGGCTTTGAAATTGTAAATGATCCTATAATGATTCTTAATTTTGTAAGTAAGTTTTTTTTTTGAGAACGTTTTTCCAGAAAACAACATTACTATTGTGGTTTCATTACTCCATTAATTATTCTGACCCAGAAATTTAGTTCAGAACATTATCAGTGTTTAAGAAAGGAAATCAATTACAGTAACTTTAATTTCACCTATGAAATTTGATTTTTTTTCTTTAGAAAACAACCTCCTGGTCAAGTAGAAGAAGCCGTTCCTGCAGAACCAGTCTCACTCTCTCAATCTAACCTACTTCACAGGATTGTTGTGATGAAAAAAGAGGAGAGGTAGAACCACGTACACCACCTTGAGCTCCTTGGAGGAAAAGTGGCATAGAAAAATAATAAACAGATAAAATAAAATCCAATTAATTCTGTGAACAAAAATGCTAGGTGGGGGGGGGTAGAGAGCAGGATTGCAATTTTTCCAAATTTCCTGCAGATGGAGCCAAAGCCGTCTGAATTGAATTTCTTGCAATTAGCCGAAACTTTGAAAAAGCACAAAATCAACCGTGTTCAACAGTATAGAAGTGAGTAAGTTTACACATTTCTGGAGTTGTTAAAATAAATTCTAGTTCATGAATGTGCCTTTTAACCACATGATTGAGTAACCAACTAAACTGAAATAGTAATACAAAAGAAGAGCCTCGCTGCTCTCACAATGGCCAACCAAATGCCCTCATGGGAAACCCTGCTGGGCTCCTGCTGGGAGGAAGGGCAGGATATAAATAAATAAATAAATGAAATAAACCTGCAAGCAGGACCTGAGCACAATGGCACTCTTCCCCTCCTGTCGTTTCCAGCAGATTACCAACACATGCAATTCTAAATAAGAGGATGCAGAAGCCAAGCCCTCTGATTTCAATCGGTCTCACTCCCATTTAAATCTCTGTTGGATTGCAGTCATTGTGGCCTTTCTGAGGCATTAGGTGAGGGGTCCGATTCCGATGTCATAAACAGAAGCCACTGCTCACTGCTAACAAGGTAAGGCCATCTTTAACTTAAAGAAGAAAAAGGTCAGTTGCTTGCCACCAAGGTCTCCAAGCAACTTACATTTAAAAACAGAAACAAAAATATATTGTACCGCTAAAAATTCATATAAAACATACACATACACACTTGCATGCACGCACACACAAAACACACACCACAACAGCCACAGGAAGCTTTGGCAGCACACTAACAGCAGAACAAAATCAGCTCCACCCATCAAAAGCCTTGGGGAAAAAACAAGCCTTTACCTGGCAGCGAAAAGATGTCAGCAAATGTACCAGGTGGACTTCAACATGGAGAGTGTTCCACAGATGGAGAGCCACAAGTAAAAAGGCCCTGTGCTTTTCCTGTTCCTATAGCAGTAACTCACCAGAACAATCAGTCCCACAGATTAAAATGCAGTCCTCAACATTTAATGAACTGAAGCTTCAGTGATCTATAAAATGAGCTGACAGACGTCCTAGGACTCAGGAGTCACACTTCATTTTGTGACTTGCACCTTGCATTGTGTGGAGAAAGTGGCAAGGGAGACGTTTTTCTCCTTCTCTCATAGGACCAGAACCCAACAAGTTCAATCAATTTAGGAGGAGTGAAAAGAATAACTTATTCTTCACCAAAGGCATTTGGCTGACTGCTATGGGAAGGAGAACTACATCAACCTTAGTCCTGATTCAGCAGGGCTCATCTTATCATGCTCTTACTTTGTGGCATTTATCCACAGTATTTGCACAGTAGAAATGTGACGGGATTTCTCACAAGGGAATGAGAACTACATAGAAAAAACTCAGCAAGGCCCCGCCAGATCAGCTCAAAGGCCCATTGAGTCCAAATCCCCACAAGCAGGACATGAAGGCAACCACTGGGGAACAGTGAGAGAGAACGGCAACGGGTATCATTCAGTGGCTGGCAGCCTCTGAACATGGAACAAGCTTGTAGACCTTTAAGGGGGAATTCTACCCCCCCCCAAATTTGCCTATAATGTTCGAAGGCAGCATAGAAACTTCAGCATCTCTCACTCCCTAATTTCAAAAAGAAGTCGTCCAGGATACAGCTGTAAGAAGGCAGCAACTTCCATTCCAACCTGTATTTGTCACAATACAGATTTTCATTCTGCTACAGTTTGGTTTCCACCAATGCTATGTTATTAATCTCACTGCCCACTATATTTAATGTAATTCATTTCCATGAAAAGGGAACATCAAAACAATGTAAAAAAAATCCCCCTGAATGAGTTACGTATCATTTGCTGATTTAAAACCCCAAGAGCAATGATGTGAACCAATACCTGTAGTATTTGCTTGACTAATTTCTGTTCCTAAACACATATGAGCATTCAAACTGCAGCAATTTCCTTTTCTGTTTTCATAGAAATTCTCTGACATCCCTAGTAAGGGGTGATGGGTTCCTATAAGACATGCTATGTGACCTACAGGGAAGCCCTTTCCCTTCACTCCGAGAGTGAGGGGGATTGTTTAAGTGAGACAGTGGCGTGGGAAAGACACTCTGCACACACCCAGTAAGGCTTCGGAACCCCTGCATCAGAGTTTGGAATGAAGTTCCCGCCATGGGAAATAGTGGAAGATATACCCAAACACATTTGCATGTCCACCATCACACACACACACTTCCCAGGCAGCTGCAAAGATCTCTGTGGTCTCCGGACATCAACCAAGGTTTAGTCTCAACAACACATTGGAGGGTGAAGCAGCTGAGGGAGAGGGAGGGGTGTGTTCACACTCCCCCATCACATTGCCTCAATTGTCTGAAATGCGTTTGTAAGTGCTATTTAGAAAAAAAAAACACAAAGTGAGAGGCGCAGTCTTGTGCTCCTGGAGCGAATGAGGCCGGCCCTTGCAGTGCTCCTCACCATCACGGGAAGTTTCCTGCAGCTGCTGGTGGTGATGGCATGGAAGCTCCTGGGATGCCACCATACCTGGTAGAAATCCACCACTTCTGCTGCCCCCCACAGCTGGCCCAAGCCCCTTTGCTGCCTTCTGTGCACAGGCAGACCGGCAGGGCATCCTCCTCCACTGCACCCGAGGGTGGCCGACCAGCTGCCATGTGGCATCCACAGCTCTGTCTGCCAACAACCCGCTGCCACTCCCCACCTCCCAGTAGCAGCCGCCTGAGGCACCACCTCACTCTGCCTAATGGTAAGGCAAGTCCTGGCCACACAAAGGTACTTTTCATGGGAGTGAGCTTTTGATTTGAAACGAATGCTGATGAAAGTTAAAGAGGAAAGCACAAAAGCAGGACTACAGCTGAACGTCAAAAAGACTAAAGTAATGACAGCAGAAGATTGATGTAGTTGTAAAGTTGACAACGAGGACATTGAACTTGTCAAGGATTATCAATACCTCGGCACAGTCATTAACCAAAATGGAGACAATAGTCAAGAAATCAGAAGAAGGCTAGGACTGGGGAGGACAGCTGTGAGAGAACTGGAAAAGGTCCTCAAATGCAAAGATGTATCACTGAACACCAAAGTCAGGATCATTCAGACCATGGTATTCTCGATCTATATGTACGGATGTGAAAGTCGGACAGTGAAAAAAGCGGATAAGAGAAAAATAAACTCATTTGAAATGTGGTGTTGGAGGAGAGCTTTGAGGTACTGTGGACTGCGAAAAAGACCAATAATTGGGTGTTAGAACAAATTAAACCAGAACTATCACTAGAAGCTAAAATGATGAAACTGAGGTTATCATACTTTGGACACATCATGAGAAGACATGATTCATTAGAAAAGATAATAATGCTGGGATAAACAGAAGCGAGTAGAAAAAGAGGAAGGCCAAACAAGAGATGGATTGTTTCCACAAAGGAAGCCACAGATCTGAAGTTACAAGATATGAACAGGGTGGTCCATGACAGATGTTGTTGGAGGTTGCTGATTCACAGAGTTGCCATAAGTCGTAATCAACTTATCATAAGCTTTCAGCCCTTCCCTGCAGGAAGGACGGTGTCTCAGGGGCAGAGCCTCTGCTTGGCTTGGAGAAGGACCCAGGTTCAATCCCCAGCATTCCCGGTAGGTCTGGGAAAGAAGCCTTGTCTGAACCCCGGGAGAGCTGCGGCCAATCACTGTAGACAATACTGAACTCACGTGACCAATGGTCTGATTTGGGATAAGGAGGTTTCCTGTGTGAAAGGGAAAGGGCGCCACTCAGTGTTGACGCATCTGCTCTGCATGCAGAAGGTCCCCGATTCAATCTCAGCATCTCCTGGTAGGGCTTGAAGGGACCCCTCCCTGCAGCCCCAGAGAGCTGTTCCCAGCCAGTATGGACCAGTATGAGCTAGCTGGACCAACGTCGCTCCCTCGGTGTAAGTCAGCTTCTTGTGTGGCACAAAGTGAAAAATCAGGTGCCGGCGGAAGGTGGAAGGAGAATTCCAAAAGCATTCCTGCCTTGCCCTCAACTTTCTAACAGCGTCCACAGTTAGCATCCTCCTACTTCTTCTGATTTCTTCTGCATTTAGGCAAGCACAGAGCCAAGAGCAGAGGAACTCTGCCAGGGAGGAAAGCACGCCTCTGCACGCGGCAGGCACACACGTCACTCCTGGAAGGCAAGCTCTTCATGACAGCCGCTTCTGAATGGAATTTAAAGCCAGTCTCCCTGGGCGCTTCTCAATTTATGGCTCCTGTGCCCCCACTTCACCCTCTGGGAGAAACCTCATGAAAGAGCAGAGTGTGCTGAGAGGAATTCAAGCCGCGGACGACGGGGAAGGGCAGAGGCCGAGGCCGTGGAGAGAAGCCCCATGGAACGGCCCCCATGCCTGCCTGAAGCCCCTTTGGCCGTCTGCTGGTGGAGCTGGGCTGAGGAATTCGGCCTGGACAGAAGTCAACGCATGCACGTCACAGAAACACACCTAGGACAAGCTGTGAAGGCTGGAAAATACATTTCTCCGTCCTGAAACTTGATGTTGGGACCCCAACATGCCAGTGCTGAAAAGAGGCAAGAACATTGGTTAACTCAGGGGTGGGGAATTTTTTTCAGCCCCAGGGCCACTTTCCTTTCTAGCAACCTTCTGGGGGCCACATGCCAGTGGTGGCCAGGGCCAGAGGCAAAAGTGGGTGGGACACACACACAAGCAGGGCCAGTGAGAGGATGTGGCTCGGGAGGGAGTGTTGCTGGAGAGGGTCCTGAGAGGCAGATAGAGGGGCCTGCACCCCTGAGTTAACTGTTTGAGTCCTGGAAGGTTGATGAGCATTATTGTCACTGTATTGCAACGTATCCTGACTGCCACCAACCGAATCAGATGTGGGAGTTTTGACCTGGGTGTTGCCAAGGGGTTTAATCCACAAGTCAGTGCACAGGTAATCAGGGTACAGCTTACAAGATCTAACATCATTATAAGGCAGGAAACGGCATGTTCACTCAAGTGAGGACGTTGTAGGGCAAGCCCCCTAAGTCCCTTTAATAAAGGACATGGTGGGCACAGGTACCTTCACTGGGCTTTACTCTCCACCTGGGACTGGGCAGGCAAGCGGGCAAACCCATGGAGAGGCTGGCGAACAGACTCTGTTTCCACAGGCTACTGGGCTTCTCCCTGAGATCCTCAGCCACAGAGCCCAGACCACTGGGCCCCTCCCCTGGATCCCAGGCCTCCTCCTCAGACCAGTCCTGTCAAGAGTTCAAAGGGTGTGGGGTGTGAGGGAGAGACCTGAAAAGGAGCAGGCCTGTCTAAGGCCACTGAATGAGTTTTATGAATTCAAACCTGGGACTTCTACTTGCCCAACGTCAGTTGCTTCTATCTCCCAACAGAGGTTGGGAAAGAAATTCTGGCACCGAGAAATTTAACATGGGTCCTTGGGAATCTGAAGCACTGAACAGGCAAGGAAGGAACATGCATTTAGGATCGTTGCCTGACGCAGAGGTGAAAACACAGAGGATGAGGACCTCCACAATGCCCCAGTTGCCTCCTGGATACACAGGGCAGGCTATTGATGGGGAAAGGACACAAACGGGAGGTTCCTTTCCGTTGGCTCTTTGCTCTTAACGTATTTAGGATCAGCGTACCCTCAGAGCCCCCAAACCTTCTAACACTCACAGAGTGATTCTGGTGAGTCCTTTATTCCTCAAATAGGAAGCACAGGACTCTTCTCATCAGAGGACACCAGTATATCCCAAATATTATATTTTCCTGCCCTTTTGTGGGGCACAGAGCCCCCCACAGCTCTGTCCCTCTAGACATAGGCTTACCTTCATTCTGTCTAAAGGAAGTAAAGTCCCTACTTGTCTTGTCGTAGGATTCTTTACTGTGGGGTTTGTGGGTCTTGTATGTTGTCGCGTCCTGTCGTCCATGCAGTTTGCTTTTTATTCATTCATTACTTCCCCCAGTCCCCAGGGAGCAAGTCTGACAGGTGGGCAGGGCCATAATGATGTCAGGTGATCTCTTTTCCTCTGCCTCTATGGTGTAAAATCAAATCATCAGCTGATCGTTGGTGTTTGCAAAGGCACAAGGTGGTGGAGCCTTTCCTGCTCCAGCCCTGAAGCCAGCCATGGTGTCAGGTGTACAGCAGTGGAGGTTGGTGGCTCTGATGCTACTAAGGCAGTGACTCCATTCTGGGTTTCAGTCTGAACTCTCAAGGAGCTGAAAGCACCTTAGGATGTTCCTTGAAAGCTTGAACTAAAACCCAGAAGGGATTCACTGTGCCACTGACACTGGAACCAGTGGTCTCCACTGGGTGTACAGCAGGTCTTGGCTGAAATGGCCCCATGGATCAACTGGAAAGTCCTGGTGATCTTGGTTAGGCTGATGGGCCAGAGGTCCTCCTCTGCTGAGTTGGGGCCTCCCTCTACCTCCCCTGGCTTTGCTGCCCCTCTGTTGACAGGGGCTGCCCAAACCACCCCACCCTTGTTTACTTCTGATTGAGCAGGAGCTGGCAGGCCACGGACATCGACACCAGCCATGTCCACTCCCTCACAATGGGTCTAGCTGGATTTTGGTTGAATCCAAGAAGCCTTTCATTCCCACCGAGAGAGTTACCAACCGAGGATACAACGGAAAGCAAAGTTCATTTCATTTGAACTGGCTAGGAGAGCTTCATACACGCACTACTGGCGGCTGGTGGTGTGAAGGAGCCAGGAGAAATTCCACAGAGGTGTTCCCTCTAGAAGTTTCAATTGAGAACCAGATGAGCAGGGAATCTGGAGGAGAAACAGAGTGCTCACACTGGGTGTCAAGAGGTGTGAGTTCTCTTCTCTAGCGATGCTCGAGGATTTCGTTCAGCCCACAGTTTTAAGCAAAGGGGCCTAATTTATACTTCCTGGACCAAAATGCCACCAGAGCAATTAGCCTTTGCTTCTTGTACTCTCGTTCTCTGATGCTGCACTTGACTAAAATGAAAGTACCAAAATGTGTATGAAATTTAAAAATGCCAATTTTAGATGGAAATGCACACAAAGATCAACGCTTTAGGATAAAATGCAAGCAATGTGAATTTCTTTGTACTTTGTTTTTAACTACACACTGATGCGGAAATGGGACAGGATGGGCTTGCAAATCAACACCATCTCAACTGACCCTGACAAGAAACAGACGGCTCTTTCTTCCAAGATGTACCGATGCTATAAAACAAGGCCGGAGCACCTGCGATGGCCCTCCAGATGTTGTTAGACTCCAACTCCCATCAGCCCCAGCCAGCAAGGCCAATGGTCAGGAATGATGAGAGGTGAAGCCAAACAACATCTGGAGGGCCACAGGCTGCCCCCACCCCACCCCTGCTGTAAACAAGTTGGCTGGGTGATTGTTTCCTGCCATAACAAGCACTACAGAGAACCAAAGTTTTACAAAGACGTTAAGCATGTCAGCAGTGGTTCCCTGCCACCCTCTCGAAAATACAATTCCCCAGTAATTCAGAAGTATTTTCTTTGCAGGAAACCCATGGCACAATACAAATCTGGAAATGAAGTCATGCTCTGAATCCCTTCCTCTCCCTGCCCCTTGCTATCTTCTTTGTCTGATCACTCTGCACGGGGGATACCTCCCACAGGGGGTTGCATGAGAAGAGAAGGGGAGACCTGCTGGATCAGACCAAAGACCATCTAGCCCTGTATCCTGTTTACCACAATGGCCAGTCAGATTTCTCCCAAATGTCCCCAAGCAGGACAAGAGGGCAACTGCCCTTTCCTCAGTGTTGCCCTCCCCAATTGGCATTTGGTGTCCAACTGGGCTCTTTCTAGGAGGAAGGGTGGGATATAAATTTAATGAAATAAAATAAACTGCGGGTGACAGTGGACTTTGCAGAATCAGGTCCTCAAAGAAACAGTCCGAGAGGACTGAGTTTGTAAGTGGCCATGCTGGATGATCAAGCCGTTGTTGTCATTTACCAATAGGTGGGGATGGGGGAAAATTCATCCCCTTCATTTTTAAAGCAGCCATACCTAATCCGCACTTCCTGAACCAATACGTGAATCCAAACTCAGCTGTCCTTCAAAATTTGCACTTCTCTGCATATTGCAATGCAGAAAAAAAATGTAACACTGGAAACTAAAAGAAACTGAAACTGATGGATTCATCCGTTCCTACCAAGGAGAATGCTGACAGCAGTTCAAGGACACGGATGCAAAATTGCAAAGGAAGTAACCAAAGGGCTGGAAGGGAAACTGTTGCTGGGATTCACAAATGGGGAGAGCACGGAGGAAGAAAGGTTACTAGCTGTGATGGGTATATAGAACCTCCACATTCAGAGACAGTATATCTCTGAATGCAATTTGCCAGGAGGAAACAGCAGGGGAGGGGTTTTGTCTTCATCTCCTGCCAATGGGCTCTCTGAAGGCATCTAGCTGGCCAACATGAGGCGCAAAATGTTTGACCCACCTCAGCCTGATCCACCAGGATTGTTCTTATCGAGGAAGAAACATATTATTGACCTTGTACAGGGTAAGGCCATGTCTAAGGCCTGCTTTGGCCTCCTTGGCATCTTAGAAAGTTGAGGCTGTGGGGTCTGCTGCTACACCAGCAGTCAGCAGGTGATCGGGCCCTTACTATGGCAGACTCCTCCGTGCTGAGACTATCCCGCCTCCAGACAGGAACACAGGAAAATAGGAAGCTGACTTATACCAGGTCAGATCATTGGTCCATCTAGCACAGTATTGACTGGACTGACTGGCAGCGGCTCTCCAAGGTTTCAGGCAAGCGACATTCCCAGCCCTACCTGAAGATGTTGGGGGTTGAACCTGGGACCTTCTGCATGCAAAGCAGATGTTCTGCCACTGAGCTGTGGCCCTCCACAATCACTATCCCTTTTGACAGCTAAGAAATGCCTGAAGATGCTGTCTGTTTTCCAGGTGTGTTGAGGTGATCTAGCAAGGCTTCCCTTTTAGAGTATTTTTTCCCTTTCCCCCCTTAAAAAAAAGGATTTATTGTGCTATTTGTGCATCCAGCATCCAGACCACCATCTGGTGTGGAAAGAGGGCACACAATATGCCTCCCCTCTCTCACTATTCTAGTTCTGCAATCTGTCTATATCTCTCTCCTCCTCTGCCGAAAATTAATATTGCACAGCCATTCCACTGAGCAACATCTGCGTAGCCATGAATGTGGAAGCCTCTGCCAAGTCCATCGGGCAACTCAATGATTCCTATGTGTTCCCTCCTGTTGCCAGCTCTGCCCACATTTAGCTGAAGCTCAATCTGGTGGCCAAAACAAGCACTGAATCTCTGGCTCTGGGCCAGTCCAACCTTAACCTCTGAACTGTGACTCTGCACTTTCCCCAGGACACGGCAGCAATTCATTCTGGCAGCATCCCAGAAAAGGACATCTGAAGTTGACCAGGGATGCTTTCAAGGTGGAGAGAGAGAGATGGGAGAGGGTGGGAATACAGGCCAGGAGTGGGGCCCACAAAACTGGGCTCACGGGTGGGCTTGGGGAAAGCCGCTCCGGAGCTTTTACAAGACTGAGGCCGGGGGGGACGTTGGCAGAATCATATCTTGTGCAGAAGCAAATCTAAACAGAAGGCAAAGCAGAATTGAGTCTACAAAGTCCAACAAAAAGTTATCTTTTTAAGATGATGTGCCACAAGGTTGCCATATTGCCTGGTGAGCCAGGTATTACCTGGATTCTGGCCATGCTACCTGGTGTCCACTTAGCTCATTCGGTGTCCCGGGTTCCCAGCTTTCATTTTTTTTAAAAAAGCTCCAGAGGTACAAGGCCAAAGGCGGAGGCAGTTTTCTGCTCATTTTGTGAGAAATCAGCCTATTCTCGGCTCCCATTATTGTTTGCCAGTGAGGGACGCCACAGCTCTCCTGGGAAAATCAAGAATTTTAGCCTGCCTGCCTGCCGCTTATGCGGAACCTATCAGTTAAAAAAACTGCACATGCTCACTTGATCAACACATGCAGCTCCACCCTTTATCCATAGACTTTCTGGTTGAGTCAGCAAGAAGAAGCAGCCTTCATCTCAATTGCCTTTGTGTCTCAGGGTATCTGTCTTAAGCAACAGGAGGGTCTGCCTGCCATCATGGAGGATGGAATAAATGTGATTGTGTAGATCATGAAAAACTGCTTAAAAGAAATGGGGGTGCCACAGCATCTGATTGTCCTAATGTGGAACCTATAATCTGGACAAGAGGCTACTGTAAGGACAGAATATGGAGAAACTGATTGGTTCCCCAACGGAAAGGGTGTGAGACGGGTGTATTTTATCACCCTATTTGTTTAATCTATATGCACAACATATCATACAGAAAGCGGGATTGGACCAAGATGAAGGAGGTGTGAAAATTGGAGGGAGAAATATCAATAATTTAAGATATGCAGGCTATGCCATACTACTAGCAGAAACCAGTAATGATTTGAAATGAATGCTGACGAAAGTTAAAGAGGAAAGCACAAAAGCAGGACTACAGCTGAACATCAAGAAGCTAAAGTAATGACAACAGAAGATTCATGTAACTTTAAAGTTGATAATGAGGATATTGAACTTGTCAAGGGTTATCAATACCTTGGCACAGTCATTAACCAAAATGGAAGGTGAGGGCAGCTATGAGAGAACTAGAAAAGGTCCTCAAATGCAAAGTTGTATCACTGAACACTAAAGTCAGGATCATTCAGACCATGGTATTCCCGATCTCTATGTATGGATGTGAAAGTTGGACAGTGAAAAAAGCGGATAAGAGAAAAATTGAAATGTGGTATTTGAGGAGAGCTTTGCAGATACCATAGACCACAAAAAAGACAAATAATTGGGTGTTAGAACAAATTAAACCAGGATTATCACTAGAAGCTAAAATGATGTAAGTGAGGTTATCATGCTTTGGACACATCATGAGAAGTCATGATTCACTAGAAAAGACAATAATGCTGGGAAAAAGAGAAGGGAGTAGAAAAAGAGGAAGACCAAACAAGAGATGGATTGATTCCATAAAGGAAGCCGCAGACCTGAACTTACAAGATCTGAACAGGGTGGTTCACGACAGATGCTCTTGGAGGTAGCTGATTCATAGGGTCGCCATAAGTCGTAGTCGACGTGAAGGCAGATAGCAACAACAACATTTCACATATTCAAAGCCCAATTCTTGTTTTTGCAAAGACTGGGAAGAATTTCCTTTATTTAAAATTTGAAATGAAAATGATTGGTTTGTAGCTGTCTTCTTTTATACCGCCAAATTTCAAACATTATATATTTGGCTATATAAACCACTTTGGAAATTTTTCGTTGAAAAGCAGCATATAAGTATTTTTACTACTACTATTATTTTTGGCAGGACTCCAAATAAATACATTGTGTGCTCAAAATTCTCTGAGGTTCAGGCAAACCTTGCTGCAGGCCAAGGGCCTGTTCCTCCTAGCGGCATCCTAAATACTCTAAAGACAGAATGCATCGTTCCTATATACTTGTTGATCTTCAATGTACAGCTCAGCAGAAGCGTAAGGTGGGTATCTTCAGGTACTCAAATTTATGCAGAAGCATAGCCTGGTGCTGAAAAGGATTCTCTGACAGCACCGCTTGCTTTGAAGCTACTTTGATAAGATTATTGACTGAACTGATAACATTGAAATCTTGATTTCTATCTGCATTGCAGGTTGTAGCATTCATTTCACATTTCCTAATTGTTGCTAAGACAACATCTCCGTCACAATACTGCTTTTAATTGACTGATTGTATAGTTTTATTCTTTTTGTAAGCTGCTCTGAGGGCAGGACATAAATCCTCTAAATAAAATAGATATTCCAAAGTGTTGGAAACTAGAGTCAAGGCATTTAAGACTGAAAATGTACGTAAAAAAGAAAGATTCCTCACCTTCTCCGCCAGTTTTTGGTGGTAATTACTAGGCACAAAAACAAAAGAACTGGACAATGCAACCATTAATATGCTTACTTTGCATAATTAGCAAATAATTTGCATAATATGCAAATCAGCACACCTGGCTTTCTGGACCTGGGATATGGCAACCCAGTCCATAGGGCAGAACTGAATCCAAAAATCCTGGGATGGAGAGAGACTGCCAGGATGAGCCAGAAAGAAAAGGCAATTGGGCAAGCATCAGGCCCAAGTTTCCAAGAGCCTTCTTTAGATGGCTTCTGCACATTTCTCTAAAACAGAAGCACCCCCACCCTGCCAGGAACCTGCTTCTTTTTGCGGAGGGCTCCTGGGAGGTTGGGCCCACAGGCAGCCAGTAGCTGCTATTAGGCCACGGAAAACCTGTGCCAGCAAATGCCCATTAGGCACAGCATGACAGGAACCGGCTGAAAACGGCAGTGTGCCTGGCATCCAAACAAAGGCAATGAGCAGATGGCACAAAAGTCACCTCTGTGCCTTCCAGTTGGTTTGCAGACTACGAACACTCTCTCTCACACACAGACAGACAGACAGAAAATATGACGGCGATGAAGCAGCCTTTCCTTCTCCCTCCCCTTTTGGGGAACGAATCCCTTCTCCCTGGCCACTCGCCTTGTCCATCCGTGAAAGAAAGTGTGAATCGTTCATCTGTCTAGGAAAACATTTCTCGCGGCGAGTCAACACACACTTCATAAACTGCCCAGGCTGCCAACTGCAGACCAGGCAAGCACAGAACCAGCCTTTCATAAAAATCACTATCTCCCAACAATGGCACGCTACAGACCCAAAGATCCCGAGGAGGGGAAATGCTGGGGATGCCTGGGGTTTTTGAAAACAGGCCCCGTCCGCAAGAGAGGGCAATGGAATAAAACCGATATTCATCCGTCAGACAAGCCGAGACTCTGTTTGGCTGGGTGGCTGCTTTCTCCGGCAAATCAAAGTCCCCTCCCTTCCAGCCCTGTGTATTTTTCTTCCATCGGTTCAAAAAATGAAAATGGAATATTTCAGAGGGCTAAAGAAAGGGGACTGTGAAAATATTTTCCTTTCGCTGCCACCGTGCAAGCCAAAGAAGTATTTTCGGCACAACTATGACTCTCTCTCTATTCCGGCACCGCCAAGCCTGACGTTAGATAATACAAGGCAGGAGGCTTGCAAGCGCTCGACGTTGTGTAAGGATCACTGTTCTCTCGGTTGCAACATGGGTCAGCTTGTGCATTCCTCCTGTCCAAAAAGCATACTTTTTTTGCAACCAGGATGGGGGAGAATGGAGAGAGGACCATCTAGAAATGTTTTAAAAGGCTGATTTAAAACAATTAAAAGAAAAACAGCCCTCTTTGTAGCAAACGGTGATGCTAGCATTTCCATTCCTCCTGCCCTGCCTGCTGCATCTGCCAACCAAAGTCAAGTCCTACCAAGTAATTGCTACCTGCCTGTGGTTTTCATCAAATACCAAACTGGCAACTACATTTGCAACTGGCCGATCCTTAGGTCCTCAAATCTCACCTGGAGACATACAAGCGGGCATGACCACCTAGGCACTTCCATGCAGGGCTGACACTTTCTCCCTCTCCCTCTCCCTCCCCCCCCCCGTTGGTGCTTTGCAGCTGGTCATTCATGCTCCAGCCTTTCCCAACCCTTGGGTCCCCAGATGTTGCTGAACGATAGCTCCCCTCAGCCCCAGCCAGCATGGCCACTGGTCAGGAATGATGGGAACTGTAGTCCAGCAACATCTGTGGACCCAAAGGTTGGGAAAAGCTGCCCCAGATCAAGGGTGGGAAATCCTTTTCAGCCCATTCCCTTCTCAGCAATCTCCCAAGAGCCACATGCCAGTGGTGGGCGGGGCTAGAGACAAAA
Source organism: Rhineura floridana (assembly GCF_030035675.1). Classification (NCBI taxonomy): domain Eukaryota; kingdom Metazoa; phylum Chordata; class Lepidosauria; order Squamata; family Rhineuridae; genus Rhineura; species Rhineura floridana. The sequence goes on from NC_084492.1 coordinate 38,658,719, forward strand.
GTGGGTGGAGCAATACATGTAGATTTTAATTTTGCCCCGTAGGCTAGTAGGCTACTTTCTACTTACAATCATGCCCCTTCCTCCGGGCCAGCAAGAAGCATTATCAGAGTTCAAGGACACAGTCCAGCCAGGCAAAAGCACTAGAGAGGGGGCTGTGAGAGCCAGGGAGAGAGGCCTGGATTCGCCCCCTGAATTGGAGGTTCCCCACCCTCATCTAGATGATTCCCATCCAATCCTTTGCATGTTTGTGCCCACAGACATGATTATGGCTCTTTGTTTACTTTTATATCCCACCCTTCAAGGATTATCAATACGTCGGCACAGTCATTAACCAAAATGGAGGCAATAGTCAAGAAATCAGAAGAAGGCCAGGACTGGGGAGGGCAGCCGTGAGAGAACTAGAAAAGGTCCTCAAATGCAACAATGTATCACTGAACACTAAAGTCAGGATCATTCGGACCATAGTATTCCCGATCTCTAAGTAAGGATGGGAAAGTTGGACAGTGAAAAAAGTAGATAAGAGAAAAATCAACTCATTTGAAATGTGGTGTTGGAGGAGAGTTTTGTGGACACCATGGACTGTGAAAAAGACAAATAATTGGGTGTTAGAACAAATTAAACCAGAACTATCATTAGAAGCTAAAACGATGAAACTGAGGTTATCATACTTTGGACACGTCATGAGAAGACATGATTCACTAGAAAATATAATAATGCTGGGAAAAACAGAGGGAGTAGAAAAAGAGGAAGGCCAAACAAGAGATGGATTGATTCCATAAAGGAAGCCACAGACCTGAACTTACAAGATCGGAACAGGATGGTTCATGACAGATGCTTTTGGAGGTCACTGATTCATAGGGTCACCATAAGTCGTAATCCATTTGAAGGCACATAACAACATATCCCACCCTTCCTCCAAAAAGGAGCTTACAAGGGAATAAGCCCCACTAGGCATGGCAGCACTTCCAAGTGACCATCGGGTTGCCCTCTTTGCTCAGGGTAACAGCCATTTGCGTGACATCCAGTTGCTCTCAGGACAATGGCCGCTTCCTGACCCTGGTTCACACATCTCTTGGGGCATGCTCTGTGAAGAACTTCCTGGTCAGGACTGGTTCTTGGGTCTGAGCAATGTAGAATTTTGTGGAGAAGTGGGTCACCGGGGGGGGGGAGCAGAGCAGCTAAGCTCGCTTCCTGGCAGGTGGGTTGCTGTTGCTTCCGGGGAGGAAGAGAGAGAGGTGGCGGGGAGGTCGCTGTGGTGCAAACACACCAGACGGAGCACCAGATTGGCTCTGCAGATAGATCTGCACTGCGCTGACCTCCCCACTCTTTGACCCCTCTCTCCCGCTAACCATCAGTGACCCACCGGCTGGGAACCAAGCCTAGACGCTCCACCCCACCTGGAGAGCCACTTCTGGCTATGCATGCACATTTTCCCTCTCCAACTCTCAAATGGGCAGGAAACTAAGCTGCACTGGTCTTAAGTCCTGCTAACTGCAGGAGCCCAAGCTAATTCACTGGCCATCAGTCCAGGAGTCCTTTTTCAATTTCCTAGTAAAAGTGAAGTATAAAGAATGATGCCATTGAGCACATGCAGAGTGCCTTCTCTTCATTAACCACCACAACCACAGAGGGGGAAGAGGCCAATCCCTGCTCCTTCTTCTTTGAGCACTCCACCCTCACTAAACAGACCTCTATTCCCAGGACCACTAAAATGCCAGCGGATGATGATAGCTAGTCTCCTGCCTTTAGCACAGTGTGTGTGCCATGCAAGGGCATTTGTGGAGCCTGTAGCCTCCCATGGCTCAAGTTTTAGACTGCAGGCTCTACAGGGCAGGGACCGGTCCTTTTCTGTTTGGTAATGCACTATATGGATAATAATGGAAATAAAAAACCATCATTTTGTTGGCTTAGAAGGGCTGTGGCAGTCTGCGCCCATCTAGACCTGCAACATGGAGCAGCAAGCCCGTGGAGAGGGTCTTGATGGGGTGGTGGTCAGAGCCCGCTTCCCCAAGTGCCCCTGCCACGATTGGGGCTGCAGACGGATGAATCTGTCGTTTTTGGTTTCTCATTTTTCCAGGCATAAGTTTAATTCTCCCCATCCGTTCACAGTTTTTTTAAAATAAAAAAGTCAGCATCAAACTTTGTATACATTTTCATGTGAATTTCCCTTAATAAACACCATTTTGCAAGCTGATATATGCATTTTTGTACGCGTGTTTTGACTGGAGAACTGCCTTGCAAAACTGGGAGAAGTGCAAATTTCGCAGGATGGCTGCGTTTCCGTTCGCATATTGTTTTGGCAAGTGTGAACTCCTTCTCCACCCCCACTTGTGCCTTGTGCCTGTACTGCAACTGAAGCTCATCTGTGTGACTGCGTAATAATCCCCTCCCTCTGAAGACTCATTCTTCAAAAAAAAAAAAGACAGGGCTGAAATTCTCTGGCCTTCTAACAGAGATTTCAAGGAGAATCCACGAGGCTACCAGAGCTGATATGGATCATCCTGGAAAGGATTCTGGCAATAAGCAGCGAGCAGAATCCAACCCTCTGCGCTTCCTTTGGTTGCCATGGAAATGTCACAACTGATCACTTCCCCACATGTTGCCAAGGCTGCTGCAAAGGGGATGTTTATGCCATTAGCTAATCGCCTGCCTGCTGTCAGGCCAAGGAAAGGGGGGTGTCTGAAAAATATCACTACGCTATGTGTGTGTGGCATCGCTTTTCCCTCCCCATCCTTTCTGCTTGGGCAATCCAACACATAACCCAACCAGTCTCAGGGAAAACTGTCTGGACCCCCAAGCCCATCTCCAGCGTCAGCAGCGCAGTCCAAAGCTTCTGGTATCAGAGCCAAGCTGGGGTGGGTGGGCGGGCTGGACGGCTTAAAGAAGTGTGGGGAGGTAAAGGGAGGATGTCTTTCGACGCTCCCACCTCTGCTTTAAAGCCAGACTTGTGACTGCATGTTTAATCACGAGCCTCTCCAGGGCCCCAGCCAGAGGTCTTTCCCATTCACTGCCATTCGATCGCTTATAGCGGGCATGCCAGGGACTGGACGAGGGACTTTCTGCCAAAGACCCATCCCTCTGAGGGAGACTCGGAGGGTGGTGACAAGGGAGAGGGCCTTTTCACTGGTGGCTTCCCCATCTGTCCGCCTGGTGCCTGTGCTGACATCTTTTTGGCACCAGGTAAAGACGAACCTTTTCTCCCAGGCCTTATGATAGAATGAGATGGTGCTGTTTTGTTGCTAGGCTGCCAAAGCCAAAGCTTCCTGTGGCTGTTATGAGGGTTGTTGTGTTTTGTGTTTCTGGCAAAATGTATTCCTATTGATATTTTTAAATGTGTTGGAGGTCGCTTGGAGACCTTCAGGTAACAAGCAACTAACAAATTTAATAAATAATAATATTTTATTTATTTATTAAATGTCTATCCCACCCCTCCTCCCAGAAGGTGCCGCTGTGTCACATAGAGGAGGGCCGGGATCTCTTCTTGATCTTCCCAGAGTGCAGGACATGGAATAATAGGCTCAAGTTGCCTATTAATAGGCTCCTAACTGTTAAGAGCCATAAGACAATGGAACCAATGACCTAGAGAGGTAGTGGGCTCTCCGACACTGGAGACATTCGAGAGGCAGCTGGACAGCCATCTGTTGGGAATGCTTTGATTTGGATTCCTGCATTGAGCAGGGGGTTGGACTCGATGGCCTTATAGGCCCCTTCCAACTCTACTGTTCTATGATTCTATGATACCAGGGCCGGTGCCAGCCATGACTGGGCCCTTGGGTATCTGCCTGCCCTGGGCCTGTGGTACCTTAGCCCAACACCCCCCATACAGGTGGTGTGGGGCTAATAAGCCTGCCCACGCCCCACCTACCTTTCGTATCGTGTACATGACGTGTGTGTAGCATGCCTGCCTGCCATCAACCAAAGTGGTGGCAGGGGCATCAGTCCTTCAGTGAAGCCGCTGCCACCATCTTAGGTGATGGCAGGCATGCGCACACAGTGTGCACAACATTCATACTGGCAGGAGAGGTAGGTGGGGCATGCGGGTGGGCTTATTGAAGCCCACACTGTCTGTATTGGGGACAGTGCCTGGGAGTTCTCTCTCCATGATCCGTGGCAGGTTTGGGTTCCAGGACCCAAAGCTGCCACAGATCACAGAGTGGGAGCATCACCCTCCAACCCTATAGAGGGGCCCTTCAGGGGCCCTCAGCCAGGGCCCAACCTGGCCACCCTCTGGCGCCAGTCCTGCCAGACACCTATGAAAAGCCCGCAAGCTGAACTGAGAGCTACAGCCCACTCCCCACATGGCTCAGGAAGTGCTAATTAGGGAGGTTCGTACTGAAATGTGAACCAAATTTCTCTCTCATGACAAATACACACACATCACTGTAATAACAAACAACGATGCACTGCCTCTGGAACTATGAGCCAAGCACACTCAGTGGCAGTTTTTTTGCTCCCAAGAGAAAAGGAAGGGAAGTAGCTGCTCAAAGCAACAGCTGCTGGTGCAGGAATACAACTGGAGAGCCCGGCTGCTCCAGCTTCAACCTCGACAAGCAGCACCCTTTAATCTTGCTCTCCGCCTGTTGCTAAATTGAGAAGGACAAAGAGCAACCAAAGCAGAGACATTTTCAAAAACAGAATTTCTTTTTTTCTCCTCCCCCTCCCCTGTAATTTTCTTCTTTCATGCTAACAGTTATGAAGTTATGGTGAAACATTTTGTAGGTGAATGAATTAATTACGACACAGGCACTCTGTCATGATGAGGACCAGTTTCTTGAGCCGTCATCCTGATTTGTTAGCACAAAGTTTGCAGGGAGGTTAGATGATGTCAGCTGTTTATTGATTTGTTCATGGACAACATTGCATCAAGCAAGGTTATCCCACAAAGTATATTTCTTAAGGAAGTGGGTTTGCTGCACAAGAGTACCAAATCTACATCACTTGCACAATTTGAATTTGCCAATATGTGATTGAATCTCAGATGAAAACAGCAACAGTCTGGAAGCACCCTTAGACTTTAATTAATTTATTTAAAAGATGAATACTTCACCTCCTCCCCCTCCAAAATAGTCCAAGACAACTAACAACATCACAATTAAAAAACGTCTATCTAACCTTTCTGTTGAGCTGCCTTCATATCTTTCCAATTTGCCCCTTGCCCAATTTCACCATCGCCACTGCTAGACTTATCCTTCACAAATTAGCTGCACTCCAATGCACACTTACCAGGGACAAAGCATCACTGAACTCTGTGGGGCTAACTTCTGAGTAGTCTTGGACTATGCTGCAATATCTTTTAAAGTCAGTAGCCATCACCAGACTTTGTGGCAGCAAATTTCATAAATTAATTCTGTGTTGTGCGATGACTTCCAACTTTCACGGCTTTAAAAGGGGATCAAGCAAATTCATGCAGGACAAGATGGTCAACAGTGAGTCATTGTCATGCTGGTGTACTACCTGCAGTTTCAGAGGTGCCATTCCTCTGAGTACCAGAGGAACAACACTGCTGTGGGCATATCCTGCCCATGGGCTTCCCATAATGGGCATCTGGTGGGCTGCTGTGAGAAGACAGGATGCTGGACTAGATGGGCCTCTGCTCCAGTCCAGCAGAGCTTTTCTCATGTGCAAACAAGGACTTTCTTTTGTGTCTCCTGAGTATACTGCCAATCAAGTTCATAGGGTGACTCTCAAGGCCTAGTATTATTAGGCAGGGAGAAAACATTCCACTCTATCCTTTTTCTCCAAAGCATGCATCATTTTACAAACCTCTGTCATCATGTCCCATCTTAGGACCAGACTAGAGAATACAAAAATGCATGGTTGCATTTAACTTACTTGTGGGGTTTGTTTTGGCCTTTAAAAATAGCAGCTATTGGAGCATCGAATCAAAATTGGCACCGCTACACACAGGGAGAAGATTTAACCCTCCCCCCCATGAATCACCTCCCAAAGCTGCTATTATTCACTCCTAGAGGGAAGCTGCCTTTGCATGCCATCATCTGCAAGCCTGCTTCTGGTTTCAGAATAACTGCTTTTACCGCAAACCCATTCATGCAACTTTGACTCACAGGACAATGCTCCACGCATTTACTCGGAAGTAGGGATAGAAGGATCTGTCAAGTTTGCTTCTCTCAGTTTCTTATTTTTCTAATCTTAAATTCAGTTTGTTACTTTTCTGCAGCAATTTGCAAATTCTTTCTTATACAAATTCTTCAGCATTTTAGTGCACAGATCTCCTAATAAACAGCTTTTTGCATTCAGTTTTGACATTTTTGCAAGCAATTTCCCCATAATATAATGCATTTTGTATGTTACTTTCACTAATATAGTTCATTTTTATGTACACTTTCCCTTTATTTGCATTTCTGTAAGCATTCTTTGTTTGGAGAACTACATCGCAAACTCCGGAGACATTTCGAAGGACGGCTGTGTTTCCGTTCTCATATTGGTTTGGAAAGGGTGAATTTGATGGATTTGGCTTTAAATGCAAACTGAATTGACGTCCCCCCTCCCATCTCTACTCTAAGCCCCTCTGTGGTCAGTGGAGTTTACCGTGACAGGTGAGGATGCTGAGGATTGCAGTTTAAAACTCATGTGATGAATCAACTAAGATTTCTTCAACAATCCTTCAAAATATATGTTCTTACAGCTGGGCAGTGCACAGCAGACTCACTGGAGGAGATCCAGCTGGTGGAACATAGCAGTCCCCAAAATACAGGTTCTCTTTTTCTCTCCCCCCTTCGCCCCCCTGCTTTCTCCCTTTCTTGTATCAGTGCTAGGTTTCAGTATGAGGCGTAGACAGCCCCTAATCCCTGCAAGACTTGCCACGGAGCCCAGATGCTGCCTGAATCCTGCAGCTGCAATGACAGGCACCAAACTTAGAAAGCAAAGGAAGTACATGGTGTTGTGCTATGTTTAAGGATGAGGACTCATGAGCGAAGCTGAACTGTTTGCAGAGCTCCACCACCACTGCCTCGCTGGCCAACTTGAGAATTACACCTTAATCCGAACAGATGGGTGTCCAGTAGGGTTGCCAGGTTCTTGGCCTGAGACTGATCCTGTATCTTTAGGAGAAGAGAAAGTCAGCCATGTGCAGGTGTTCTTGCAACCCTATAATGGGAAACACCACAGGGTGGAATTCTCCCTTCCCCCTGCACAACTTTTAAAGATACAGAAGACCTCCTGGAGGTCTACATCTTTAAAAGGTATGCAGGGGGAAGGGAGAATTCCACCTTGTGGTTTTTCCCATTACAGTGTTGCAAGAACACCTGCACTTGGCTGACTTTCTCTTCTCCTAAAGATACAGGATCAGTCTCAGGCCATGAACCTGGCAACCCTAGTGTCCAGAGATGTCCAAACAACTATGGAGAGGTTCCATAGGGTAGAACATGATTCAGCCATTTGCTCAGGTTTCCTTTTTATTTATTTTATTTATTAGATTTATATCCTGCCCTTCCTCCCAGTAGGAGCCCAAGATGACTTTTCCTTGCCCTCATGTCCACTAAGACTGTATATGCACGATCCTAATCTTGTGAATGGCTGAATGTGTATCCATGTTCTAAAGAACCTGTGTTCAAAATCCAGAAAGAAGCTCTTCATCTGGAAACCTGAGAAACCATTCATACACACAGGCTAATAATACATTTGGGCTGTAAACCCACTAGTCGCCAGATCAATGTGTTTCCATGAGCCATACCTGGAGGGGGAACAGGTTGACCTGCCGATCAGCTGTGGAATCTCTTTGAAGCTGGTTTTTTTTAAAAATGCACTCAAGCTCCTCCCACCAGGTTTTATAGAAAAAAGGGTAGGGTTTGTCTAATGTTGTGTGACCCTGTTTTCAGAAGAGAGAGATGGACGCCCTGGAACCGACAGAACAGAGTGTGTTTCTACCCTTGCACATCAAATGCAAGGTGGGGGTGGGGGTGGGGGTGGGGGTGGGGTGGGAATCATCCCTAAAAACTGATTCCCCCTCTGATGAAAGAATCAGAGCTTTTTAAAGTTGGAAGGTCTGTGCAGCAGCCCTGAAAAAGGCAAATTCCATGCTAGGGATCATTAGGAAAGGTACTGAAAATAAAACTGCTGATATCAAAATGCCGTTATGTAAATCTATGGTGCGGCCGCATTTGGAATACTGTGTACAGTTCTGGTCACCTCACCTCAAAAAGGATATTGTAGAGTTGGAAAAGGTTCAGAAGAGGGCAACCAGAATGATCGACTCGCCTAAGAGCAACTCTAAGAGCAACTAAGAGGAAAGGTTGCAGCATTTGGGGCTTTTTAGTTTAGAGAAAAGGCAAGTCAGAGCACATGATAGAAGTGCATAAAATCATGCATGGCAAGGAGAAAGTGGACAGAGAAACGTTTTTCTCCCTCTCATGTAACACCAGAATTTATGGACATTCAGTGTAACTGAATGTTGGAAGATTCAGGGCAGGCAAAAGAAAGTCCTTCTTCACGCAGCGCATAGTTAACCTATGGAATTTGCTCCCACAAGAGGCAGTGACGGCCACCAACTCAGCTGGCTTTAAATGAAGATGAGACAAAGTCATGGAGGATAAAGCTATCAATGGCTACTAGCCATGATTGCTCTGCTCTGCCACCATAGCCAGAGGCAGTCTGCTTCCGAATACCAGTTGCTGGAAACCTCAGGAGGGGAGAGCGCTCTTGCGCTCAGGTCGTGCTTGGGGGCTTCCCATAATGGGCATCTGGTTGGCCACTGTGAGAACCGGATGCTGGACTACATGGGCCCCCTTGGGCCTGATCCAGCAGGCTCTTCTGATGTTCTTAAGGTATCCTGCAGGTCATCTAGTCCAGCCTACTGCTAAGTGAAATAATCTTCCAACGGCATATCCCCAGCCAATACCCACCCAGCCTTTGCTTCAATACCTCCAGAGAAGGAGGACTCACCACTTCCTGAGGCAAGCTACTCCACGGTGTTAAGAAGTGTCTTCGAACGTTTGGCTAAAACCTGCTTCCCTTCATTGTCCATCCATTGGTTCTAGTCCTGCCCTCCGGAGCAAGACAGCACAAGGCTGCGTAGACACCATACATTTAAAACACATGACTCCCCATGAAGAATCCTGGGAGCCATAGTTTATTAAGGGCGCAGAGAACTATAGCTCCGTGAGGGGTAAAATACAGTTCCTAGGATTCTTTTAAGGAAGCCGCGACTAAAGGTGCTCCAAATGTATAGTGGGATGCAGCCTGTCTGCTCCATTTTCTGTGTCATTTATTTGTATAAGGCAAAATACCACAAATTGTGACATTTATTTGTTTAGCTACCTTAAAAGATCTCTGTAACACACATAATATCCTTCATTTTGCCAAATCCCTAAGATGGCTCTCTGATTAGAGTGATAACAACAGAGCACAACATGAAAATAAAGAAAGAGCGCCTCCGAGCATACAGTCTGGCCTGACTGGCACATCATACTAAGCCAAACTATGGCTTTGGAGGGGGGCGACTGCGAGAGCCTGTGGGCTCCCAGAGGACGGCAGGCAGCACTTGGCTTCTCCCCGATTCTTTTTGCTGTGGTGTCAAGCTAAGTCAAGCTTTAGCTTAATGTGTCTTGGGGCTCATGGTTAACCCTTTTCCTCGCTAGCCACAAGTTGCGAGCAAGGCGTGTCAGTCTGCTACCTGAGGCAAGGGACAAGATCTCTTTCTCTCTCTCTCTCTCTCTCTCTCACACACACACTCTCACACCTACACACACCCTCTGTCCAGGTACAAGTACAAACTGTGGACTGGAAACTTCGCAGCCCCTGTTCTGCCTTTTGGACTCCTTCAAAGAGTGGGCTGTCCTCTTGTGACCTAGGACACATAGCCACCTAGTGACTTCATAGGAGAGAGAAGATTTGAACTGGGTGTTCCTGACGGGCTCCATGGTCATAGCTCTGCTGACGGCATGACGGGATGCTAAACGACCCAAGCTCCGTGGATGGCGCAAAGAAAGTCCAGACATACAGGCAGCACGAAAAGGAAGCCTGGCCATGTTATCTGCCTGCCACACAAACGCATACATATACATGCAATAACCCAATGCATGCTGTGTAGGTTGGGGGAGGGGACAAAACAGCCAAGTCATCCCAGTCCAGAGCCAACAACATGAACAGTGATACAGCACTGGGGTGGGGTGGGGTGGGGTGAGGGCCCATGCCGCAGCTGCCCCATACCCCACTCCGGCTGGCCTTTGCCCACTGCTCTCCACCAAGCCGCAACCGGTGGATTCTTTGAAAGCCTTGTGTGCCTGGGAGGGGGCGTTGCCCTTTTCTTGCACCCTGTCACTCCCTTTGATGTCCCAGCAGCGCCCCTCTTTGCAATAGAGATACAAAACATATGTGGGCCTTTTTTTTACAGCAGAGCTACGGTTTCCCATTGTTCAAGGGCTCCCCAAAGGACGCAGCTGTCCAGGCCAACCCCAGCACGTGGCTCCGCTGGCCAGGGAATGTCAAAACCCGGCCGCCTTGCCATCCAAACGAAAGAAGACAGAGCGCTCTGTTTCCTCTGAGTCTATTGACACAGCTGGGAAGGAGGAACGGGAGCTGGGACAGAGGCAGAGGCGCCCCTCCCGCGTTGTGGTCGTCTGCGCCCAGCTGCTCTGCGAGGCAGGCCGGTCTCTTGCTCTCCTGTGGGATGCCCCAGAAGACCTCCCTCTGCCTTCATCATCAAAGGGGGGGGGACTGGGAGTTGACCTGAACTTCCAAGTAGGCTAAGAGCAACCGAGGTCAGTGGGGAACACGTGATTTGGACTCTTTTCCAGCTCTAAGCCAAGGCATTCATTCGGCTTAAGGATGTCAGAGGAATCCTGCTGAATCAGATCAAGGAGGCCAGTGGCCTCCTTCCTCCAGTGGCCAACCAGGAGACCCCCAAGCAGGATGTGAAGCCAAGAGGCCTCTTCCACAGCGGCTGACCCCCAGCGGCTGGAATTGAGAGGAAAGTTGCCTCTGGAGCTGGAGGTTCCCCATTGGTTTCTCTGCCAGCCTCAGCCAGCCTCCCACTGGCCGCTGCCTGCAGAGTGATGCCAGTGCCACTCCTCTGGTGCGGACGGAGGTCCCCCTTCCACCAACTGGACACACATGAGGGCAGAAATGCCGCTGGAGCTTTCTGGGGGTGGGAAGGGGGCAGGGATGAGCAGAGGTGGCCCAGGATCTATTGCAGTGGTTCTGAACCTTTTCCACTGCCAGCACCCCTTGGATTTCCAAAATATGCTCTCGCACCCCCTGAATGAATGAAATACCATTCATTTTTTATTTTTATTTTATTTTATTTTAATGTGTGTTTTAGCCTAACTTATCTAAGATAAATGACAGTTTTCCAAAATCTTTGGTTGGGCCTCGTGCCCCTAGAAAACGTGTCTCGCACCCCCGAGGGTGTGTGCAGCCCAGGTTAAGAACCACAGATTGGATCCCACGGTGCTCCTGGGTCTGATCACAGTGCCAGCTCCAGGCTGGCACAGCCACCTGCCTGCCCCCACCTTCCACCAATGGCCCCACTGCTCCCTGAAGCCTTGCCGGGGGCGGGAATTAGGACTGCTCTCCAAAGCACCCAAGCCAGTGGCCCTCCCCCCTCCTTGGGGCAAGGGGTTCCATCAGATAACTGCATGTTGTGTCTTTTGTCACCGGAAGCCCCTGCCCCAAAGTGTGGGAATCCACCTGCAGCCACTAGGCAGGGATCTCACCTTGGAAGCACCCCGACCCACACTAGGAGGGAGGCCCGTTGGCAGCTGCTCAGCCAAGTGGGCCTTCAAACCAAGCTGGTGCTTAAGTCCAGACGAAAGGAGGGGGACCAGGGGCCAGCTTGCCAGTCTGCGGAAACACCGGGAGGCGCCTTGTGCCACGACAGCCCATTTGTCCTCAGAGCCAGCACTGTCCACACTGGCTGGCAAGCGGAACGTCCGGGATTTCAGGTCTGTCTTTCCCAGCCCGGCCTGCTGATGCTGGGACTGAGCAGAGGACAGGTGCTCTGCCGCCAGGCTGCACCCCCGGCCTTGCACACAGGCAGCTGCCGGACGCAGAATCAGACCCTTGGCACATCCAGCTCAGCACTGTCCACACAGCTGCTCTTCTCAGGGGCTTCAGGCAGGAGGGGGCGTCTCTCTCTCAGCCCAACCTGGAGATGTCAGGGACTGGAGCTGGGACCTTCTGCATGCAAAGCAGGTGCTCTGCCCCTGAGCTAAGGCCTCTCCCCTCACTGCCAAGTGCACGGACGGGGCCAGGCTGTGTTTTCCCACTGCGTCCAAAATGCACTCTGCACAGGCACATCATGTCTTTATTGTTATTTCACAAGTGCCAAGGCTGGTTTTAAAGAAAAAAACGTTATGGGGCTAAGCCCTGGCCTCATCCTCTACTGAGTCTGGAAGAGTAGCATGCCTAGGACAGGCAGAGGACAACCATATGTCCTTCCTGTGCATCCTCCAAGACTGGCTAGACAAAGAGAGGCATTAGAGGAACGAGAGATGCTCCGCAGCGCAGAGCCCCAGCAGTCCACACCATGGGGTCTGGCAGCACGTCCGGTGGGAGGCAAACCCCACAAAAAGAATTTGGGTGGAATCCTGCAGCTGGCTGCAGCTGAAACAAGGTGGCCAATTACCACTATCACCACATCCTTATTCAGTTAAAAAAGTGTTTGGAGCAATGTGGCATTTTAATAGGAGACGTCTCTTGTGCGGCAACATCTGGATTCCTTTTTAAAATAATAAAATAAAATAAATGTGCTCTTTATATAATTCTTCCCCCCCCCCACCCGCAGGATTTGAAGTAGGAGCTTTTCTAATAGATGGCCCATGAAAGGGTAGTTGACAGATGTCAAGCACTTTCAATGCCGCGGCTCTTCCGAAACAGAAGCAAGCTCTTTGCTCTAAGGCACTGGAACTACTTGCCTACTGCCCCTATCTCTTGCCACACAGGCTGTGTGCAAGGAACATGCGGGGCAGACACTCACACAATCAGGAGAGACCTGCTGCTGGTGGATCAGGCCGAAAGGGGCCCATCTACGCCAGCATCCTGTTCTGACATCTCACCAGATGCGCCAATGGGAAGCCCCGCAAGCAAGACCTGCATGCAACAGCAACACGCTCCCTACTTGCGGCTCCCAGCACATGGTGTTTAGCGTCATGAGCTAGTAGCCATCATGGAGACTTTATTCTCCGTGAATGTGTCTGTTCCCCTTTTAAAGTCAGCATTAGCTAAAGCAGAAGAGAGCGGCACAAGAATCCCTACAGAATGCTACAGATCCCCGTTTTTAATCAGGAGATTTTGAACTCTGTTCCTCCAGGGAGCTTCATCAGAAGCCTCTCAGGAGCCCTTCAGTGGAAAGATCGGCAGTGGCGGATGAGATTCCCCGGAGAACACTTGGTGCGCAGTGTCTCCCAGGCAATGTACAGCTGCAGTGTTAGGCGAGTTGAAGGGTCTGCTCTCGAGTCGGGGTGGGGAACCTGTGGGACTCCAACTCCCTTCAGTCCCAGCCAACGTGACCAATGGTCAGCAATGATGATGCAAGCTGGAGTCCAGCAACACATGAAGGGCCACAGGTTACCCAGCCCTGTCACAAACAGGGGTAGTGAGGCACATCAGGCCTGGCTAGTGCTCCAGGTAAAATGAGAGTGCCCCCCAAGATCTGCAGACGTCTGTTGGCAGGTAAGTCAACATGGAAAGGATACCCTGAAGCTACAGAGTTTGAAAATCACTGCACTTAGTCAACAAAGAGTAGCCATTGTCCTCCTTTTTGGAATAAGATTTTTGGCAGTGCCCCCATCATTGTGCGATTGGGGGTGGGGGTGGCTTTTTTTGGTTTTTTGCCTCTGGGCTGCTAGATGAGGAACAAATGCAGAACATTCCTTTATCTTCCGGCCTTGATGGAATGACAAAGGCAAAGCAATATAATGCATTTTTTAAAAAAAGAAAAAATCGAGCTGTAAATTTAATTTCCTTTTAAACCATTTGCTTCCACTTAGAACTCAACGGAAAGCCCAGAATGCTGGCAGAAGTGACGATCTCACTTGAACAATGAACAGCTTAGAGACCAGCCTTTCCCAGCATGGTGCCCCCCCCCCGATGTTTTGGACTGCAGCTCCCATCAGCCCCAGCATCATACAGCTCTGCTGGCTGGGACTGATGGGAGTTGTAGTCCAAAACATCTGGAGGGTACCAGATTGAGGAAGTCTGGCATAGTGCATCAGACTATTTCTTTATTTATTGATTTATTTAATTTATATCCTGCCCTTCCTCCCAAATAAGCCCAGGGTGATTAGAATTGGAAAGGACTCAGGTTTGAATCTGCATCTTAGTGGTGAAGCTCTCACTAGGTGGGCTTGGGCCAGCCACTATCTCTCAGCCTAACCTACCCCACAGGGTTGCTGTGAGGGTAAAATGGAGGAATAAGAGTGCCATAACAGAAGTCAGTGACAGAGGATTCACAGAGCAAGTGTACGGCCAGGAAGAGACAGAGACCTCCCACCGGCCCCCTGCCCAAGACATCTGCCCATTCAGTCGAGAGGGCCATGAGCTGCAGCCAGGAATAGGGAAGGAATCTGATTCAGTCTGCATTTAAAGGCAGACATTGTTCATTTGCACTTTCCAAAACAATATGTGAACCAAAACACAGCCATCCTTGGAATTTCGCAACTTTCTGAACTTTGCAATGTCCTTCTCCAGCTAAGTAATATGTACAAAAACTCTTACGCTTGGATGAAGTGTACATAAAGAGGCATATAGTGAAAATAGCATACAAAACACATTTTATATATTATACAAATTTTATTATTATTATTATTAATAATAATAATAATAATAATAATAATAATGAAAATGGCTTTGCAGCAATGTGTATATTAGGCAAAACTGCATGCAAAAATGTGCATATTAAGAGAAATTTGCTGACGAATTTTAACAAGGACTTTCAAAAAAACTGCCGATGTAGAAATGTGGAGAACTGAACTTAAGCTTGGAAAAAATGATAAAGCAAAATGGAGAGACTCACCTCCCAGTAGCCGCAGCTGAAGAGCTACAGGAAGGTGCTTACCTGCATCCACCATATTGGTACGTGTAGTGGAGGTTGGTCCATTAGGATGAATGGGGCAGTGCCCTCTAACCACGGTCCACCCTTAGCCAGACTTCACCAGCCCAGGGGTTGGCTCTGGCTATCACCTTCCTCTTCTTCCTTAATCTCAGTGTTGCCTTTGTAGAACTCAGCAGGGAGGAGGATGGGGACAAAAGCAGCATGAGTTGGCTCTGCCTGTCATTAGCTCTGACTCCGCCAACTGTTGGGCGCTCTGCCTTCCGTCCTATGAGCACCAAAGGGCTCCCTGACTGCACCTTTTGCCCCTATGATGATTTGGATTGGAGAAAATGGCAGAGGGGGAAAGGGATAATCCCTCTACCCCGAGTGCTGCAGCCACATCCTGATTGTGGGTAGGATGAGGCAGCCACTGCATTTAGCCTCTTCAAAACTTGCTGGAGATCTCCTCAGCTTCTGACCCCCTGATTTCCTTCCTTGAAGCCTCCTGAGCCAAGTGGTTGCTTGCGCATCACCAAGAAAGAGGATGAAGGAGGACACTGGCTTGCATAAAATTTGCATGTGCTCATCTGTCTCCATACTTGCAGATTTAGAATCAGTTGCTATAATTTGAACAGGAACTTATACGTCTTCCCATAACGGGAAAGACTGCAGTCCAGGTGATCTGTGCTGGTTCACTGTCCTGTCCAGGGGCCAACTGTTGATGGGCAAATACTCATCTTAGGGTCCTTTCTCTTTAAACCAGATTTAGACCACAAATAGAGGATGTCTTCAAACAGAGGACTGTCCTCTGGGAAGTAGGATACAGGGCCACCCTACTCACTGCCCAATGTATCCATGCAATAAACACTGGGGGAAAGGGTGTGCGTCATGTGCTGGTCATCTTCTGGCTCCACTTTCTAGCCATGTGCTGTGCATTCCACCTCAGTGCAGCCCCAATTCCAAGCTGGCAAGACATGTGGGCACCTGACTGTAAAACCTACCCCCTCAACACACACAGACTGATTAATATGGTGGCACCAGCCATTACAATGTTCTTTTGCAAGAGCCTCCTGGGAGTAACAGAGAGGGGCGTGTGGGCAGGGGTCTTTGCAAGGGGGTCTGTGCAGGCCCCTGGAGTCAGATGTGAACCAATGAAGCTGCCTTGTATCGAGTCAGACCATTAGTCCATCTAGACAGGAAAGTCTACTCTCTCCACGGTCTGATCTCAGGCTGGCTAAAGGCATGTGGAGACTGCAAGGTAATTCTTTCCAGCAATCGGATGTGGTGCAGAGGATCTGCTCTCTTGTAGGAGTGCTTATGGCTTGACTCCCCTTATGCTCTCTTTGTATCTTGGTAAATAAAGTCAATGCAATGCTCTCTTTCCCAAATACTATGCTATCCCAGCGCATCAGAACCTGAGTAATTTCTCATTGCTTGGGAAACTACAGCAGGGTTATGCATGAACACTAGGAATGGGGGAGATATTCAATTCAGGTCACATTGAAAGGCATTTCCTAATTTGCACTTCCCGAACAAGATGTGAACCAAAACATAGCTATTTTTTGAAATTCACACTTCTCTGAATTTTGCAATGTAGTTTTCTAATCAATTAATGTGAACAATGAATATACTAGGGTAATGTGTACATTAAAATGTATATATTAGTAAAATAACCAGCACAAATGAATTACGTTAGGGAAAATTGTTTTGCAAAAATGTGTACATTAAATGTGCATGCTAGGAGAAATTTGCATTAAAATGCTGGTGAATTTTCATAAGGACTTTTAAAAAAACAAAAAACAAAATGCCAAACAATGTGGAAATGTGGAGAGCTGAATTTAAGGCGGGAAAAATGAGACACTAATATTGACAGATTTGTCCATCTATACTGAACAAGTGTCTTCTTCAGGCGTTTGGCTCAGTTAAAAAGACTAAGCTCCATCTTGCCGTGGCTGCTCTCCAGCTCCTTTCAGGCCTCTCTCCCTCAAGGGTGCCCTCAGAGTTCCAGTTTGGGTCCTCCTCACAAATGAAAACTGGTGGTGCAGGGATATTCCTGGAAGAGCAGGCCCGTGACCGAAGCCTTGGAAGCCCCCAGATAGTTCAAAGATAATAGCGAGAATCCCTTAAATAGACTCACTTCAAAGGACTGCAGCTTCCTACCCGATAACATCAGGAGGTAGAATCAAAGGCTTCTTTCCCGGGGCCCCAATAGAGGAAAAGGACAAAAATAAAATTCCTTCCTTTAAAGCTCTCCAATTGGCCAAAAAGGCTTGAATAAATGAAACCAGAGTGTCAAATTATGTCCCGCTTGCTCATCACAGAATTATCAATTTGCCATTGCCTATATACAGTAGATACTGGCATGTAGACACCTCTTCCACAAACCTATCCAATTACATTTTCATGGTACTTAACAAAAAGGGGGGAGAATCAGTTATTTGAAATCATTGCTGGCCATTTCTATATACATTTTAAGGCAGGGGTTGCCAACAAGGGGGCCATGGGTGGCAGTGTGCCCACCAGTACGTCCTATGGCTTCTGCAAAAGACCTCAGTAAATATCTCCTCAAAAATTCACAGTGCATTAGGATGTGTTTGCTCTTTATGCTCGGCCTCTCCTGCATTGAATGTGCTCCCTGAAACGTGTCCACATTTCACTGAATGCCAGGGCTGAACACCAAGCCTTCCTTCTCTTCCAGACAGAGGAGAGGTGCAAAGAGCTTCTCTCAGGGAGCAAGTGTGGCAGTGCCTTTTTTCTATTGATAGGGACACTGGCAGGGAGGGGGGAAGGCATGCCTGCACCATTTGGTGGCCCTCTCCCTTCCTATTCTTCCAGGTGGGGCAGCCATTGTGTCACGGGCACCCATGAAAATCCCAAACATGCCTACTGGCCCCAGAAGGTTGGTGACCCCTTTTTAAGGGGTTGATCCACGCTTGATCTCCTGGGTTCAAACTCCAGCTACGATCCTAAACACAGTTACTGGAGAGTAAATCCCACTGAACTCAGCAAGACTTACCTCTGAGTAAACATGCTGAGGATTGCCATGACAGTATAAGAACAGAAGCAACCAGTTTAGTAAGAATTCTGCTACATTTTTGGCGCCTTTTGAAGACTTTCCTCTTTCCTCTTCCTTTTAAGTTGAGACCTATCCCAGTCTGCGTCTGTGTTAGAATTGCTTTTAATGTCTTTTAATATGTCTTTAACCCTTTTTTTAAAAAAAATATGTTTTTAAAGTTTTTTTTTTAATGTTTTTAACGTTGTTTTGTTTTAATGTATTTTAAGGTCTTTTTATTATGTTTTAAAGTGTTTTTGGTTTTTCTGTTTGCCACCCTGGGCTCCTGCTGGAATGAAGGAAAGGGTATAAAAGAAAGACAGAAAGAAGGAAAGAAAGAAAGAAAGAAAGAAAGAAAAAGAAAGAAAGAAAGAAAGAAAGAAAGAAAGAAAGAAAGAAAGAAAGAAAGAAAGAAAGAAAGAAAGAAAGAAAGAAAGAAAGAAAGAAAGAAAGAAAGAAAGAAAGAAAGAAAAGTGTCCGGTTGTATAGACAGACAGAGGAAAGTGACACTTGGGAAGGCAAAGGAACCCCAGACAGGCAGCTACATTAACTGGCATGAAAGAGTTTCCGAGAATTAAGAGTAACATTGCTTTGTTTATATTCCAGTCTGCAGCATATTTTCAATGATTTGCAGCAACCAATATTATGCAATAAACCCCATAGCCAAGACCTGCTGGATAAGCAGCTCAGATTGGTCACTGGTTTTCAAGCCCATTGAAAACTGGAGCTCATCAGGTGAAGCGTTTCCACTCATGTTCAATGCACAGAGATGACAGCACAGGTCAAAACATACTGGGAAAAGCTGTTCATTTCAGGCTAAGGGTTTCACAAAAAGCAGAGGGGGAGGGAAAGTTGTATCCAGACTGTGCCACTTTCAGCTGACAGGTGGGGTTGGGGCTCACACAACTGAACACTCCAGCTTACATAAGAACACAAGAAGAGCCCACAAGGATCAGGCCAAAGGGGGCCCAGCTAGTCCAGCACCCTGTTCTCCCAGTGGCCAACCAGATGTCCACAAGCAGGACCTGAGCGCATGAGCACTCTCCCTGCTTGTGATTCCCAGCAACTGGTATTCAGGAGCATCCTGCCTCCAACAGTGCAGGGAGCACACAGCCATCACAGCTAGTAGCTCTTGACAGATTTATCCCTTCATGGATGATGTTTAACCCTCTTTTAAAGCCATCCAAGTTGACAGTTGGAGAAAAATAAGAGGAAAATGGTTAAAAAGCCCTTGGACCACCCTGTACTATTGTAACTTTACTAAAACCATGCAGAAAAGACACATTAATTTGTAATCGATCTCAGTTCAAACTATAAACATATTACAGTTGGAGTGAAGTCAGGGCTCATGATACACTTGAGAACTCCAAACATACCAGATCTGGCTTATGAATAAGTTTGATTTCAGCAGCATCACTAGCCTCAATCACATTCTTCAAGGACATGAGAACCCAAGAAGAGGCTGTCACCTGCATCAGACCAGAGGCCTACCTAGTCCAGCATCCTGTCCCCACAGTTGCCAACCAGTTGTTCTAACCATTAGGGCCTAATGGGAAGCCCACCACTGGGACTTGTGCATAAAAGCCCTCTCCCCTCTCATGCTGCCTCTAATACTGGGGAAAATGCACAACCACCATGACCAGCAGCTGCTGATAGACTCTTCCTCTGTCTGAATAAGTGACCGTTGCCATATCTTTTGAAAGCAAGTTCTATAGGTTAGCGATGTCATGTGAGGTATTTCCTTTTGTCCAGTTCCAGAGGTCTGACTCCCTAACACTGAGTAATTCCGCCCAGAATTCTAGGTCAATCATCACATACCGAGACTAGCTCCACATTTGTGCTCTGAGCAAATCAATTCAGCAGTGATTGCAATACTCTTAAGGCAATGGAAAGATTTAACACCATCATAAGCAGAACAAAAACAATCTCTGTTATTCAGAAAAAAAAAGAGTAGGCATCTCCCATATGCGGGGGGGGGGAGGGCAGAATTGTCAACATAGTTTTTTGCACACACATTCCTTTGGCTCACACCAGTTCACTGAGTGAGGGAGTTCACTCTGCCCTCAGTAGCCTCTCCATTTCAGTTGGCTCGAGGCTTGGCAATCTGTAGTAAGATTGGACCGGAGAAGATTCCTGTACTCCAAACTTTTTGCCCTAGTTGGAAAAGATCTGAAGAAATCGGTTCTGCACACGCAAGGGAAATCTATTCTCAACTGCAAATTATCGTCAGGAAAATTTAGACTCCTGCCTCATTCAAGAACTCAGGAGAGGCTTCCTCAAGGAATCTGACCTTTAATAATGAACGACAAATTGGACAAATTGGAGACTTGCTCCACAGACAGAGCCAGTGTTACTCATCCAGGTCCTTGCACAGGGGTCGGACTCACAATGCTGCAGCCATACAGATCAGTTAACTAATTAAAAGGTCGAAAAACAGGAATGGTGTTTTCCGAAAGGACAAGGAGCAAACCTTTCCTGCTGTCACTGATTTGTTTTCTCTCTGGGTCATTCTCTCCAGCTTCAGTCTCTGTGAGTCGTGAATAGCTGCAATAGCAAAGATATTGCATAACTGCCAATTTTGGAAAACCCCAAAGATGCAAGGGCACATTCAAGCAGGTGAATGGACAGAATCCTCTGCCAGTGGACTCATTATAGCAAGGCAGTGACTAGGGGTGTGGGAGAATTCAGATGGAAACGGAAAAGGAAGCAGAAATTGCTGCAGTTTGGGTGTTCATCTGTGGTCAGGAATTGAAATCAGTCAAGTGAACGCCATCAGTATTTGTTCACATGGTGGTGGTTATTCTTAAGTTCACAAATGATATGTCATTAATGATTTCTTTACATTGTTTTGATATTTTCTTTACATTGAACTGAATGTAAATTATGTGACATATTAAATAGCAGGAAGTGAGCTGAATAATGTAGTGTTTGGTGGAAACTGACCTGCAGCAGAACAGAAACAGTGATGATTGTGACAAATATAGGCGAGAATGGAAATTGCTGCCTTACCAGTGAGGTCTCACTGAGCTATGCATGATATATTAGACTGAACAGTATGAAAAAATTAGTGGTACAGACAACATCCAAGTTGGCAGCAATGTTGCTGACTTTTGAACTGAACCATTTAGTTTCTTTCTCTGCAGCAGCTAGCAGGTGTTCATGTTTAGCAATCCAAGTCTCAAAACCTTTCTTCTGCTAATCCCTGCTATCCTGTGCAGGAGTAAGCCAGGGCAGTTTCTTTCCTGGTCAGTTGGCAATCCTGCATCCTTCTTGTACTGTGGAACTCAAAAATGATCTTTAGCCTTCCAAATGAGTTACCATTTTTCATAAGCAAAATTTAATACCTCCCAAAATGTATGTATATATTCTCTAATTCTCACCATGTACACCCCCATCTCTAACAAATGTTCAAGGCTGCTTACAAATCAAAATATAAGAAATATGTAATATTTTTTTAAAGCATCAGGAACACCACAATGAAACCACAAAAGGTCTGGTGGAGGAAACCCTTAAAATACAGTACCAGCATAAAAGACATCTTAAAGATGGTGCTCTGCAAAGTGTATCAGTGATAGAGACAGCTGGACCTGCTTTGGAGGGCTGATCCAGACCTTGAGTGTCATGACTAAAAAGGCCTGTCTTTAGGCTAAAGACAAAGTTTGAGATATTTAGGTCTTTCAAGTCATTCATTGCCTATTGCCTACTTAATACCATTGGATGTAAGGAATATCTGAAATACCACCACAAATGATATGCACACAGTGGGAGAAATTATTCTACCTTTCCGCACAGAAGCAGGATCAGGTTCATTCCCCTTTGCCTAATGCAGAGGTCAGGCACCCACACAAACCAACACCTACACATCTTCGGCTAACATAGTGTACTTGGTCTTTCATAGAGCTTTTGACAAGGTACCTCACCCAGAACTTGGAAAAGTTACTTTTTTGAACTACAATTTCCATCAGCCCAATCCAGTGGCCATGCTGGCTGGGGCTGATGGGAGTTGTAGTTCAAAAAAAGTAACTTTTCCAAGCTCTGACCTCACTAAACACTGAGTAAGCTTAGCAGTCATGGAATAAGAGGAGAGATCTTATGGATCAGAAACCAGTTATGTAACAGGAATCAGAGAGTAGGAATGAATGGACAGTTCTCCCAATGGAGGGATGTAGAAAGTCCCCCCAGGATTGGTAAATGATCTAGGGGGTAAGCAGTGAAGTAGCCAAATTTGCTGATGATCCTAAATTGTTCAGGGTTGTTAAAACAAAAAGGGGTTGTGAAGAGCTCCCAATGGACCTCTCTAAACTGAGTGAATGGGCGGTAAAATGGCAAATGAAATTCAATGTAAGCAAGTGTAAAATTATGCATATTGGAGCAAAAAATCTTAATGGGATTTGAACTGGCAGTGACTGACCAGGAATGAGACCTTGGGGTTGTAGTTGATAGCTCAATGAAACTGCTGACCCAGTGTGGGGCAGCTATGAAAAAGGCAAGTTCCATGCTACGGATCATTAGGAAAGGTATTGAAAATAAATCTTCCGATATCATAATGCCGTTATATAAATCTATGGCACAGCAGCATTTGGAATACTGTATACAGTTCTGGTCACCTCACTTCAAAAAGGATATTGTAGAGCTGGAAATGGTTCTGAAAAGGGCAACCAAAATGATCAAGGGGATGGAGCAACTCGCCTATGAGGAAATGTTGCAGCATTTGGGGCTTTTCAGGCTGTAAACACACTAGTCGCCAGATCAAAACATTTCCATTAGCCACACCTGTGCTTACTTCTCCAGGAAGTTAACAAGTGCCGAGAGGAATTATACATCTGGGAAAAGGAATTGCTGGCCATTTGTGATGCTTTTGAGACTTGGAGGCGTCTGCTGGAGGGGGCGTGGCATGAAGTGGAGGTCTGTACCAACCACAAGAACCTAGAAAGCTTACTGATGGCCCGCAAGCTGAATCAGTGGCAGGTTCAGTGGGCGCAGTTCTTTCCCAGGTTCCACTTTCACATCACTTACATTCTCCAGGTGCAGAACCGCCGGGCAGGTGCCTTATCCCAAAGCCAGAGTAGCAAGATACCAAGCCTACCATGCTGTTGTGTCCCATCATCCCCCAGGAAAAGATGGCTGCCACCAGTTGCCCTGGACCATGGTTCAAGGACCCGCACAGAGCCCAAGAACAAGACCCGTGTGCTCAGGAGAGGGTGCGGGAACTGGAGCAATCCCAACAGGACTGTGTGCTGGGATTCTCCCGTCGCTCTGGGCTGCTTTACCACTATGAGACTTTGTGCATCGAGGTGCTCTGACAGTGTCATGATACCCGCACTGCTGGACATTTTAGGGTTTTTAAAACATTACAGGCTGTCATGCAAGATATTTGGTGGCCAAAGGTTAAACATGACGTGGAGCGGTATGTTCAATCCTGTCCCACATGCACATGAGCAAAACACGCCCCGGGGCAACCTGCGGGCTTACTGGAGCCTCTCCCTATGTCCAAGGGACCCTGGGGAATGGTGACTTTGGACTTCATCACAGACTTGCCTGCTTCGCAGGGGAAGATGACTATTTTGGTGGTTGTGGATGCTTTTAGCAAAATGGCTCACTTCATCCCCTGTGCTGAGCTGCCAACTGCCCGAGAAACCGCCCAACTGTTTGTAGAACACATTTTTCGCCTGCATGGTCTCCCCACCAGTTTAGTTTCGGATCGGGGAGCCCAGTTCACAGCTTGATTCTGGCGTGCCTTATGGCAATTGTTACAGAGTGAGCTAAAGCTGTTGTCCGGCCACCACCCTCAGACTGATGGACACAGAGAGAAAGTGAATGCTACTTTGGAACAATATCTCTACCAGCAAGACAATAGGGTATCATTATTGCCCCTGGTAGAGTTTGTCTACAATAACTCAGTGCACGCGTCTACTCAGCAGACACCATTCTTTGCCAACTTTGGATTCCACCCACACACTTTTGCCACCCCCAGCTCTGTCCCAGCTGTGCCAGCCAGCGACAGAGTTTGTGCAAGAATTGCAGGCAGCTACCGCAGGAGCAACTTTTGCAGGCAAAAGCAGACTACAAGCGGGTGGCAGATCAACACTGGCAGTCTGGCCCAGAGATACAGGTTGGGGACAAGGTGTGGCTTTCCACACGTTATTTGCCCACCCAAGTTCCCTGCCATAAACTAGAGGCTTGAAGACTGGGACCCTTTGAAGTGCTCAGATCAATCCAGCAGTGTTTCGACTACACCTGCCTGCTTCCCTCAAGATCCATCCCGTCTTTCATCGTTCCTTGTTAACACCAGAGAAACCGCCAGACCCCACCGAGTGCCTGAGTCTCCGCCTCCTCCCATTTTGGTCAATGGTCAAGAGGAGTTTGAGGTGGAGCATACGCCCTTGACTCTCGCCGGCACTGGGGAGAACTGCAATATCTGATCCATTGGAGGGGTTTGGTCCAGAGGAGAGATTGTGGGAGGCAGAGGCTGACGTTCACATGCCGGACTTGGTGAGAGAGTTTCATAATGCTTACCCTGACGAGCCAAAGCCACCAGGGTAGGGGGGAAATTGGCATGAGAGGGGGGATGATGTTGTGACCCAGGTTGGGAGGGGAGGTTTTGAGGTGCCAGACTCTGACATTGAGGACTGTGAGGATGAGCTGGGGGAGGAGACAAGCAGCAGGGATTGTCCTCAGAGCGTGCAAATCCCAGTCACTGACACCTCGACTTCCCCCGATCCTGCCCCCCCACGGAAGTGCAACCAGAACTGTCAGAGACTGCCCCTTTGGAGGCTGTTCAGTTAGACACATCCTCCTTGCCTGCAGGAGAGGCGCCACATGTTTCACCTGATGTTTCCCAGCCAGGCGCCCCACAGATTCCCGTGGTAAAGCAAGCTGCCCGCCCACCATTCTCGGAGGGGGAAGCTGAGAGCCAGCCACCATCACCTCGCACATGCTGGAGGCAGAAGCAGGAGATTCAACAGACACTGAGGAGGAGCCAACGGCTTCGTGTGAAAGCCAAGCCTACTTAAGGGGACACGGAAGGGGGTCATTGCTGAGTCAACGTCATAGCGCTGCGGAGTCATACTTAGTCAGAGTTAGTCAGGGAAAAGTTCTCAGAAAGCATAGTTAGGTTAATGAGGCGCACTGCTTTTGATGTAACTTTACTAAAAAGAGAAACAAATCACAGCCGCCTCTGAATCTGGATCTCTCGTCTTCAGGCAGGACAGACGCCTGCATATGCTGACCCATGGCTCTGGCCTTGTTTTAACTGCCCAGCTGAATAGCTCTGGGTGGCAGCAGCAGCAGTGACAGCAGACAGCATCTCAGCATTCAACATACCTCATATGAAAAACAGATGCCAGGAATCTTGCTACAAATCAAAGCTGACAATTGGGGGGGGGGAGGACACGGGATTGAACTCGGAAGCTTAAGGGAAGGCATGGATTCCTTCAAGTGGGGTTACCGTTGAGATCACCCTGGGGAAGCGGCTCCATAATTGAATGAGCCTTCTGTATATCCAAGCAAAGGAACTGCTTGACAGGAGGCCGCAAGAAACGCCAATAATCAGACACTCTCACATAATTTATGTTTTGCATTAGATACTATAGAAATGATAACCACATACAAGCCATTACCTAGGGAGCCTTTTCGTTTTTGTTAGCCTAAAAGCTATCACCTTTTAAACAGATGTTCCTGATTGCAAGGGGCTGTTACTGAAAAGGATTTTCGGACATGCCATTCCCCCTTCCAAGCAAAAGCTGTTCCTAGCCTCTTCCCTCTGTCCCCACCCCCTCCTTCCTGACAGCAAATGAGCAGCTGGACTGCGCAGGCAGAAAAAAAGGCTCTAATGAACTGTCGGTTTGCTGAGATTATGCTGATGGAAAAGCAACGGTCAATTAGTAATCTACCTGAAATAAATAGATAAACAAATAAACAGGAACCCCGTGCAGCTCCAGAGAAACTTTGATCTCTGAACCTAGCTGGGGGCATTTAGTAAATGAAGCAATCAGAAATAAATATGTGACTTTTCCATGGAGTTCCCCCAGGGAAGCCACAAGCTAGGAGACTGTGCGAAGAATGCCTTTAACAGGGCAAAGCCAAGACACCGGAGGAGGGAAGATTTACCCCGGCGAGGACGGGGATGGAGAACAAGAAACTCACTGGCAGATGCCCCACATTTTGACCCACAAGGCCAAACTGCTGCCTGAGTTGAACTCTTGACATGACTGAACTTTGTGTATTTGCCGAAACCTTAATCTGTGCTACCAACAACTGTTCCTATAAATAGCCACTGTTTATTATGTAATTATCATGGTCTGTACTTTTCTCCAGTGCATTTCCCTTTGACCACACTGTTTACAATCTCTCCCCCCCCACCCCCCAAAACCATCTATATATACACCTGAGGATCTCGTTCCATGCATCTGATGAAGAAGGCTGTCATCCACAAAAGCATTTCCTGTAATAAATGTGTTAGGGTGGTATTCAGTGCTAGTCCTACTCAGACTAGAAGACCCTCTGAAGTTAATGGACGTGACTGACAGAGTTGCATTAATTTCAGTGGGTCTGTTCTGATTAGGACTAAGTTGAATATAACCCTTAGGCTGCAATCCAATACACACTTAGTAAAACCCACTGAACCCGAGCTTACTTTTGAGTAGACATGTATCGTATGTCTTAGTCTTTAAGGTGCAACAAGACTCTGTCATTTTTGCTACAAAAGAGGTCAACATGACTACCTCTCAGGAAATTGAATGCAGTCATTCAATCATGTAATGGCCCAATTAAATCTGCATAAATCTGCATATGAGAAAAAGAAAAGCAGCTTTCGGCTTGGGCACTCACAAACTGGGAATTAAGATTACCTCCCCTTTACTTGTCACCAGCACTGGGCATTCAGGGGCATGCTGGCCTTGTCTGTACATAATGGCTTATTGTCTGACTAATAAGCCATTTATCTGGTTCATACACAATGCCAAGTCATGGTTTGTTTAGCCACAGTGCAAATTGTTAGAAAGTTCAAACTGACCATGGTTAGTTTTCTGGCAGCAAATCATGATGTGATGCCATGGTTTGTTGCTGGCTTACTAATCATGGCTTGTTTTATCTAGGTTTGGCATTATATCTGAACCCAACAGCCTAGCTTAACCGTGGCCACCCCAGATGCTTGCCAAACTACACAGGCAGTCAGCACAGTTGGCTGGAAAACAAACCAAGCTTTGAAAAACAAGCAGTGGCTTGTTTGTCTGTCTGTGAGACAACTCATGGTTTGGTGAACAAACTATGGTTAAAACAAATCGAGGCTTAGTGTTTTGTGTAAACGCAGCCACTGACAGACCTATTCTCCTCCAAGAATATGCCTAACCCTTTTGAAAGCACATAATAGCCATCATCGCTTCATGTGGTAGTGAGTTCCACAAGTTAATTGATGCTGTTTGCCATATCCCTGCTCAAACTCAGTTTAGTAAAGGAGCTTGGTATCCAATCCTTTCCCCTTCTCTGAGTTGGTGGTGCTGGAAAATGGAAATGGACTGCCTTCAAGTAGATCCCGACTTATAGCTACCCTATGAGTAGGGTTTTCATGGTAAGTGGTATTCAGAGGGTGTTTACCATTGCCTCCCTTTGAGGCTAGTCCTCCCCAGCTGGCTAGGGCCTGCTCAGCTTGCCGCAGCTGCACAAGAAAACCCCTTCCTGTCCGCAACTGCCAGCTGGGGGGCAACTGGGCTCCTTGGGACTCTGCCGCTTGCCCACGGCTGCAAAGGTGGCAGGGCACGTCACCTCTGAGCCACTCACTGTGCGGGTGATCTTTATCTGGCCCTTGATGCCCAGGAGACATGAGCGGGGCTTTGAACTCACAGACTCTGGACTCTCCTCTCCACTGTGCTATACCAGCTACTGGAACCCAACTCACCTTAGGTCAGGAGATGACCCAGCAGCAGATGACCAGCATTGTTGGATCTGGACTGGTGAGATATGGGTTCAAATCTGTACTTGCCTCCTGACCGAATGTGGGTGGAATGCAAATGAAACATGTAATCTATCTTGTGTGTGTATGTACTTGAGATCAGGCTTTGGAAAACAGCCTCCAAACACAGGAGCTTTTGGCCTGTCTCATCTTTGGGGATGAGCGGTAGGGGGCTGGGAGGTCAGATTTTCCCATTTGAGTCCTTTGGCAATTAGAGCAACTTGCAGAGCAGAGTCTGGAGAGAAGCTAAGTCTGAGAACCAAGTTATTATAGCTCCTCAGGGACCTTGTCTACAGCATAAAAGCAATTTCATGAAAGCAAATGGCCAATATTTTAACCGACTCTCTCCACTTGATGTCTGTAATTTGCTTGGTCTTATTAAAATCTCAACTGCTTTGCTTGGGAGGAAGGTCAGTGCAAGGAAATTACCAAATCAAGGTAAAAAGACGTATCAAAGTAAAAAGACGTGAGCGGCGACAAGAGGCTGATTGAAATATGCATTATTAAGTAGACAGGAGAGGCAGAGGATATATGAGGAGCATACTCTGAGGCCATAACTTCACCGCTATTTGTTTTATGGTCTGCTATGTAGCCAATAGAAATTGTTAGATCCCAGAATTGAAAGAAAACTCGCTTAGATGCATAGTGCAGTGGTTAGAGTGTTGGGCTAGGACTGCAGAGACCTGTATTCAAATCCCTGCTCAGCCGCAAAGTTCACGGGACAATCTTGGGTCAATTACCTACCACACAGGGTTGTTGCCAGGATAAAATGGACAGGATAGAATGAGGTGGGGGGGGAGAGCTATGCACACCACCCTGAGCTCTTTGGAGAAAAGGGGGGGGCACAACAAAAATGTAATCAATCAATAAATGACCTTGCTCACATCCAGATATTGCTTTATTAGACACTTCTACAAATTCCTCACACAAAGAGGCAAGTCTGTTTTGGAAGAAGCAATACAATAAACCTACTGTTATTTTTGTGAGATTCTCTCACATCCAAAATCCACTCTGGATCTGCCCAACACTGGAGGCCTTCAAGAGGCAGCTGGACAGCCACCTTCCTGCATTGAGCAGAGGGTTGGACTTGATGGCCTTATAGGCCCCCTCCAACTCTACAGTTCTATGATTCTGGTTGTGTATCATCTACTTTAATGCTTTATGCATTAACTGGATTTGTAAGTCACTGTGAGTCCTTTTGTTTATGTGGAAAGTACCAAAATAAATAAATAAATAAATAAATAAATAAATAAATAAATACTGAATAAGCAGAGAGAACAGTTGCTCTGTTTTCCCTCCAGAAAAAACACACAAATTAGTTACAGAAACAAACTTAGTTAAGGCAATATCTATCATTGGGTGCATTAGCGTATGCAAGCTTTAGAGTTTTTGTCAGGCAGAATTGCAAGGCGGCTAGATTTCAGGTATATACATGGAAATAGGTTGAAAGTGGCAACATTGGTAGCTGTGCTAATTGTGCAAACCAAAAGAGTGCGGTGATATCTTTTGTACTACTTTCTTGCAATATGAATACACAAGTTTTCGAGTCTCACAAAACTCTTCAGCAGGTAGAACAGAAAAGAATCTCCATGAACAAAACAGGAGCTGCTGCCTTTGCCTGAACTTTCTTTGACCTCCATTAGTAATACCAGACCTGACCAGCAATTGACGGAAAAATGCTAATGTACAATCAGAATAGAACTCCTTGCAAGAATTCCGACTGGGGGAAAAGGCTACAAAGTGTTTAACACAGAATCACAAAGCGCCATGACCAGCAGGGAGCTACAGATCTGGGCCAATAAAAGTGACTTTTGTATCATTTACCAAAAAATAATTTTAAAAATGCCAGGCTTTTTCAAACTGACAGCGTGTCAGTGGTATAAACTGTGCCTATCCATGGGCTTGGAGCAGGTTTGCTGGTCCCCTCCAGGCATCCCCTGGTGGTCATATGTAGGCGCTGCAAGCTGATTAGGCTCCAATGGCATCCTTACAGCTGTCTTATCACTGGGGGCTGGAGGGATGCAGAAAAGAGCTACCAAAATGATCAGGAGGGTCAGAGCACCTTCCCTAAAAGGAAGGAACTGGAGCATCTCGGGCTTTTGAGCTTACAAACAAATGTTACTGAGTGAGGGGGGAAATGGTACAGGTTTACAAAATTATTTGTCAGAGAGAAAGGGGGAAGGAGGGTTGGCCCTACCACAAGGCAGAGTGGGGGAGAGATTTAATTCAGTTTGCATTTAGAGATGAACCTACCTAATTCACACTTTCCAAAACAATACAAGAAATAAAACATAGCCATACTTCAAAATTCATAGTTCTCTGAATTTGCAATGTAGCTTTCCAGCCCAGTTATATACACAAACTTTGAACTGAATTGAATATATCCCCTGGACCTCCCCAAAAGAGTGGGTTTCCCTGTCCCTGGGCTCTGGGTTCTGCCCACCAGTACCAGGGGTTTCGTTCCCAAGCACTGGCACCTCTGGTCACCCGAGCAGTGGCCTGTTCCCTCCTGAAGACGCCTGCCTTGCTGTTTTGATCATCAAGCTACTGTCTCCTCTCCCCTCTCCCCTCGCCCCCTCCACAACCCCCAATCAGCACATTGCCTTAATCAGAGGCTACAGCAGACCAGATGTTTAATCCATTCCATCTGGGCATCCTGCCTCAGCCTGTAGGATTGCAAGGGGGACCTTGGGGGAGGAAGGGAGAAAGTGTCAGATGATGATAATAGACACAGGACAAGGCATCCCATCAGCATGGTGGGTGGATGAGACTACCCCAGAAGGAGACGCTTTAGCATGTCGAAACGGCAGCACAAGGGCCCCACATCTCGCTCTTTCTGGAGGGCTCCTTTGCTTGCAAGACCCAGTGCTTATTGGCAACTGCCTTTTTCATCAGTACATGTTGACATTCATATCCAAAATTCAGCATGACAATCTGTCCTGTGGTCTGAACTCAGAAAGGATTGGCATTTGATTGAAAGTTACCACGGCTGTGCATATTGATAGAACAACGAACAAAAAGCAAGAACTATGTGATTCTGTGGTGCTTTACCAACGTCCAGGAGACTGAGCATGTTTCAGTAAAATGCCACAGAAAACATAATTCTTATACAACTATATGTCGAAGTCACACAGATACTGCTTTTCCTTCTCTCTTTGCAGTGTTTTCATCAATAGACATTTGCACATCAATAACGCAACAAAAATGAGCAACAAAATAATGCAACAAAAATGCAACAAAAACTGAAAGCTGTGTGCTCTCCGATTCATTAAAAATACATTAAATTTCATTTAAAAATGATCCTAGTTAAACTGGAATTCAAGGAGACAGGAGCACAAGGCAGAGTGAACCTTTGAAACATTGGGTGATCTTCAATGCTAGTCCGACTCAGAGCAGACCCACTGAAGTTAATAAAAATGGCTAACTTAGGTACATTAATTTCAGCAGGTCTACTCTGAGCAGGACTTGGTTGAATAAAACTACCTGTTGTTATTAAGGGCAGGTCACAACAATTGAAAACACAACATTAAAAACCATCCAAAACAAATTACAATCACAAGAATGGGGTGGGTCCTAAAAATACACATCTCAAGTGTCAAAGGCTAATCAAAACTGAGCAGAGGGAATAATCTCATCTCTGAATTACATAAGGAACTGCTTTATACTACCATCAGACCCTTGTCCCATTTAGCTCAGTGTTGTCTACACTGACTGGCAGCCTCTCCTGAGGTTCCAAGACTATAAGGGGGAGGTCTTTCCCAACCCTACCTGGAGATGCTGGGGAGTGAACCCGGGACCTTCTTCATGCAAAGCAGATACTTGAGCACTAAGCTATGCCCCTTCCTCCTGGGCCATGCACGATGGGATCAGCTCCTCCTCACAACCTGCCTAGACTTTTTTTAGGAACATTGGAGTTGCTGCCTTATGCTCAAGATGGTTCATGAGCAGCATCTCTCTAGAGATGTCATCCAAGCCCATCAGGCAGGAGCTGCTGGGGAGGGAACCTGAGACCTCCTGCATGCAAGCCATGCACTCCACCGCTGAGCTGTGGCCCTTCCCCCTTCATGTAACAGTCACACTTTCAGATATGCCAGTCATCAAGGGCAGGGAAACCGAGCAATGAGGAGCCAAGGAGAAGGACGGGCATGCACAGACCAGCCCTTAACAGCCACCTGTACTGCACCCCAGGAGGCCCTGCTTGCTCTTGTGGTGAACGCTTCTGGCTACAAAAGGGGCATCAGTGGCCCATTCATCCAACCTGTCAGCATCTCCAAGGGAAAACCCGTCCAACGAGAGCCCAGGATGAGATCCTAATTACTATTCAACAGCCTAGCCTAAGATAAGTACAGCACAGCCTTCCAAGAAAAGCAGAGGGCAGGCTAGGGGAGCTGTTCCCAGACTTAAATGCAGTCTCCCTCTTCCTTGGGAGCCAAGTTCCATCGAGGGCAGATAGCAATTTGCCAGTGTTGGTTTCAAGGGCCCTCATTGAAAGCCAGAAGTATTCGCTTCTGTTGGTAACCTGCCCCACCCTGGACACGAGAGAGGAGGAGACAGTGACCCAGCAGCACTCCTTCCTTTTGCCATCTGAAGGAAATCCGCAGCAAAGCAAAAGGAACCGTTCATTTGGACCAGATCCATCTGTGAGTTTTATACAAGGGGCCCAATCCAAGGATCCCTGCACACAGAGAAGTCCTCCGTGCCAATCCTGCCCCTGCAAACTGCATGCATTGTTCATATCCAACATTTGGACTTTGTGTGTGGAGCCTCTGACAGGGATCCAGCAAGAGGAACTTTCTTTGCAGCACCCTTTGGTGTGTGAGTCTCCATCCAGGACGTGTGCTGGACTGGGATCATCTGGTAATGTAAAAGTCACCGTGCCCAACAGGAAGGACGTCCGTGCCTGCAGGGGGTCAGTCCCCTCCCCTGTCCCTCTGCTTGACCCACAGATACCCCTGCGCTGTGGGAAGGAAGCAGGCAGTGAAGGAGGCAGGAAAAGGCACTCTCAGGGCCTGCTCCTGTCGGACTCTCTTCTCCCTCCTCCCTCAGGGCCAACTGAGGCTGTCTACACAGCATACATTTAAAACACACAACTTCCCCCAAAGAATCCTGGGAACTGTAGGAAATACACCCCAGAGCTACAATTTCCAGCACCCTTAACATATTTCAGTTCCCAGGATCCTTTGGGGGAAGTCATGTGCTTTAAATATATATCGTATCTGCCCTGTGCAAAGAACATGTGATGCCGCCTCCCACTTCAGTGAGGCTGTTTGGTTTGGTTTGGTTTGTGAGCATGTGATACTGTGTGCATCTGTTATAAATGTTGCTGGCCGCTTTATTTCATTTATTCTTTTATTATTACATTTATATCCCACCTTTCCTGCAAGGAGCTCAAGGTGAAGCACAAACATGGTTCTCTCCCTTCTGATTTTATCCCAAAAACCACCCTGTGTGGTAGGTTAGGCTGAGAGAACTGAATTTAAGACTGGAAAAATGAGAAACTGAGATAACCAAAACTGACCAATTCTTTCATTCCTAAACTAAGCCTAATATATGTAACTGAAATAAGCACATCTTCATTCTCCTGTTCATCCCTGCCGCCATTTCCTCCTCTTCCCTTGATGCCTCACCAATGTCAAATGACAGATTGTATGTATCTTGGGGCAAGGACCTGCCCTCTTTGTAAACGGTCATGTTTATTGATGGAACCACATCAGCCACCACCACTACGGAATGATTCCATGGTATGTAGATGACAAAGTCAATACTATCTGTTAAACGCAACTTTCTAAGCATCAGGGGTGCTGAGAGAGAAGCCGTCACAGAGCCTCCTTCCAGAATGGTTGTATTAAAGCACCATGTGAAAGAACTCATCTTCCCTCACCCCCTCCTCATCTCCCTGCAATTCATTTAGCATTTGGCAAAGCGTGAAGCTATTTTTAAAAAGGTATGTAACTGTCTTCGAAAACCCAGCTTTGAAGTATAGTTCAAGGCTTTGCTGCTGCTGAAAAAGAAAAAGGAGGATTTTTTTGGGGGGGGGGAGCACAACGATGAGTGATTTACTGGTTCTCAGTCAACCAATCCAGGGTCAGATGGAGAGGGTGGATCTCAGCAAGATTCTTGTCCCATTACAAGACTGCTGGCTCACTTTTGCTGCTGGAAAGGTGAGTCAAGAACAGTGCTGCCTTATATTCCATTGCCCTTTGGGGGATTTCCTCAAGACCCAAGTGAGAGGGCCCCCCACAGCAACACAGAGTAATGTGTCACTGAAACACAGGAGCGTAGCAGAGGAGAATACAGAGAAGCACAACTCTGGGACTTTTGGCTAAGCATTATCTGCCAAGGTTTCACAGTAACTGACTGACCTCCTCCTCATGCCCTAGCAAGTGAATGAGGTGATAATATGGCTTTCAAGTTTTGCTATTATTTGCCAGATTAGCACAGAGGAAGTCAGGGAATGAGAAAAACAATCAAGCAGTGGCCGGATACTTCTTCCCTTTTCTTTGATAGGGTTCCTACCCCATACTAGCAGCTGAAATGGAAACACTTCTTTGCAAGATTGTTCCCATTTTTAATTAAAATGCTAAATTTCAGCTGGCTGAAGATCTTTGGTTAACTCAATGTGTTTTATAATTTGAACCTACACAAGTCATGTTGATCCTAATAAGCTGGGCATTAAATGTACTGAAACTCTTTAGGGTATGTGTGTATATATGTGTGCGTAATGATGAAACAAGGCAGCTACCAGCATTTTTGGACTCTCATTGGGGGCATGGCTGTGGACTCTTCCGGGTGTGTGCATGGCTATGGGGGGGTGTCATGATGAGCTCCTGCACTTTAGCATTTACCACTATATCACTGCCAAAATAAACTTTTAAACCTGCCCATTAGTCAGTAGGGTGCTCATTAAATAGGACAGGTTGTCAGGCCTGCAGTCAAATTCATGCTGAAGAAAAAGAAAACACTGTTTGCAGTGAAGAGGGGAGAAAGAGCTGGAAGGAAACACTCCTTCTCTAAAGGGGCATTTGGCCATTGCTCTGAGCCCCATTAAAAATCCTTTCATGATATAATGTTTTATCAATCTGCAGGAAAAAACAGAAGCCATATCATCTAGATATCTGAGAGGCAGTGAGGGGGCAGAATCTCAACCAGATCCTTCAGACTCAGTTCCAACTTAGCATAGTAATATTTTACTTAATGTGATTACCTTCATAAATATTTCATTAACAGGCCTTGAAATGCCAGTTTTTAAAACTGTCCCTCAAAGCCAGATTTTGAAATCAAACAGGTTATTGTGTGGACAGCGCCATTACATAGTCCCCCTGTCTGTCTCTGCTAGGTGGCCCTAAGTTGGTTGTATCTGGGTGGAGTCAGGAGTTTCTTGCTGTTGTTCTTGTTCAACAGAGACAATAAAGTCCTTGTCCAGTTTCCATATTGCTGCGTCACCCCAAGCCACTGGTCCTCAGTTCCATAACAACAGGGCTTGTTTACCAGGGTTTGCCAACCTGCTGTGCAAAAATGGGCGTTGTGCAAAACTGCATACATAATGTGTGTATTAGGAGAAATTCACACTAAAAATTTGATGTATTTTCATAAGGACTTTTTCTTAAAAAACTCATGCACTGATGTGGAAATGCGGAGAACTGAACTTGTTACTGGAAAAGTGGGAAACTGAGACAAACCAACCAAAATGGAAAGCTTTGCCCACGTCTACTTGGAAGGCATGGACATGGCCTTGCCTGTCCATAGCCTGCAGAGTTCAGCAAGGGAAAACCTTCTAAAAGATGACCCGGAGGCCTCCAATGATTGGGCGGCTTGGACAGAGAGAATGAGAAGACATTCTAGGTGCTCATGAACAGCACCCCAGTTCTTCAGCCCAAGAGGAAGTTGGAGGAAGGAGGCTGTTTTATTTTCCCCCACACGGCACAAGAAAATTCCTTTGTTTCGTTCACGATAGCAAACATGCAAAATCTGTATCAGATTTCCCAGGAAGTCACTGTTAAGGGAGGTGGGCGTAAAACTCCAGGGAGCATCATTAAAAACACCAGACCCCATCTTGCAACATGAGTCATCATCATCAACCGTCTCAAGCCAGAGTGATTTGCAGCCCCGAACAACGGGAAAGTGAGATAATGAAGAATTGTTTGGCGCTCAGCTCATCTGAGGGAAGGTTTTCCGCTGAAACCTCCACTGGGTCATTCATGTGCTATGGCCCAGAGACCACACGGCCTCTCCTCTGCATCCTACACAGAAATGGAATGGCTGGCAGACGAACGCAGGAAGCTGCCTTATAGTACGTCAGGCCTTGGGGCCATCTAGCTCAGTAGTGTCTACACTGACTGGCAGCAGCTCTCCAGAGTCTGAGGCCAGTGATCTCTCCCAGCCATGCCTGCAGAGGGCAGGAATTGAACCTGGGACCTTCTGCATGCAAACCAGGTGCTCTGCACACTGAGCCATGACTAGAAGGACCCTGAAGCAGCGTTTGAATTAGTGGGCAGGGAAAAGGTGTGTGTGTATTAATGGAAGGCAGAAGCTCCACCTCCTGACGTTGCCAAATCGCACATTCTAAAATGAGTAGCTAAGGGGCCAGGCAACAGAACTTGGGTGGATCTGCAATTCTGGGTGGGCAGCCTGAGGAACGAAAGCCACACAGAGGTGGGGAGTCGGCTGTCCTAGTCAAAAAGTGGCATGAACACAGAAAGACATGGGCTGGGGCAGGCTGGGGTGGGGCATGCATGGAGGCCCTTGAATATGGGTAGAGAGCAGCTCATGCTTCCTGCAGCCTTCTAAAAATGTAGCTAAGGAAGGACATCACAAAAGGTAGGGGGCTGCACGCCAAGTCCCCTGATGTTTGAGCACTGCCCAATGGGTATGGCAGCGTATAGAACAAATTCAAATTCTGCACCCAGAATTCTGTGCCAAAAAACACTGAACTCTGCATATATTTTTATGCAGTTTGAATAATTTGGCTAATTTGGTTAATTTGCACTGTTTTATCCTAAGCCATCCTAACCCTAAGCCATCACAGCAAGAGGCTCCTGGGAAATCAGTCTGCAAAGTGAACTTTGTAGAACCTGAGCTGCTAAAGCTGAACACTTATTTTGCAAATTCTAAACTTAATCAACTTGCAGCTGACCTCTTGCAAGGCACACCTTACATTGAAGATGGCAGCTAAGGATGTTGCAATGTGCAACATACTTAGAATCTATTTGGTAAACCAGCTGCCACAAACCTTCCATATAGAGATCTTTGCTGGAGAAATCTGTGTTGATTGCAAGGCAGGTGATGAATGAAACTGACTAGAAGTGATCCAAGTACCAGGTGCAAATATTCCAGAGAAGGTCCAAGCAGCTTTACCTGCCACATCCTTCACACCTATGTTGGATTATTCCCATGATCGCAAAGGGGAATGACGCGTGGCCACCTTCCTATACATTTTTGGGAAAAGACTAGTGAACAACGTAATGTTGGAAGGTGCTATTAAGACGTTTGCTTTACCACAACCAGGTTTCTGCTGCCTGTCAATAAGTGATTTTCATGGCAGATTACAGCAAAAATCCAGGTGTCATGCATTGTTATCTGGTTCTACAAGAGAAGCAGAACAGTCGCCTTGGCACTGCAGTGGGGCAAAGGGAGATGAGGACCATAGCTCATGCAGCGGAACACCTGGTTTGCACTCAAAGGTCCCAGGTTCAATCCCTACCTAGTGTCTCCAGT
Organism: Rhineura floridana; assembly: GCF_030035675.1. Lineage (NCBI taxonomy): Eukaryota > Metazoa > Chordata > Lepidosauria > Squamata > Rhineuridae > Rhineura > Rhineura floridana. Next base: position 38,696,423 of record NC_084492.1, read on the forward strand.
TAAAAGTCACTTGGGTATGAGCCCTGCAAGTCAAAGGAGACACAACTGGACTAGATAATAAGAGACGTGTTAGACCAGGATAGGGCCCATCTTGTCCAGGATCCTATTCTCTCTGTAGCCAAGCAGATGCCTCAGGAAAGCCTATAAACAAGGCCTGAGAGCAACAGCACTCTATACACTTCCTATTCCCAACAACCAAGAGTGAAGGCAGAACGTAGCCCTCCTGGTTCACAGCCGTTGATAGCCTTATTCTCCATGAAGCTGTCTAATCCCCTTTTAAGGCCATACAATTGGTGGCCTTCCCTGCCAGAAGTGGATGAGGTATGGGAAGGCTTTGGCCCTCCAGATGTTGCTGGACTACAAAGTCCATCACCCCTGCCCATTGGCCAGGCTTGCTGGGGCTGATGGGAGCTGTAGTTCAGCAACGTCTGGAGGGCCAAAGGTTCCCCACACCTGCCATAGGGTAAGGTGTACATTCACGAAATGAAGAACACAAGTCCTATGAAGAAAGGTTTGACAGAATTGGGTATGGTTAGCCTGGAGAAGGGAAGATTAAGGACAGACACACACCTGTTCTTAACTGGGGAGATTTAGATTACCTGAATCAGAAGCTACCCTTTCGCTTATACTCAACTTATATAATAATAATAATATAATAAACTTTATTTCTACCCCGCCCTTTTTCCAATAGGACTCAGAGCGGCTTACAACTAAAAACAACACCAATTAAAACATACAGAGTATATTATTAAAAAAGAATTAAACTATGAGAAAAATTAAAACCATAAAATATAGGTAAAAACAGCGGACAATTTAAAATAATAAAATCATATAATGTAATCAGCAAACCTATGACACTTAATCCTGGTCGTTCTCTATCCCAAATGCCCATTGAAATAAAACAGCCTTTACTTGTCGCCGGAAAGACAGCAAGGGGGGAGCTGATTGGACCTCACTCGGAAGGGAGTTCCACAGCCGTGACGGGAAACAAATTGGCAGCCAGTGGAGCTGTTGTAACAGGGGAGTTGTATGGTCCCTGTAACCAGCCCCGGTTAGCACTCTGGCTGCAGCTCTTTGTACCAATTTAAGTTTCCGAACAGTCTTCAAAGGCAGCCCCACGTAGAGCGCGTTACAGTAGTCTAAGTGGGATGTAACCAAGGCATGCATCACCCTAGTCAGATCAGGTAGCTCCAGGAACGGGCGCAGCTGGCGCACCAGTTTTAATTGGGCAAATGCGCTCCTGGATACAGCAGCAATCTGGGCCTCCAAATTCAAAGCTGAGTCCAGGAGTACACCCAAACTGCGAACCTGAGACTTCAGGGGGAGTGCGACCCCATCCAGCACCGGTTGAATCCCTATTCCCTGATCTGCCCTCCGACTGACCAGGAGTACCTCTGTTTTGTCAGGATTTAATCTCAACTTGTTTACCCTCATCCAGTCCATCACTGATGCCAGACACTGGTTTAGGGCAACCCTAAGCAAATAAATCCCATACATTGAGTTCATGGCAGGCCAAAGGAGGTGGCTTTTTGGTTGTTGAGCACATGGCCTGTTTCCTACAGTCTGCAGACTTTTATTGGGTGTCTCCAAGGTCTTGTGTGAGATAAATAAATGCACAAGGAACACGTTTTCTTTCCCTCACCCTGCTTGAGCTCACTTTCCATTCATGCTACTTACACATCTGCCAATGAATGGAATTGCAAAGATGTGATGCGCCTTGACCTTTCCTGCCAATGAAAGGTGGGCAGCAGCCCCTTTGGCAATGCCAAGGCAACAGCCATTCTCCTCATTTTGCTAGAGTGAAGGGCAAAGTAATAATAATAATAATAATAATAATAATAATAATAATAATAATAATAATAATAATAATAATGAAACCCAAAAAAATTAAAAAGGGAATGCAGTTGCTGGTTGGGAAGCAATTTGTTTCAATTCCATGTAAAGCCAAATTTATCAAATTCGCAGTTTCCAAAATAACATATAAACTGAACACAAGCCATCCTTCAATTATCACACTTAGCCAAATTTTGTAATGCAGTTCTCCAACCAATCAATGTTTACAAAATGCATATACTAGGAGAAAATGTGTATTAAAATGCATTATGTTAGTAAAAATAACATAAGAATGCATTTCATTCCTTGCACAAAGTGTACATGAGAGTGGCTGTATGCTATAGCTAGCGTGGATTTTTCACATTCCGCAATGTTAAATTGAAAATACCCCCCATGCCATTCTGATGCTTCCCCTAAGCTAATTTCAAAATAAAACCTTACAAAACTTATAGTCCTAAACTCTGAAACACTTGCTTAATAACCCTCTAAATTTTCATGGCAATACACAAAACAGTCAAAGAGAATTGAGAGTTCAACGTGTAAAACAAGAGCGAAAAAATCCAGACTTCTTGGACTTTTTTCTGTCAGTGGTGTCATAATTTGTTGAAATTTATTAAAAATCAGCCATGTTCACAGAGCGTCTGCAATCCTATTACTGACCTTGCTCCATACTCTGACCTTCATCTTCTGCAGTTTAAAAAATTCCTGACTGGTTTTTAATTAATTTAAGAAATTTAATATTGAAGTCTATGATAAGCCTGGGCATGCTTAGTAAGAACCAACTGTCAGTATTCTAAAAGCCAGAGTCACAGCTGCTTGGCTTGGCTAATCAGGTGGCCACACCCACAGCAGACCTTTAATTCACTTGAGACAGTCATGGATACCTCCAAAGAATCCTGGGAAGGGTAGTTTGTGAAGGGTGCTGAGAATTACTAGGAGACTCCTATTGACCTGATAGAGCTCCAGTGACCAGAGTAGGTTAACAGTCAGCCCCTCTTCTGGGGACTATAGCTCTGTGAAGGGAATATGGCATCTCCTAACAGCACCCTTCATAAACTACATTTCCCAGGATTCTTTGGGAGAAGCCATAACTGTCTAAAGTAAAATAATAGTCTGGTGTGGATGTTGCCAGGGCCAGCTTTGGTTTAAATTTGGGTGGGAGTCTACACATGTCTGCTGTAGAAGAAAAAGGTGGGGGACACCCTAAAAAGCAATGATACTGTTCACAATGTTTTCCTTTGGGAAAGGAAAGGGGCTTCCCCTCTGCCTAGTGCCCACCCACCCAAACTCCTCCCCCCCTTCCCTCTCCCTGCCCCTTCCCCAAGTCAGTTTCACCTATCCTACGCATTGTACAGGAGTAAATCCCACTGAACTCAAAAAGCATGCAAATGATCAAACCTCACCGCACCTCCTCCTATCCCCTCCCTTTTGCCCCTTCTCTTTCCTTCGCCCCTCCCGTTTGAAACACAAAAGGCTGTCTTCACCATCATATGACACTGACCAATAAAAAAGCTTTGAAATTAATGAAAATAAATTTGACATAGATTTCTAGGATGAATAATGAGAGAAATATACTTTTCTAGGTTAGATTCTCTGTAGAAACAGTAGTAAGGAAAGAAGCAAAGTAAGAAGAAGAACAAAATATAAAAAATGTCATTCTCCATCTTTGGAGATGTAGTCCTGATTGCCACCACTCACCACATGATCAGGATCTTTGCTTAGTTTTGTTTTTAAGATGTTTTTAGTGTTTTTGTTTGCTGCCCTGGGCTCCTTCTGGGAGGAAGGATGGGATATAACAACAACAGCAACACCCGTTGCTCACTGCAGGATCTGCAATGCAAGATCTGCAATGCAGAATGCAACCACAGCATTCCTGACAGGGAGCCATACAGTCTCTACCAAAATACCTCCAGTGAAAGAGAGAGTCCACCAGTTCCGGAGGACAGTTATGCCACTGTCAAACAGCTCTTAGCACTAGAAATTTTATTTTTCTCCTAATGCTTAGCTGAAATCTGCTCCCCTGCAATTTCCACCCATGGGTTCTACTCCTGCCCTTTGGAACACCATCTTCTGCAGAAAAACTCTTCAGATATTTGAAGACCCCATTCACATCTCTCCCTTAATCTTTCTTCTCCACGCTAAACATACCCAACTCTTTCAACCAATTAGAGGTTCTCAAACTCCCCTCTCCCCTAGCCACTTGAAAATACTTGATTATCAGACTCCGGAAGGGTTGTCAGTTACTCAACAAAATGCTCTTTCTGCAGACAGCTGAGGGAAATTGATCACCAGCAGCATGCCACTCTTTTGAAAAGAAGTCCAGTAGGAATGGATACACTTAGAAATAGGGACCAGATTAAGGAGAAGAGTTTCAGTTCCTAGGCTCTCAGACATCTAGTACCATATTCCTTGGATGGAGGCCTAATTTCTCATTTGGCACCCTCTTCTCAAATTAGAAACCAGACCTGATCTATCTGCTTTGCTAGAGATCTTTCATCTGTTTGGACAGATGTTCACTAGAAATCTAAACATGCCTCAGCCAACCACAAGGCAAAGATTTCATTGCTCTTACAAATATCAGTAACCCTACAAGACTGCCACCAAGAAGTATTCATCAGGCACAGATAAAACCCACCCCTGAGCTGTGCAATGAATGTGCACAGAATAGGATATACTTTGCACCAGATGGGATGGTAGATCCAACCAACCAGAGCTCCTGGTACGAGCTTTGCCTTTCTACAAATGGACAAAGCTAAACAAGATAAGCTGTGCAAGAGGAGAGCTGTAAATCAGGTGTGGGAAACCTTTGCCCCTCCAGATGTTGCTGAACTGCAAGCCCCATTACCCCAGGCCACTGGTCATGCTTGATGGAGCTGATGGGAGCTGATTTCTTATTCAGCATTACAACCACATGCCAAAGTTTCACTTTTAAGGTGAATTAGGGAAAGAGAGAGGAGTGAATACAGAATCAAAGAGTTATATAATGATAGACGTTGAAATGACATTAGAGATCATCTGGACAGCCTCTTGCTCAGTGCAGGATGCACCTGTGTCATTCCTGACAGATAGCCATCCAGCTCTTGCTTAAATATCTTCAGTGAAGGAGAGCCCTCCACCTCCCAAGGCAGTCTATTCCAATGTCAGACAGCTCTTGCCATTCAGAAACTCCACTTCTTTCTAGATGGACAGACTCTGAAGGTCATAAGAACATAAGAGGAGCCTGCTGGATCAGACCAAAAGGGGCCCATTTCGTCCAGCATCCTGTTCTCACAGCAGCCAATCAGATGCTCCAATGGGAAGTTTGCAAGTAGGACCTGAATGCGAGAGCACTCTGCCTTCCTGCAGTTTCCAGCAACTGCTATTCGGAAGCATGCCACCTCCAATCATGGAGGCAGAACACAGCCATGGTGGCTAGTAGCCATCGATAGCCTTATCCTGTATATATTTGCTTAATCCTCTTTTAAAGCCAGCCACGTTGGTAGCCATCAGTGCATCTTGTGGAAGCAAATTCCATAGTTTAACTATGCACCTTCTGTCTGTCAAAGTGTCTGAAGCCTAATCCAGATAAGATGGAGATACTGTGGATTGAAAAGATCACTAATCTGGGTAGAGGTTTGCAACTGGTTTTGAATGAGATTGCACCATCACCCCTGAAAAGACCATTTGAGAGGACTCGGCACTATCCCTGGAGGCATCAGTGCCCAATAATGCCTATTATTGTTATTGTTACCCACCCTTCTCCCAGAGGTCTCAGGGTGGGTTACAATTATTTTAAAACACATAATTAAAACAGGCAGAAACAACCTAAACAAGTCTACAGAAAACAGGGTGGGTCCTAAAAACAGACTTCTCAGGCTTCGAAGGCCAGGGTAAAGAGGTGCGTCTTCAGCAGTCGCTGAAAGTTGTACAATAATGTTGCCGGGTGCACCTTTGGGGGGTGAGTTCCACAGCTTAGGGGCTGCCACAGAGAATGCCCTCTCCTGGGCCATCCCCTGAGCTTGCCAGGGTGGCGGAACTACCAAAAGGGCCCCCTCTGCTGATCTCAACTGGGTCTGTAGGGAAGGAGGCGGTCTTTCAGATATTTGGAACCTACGTCGCTTAGGGCTTTAAAAACTGACGTGAGCACCTTGAACTAGGCCTGGAAAGGATCTGGTAACCAATGCAGCTGTTTTAAAACAAGGGTTATATGAGTTCTAAAGGGAATCCCAGCCAATAATCCGGCTTCTGCATTTTGGACCAGCTGAAGTTTCTGAGTTGTCTTCAAGGGCAGCCCCACATAGAGCGCATTGCAATAATCCAGCCTGGGCATTACCAGAGCATGGGGCACTGTGGCCAAGTCATCTCTGTCCAAAAGGGGCTGAAGCTGGTGAACCAGCCAGAGCTAGAAAAAGGCACTGAGGCCACCTGAACCTCCAGGGACAGTATTGGATCAAGGAGTACCCCCCCATGCTCCTCTCCTAGCAATAGGATTAGCCACCCTGCCCTATAATGGAATTAGGTGAAGATGGATCATCAGTCCACCTAGCTCAGTAGTGTCTACACTGATTGGCAGCAGCTCTCCAGGTTTCAGGCAAGAAGGAGTCTTTTTCTCAGCCCTACCTGGAGATGCAAGTGGGGATTGAACCTGGGTCCTTCTGCATGCAAAGCAGATGCTCTAACCACTGAGCCACAGCCCTTCCCTTTTTTAAAGGGAAAAACTGGAAAAAAGCAACCAGTTTTAGTAGCTTTATGTCTAGAGTATTTTACGAAAGCCTCCTCAGGAAGGTTTTGCCCTGAAAGGCAGCATATAAATACTGAAATAAGTGAATGAATAAAAACAGTTGCTAGATCAGGCCTAACCCTGGACAAATGAAGTCCAAAGTGTCCACTGCCAACTCCTCAAGAATGTCGCCAGATTTCCTTTAACTAGGTGGCACATGGAAGTAGCTGAGCCTCTAAAGAGTTAAGGAGAAAGCCGAAGACTCGGATTTCTTCAGCTAACATTCAGAAGTCCCCCCATCCAAGCAGAGCTAGCATTTGGAGAAAGTTTCACAAATCCAGAGGCTGAAAGGGCTGCCTTCCGTTTGTTAGGGGGAGGAAGGCAAATCCTAGTTAAGCGAGGAAACAGAACCTCTTCCCTCTGCCTCATTTGCTGCCTCCGCTGAGTGGCCTGCTCAGTTTCCAGCAGCAGACATTATGAAAATAAAATGAAAATTAATTTTGGGCTACCCTTAAGTAATTCATGACATCTTCCAGCTGGTGGGAACTTTGCTCTTGCCAGCAACTCAGAAACCCCAGGTGCATGCACCACCACGACACACAACACCACAGAAGCACACCTGATACACAAGAGGTAAAAAGCTCTTCCCTCCTTTAAAAGAAGTAAAATAAAATAAAGAAGTGGGCCAACATGGACCTGTTGTAGTGAGCAGTTCCTGCCATTTCTCTTCTACCAGGAAGGCTCTTTGTGTGTGTATACATGTTGGTTGATGATCACAGAATCATCAGATTATAGAGTTGGAAGGGATCCTGGGGTCATCTAGCCCAACCCTGTTCCTCAGTGAAGGATCTGCAATGCAAGATGCAACTACAGCATCCCTGACAGATGGCGGGTAAATATTTTTAGTATGCCCTTTCCGAACAGCCAGTGTACACGGTCCCTTTCCCGTTCCTCCTCACAGCAACCCTGTCAGGTAGGTTAGGCTGAGTGATAGTACCTGACCCAAGATCACCCAGGGAGGTTTGTGGTTGAGCAAGTATTTGTACCCGGATCTCCCCATTCCTAGCTTGACATTCTAACTGCTACACCACACTGTTAAGCAAGAAAATAAATGCAAAGGTAAAACAGTAAGGGCAAAATTTTAAACATCTGTGTTCTACAAAGCTGCAGGGGACACGAAGGGGAGAGGAGGAATGAAAGGGGGTCTTTGACTTCCTCCTCTGATAATTTTCCTTCTCCAAACTCTTATTGGCATATTTAAGACACAAACTGCTTGAGCTGCATTTCAGCTGCTTTCAAGGACTCTCCTACCAGGCCTCCATAAAGGACAGATGGCAAAGTTACTAGTCAGGAGGACCCCTGTGCCCCAGATCCTCTCCCCTTCCCTGCCAACTGAGTGGGAGGGAAGGATAAAGCATTCCCAAGTGGTACAACCGTTGCTGAGCAATACCTTCTTTCTTTTTTTCTTCTTTTTTTTAAAGGAAACTTACTCTGAACTTGCAAGTCAAAAGAAATCTGTAAAACCACACTTCTCAGTAAGAAGCAATTGGAGGGTCACTTGAAGGAACTCTTGTCTGAAAGCAGCGAGGCCCGTTTCCCTTGCCACAGAGGTGCAGGAGGGAATGTGCAATGCCGGGAATGCGCAACAGCAGGTTCCTGGTTGCACAGCGTCATCATGAGTGGAGACAAAACAGGTTCACGCAGTTTGAGGTGGTGCAGTGCAAAGGCCCTGTCTGTCTGTCTGCTTTGTTATCTTATCTCTTCAAGTGCTCTTCTAGACTCAGAGATGCCCGCAAAAGGAGACAGCTTTTGCAGCGCACGTGTGAGAATATGTACATCATGCATGCGCCTGGAAGGTGGGATCTCCTTGACAGCAGGGTGTACGTTTGTCAAACGTCCTCAGACCCAACCCACAACAGCGCTTTCCAACCCACAGTGCTCGACAACATCAAGGAAGAGGGTTTAAGCTGAACTAGCATTCAGCCAACGCCAGGATAGAGATGGGAGAGATTTGCACTTTCCAAAACAATACAAGAAGAGTAACACAGTCATCATTTGAAATTCACAGTTACCAGAATTTGGTGCTGCAACCAACCAATGATTACAAAAATGCATTAAAAAGTGTACATACAAGTGAATATACTAATGAAAAGAACATATATCATGTATTATATTAGGAGAAATTGCTTGCAAAAATGTGTAAGTTAGTCCAAACTACATACAAATGTGTGTTTAGTAGGTGACATTAACACTAAAATGATATTTTTCACGAGGATTCTTTTTGGGGGAAACCTGCAAATTGCTGCAGAAATTCAGAGAACTGAATTTAAGATGGGAAAAATGGAAAACAGAGAGAACCAAGATTGACAGACTTTCCATCCCAAACCCCAGATCATGTGACCTAAAACAAAGAGTATCCCTGAGCATGTACAGATGGCATTTAGACCCCCACTGCCCAGTGACTGCAATCAGACTCCAGACAAGTAGGATAATGTGGCTCCGTGTCCTACATTACAGAAGAGAGTTCTTGATCTGAAGGCCTGCCCAGTCCAGTCCAGTCCAGCTTTGGTTTCTAGATGACCATGGTGGGAGGGCTTGCAGTTGTCCATCCTCAGTTCGCACCCAGACAGCAGGCTGAGCTCAACTCACCGGGTCACAGTTTCCCCCACTACGGTGAGATGGACAGCATTTCTGTTTCAATTATAGTACTCATTTCTAAATTTGCTGCTATACATTTAAATTAACATTTCTCTTTTATTCTTTTGCAAGTCTCTGTCACCTTTTTGTCCTTGTTTTGGGGACGCATTTCCATTTTTGAGGTGATGCAAAAGTGGTAACTCCAGGCTGGGATTTGATCGTAGGTCTGTTAGAGACTCAAACCTTTGCGGAAGAAGTTCGTTCAAAGCAGGGTAGGGCCTTGGCAGCACCTCCTGATTTAGAAATTAAGCACTATGAAGATACACACTGTAAGAGCATGGAAGGGAGATGTTTCTTCAGCACTCTCTACATCTCTGATTTTATGCAAGCTACTTCCACTTGGGTAATGGACTACCAAGTGTATAAATGGCCCACGAGACTCCCATCAAGTTTCAGAAACTACCCTGCAGATTGGGGCAATGAAAAGGCTGTTCTGGTGTCTGCACGTCTTCCGGAGCAGAGCTCTTGGTGTGCTGCCCTTCCACATCACACCATGCTCTGGTTTTTTGAGGTGCAGAGGTTGGTACAGAGTGACACAGCCAAAGGGCCATTCACAAGATCAAGTTAAACATGGATCAACATGATACAATGGTCAGAGTGATGGACTAGGACTGGGAAGACCCAGATTCAAATCCCCACTCCACTATGAAGCCCACTGGGTGACCTTGGTCAGTCACCACCTGTCAGCATAACCTACCTCACAGGGTTATTGTGAAGGTAAAGGAAGGAAAGTACCACGTCTGCCTCCTTGTGCTTCTTGGAGGAAAGTGGGGATAGAGGTGTAATTAAATAAACCAGTTACCCCTTCACTTATAACTAACACTCTTTTCTTCACGTGTTTAGGGTACATGTGTGTAAAGATTCCTCTGCTCCTAACATTAAAAAATTAAGAGGCGCAATAACAATCTTGACTTGTGTTATTAAGGATTGTAGGAAGACAATATTATGATCTTACCTGGAATGCAAAACACAGCTTTACAGTGCAGTCCTAGATGTGTCTACTCAGAAGCAAATTCTACTGAGCTCAATGGGGCTTATGCCAGTTAAGTTGGTATAAAAGGTTCATGGGAGACCAGTCACTTCTCAAGCAATCCCAGTTTAGGTTCCCTTATTTGGTGAACAAAAGGGTAATTTGGGTTTGCAATTCTGTGCACATTTACCTGTGAGTAAGCTCCACTGAATGCCATGGGACTTACTTCTAAGTAGACATGTATAGGATTGCACTGTCAGGCTAATCTGCACAAAAATTGTGCGTTTTATTTGGCTTCATCTGGAAATGTGAAAAACACAACATGGTGCATACCCATCTCATTGTCACAGTGTTTAGTCCCTTTATAAAACAGGTGCTGGGACTCAGACCTGCCTGCCATCTCCATGCTTGCTCGTCAAAACCTCCTCCTCCTAACCCAAGGTTTTTGGCAACTAGCAGTGGCTGTCTACTCTTTGTACATGCTCAGAGACATTCTCTTCTTCAGCACTGTGAAAAGGCTTGAGTCCTCATTCAATTCAACTCTACCCTCTTGCTGCCCCAAACCAACTTCCAGCTCTTTAAATGTATTCAGGCACTGAGATATGCATTACCTTAGAACAATCAAAAATGGAGAAAAGGCATCACCAAAAAAGAAAAAGAAACAAGAGCACCCAGATTTGCATAAAATGTGCATATGCTGATTGATGTGCCTAGCTGCAGTGTCGCAATCATTGCTGTAACTGACACAGAAATGCAATGCATCTCACCAGGGTGGAGGTGGTGGTGCAGAGACTTGCAGCCAGGTGACTGCTGTGCCTGCTCAGTCTGCCTGCTCACTGTGGATGGGCCACTTTGAGGCCCATTCCTGCTCTCTTCTCTTAGGGTGCTTTGTCTTTAAACCAGGCTTGGACTGGACAGATCTTCAGAGGGAAGGTGCCTTCAAACAGAGGACTGCCCTCTGGCATCCTTTCAAATAGAGGACTGTCCTCTGCAAATTAGGACACACAGGACTACCCTATCATGCCTGTGGTCCACCTCCCTGGTGTCTCTTCCCAGGCAAATCGTGAGGTTCCTTAAATGCAGCCAGAAGTAGCAATCAAGAGGAAAAGGGTTAAAAAGAAAGAAAGAGAGAGCGAGAGCGGAGGAACAGCTCAGATCAAAGGCAGCTTCTCTGCTCAGCAGATGATCAGATCTATCTTCACTTTTTATTTTTTTACAGATGAATCCAGCAGATGGGGGGGGGAGGAAAGATGAGGCATTAATGTCTTGCCTCCCATCAACCTCACATCCTTGGATGGGGGGGGATGGTGGAGGAAGGGAGGGGGCTCTTAGCATCTCCCTGAATGCCCCTTTCCTGGTAGGCTTAACAGCACAAGCCAAGCCCCTCTTGGTAGCCATCATTCAGAGCCTCAGCCCCTTCTAGAACACACACTTCTATGGCAGGGGACAGACGGAAGGGTTACGCTACTTTTTGCACAGGTCTGAGAGATGACACAAACAGCCAGAATACTTCACAGGCAAGACACATCCTCTGGCTGCTGGTTAACTCAGGCAAAGTTTCTCTCTCTCTCTCTCTCTCAATCCCCCTTTTGCTGGGAGACTGAATGAAAAAGTTCAAGAGACTCCACAGAGCAACTTTCCCCCCCTTCCTGCCAAAATAGTGATGCAACTTTTTATTGCAGAATATGCACACACACACACACACACGAAGAGGAGAGCAATAACAACCACACCAGAATTTTTGAAAAAGCATCTGACAGCAAAAGCTGGAAGATCTCAGAATAGAACCCCAAAGCCTCATATTGGGGGGGGGGGAAGAGTGGCACTTTCAGCCCCTATTGCACTCCTCACACACACGCACACACACTGAGCATTTCCACGGTGTCATCAGAGACAAAGGGAAGGAGGCTTACCTCATGATAGAGTGGCTGGATGTTGCAAGGCTGCTCCTCTGGAAGGCTGGCTTGGGAGGGGGAGGCTGGTGGTGGCTCTGGAAAAGCGAAGGCAGGCAGGCAAATCCAGTGAGCGCCTTGCACGGTGCAGTTGCTTAGTAATCTGTGGATGAAAGAGAAGCGTTTCATGACTGACCACAGGCACGGAGGGAGCCTCGCCTTGCAGGCAGCGCACGCCTCCTCACCGCTGCACCAGCCAGTAGCAAACAGAAGCCAAGGCTGCCGGAGGAGAAGGAGGCAGCGGCAGCAGTAGGCAGAGCCCAGAGAGTGGCAGGCAGGGCGAGAGGGAGAGAGTGGCGAAGGCCAAGGTGTGGACATCTCCCTCTTTAGGAAGGAATGGCAGGGAGCGAGGGATGGAGGGACCTGTTCCTTTGCCTGCTTTCTGCTTCTCATTTCCCCAGTTTTACATTCAGTCCTCCACATTCCTGCAGCAATTTCACAATTTGTCAGCATTTTTGTGCGAATTTCAAAGAACACAAGAAGAGCCCTGCAGGACCAAGCCAAAGGCACAAGGGCCTGTCATCTAGCCCAGCATCCTGTTCTCACAGTGCCCAGCTACATGCCTCCGGGAGCCCCCAAGCAGGGCATGAGTGCAAGAGCACTCCCTACCTGTGATTCCAAGCAACTGGGAATAACTCCTAATAAACACATTGCTTTCCTAAAATACTTCTCTTTCTATGTAGTTCTGACTAATGTACACATTTCTGAAAGTAATTTTCCCAACCACAATGCATTTTTCTATGTTCTTTTCACTTACATGTGTTTATTGTGCACATTCCCCCTTAATATATGCATTTCTGAGCATACTGTTTGGTTGGAGAACTGCATCATAAAATTTGGAGAAATGTGAATTTTGAAGGATGGCTGTGTTTCATTTTGTGTACAGGTTCGAGAAGTGTGAATTAGGCAGTTTCTCAATCAAATGCAAACAAAATCAATTTTCTCCCCCTCCCTGGCTGAACCCCGGAACCCATTTCCAGTGCTTAGGAGGCAACTGCTGGTAGGCAGGGGGTTAAGAACAGGCAAGGTTTTTTTTCCTTTTAGCTAGAGCTATTTGGGATTTAGCCCTGGAAGCTTTTTTTTTTAAAATATGCAAACGCTGGAGGACAGGACAGGGCTCATGAAGGCTAAGCCCCAGAATCTCTTTTCAGGACTCAGCTCATGGAAGATGTAAATAAAAGGGCAGTGCTTCTTGAACATGTGCAGAGTGCCTTGCCTTCACCTCAACAGGGCCACTCCACACACCTGGGATTAAAAACAAGACCTTCCAGGTATGTTTGAGACTCCACGTAATCAGTCTCTGGCTCACTTTCCCGTCTGTAGAAGATTTGCTGAATCAAGCCAAAGACCCATCTAGCCCAACATCTGGTTGTCCCAGAGGCTTCTGGGAAGCCTGCAAGCAGCACCTGAATGCAGCAGCAGTGCTCTTCCCACTTCAGGAAGGGCCACAGCTGAGTGGCAGAACATCTGCTTTGCATGCAGAAGGTCCCAGCATCTCCATGTAGGGCTGGGAATGTCTCCTACCTGAAATGCTGGAGAGCCGCTGTCGGTCAGTGTAAACAGCACTGAGCTAGATGGGCCATTGGTCCGACTGGGCATAAGGCAGCTTCCAATATTCCACAGTGATTCCCAGCAACTGGTGTTCAGGGGCATACAGGTTCTGACAGCGGAGGCAGGACACTGCTCTTGTGGCTGGCAGACACGGGTTGCTTTACCCTCTGACTTTATACCTACCCATCTGTACCCCAAACCCTGATTTTTCATTCTTATCATCCTCTGTCCAGTACCCAACCTAGTACCTTTGACAACTGGGCACCAAGAGCTCTTCTGATCTGAAGCACATGTATTATGCTTGTAGTGTGACAGGCCTGATGAGAAATTTGTGAGATGGGGTGGGGGAAAAGGAAATGGCATTTGGAGGAAATTTAAGGGAAATGTTAGGGCCGTAGCTTTAGAGAGACAGACAGGTATAAGACGCCCAGCCACTTGAAACAACCACCACCATCCCTCTCCTCCTATCAAATCTTAGTCGCAAACCTTCATTAGAAACTTTGCAGCCATACACAATCAGATAAAGGGCTGCATTTTAAATCACACTCTGTTCCCCCCCCAAATAATCTCTTTCACTTGGCAACATCTCTGAACTCTTGGCAGGACAGAGAAAAGGCAGCCAGTGGGTTGATTACTGTGTCAAGATGACAGAGATCATCATCTCTGCGGCTTGATCAAAAGTGGGGCAGCCAATAAACCTGGTGCCCTCCACATGTTGCTGAACTTCGACTCACGTCATCCATGACTGTTGGCCATGCTGGCTGGGGCTGACTGGAGTTGTAGTCCAACAACATCTGTAGGCACTGCAGTAGCTACCCCTGATCTAGGGTAAGGCAAACCAAACTGTGTGCACTTATTCCAAGCAGCTAGTCCTCAAGGTGAACACAAGATAAACAGATCTGTTTTATGTGCACAGTGAACATCAGTAGCTGACAAATAACATGCTTGGTTAGATAGTGTTCAACATTTTGAATAATCAAGTTGCCCTTGTAAAGGATGCTATTTCACCTGTAATATAACTGTCCCAATATGGAGGATTAATCACAATCACAGCCCCCCTGGGTTTGGGCACTGCTCCTCTCTTGCCTCCATGGAACAGTGTCCTAGAATCTGTTGTAATCCAAGGTTAAACCCTCAAATGTGAAATGTAATATACTACAGAAAAGTGCCTGTCTGAGAGCTTATGCAGGTGAGCAAACACAGGCAAGCTTCCAGTGGATCCCAGATAAGAATGCTGGTTTTCTAGTTCATACGGGTGGCCTCATTTCTAGCATCTCACTTTTTAAAAGGAGGGATCATCCATTCTCATTTTACACCAAATTAAAGGGGGGGGGAGTTCACTGTGTGGCCTCCTTGCACAAATCACACAATGTGCTTGCCTGGCTGAAACAAAACTCTGCTCTGGGTTTTCCACACTGAAAAGGAGGAGGAATATTAGAGGGCTGAAGGCACCCCTTTCCTGATGGAGGGAGAAATGCAGGACATTTGAAACCCCCATACGGGGCAATATGGCTCTCCCTAGGATGTGACCAAATTCCTTTTCAAATGCTAGTTATTTATGTAGCTCCATAAATGTAATTTGCCATCTAATCTTGCCAATCAAGTGGAATTTCAATAAAAGTCTTAGACAGGATAAAGATCCCAGCCAAACGGCTCCTAGAAGAGGCAAGGCGTTTTCTGTGCCTATATGTTTATTTCCAGAGATAAGTGCAATATGATTCAATATGAAAGAGGGCCTGGACTCTGCAGTCTGTAATATCAGGGCTAGAATGACTTTCACTTTGTTTGTAATAAAAGAGGTGTGGTTTCTAATAGCTCACATCTATCCTCTAGTTTAGGAAGCCTCAGAAGCAACCAAGCATTGCTGAGTTGTGGTGTCATCGCGAGAGGCAACCAAGATTCAGCCGCATTATGCAAAAACAGCCTTTTAAAGGATAGGGACAGCCTTCCTCATTTCTGACCACTCACCGGTCTCCTCTGAATCCAGCTGCAAATTAACCCTGCATGCCTTGGCTCAAAACACTTGTTCTCACAAGCAGCAAATAGGAGAGGTAAACTGCACCACTTCAGACTGCTCTTCTGTATCAGAAAGGAAAGAAGGAAGAAAATCCCTCTACACAGGAGTAAAGGAGGAGGGCAGAAGATCAGGCTACAACCATTCAGCTTCAGCTAGTTTGGCAGCTGTGGCTGTCCCTGGACCAGGACAACTTGGCCTCAGTAATCCATGCTCAAATAGCATCATGGTTGGGCTACTGCAATGTGCTCTATATGGAGCTACCCTTGAAGACTTTTCAGATACTGAAGCTGGTGCAGAATGCTCCTGCCTGGCTATTAAGTGGGATCATGTTTTACCTATGCTCAAAGTGCTGGACTGGCAGCTTGTGAACTATCAAGCCCAATTCAAGGCTGTACTAATACACAAGACTTTAAACAGCTTGGGGCCCATGTACTTGAGAGATCGCCTCCTCGTTATCTCCTGGACCATGTATTGAGATCAGCTGGAGAGGCCCATCTGGTGGCGCTGCCACCGGGAGCACCTCGTGGTGCAATTACACAAGACACTATTTAATTACACCATTAATTGCACAAGATGCTATTTATAATTACACTATTCAGTGGTGGAACCAATATTTGGAACTCCCTCCCTGGGGAAATGCGGCTATCCCCCTCGCTGCTGGTCTTTAGGCACTGGTTAAAGACGCATTTATTCATCTGGGCCCCTGGGAATTAAATGTTCCAGGGACCCAACAGTTGTAAATCTGATATTGTAGTTTTTAAGGAAGGTTGTGTTTTAGTTTTTACCGGGCAATGTTTTGCAATGGCGATTTAATTAAGCTGTACACTTCCCTGAGCTCCAGACTGGAAGGAAGAGTGGTATAGAAATCACATCAGTAGCAGCACTTGTAGTAGTAACAGAAATAACAACAATAGCCACCTCCCTGACATACTACTTTTCTTTGTGCAGGCATGCATTCATTTGGGTGTGGCGGATCATTGAATCGAGTGAGCCCCCTCAGCAGTCTGAAGTGGCACCATGCAGAAAGACCTTTGCCACCTTCCTTGCTGTTTGTGATAAAATCACTTCCGGAGACTGCAAGGAAGTCACGGGGGGGGGGGCAGGCCTTGACATTCCTCGCTTGTAAGCCTCTCAATATACAGAATTGTCTCTCTCTCTCTCCCTCTGTTATGTGTATATATACCAATGGAACACTTTCATTATTTAACAAAAACATTTACCTTTTACAAGCACAATGGGCTGGGGGGAGAAAAGGAAGAGAGTCCCAATCTTAAACCCTCTGGGAAACTTTCCCACTTTAGGAGTTGCATTTTGATAACAAGTCCTTCTCTGGCTTGTCTGTCAAAGACATTCGGAGGCCTCTGCTTCTACCATACACTGAAGGCAAATCTTGAGCATCGTTATTTTCATTTATTATATTTCTCTCTTGCATTTCTTCCAAAGAACTGAAGGTTGCATGCATATCTCCCCATTCCCCTATTTTATCTGCACAACAGCCCTGCAAAGTAAGTTAGACACAAAGATGGTGGCTGCCCAAGGTCAGCCAGTGAACTTCATGGCTGAGTGTAGTTTTGAACCTGGGACTCGCCCATCCTAATCCAACACTTTAGCCACTGCTCTCCACGCCACTCCCTGCACCACACTGGGTCTAATGGCCTCATGCACTGTGCATGATCAGCTCGCAATAGGCTTGCGCCTGCTCTGCTCAGCTGTCCCACACAGCATGTTCAGATGGTCATGAATGTAACCTTTCAGGTAGACCATTCACTTGGCCACACCCACACTCCTGCCCCCAGCACAGAGGGAAGATTTAGATCCAGCTGCTGGACTGGATGGGACTGGGCTCAAGCAACATCACTTCGGGCTCCTCCAGACAACCTGCTTACTGAGCATTCGTCCTGATTTAGTTGCACAAAGTTTACACCAAGGTCAGGCTATGTCTGGTCTTTCCTGAGCATTCACTCCTGACTGGGATGGAAGGATCTGCCAATTTCAGTTCTTTCCTGTTCTCCTTTTTCCAATCTCCAATTTAGTTTGCTACATTTCCACAACAATTTAAAAAAACATCCTCATGAAACTCTTCAGCATTTTTGTGTGAATTTCTCCTAATAAACATGGCCTTGTGACTAATGTACACATTTCTGCAAGCAGATTCTCCTAATATAATGCACGTTGTATTTTATTTCCCCTGATATATTGGTTTTTATGGACACTTTCTATTAATATATGCATTTTTGTAAGTATTCTTTGGCTGGAGAATTACAAAATTTGGACAAGTGTGAATTTTGAAAGGGAGCTGCATTTCAGTTCTCCTGTTGTTTTGGCACAATCACAGTTCAAGGACACATTCCAGCCAGGCCACCCGTGAGGATGTGTAGCAGAAGGCTGTGGCTTGAGAGGGGTGGGCCCAGGGGGGCTGGCCTAAGGCAGCTGTAGCCAATGATGTTATTGGACCATCAATCCCCAGCCAGTGTGGTCAATAGTCAGGGATGATGAGAGCGGTAGTCCAGCAAAATCGGCATCATGGGGCAGGAGATGGGAAGCAACTCACTCCCTCTGATTTCACTCATTGGCTAAAAGCAAGGAGTAACAGGAGCAGCCAGATTGGCTTGTCCCACAGAAGTCGCTTTAGAAGGGTACCTGCACATTTTGTTTCATAGCTTTCTTTCTAGGAGGGCTAGAGACATGATTTTCTTTTAAAAGAAAGTCAGAGTCTGCTGCCCTTGCTAGCTGTGGGCCCCGTACATCAGTACTCCCTGTACTCGCCTCTTGGAAGCACTGGCTGCTCCCAGTCTTAGCAGACCACACTGACTTCCAATAATCCAGTCTGGCTCCCTGTGAAAAATGAGATGGACTGCCTTCAAGTCGATTCCGACTTATGGGCGACCCTATGAATAGGGTTTTCATGGTAAGAGGTATTCAGAGGGGGTTTACCATTGCCTCCCTCTGAGGCTAAGAGGCAGTGACTGGCCCAAGGTTACCCAGTCAGCTTCATGGCTGTGTGGGGATTCGAACCCTGGTCTCTCAGGTCATAGTCTAACACCTTAACCACTACACCACACTGGCTCTCTGGCTCCCTGTAACACAGGCCAAATACACACCATACATTTAAAGAGCTTGACTTCTATCAAAGAATCCTAGGAACCATAGTTTGTTGAGGGTGCTGGGACGCACAGCTCAGTGATGGGTAAACTACAGTTCCCAGAATTCTTTGTGGAAATTCATGTGCTTTGTATTATCAGTGTGTATGAAGCCAGAACTTCATAACACAAGGGGAACCATGATATGTTTATCAACCAGAAGAACTGGCAAGCCCCAAAGTTAGACCCAAGGCCTGTCTCCCTTTCAGCGCATGCCACAACTGTTCTAAATGATATATTCCATCTGAAATCCACCTTTTTAAGAAAGCAAAGTTGGAGCTGTTTTCCAGACTCTCCTACGGTGAGCCGTTTGCACCATCCTTGAGCTAATATAGCGGCAACATCTCCTCCCTGCTTCTCACCGACATTCAATCTGGGAATCCTGTTAATGAAAGGAAAACAGTGCGAGGCTAAGGCGCAGAGGCCTGGTGTGTGGTAATTTAAGAAGGCAGGACTGGCAGCATGAATGGAAGCTTTCACTGTGGTCCAGAGAAAGCCAGTGGTACACAAGTGTGTGGAATTCAAAGACTCCTGTGCATCCAAACCAGGAGCAGAATCCATTAACACTCGAGGAATAAAGAGACAGGACTTTCCTTTAATTAGCGGGCTCAGCCTCTTGCGGTAAAAAAGCCAGGCTGCGCTCCTCTCAGCCTCTCAAGCAGATGGTGCTATTGCCTCCAAGATGAAAGGGAGCAGCACAGATATCTGTTGACAAATTGACAAAGATGTCGATCAATTGGGAAAGGAGTGTGGTTGGGCGAGGAGACAGCCACAAAGAGGATTCCTGAAGGCTGAGCCTATGGGAAAAGGCGAAAGGAACACAGGATGCCTTTGCCCTGGAAGAAGATGGAGGAGGAGACAGATTGAAGGTGGTTTTCAGATCTCTGGGAAGAACCTCAGGAATAGAAGACAATTTGGGTCAATTGTTTAGACACTGGGTCTAAACTGCAGGAAGATGAAGGATTATATATGAATCATACTTAGCTGTCAATTCAGTCCCCCACCACAACCTTCCCATATGCTCTGCTCCCTGTGAGGATCCCTTGACATCGTTCCCCTGGCGGCAGCTGTCCTGTACATGCAGAGCTGTGGATGTGGAGGACCAACTGAATTGGGCCCTTGGCATTCACCCAGCTCTTTCAGGTGCTCCAAGTGCCCCAGTCTTTATGCTAGTATTGCAGCACTCCTTACAACAGCTCTGTGAAGCTGACCAGTATTATTGCACCCATATTGCAGATGCAAGAAGTGAGGCTTAGAGAGAGTGGTTTGCCCAAAGCATCCTAGAGATTTTGGTGCCAAGGCAAGATTCCAGCCAGACACTCCCCAGATCACAGGCCATACACAACCCCATCTATTTAAGGAAGAGCTTCCTAATTATAAAAGAGATGCCCTGTGGGGTAGTGGCCAAAAAATGGTATTTTTTAACCATACACATTTTGCCTCAAGCTCTTCAGAGGAAAGGCAGGATATAAATGCATCAGTAAAAGCCATTCAGCCCTTGAAAAGGCTGAAAATGGAAAAGTGTAGAATCTTCTTCCTTGGGCACTTTCAAGCAAAAGTTGAACTACAGAAGGAGAGCTGAAATGAAGTTTCCAAATTTGACCACAGGGTCCCAAAACCAAGTGGCCTAGATATGCTGACAGCCTCTTGATTTGTTCTCCACCTTCAAGTATCACTTTCCAAATGCCATACGTGCCGCCAGCAACCAAATATTGTAAGGTTACAGTTCTGTGCCACCTTAGAAGTGGGAGGAGCTCAAGGAGACTTACTTTCAAGGAGGGATGAGCAAATCTGCCACTTTGGGTTTCTCTCTGCTTCTAATTTTTCCAGTCTTAAGATCAATTCTCCACATTTCCATCAGTTTGCAAATTCTTTTTTTTAAAAAATATCCTAATGAAAATTCATCACCATTTTTGTACAAATTTCTCCTAATTACACATTTTGTATGCAATTTTGCCTAATAAACACATTTTTGCAAGCAATTTTCCCAAATATAATGTATTTTTGAATATTATTTTCATGACTATGTGCATTTTTATGGACACTTTATCATATTTGCAAACATTAAGTGGCCAGAGAACTGCATTGCAATATTCAGAGAAGTGAGAATTTCAAAAGATGGCTGTGTTTCAGTTCTCATCTTGTTTAGAAAAGAGTGAATTAGGTAGATTTGACTTTAAATGCAAAATGAACTGAATTTCTCCCCCATGAGTAGATGGACAAGACTGCCCTGCAAGAATCCCAACCATCGCTGAAGTTGCCTGACATGGCTATAAGTCAACTGTCACCTTCTCCCAAATGCTCAGTGCCACTTTTACTAAATACTTTCACCACCCAATATTGCCACATATCAAAATGACACTCAGATGTGAATTATTAAGGTTGACCTGCACATGTCTGGGAAATATTAGCATTTCTAGAAAATATTAGGAGAATATCCATCTTTTGAATTTGCAGCAAGAGATTTGTAGAAGACTTCCAGAGGGCAATGCCATTTTCGCTCTTCACACAGAAATCTCCAGCTGTTCATTTCAAGGAGATCCATTCCTCCTTCCCTTCCACAAATGGGGAAGCATCAGAGCTGCGTTTGAGTGCCTGAACATTTGAAATTGCCCTACAGTACATCAGGCTTATTATACAGGGCCTGCCCTACCAAGAGGCAGGGTGAGGCAGCTGCCTTGTGCAGGAGATGCACAGAGGTGGTGAGTGGACAGAGTAGTGTACATGTCTGGCATGCATCCTGTCCTGCACCCCCAAATTATTAGCTTGCTGACCTCAGGTGCAGTGGAGGATGCCAGTCTGGTCAAATTTGCATGTATGGAGAGAGGGGAGAGGAAGAGGCAGTGACTGCCTGCAGAAGGCCTCAGGTACAATCCCTCCAGGCAGGGAGAGAACCCTGCCTGAAACCCTGGAGAGCCGCTGCCTGTCAGTGTAGTCAGTACTGGCTAGATTAACCAGTGGCCTGAGTATAAAGCAGCTTCTTATGTTACTAGGTAGGAGGAGCAGCACCAGGGACTGGGGGCTCTGGAAGTCAGCAGTGGGTCTCCCGCAGGGTTGAGGGCCTTGGCAGGTGCCCAGCAATGTCAACCACCAGTGCCAGTCCTTGTTTTGGGACCTCATGCCTGCAAAGTAGGTGCTCTGTCACAAAGCTAAGGCCCCTGAGCACACTCCAGTCACCAGGCTGGCATGTCCGAGTTGGAGAGAAATATTTTCAAAACTCGGTGTATGGTTACATTATTAGATCTGGCATTCTGATGGTTAAGAAGGACACCATGGTTGAATATGCTTCTATATTACTTTGTATTTGATGAAGAGGAAAAGTGCACAATTTCTAAACCGGCAAAGGAAAACGGTTCTGCTTATTCCTCTCTCTCCCCTCCTATAACTCTGTGTTCAAGAGCTAACTAAGTTACTCTTCTGCCAAATCCATGCAGTTTATTTAATGACCTGTTCAGCAAGCAGCCTTGCTTCTCAACTCCTGCTTCTACATACAGTATTGTGTAATGTTATCACTCTTTTTCCATAGGTTATTACAGTTGCTCTCAAAATGTCTGCAGAAAAGGAGGTATGTGGAAGAAGGGTCCCTTTCGCCTCTCTCTGTTGCTTTCGTGCTCTGATTTTATGCCCCATCCTCAACAAGAACAACAATAGATGATGGAAGGGAAATTGTTTCTTAATATATTTGTACAAAAATCAGTTACAGCCCATTAAATGTTGCCATTGCAGTGCAGGCAAAATCTACTTCTTCCTGTTTTGCATTTCAGAGGGAAACAACTCCTAGAAAATCTGTGGCATCAACACTGTGCCAAAGCCAGCCTGAAAACATTAACTGACTAGTTGGTGCAATTTATTCATTCATCACACATTCAAAATGAACAATGGAGATCTGAAGACCCCACATTTGCTATTCTTGTTTTTAATATGGGGAGATGTAGATTAGTGGGCCCAGGGTGAGTGCTGAATCCACAGCAAAGGGCTTGAGGTCTGATAGGATGTGTTTAGCACAGTTAATAGTTATTCAGTAGTTGCATTCATCCTAGTAGCTTAGGACCGCATCCAGTTCCAAGTCGGCATCCACATTTTTATTTATTTTATTATTTATTCATTAGATTTATATCCCGCCCTTCCTCCCAGTAGGAGCCCAGGGTGGCATTTTTTGAGTCAATAGTGTCCTCATGCTTTTGACCACAATCTTCTGTCTCTGCAATAGGCATTTCCTTCGTTCTGCTTCCTGTGGATGAGTTTCTGCTTAAGGTAGCCACCATGACCGCCATCTTCCCACTTTGTGTGAGCCATGCTTCTTCCTCAGTTGCATCTGACTTGGACAAAGACCTAGATGGGAGACTGCAAAGAGTATGCATCACCCTTGGTGCAAAATCACAGTGGGCATCACAGACACTGGTACAAGAGTCCTGGCACTTGACTACCCCCCACCTCTTTTTTTGCCTTGTATTTCAGAGCCCATTATCAGGCAGTGAAAGAAACACATTATTGGCTGGAATCTCACAATCTTTAGAGGGCATTTTAAAAGAGGGGCATAACAGACTGCAAAAGCTAAACAACTTGGCCTGGGAAAAGTCATTACTACCCAAACCTCATGTTTGGTCAAGACAGTTGCGTCAGGACGAGAGGTCTGCAATTGTTTCTGTCACTTGTCGCTTAAAGTTTTGCTCCAGAGGCCCAAATTAACACCAGTTTTAGCGCACCAAGGTCAACAGGGTAGAAACTCTGGGCGATCTTTGACCCCTCAAGAAGTGTGCCAGGTTTTTTTCTCAGAGGACAACAGGCTTGTAGGTTGTTTAAATAAAGGGGCGGGGGGAGGTCATTCTTGAAGCCTCTTGGAGTAAGAATGCTAGAAATCCTAAAGGGGAATATATTTCGTTCACACTCAATAGTTAAATGCCCAGCTGTGTCAAACCTCGCATGAAGATAGTGTTGCTTTGTGCTGCAAGACTTCCAGTTCAGCTAGACACATAGATGGCATTATGTTTAGCTGGCCCCAGATCTAGGGACAAAATATTTTTTTTAGCACTGGACTAAATATTTTTAACATATGCAAACATGCATGACTGAAGCAGCTCCAGAACCCAGGGCACAGTGATGCTGATGGGCGTCCAGGATGGAACAATGTCAGCTTTCTCCTTCTGATGCAGCACAAGGAGACGATAAACTTTGGCACTTTCAAGTAAAGGAGGGGGGAACTGCAGGCAGGTTTTTCACAGTAACATTATGACAAAATGCATCATTGAGGGAAAAGAGACAACATTCTACCAAGACATTGTGGAATGGATAGAAACATGGTCCATGGCTGTGCATTCTGACTGACAGGAAGTGTGCCAGAATTGAAAGTTTAGACTCCAAGCAAATAGAAAGGTGCCAGCTTGAAGAAATGGAAATCCTTTTGCCCAAAAGATGCCAGAAGTAAAGAAGCATAGGTGCTCACATGTACACATGCACAGAGGAGATGCTATACACAGCTCAGTGGTAGAGCACTAAGATCCAATCCCTGACATCTCCAGTTTAAAAAAAGATCAGGGAGCAGGTGATGGGAAAAGCCTCTCTCTGCCTGAAAGCCTGGAGAGATGCTGCCAGTCAAAATAAACAACACTGGGCTATATGAGCCAAAGGTCTGACTCAATAATATGTACAATATGTGTTCATAGCCATGTATGTGCACAGTCGAGATGGACAAATCTGTCCGTTTCAGAAGAAGGCTAGGACTGGGGAGGGCAGCTGTGAGAGAACTAGAAAAGGTCCTCCGATGCAAAGATGTATCACTGAACACCAAAGTCAGGATCATGCAGACCATGGTATTCCCGATCTCTATGTATGGATGTGAAAGTTGGACAGTGAAAAAAGTGGATAAGAGAAAAATCAACTCGTTTGAAATGTGGTGTTGGAGGAGAGCTTTGCGCATACCATGGACTGCGAAAAAGACAAATAATTGGGTGTTAGAACAAATTAAACCAGAACTGTCACTAGAAGCTAAAGTGATGAAACTGAGGTTATCATACTTTGGACACGTCATGAGAACACAAGATTCACTAGAAAAGACAATAATGCTGGGAAAAACAGAAGGGAGTAGGAAAAGAGGAAGGCCAAACAAGAGATGGATTGATTCCCTAAAGGAAGCCACAGACCTGAACTTAGAAGATTTGAACAGGGTGGTTCATGACAGATGCTACTGGAGGTCACTGATTCATGGGGTCGCCATAAGTCAAAATCAACTTGAAGGCACATAACAAAAACAACAACAAAAATTCCATTTATCCCATTTCCACATCAGTTTGCAAAGTTTTTCTAAAAGTCTGCATGAAAATTTGTATTTCTCCTAATAAATGTATCTTTGCAAGACATATTTCCTCATATAATGCATTTCTGTACTTTATTTTACTAATATATGCATGTTTGTGCACACGTTCCCCTAATATCTGCATTTTCTGTAAACATTTTATGGTTGGACAACTGCATCGTTAAATTCAGAGAAGTGCAAGTGTCTAAGGGTGGCTGTCTTTCAGTTTGCATTTTGGTTTGGGAAGTGAGAATTAGATGTGCATTTCTCCCTGTTCCTTGTGCACAGATAACCTAATGCAAAGTTATAGATGGCAGCCTGTTTCTGGCTGAACTCACCAGATGCCCCAATGGGAAGCCCACAAGGACCTGAGCACAATAGTGCTCTCCCCACCTGCAATTTGCAGCAACTGGAATTCAAAGGCATCCTGCTTGTGACAGTGGGGTGGAGCACAGTCATTCTGTCTATCTGAAGGAGCGCCTCCAACATCATCAGGAATGCCGCTCAACAAGATCAGCCTCAAAAGGCCTTCTCTCTATCCCACCAGTTAAAACAGCTAGACTGGTGAGAACTAGGGAGAGGGCTTTTTCAATTGTGGCCCCCACTTTGTGGAATTCCCTCCCAAATGATCTCCGCCAGGCCCCCTCTATGATGAGTTTCCGCCAGGCCGTGAAGACCTGGCTCTTCAGGCAGGCTTTTGGGTGGGTTAGGTTTTATTATTATTGGTTGAGATTTTTAATGTTTTAATGTATCTGTATGTTTTTATTTTGTACGTCGCCCAGAGTGGCTGGACAGCCAGCCGCATGGGCGAGTAATAAATTTAATAAATAATAATAATAATAATAATGGCTACCAGCCACTGGTAGTGTTATCCTCCATCACTTTGTTTAATCCTCTTTTAAAGACATCCAAGTTAGTGAACATCACCAATCTCTTGTGAATTCCATAGCTTATCTGCTGTGTGAAGAAGTATTTTGTCTGTCCTGAATCTCCCAACACTCCCAAGGGCATCCTATAGGCCCTAAGATAGTCCTAAAGCCACTAATATTTCTTCTACTGGCAAAATAGAACCTCCACGTTCAGAGGCAGTTATGGCCACTCTTTGGAGCTGGCCTCTTGTTAGGCAACTTACTCAATAATTTAACTTGTCAGATACACAAATGAATTTTTCAGACTATTCACATGATATAGTTACGGACCTTTCCAAACTCTGCCCCTCCTCTCTGAAATGGCAAAAAGTTGGATATTCTCAAAGACAAAGACCCAGCAATGAAATCTGAAGATTGACATAATACCCAGGCTGGCCGCCTAATGCTTGCTGATAGCTGAGGTGCTCATGAGGACATGTTTACTGCCCCAAGCTATGCCAGGAATGTCACATTCGACGTTGTGCCACTTGCCAACACTTTGTCTCCTGCAACAGGAGAAGGCACTCCTTGGCATTGCTAAAAGTTAGATGCTGCCGAAGTGATGCATTACAGATGGATATCAGTGAGCCTTTAGGGTTTGGGTTGCATCCAGGTTGCCCATCAAAGGTTCAGCAAAGAACTGCCACTGGTTTGATAACAGCCAAGACAATCAAGCATTTATTTAGGGTTGGGTTTTTTTCTCCCAGGGTGCCTTGAGCTTGGAAATGGTGTGCTAAGAAGCTACACATTAAAAAGCAGAAGGGAGGGAAGGAGAATTGATGGGCTAAGGTTCATTTGCTTTGCATCGTAACAGGAGACCTCAGCGAGGAGTCAGCATAAGAAGCCAGTGGCAAGAAGGGGAAGAAATGAGAGGGAGCAAAGAAGCCAGTGTGGAAGAGGCATTCCCAGGATGCAAGCCCACCATCCCGAGTAAATGACCAAAGTCAGCCAGAGGCGGGAGCTGGACTTGCAATGGAACTTCTGGGTTATGGGCCAAGTGGAGCAATCTCTTCCGTTTACAACTTCTAACCCCTCATCTCCCTGCCCATTATTCATTTGTGCTCAGCCCCCCCCCCCCGCCATGAAAAACTGTCAATTGAGTCAGAATGATATGTTTAGCCATGCCACTTTGCTGAGCCACAATTTTACTGTCTGGTCTCAGGGTTGTTGTGACTATTTTCTTGTGGGGGAGAGAAGCAAAAGTCAAGCATCGTATCACTCCCTTTTTTCCTTTATGGTCAGGAGAAGCACTGTGACTTTTTTTTAAAAAAAACCTAATCACTGCTGTTTGCCAACAAACTTAATTTATCCCTTCCTGCCTCCAAGACTTTCAACTAAAATCCATCCTGTCCGAGGATCTTTGGAACATACACATGGGCCCGCATGGGCCCAAAACAACGTGAGACTTTCTTTATAAGTGTGCAGAGTGACATTTACAGCATAGCTAGGACTATTGCAGAATCACGATTGTGTAGCACAATGGTGGAATTTGGGCAAGCTGAGAAGTTTGGGATATTCATTCATTTATTGGAAAGACTCCTCTCCTGACTTTTAGCAATGGCTTTCCAAGACAGCTAACAGTACAAATTTAAAAATTCAACATTCAGTGATAAAGTACACAAATCACAGAACACAACAACAATAAAAGCAGAGAAATGGGAAGAATATAACCCACCATCCATTCAAAGCTCAAGTAAATAAAGTCTGCATCCCCTGCTTCCAAAAAGCTAGGAGGAGATGCCAGCTCAGTGTCACGGGGAGGGGCTTCCAGAAACAAGGTACCACAACTGGAAAAGTCCTTTCTCTAGTCCAGCCTTTCCCAACCGGTGGGCCTCCAGATGTTGTTGGACCACAATTCCCATTTCCGACCATTGGCAATGCTGGCTGAGGCTGATGGGAGTTGTGGTCCAACAACATCTGGAGGCACACTGGTTGGGAAAGGCTGCTCTAGTCACTTGCCTACCTCACCTCTGGAAGTGACGCTTGAATCAGACCCACTGACACACCCTTCAAGGGCAGGCTGGTTCCTATGGAGCGGAGCCAGAAGGGATAGGACAGTGCTTTGAAGGCCCATCATACACTGTCACCGAGACCTTTTAAACTAATGTGGCTCTGCAGGATTTCAGACAGGAGGGTCATTTCAAGAAATACCTGGAGATGCTGGGGACTGAACCTGGGACCTTCTGCATGCAAAGCAGTTGCCCCACCACTCAGCTACAGACCCTCCCCATATGGAGTCTCTGAACATAGAGGATTTCATATCAGCATAATGACTAATAGCCATTAATAGACACTTTTGTCCTCATCCTGCTCTATGAACTGTCCCACCCCCTCTTAAAGCCATCACCCCATCTTGTGGCAGTGAGTTCCATAGATTAATTCTGTGCTGTATGGAAAAGCACATTCTTTTTTACTCTCCTGAATCTCCAGCCAATTTCATTGGATGACTAGAAGTTCTAGTGATTGTGAGGGAAAGAGCACCACAAGCTGGGAATTCACTGTGTCAGATGTCATTAGGGCCACAAATTCACTAGCTACCCTTTTGGTAGTTCCCCGCCCTCAGAAGCCTGGGGAGGAGTGGCACAGGAGAGGGCCTTCTCTGTGGCAGCCCCTAAGTTGTAGGCCTCCCTTCCCACAGAGGTGCATGTGGCACCCTCACTACACAGTTTTCGGTGAATGCTGAAGATACCCCTCTTTACCCTGGCCTTTGACACCTGGGATGTATATTTTTGGAACCCACCCTGTTTCTTGTGTGTGCAATGTTGTGATTTTAGGTTGTTTTCAACTGTTTTTAATGTGCTTTAAAATTGTTATGACCTACTCTGGGACATTTGGGTGAAGGGTGGGCAATAAATTTAAACCACAACCACAACTGGCCTTTGGGAAGGCACTATCAACTTTAGCTTTACCAGCTCCCTGCCTCAAAACAAGAAGACAATTTGCAATAGTAATGTCAGCAGTGATGATGGCAGCCCTACAAGGCTGTTGTAAGGACTACTGAAATTATGTATGTGTTACTGACTGACTGACTGATTGATTGATTGTCAGAGGTCTCTGGTATACAGAGTGGAAGATGGGAATGGGGTTCAGGCAGAGACCCTAACTGACGGGTAGCCAATGTGGTGCCCTCCAGATCTTGCTGGACTACAACTTCCAACATCCCAGATCTGTGGCTGATCTGGAAGACAAGAGCACTACATTGCCTATCCATGCCCTAAATTTCAAATAGCAAAAGGAACTGGGGATCAAGGCTGAGATGATCCTCTTCTCTCTTGCAGAAACCTCATGCACCAACAGCATAAAGTCATATCCAAGGGTCACCCTTGACCCCAGATATATGCTGCATAATGACAAGGCTCTTCCAAACCTAAGCGTTAAATCAACTTTTGCTTTGAAGCTAAAGCTGCCTGAAAGCAGACAAGCAACCAAAATGGAACCCTGTAACCTTTTCTTTTGCTGCTCCAAAAATTGCAGCTTTGGGCTCGGAGCACAAGAATGTGTGTGTGTGCGTGTCAATATATCTTTGTCTATCTGTATATCTCAGAACGGATTATAAATAAACCAGGAACTCAATGCATTGCTCACATAAGTGGAAGCCCCAGCTGGAAAGAGGCGCACAGCAGGAAGTCGCAACATCCATTGTTTGCATGGGAGGATCATTGTCTTCCCATCCCACAACTCTACTTTTGGAGTTTCTTCATGAGCTTTTTTTATCCAACTTTGCAAAGAGCCCCTGTGGTTTACTGTTCAGTTAATATCATAATATATATTCTAATAACAACATTTTACATTCAAATCAACTGATTTTCATTGCAAAAATTAACATAGCTCTTTAACAAAAATTAATGATGCCTGTCTTCTTTCTTGTAAAAAATAATGATTTCATAATTTTGCCATGGAAGCATGGATGCCCAGACCTTATCCAACCACACCTTAATACCTGGGAGTTTGAAGCTGAAGCTACCATAATATGCAGTTATGGTATTAGAAGACCCAGCACGTATGGTGAACGGACAGAATTTTAGGATATAACTGATGCAAGTTAGACTGTCACTCAGAGTCAAGGATGGGGAACCTGTGGTGGCCCTCCAGATTGTTGCTGGACTCAAACTCACAGCAGCTCCAGCCAGGATGGCCAACAGTCAGGGATGATGGGAGCTGGAGTCGAACAACACCTGGAGAGTCTCAGGTTCTCCTTCTTTGACTCTGAGTGACAGTCTAACTCAAGTCAATTATTTCTTAAAATTCTTTCCACTACTATTTTTTAATTTTCCCCATTCTCTTTTTGCTAGTGCTCAGATCCACCATAAAGAGATGGAGTCAGTTCTCTCTTTTGGACATTTCCAGCAGTTTAGACTGTAGTTCAGGGGCAGCCAACATGGTGCCCTCCAGATTGTTGTTGGACTGTAACTCCCATGACCCCTGTCCATTCACCATGCTTGTTGGGGCTGATGGGAGTTGGAGTCCTACAGCATCTGGAGGGCTAAACCTGTGCAAAATTGAAGCAAATGGAAGCCTGGAAACAGCTCACATTTTGCAAATGGAGAGGTGATGCCAAGAGTGACTTGGCATGGATCCAGGTGAGTGGTAGGAGGACCTGAACCCAAAGCTCTCAGGATGGAACCTAACTTGCTCTCCGCTGGATTAGACTGACTTGGGCTTCTAGGGAGACCCTTGCCTCTTCACCCCTCCCCTCTCTGACTTAACTGCTGTCCGGAGCTGCACATTCCGCTGTGTCTAACAGGTGGCGATGTTGCTCCCCAGAATTGTATTGCTTGGTGAAGGAAAAATAAGCTCTTGTTAGCTATCTACCTTCAGGGACACCTCTGGACCTTTGCCTTCTTCACAAAGCTAAAGTGTTAGAGAGAGAGAGAGAGAGAGAGCGAGAGAGAGAGAGAGAGAGAGAGAGAGAGAGAGAGAGAGAGAGAGAGAGAGAGAGAGAGAGAGAGAGAGAGAGAGAGAGAGAGAGAGAGAGAGAGAGAGAGAGAGAGAGAGAGAGAGAGAGAGAGAGAGAGAGAGAGAGAGAGAGAGAGAGAGAGAGAGAGAGAGAGAGAGAGAGAGAGAGAGAGAGAGAGAGCAGACTATTCTTTCTCTTGGAATGTTGACCTATTTCCCTTCCCTCCTGGGCTGAGTCGAATGGCCAATTGAAACACCTCTATCCCTTAGAAAGGTCTCAGCCATCTGTGTTGCTGGGGGAAGTGGGGGAGATTTTTTTTTTTTGAGAGAGAAAACTTTCAAGAAACACAATTACCGTTTCACAAGCAAAATGATGCGGTCTCAAAAATGGAGCTCGGAGATTGCTGTGCTCTGGCCAAGGACCTGACTAAATGGTCAGAGTGATCAGTCAGCATGTTATTGATTGATTTCCAACCTTTCTGCCCTGACTTTATGTAAGTACCCTCTTAAGGTAGCTCACAATGATATCAAAGAAATAGCACAGTCACAAACTGTCATTAAAACAGAAACACCAGTTAAAACACCGAATTATGGAACAGTCTCCCTGACGAGGTACGCCTGGCGCCTACGCTTCTATCTTTCCGGCGCCAGGTCAAAACCTTTTTATTTTCCCAGGCATTTTAATATATTTTATTAGCTTTTAATATGTACCAGATTGTTTAATTGTTTAATATGTTTGCCTTTTAGTGTTTTTTATGTGATTTTATTGTATTTTACTTACTGTTGTGCACCACCCAGAGAGCCTTCTGGCTGTGGGTGGTATAAAAATTGAATAAAATAAATAAATAAATAAATAAAAGATAAAAAAGAGCGCCTAGGTGCCCCACAGTGCCATCAGAAGAGCCAAGGAATTGCCCTCTTGAGTCAGGCCAAAGGGTCAGCCATCCTGCACGCAGCACCAATCAGCCAGATAGAAACCTCCAGGAAATCACAGCAGGGCCTGCTAGGGGTGTCCCCAGCATCATGGTATGCAAAATTATAAAGAGAGACTCCAGCATGAAATTGCTGAATTGGAACTTACCAGGAAATTTGATTTTATTTGTTTCAGCTTGAACTGAGATCATGATTTCCTCTTTCACCCACAACTTAGCTACAGGGCCAACTTCAAGGTTCTGGTTTTGGGGTACAAAGCCCTTCACAGCTTGAGACCAGGATACCTGAAAGATTTTCTTACCCCTTATATACCCAGTCGATCACTGCGCTCTGCAGGTGAGGGCCTCCTGCAGATACCATCTCACCTGGAAATCCATTTGGGACAACATGGGAAAAGGACCTTTAGTGTGGTGGCACCAACCCTTTGGAATTCCCTCCCCTTAAATATAAGATTGGTGCCTATTGAAGACGTTTCTTTTTCAACACACCTTTTAAGTAGAAACTTTATTCCAGTCTGTCTGTGCTAGAATTTCTTTTTAAGATGTTTTTAAAGTTTTGTTTAAAGATATTTTGTTTTAATATGTTTTAAAGTCTTTTGTTTTTAAGATATTTTGAAGTGCTTTTAGTGTTTTTGTTTGTCGCCCTGGGCTCCTTCTGGGGGGAAGGGCAGGATATAAATTTAATTAATAAATAATAAATGTCAATTTATATAGCAAAACTAGGGTGTCTGTGTTATTACCAGTTCTTGCTGTGTGAATGGTCACTTTGCTTCCCTTGAGCTTCACCCAGAATTGTTGCTGTTTACACTTCATGCCTGCAAGGCCCTGGTGCTTACACTTCCTGTCTTTATACCTCTGTGTATATATCAACACAGAGACAACAAACTGGAGATAACAATTCACAAATCTGGAAAAGGGGACTCTAGTCCCTAAAAGCTTCTGCCACTAATAATTGTGCTTGTTTTTAAGGTGCCCCAAAGCTCCACCAGGATCACGGTCCCAGGCATTATTGCACCC
The DNA here is from genome assembly GCF_030035675.1 of Rhineura floridana. Lineage (NCBI taxonomy): Eukaryota > Metazoa > Chordata > Lepidosauria > Squamata > Rhineuridae > Rhineura > Rhineura floridana. The sequence goes on from NC_084492.1 coordinate 38,729,327, forward strand.
CAGCCTTCGGGAAACAAAGGGTGCTGCATGGAGAGCCTCAGCCAACTTCATATTACATAAAGATAAGTCAACTCCCACCCCCTCTGAAATTTCTCAAGAAACCTCCCTCCCCAAATTCAGGAAATTTCTTTATTTTCAGCCCCAGGCCCAATTTGCCAAACCTATGCCAAAAAAGGTTCGGCCAGGGACAGAGTTTGTTCCTAGTCTGTTGCAGCAGCTGTTCCTGCAATAGCCTTGTCTAACAAATAGAGTCCTGCCAAAAGGCTTCAGATGATTTGTGCCAGCGTGCTTTTGGCTGGCAGGATTCGAGCACAGGGCTTGGGCCAAGTTGAACAGCAGAACGGGCAACCAAGCCAAGGCAGCCTCAGGTTTCATTGGCACTGAGGCACAACAAAAGACTGAAATAGAAGCTGTGTGGGTAGATGGCCGTGGGTGGGTAGGAAAGCCAAGAAGAATGAATGTTGTCGATGAATGACAGACAAGTTATGGGGCCAATTTAGTGAGTGCCCAGAAGAGGCAGGCTGACCCACGATGGAGCATCTGTGAGGTTCTTATTTGTTGGCTCTCACATGGAGAACTCCCAGGCCAACCCCAGCCAGAGACTGACTAGGACATCAAAAGAAAGATTCACATGCCATGTTTGGACAGTGTGAAAATCTTCAGGACATAATCAGGAGGCCATTTGATTATGTCAGTTTTGCATGGTGAAATATTCCATTTGAATGGAGTCCCTCAATGCAGATAGAGCAGTCATTTATCACAGAGTGTACTGCTGGGGGGGGGGAGTAGAGTTTGTTCTCCCATACTAAACATAAGCACTTACTATAAGGGATGGGCAAGAAATTTCATTCAGTTCAGTTTAAAGCTAAATCTACCAAATTCACACTTTCTGAAACAATATAACAACCAAAACCCAGCTGTCTTCGAGAGGCTCACTTATCTGAATTTCGCGATGCAGTTGTCCAGCCAGTGTTTATAAAAATGCACTTAACAGCAGACGGTGTGCAAAAAATGAATATATTTCTGAAAATAACATACCAAAAAAGCATCTTAGGACAAACTGCTTGGAAAAAAGTGTATGTTAGTCAAAACTACATACAAAAAATATGCTTATTTGGAAAATTTTGCACAAAAACAGTGAAGAATCTTCATGAGGATGTTAAAAAACTTTTGCAAAACTTTTGCAAATTGCTGCAGAAATGTGGAAAACTGAATTTAAGAGTGGAAAAATGAGATCAAATATTTGTAGCAAAGGACATGAGTGTCCCCCAGCTCCTCTCCCCAGCACTGCTTTGCAGCCTCCTTGAGTCTTTTTGCCTGGCTGAAAAAATGCCCTTCCAGTCTGATAATACTCTTGCTTCCCTCGATGGAAAATAGACAGGTGTGTGCAGAAACTTGCTTACATTTCTTGCTCCGCCCACTTTTGCCTCCGGCCGTGTCCACTGCTGGCATGTGGCCCCTGGAAAGTTGCCCAAACAGGAATGTGGCCCTCCAGCTGAAAAAGATTTCCTATCCCTGATGTATATAAACTGCCAATTTCTAATGATGCAAACCAAGTAATGTTTACTCAGAAATATATCCCATTCATGGCTTACTCCATTTTCATTGTCCCAAACCTGAAGAAAAGTCCACATTACAAAGTTGCCAGCTGTCCATTAAGATTTATATGGTCCATCCCCAGAGACTAGTGGAATCCACAGGATTCCTGAATGCCCTGGGGGAGTTCCCAGTAGACAGAGCAGGCGGCCTTGCTGAAGCCTTTGTCATGCTGTGGAACAGCAAGGAGTGTCGGGCTCTTTACATGGTTGCCCCCGAGTGCCCTCTCCGGCATTGTGGAGCCCGGTTGACAACCAAAGTGCAAGTGGTGAAAGATGTGCTGTGAGGCTGATCAGGCACAAATAAACATCATAACCATGCCTACTGTGCAGCGGTGAAGGTGGCAAAGAAGGCCCACTTCTCTGCCACCATCGCATCCTCAAGTAGCCATATTGTCAGAGGTCTGTTGACATCAGCTCCAGGAAATGGAGATTTAGTCCCTTCAGGGGCCCACTGTGAATTGTTTGCAAGACACTTTCAGGGTAAAGTTGCTTGCCTGCGTAGCAATCTTGGTGAGATGGTTATCAGAGGCACTGTTTTACAGTGGTTCCAATCCTACCTCGAGAGTAATTTTCAAGTAATAGCATTGGGTGATTGTCTTTCAGCCCTCTGGCAGTTGCGCTGTAGGGTGCCACAGGGTACCATCTTGTCCCCAATGATGTTTAACATCTATATGAATCCCTTGGGAGTGGCCATCAGGATATTTGGGGTGAGGTGTCAGCAGCACGCTGATACCCAGCTATATTTCTCTGTAACATCTGAATCTGGAGAGGCTGTGCAAGCCCTGGACCGCTGCCTGGGCTCGGTGATGGGCTAGATGAGGGCCAGTAAACCAAATCTGAATCCTAGCAAGATGGAGGTGCTGTGGATTTGTGTTTCCCGGGTTCAGATAATTTGTCAGTTGCTTGCTTTGGATGGGGTCATACTCCCTCTGAAACAGCAGGTTTGTAGTCTGGGGGTGCTCCTGGATCCATCTTTGTCACTAGAGGCCCAGGTGACCTCAGTGGCTAGAAGTGTCTTTTACCAGCTTTGGCTGGTAAGACAGCTGCGGCCATTTCTGGACCAGGATAGCCTGACCACTGTTGTCCATGCACTGGTAACCTCCAGGTTGGATTACTGTAATGTGCTCTATGTAGGGCAGCTGGTACAAAATGCAGTGGTGTGACTGCTCATTGGGGCAGGGTATTGACAACATCTCACCCCACTGCTGAAAGAATTGCACTGGCTGCCCATTAGCTGCCGGACAATTTCAAGGTTCTGGTTTTGGTGTACAAAGCCCTATACAGTTTGGGACCAGGATACCTGAAAGATCATCTTTCTCCTTATATACCCAGCCGATCACTGCGCTCTACAGGCGAGGGCCTCCTGCAGATACCATCTTATCAGGAGGTCCGTTCCGCACAACATAGGAAGAGGACCTTTGGTGTAGTGGCACCAACCCTTTGGAATTCCCTCCCCTTAAATATAAGACAGGTACCTATTGAAGACGTTTCTTTTTCAACAAGTCTTTTAAGTAGAGACCTTATTCCAGTCTGTGTCTGTGCTAGAATTTCTTTTAAAGATGTTTTTAAAGTTTTGTTTAAAGATATTTTGTTTTAATATGTTTTAAAGTCTTTTGTTTTTAAGATGTTTTAGAGTGTTTTCAGTGTTTCTGCTGCTGAGGGCTCCTTCCAGGAGGAAGGGCAAGATATAAATTTAACAAATAAATAAAGTTCCAAATATCATATAGACTCATAATTATAAAATATGCTTATGTTGTTTGGAGTTCAGGTCTCTGTTGCTTTTAATATAAATTGTTTCTTCTCATTTTAGATCCTTGTAACGTACTAATAAATAAGAGACAAAATATTTTCCATAGAAAACTGATACAATAAAATCCCTCTAGTGGTGACTTTACCACCTAGGTTGATATATGAAATCAGGCAAAGGAAATTTTTGGAAGTTTTCTATTGCAAGAAAATTTTATTGCAATATGTACGTACACACACGCACGCTCACGTGCGCACACACATGCTTGGGCTTAATCCTGGAATTCAGCTGTTAGGGTTGTTGGCATCAATACTTGCATTTATTTATTCAATATATTTCTAACCTGTCCTTCAACTGAGCCCAGGGCAGGGTACAATATTGTGAAATAAAGGAGGGGTGAGAAGTTTGATTTCTACCTAATTCACCTTTCCCAAAACAATATGCAAATTGAAATGTAGTTACCATTCACAGTACTCTGAATTTTGCAACTGAGTTCTCCAACCAAATATATATATACACAAAACCCCATATATTATATTTATTACTTATTTTGTTAGAGCGCTTGTATCCTGCTCTACAGCCAAAAAGACTCCCAGAGTTTGCTTACATACGATCAGCTATAAACAAGACAGTCCCTGCCTGCAGGTTTACAATCTAAAAAACACAACACACAAGCAAAAATGGACAAGGAGGGAAATGGAAAAAAGCAAACCTCTTAGGGGAAAGTGTGCATAAAAATGTATATGAAAGTGAAAATGGTGAAAACATACAAAAATGCATTATATTAGGGAAATGTACTTGCAAAAATGTGCATATTAGGCAAACTACATTCAAAATGCATATATAAGGAGAAATGCAGACTAAGATGAGGATCAATTTTTAAAAGGACTTTTTTAAAAAAATTGCAAACTGATGTGGAAGTGTGATGAAATGAACTTAAAACTGGAAAAATGAGAGACTGAAATGGACAGATCAGTCCATCCCTAAAGAAGTTGATCAATCACATTAAAATGAATGCAAACTAAAAATATTCTAACCACTACAACAGGTAAAAACAACATAATTAAAACCACCAGTTTCTACAGAACCTTGGAAACTATCAAGTGGGCTACACCGTTAGATTACCACCATTGCCAATTCATCCATCAAATGTTCCTCTGCACAACATCAGCATCAATTATATCACAGTTTCTTAAAGTGGTCAGTTTTGACCCCCAGGGTCAATGGGACTGTGCAAGGGGGTTAATAAAAACCGGGGTTGAAAAGGGCATGGGGTGGAAAAGAAGTTCACGAGGTACTGTGTGAAAAATGTAATGAGGAACTACAAGCCTCAGAAGTAAAGGGCATGTACAAAGTGCACCTCCCTTGCCAGTAAGAAACCTCTGTATAAGATGATTCCACAATACAACAACATTCTCTGTATGCTGCTTTATTGTTTTATCACCTTATTTTTTCCATTTTATGATTCCTAGCAATGGTGATTGATGATTGATAAATGTTGGTTATATATTGCCATTTCTTGACCTAATTTCATTTACATTCCTAAGAATTTGGGTTGTGGTCTATGAAAACTTTATAAGCTCATCAAGGGGTCACTCAACTCAGATCTTTGGGAAACCCTGAATTATATGCAGTGTCTACTCAAACGTAAGCCCCACTGACTTCAATTCCTAGGTAAGTGTGCATAAGAGTGTAACGCCTCCTCCCTAAATACATTTTGTAAAGCCATAAAGACCTGGCTCTTTCAACAGGCCTTTGGGATTTCCGGGGAGGGTTAATTACTAAGATTGGAATGCCTCCTACCCTGTTTTAATATTATGGTCTGCGGCTGTATTGTTCTTATATTGTTTTTATATTGTATCATTGTATTGTATTTTATTATATTATGTTTTAACTGTTGTACGTCGCCTAGAGTGGCTATTGGCCAGATAGGCGACACAGAAATTAAATTTATGATTATTATTATTTATGATTATTATTATTAACCTGTAGCTGCAATCCTGAACACAATTTCCTGGGAGCAAGCCTCACTGAACTCCATGGGCCTTACTTCTGAGTACACATGTATAAGATTGTGCTGTTACTTGTTTGCTCATATTTATAGCCAACAACCCTTCAGCAAAGTTCCCAGGATGGCTACATGGCAACAGAATGCATAAAAGCAGCATAAATTATTTTGTGGAGATAAATGTCAGTTTAGAAGCTAAAACAAAGGGGAAAGATTGAAAGCCTGGGAAAATAAAAAGGTCTAAAGTCACCATCAAAAAGTTCCAATCAGTACAATAAAAATGGGAAACCAGCAATAATAATAATAATAATAATAATAATAATAACAACAACAACAACAACAACAACAACAATAATAATAATAATAATAATAATAAATGAGCAGTAAGTATAACATCTCAGTCTGCGTTGTTTTGCATTAAGGCACATCGGGACACGTAATTATTTTCTTCATGGATACAATCTAGACATTGTGCACTCATTTCAAAATCAAACGGAGAAAGTTTAACGAATAAGCCACACCTGAGGCTAAATCCATTTCCATCAGCTTTATCTATCTGTATGATTTCGACACATCCAATGAACCTTGGCCTAATACCTTAGAACATATTTCAAGGCTTTCAGGGTGGGCTTGTCTTCTGCTGGGTCTGTGGAGTGCTTTGTCTGTTAAACATTTGAAAGGCCACATTCTCCAGTGTGAAAGCTCTTTGCCATACACTTAGATGCATGGAGACTGTTGGGGGCTATTCAGCGATGAGCACACTCTGAACATGCACAGAGGAATTCTCACTTGCATTATTATATTTTCTGACTTTCAGAGCTGAGCTATTCAGCTTCAGGCTATCAGGGGCAATTTGGATTAAAGACACTCCTCTCTGCTTTGTGAAGTTTTGTTGGGTCCAAGATGAGACTGTGGGCCTTCATAGTTCAGATTCAGATTACAAGTGGGAGGGAGAATTGTTTTACCCATCCACAATTACAACAAGCAAGGGATGGGACCCTTATGCCCTCCTTCGACCCACACAGGAAATGGAGACTGTCTCCTGCTTGCAGGGTTAATTCTGCCCAAATGCTCTGCTTCTGCTTAATCTTTGATGGTGCTCAGAACCTATTCCAGCAATGTTTGATGCAATTATTCTCCACTTGATCTCACCACAGCCACATGCCCTAGTTTCTGTTTGCAGTTACCGCCTAAATCTTACTCTCAGCAGGGACTGACAGCAAAATTCCCATCTGCTTCAACACTGAGGGAAGGAATTATCCATATTTTTTTTTTTAAAAAAAAGAACCTGAAGGAGATTTTACAAAATGGTCTGCACAGCCCAGGGCCACCCAAAGACTTGCTGGCGCCAGAGCGGTTGGGCATCTTCTCAGTGGCTTATGTCCTAAATTAGCAAATTAATTAAAATGCATCACCATTCACCAGGAAGATGGACTATTGATGCAGGCAGGTTTGGATGCTTAAAGAGCATCTTTGCTTCTAGAATTGGGCTTTGAGATGGATTTGGAGGAACCGGAGCAGATGGCGCAGTAGGGGCGAGACACAGAAACCAAATGCTGAGATAGCTGTTGGAAAAGGACTACCCTTCAAGAAGGGCTTTTAAAAAAAAGACGTTGGGCCCAAGCTGCGCATGGAGCTCCCATCAGAGTCTGCCTTACCGTAAAATAAGAGGAGGCTTGTGAAAAGGAGGGCCTTAAATTGGCCCAATGGGCAAGAGGGGTGACAAAACAGGAACCCCTTTTCCAGCCAGTGGCTTTGGGGTGCCATTTCAAGGGTGGCAGAGAGGGAGAACGACCAGTGTGACCTCACTGGGCTTCTCCCATGCAAAGCCTCCTCAAAGGAAGCACTGCAGGTGGTGGCCCCTTCACTGAGCCACCCGGGGAGCTGCCTTATCCTGGGCCAGAGCCCTGATCCATCTGCCTCAGCAGCGTCTGCGCCCATGGGCCGAGGCTCTCCAGGTCTTCAGACAAGTCTTGTCCCACCCGACCCTGGAGACACAACCTGGGATGCAAAAAAGATGCTCTGCCGCTGAGCTGGCCAGGTTTTACTGATTCCGCTGCTGGACTCTCATTTTTACAAGAGACTTTTCTAGAGTTGTCCCATGAAAACTACACTTGAAAGAATTCCCCTGAATTCAGGATTTTTCCAAGAGCAGCTGTTAAAAGTCCTTTTTCTTTTCTTTCTTTCTTTCTTTCTTTCTTTCTTTGTATGCATTCCCTGTTCCCTCTAGGCATCGCCCTTGTAATGTTTTATATATATATATATATATATATATATATATATATATATATATATATAATGTAGACAGCTGGTATAGCACAGTGGGGAGGAGAGCCTGGCTGGGAGTCCAGAGTCTGTGCGTTCAAATCCCCACTTGTGTCTCCTGGGTGTCATGGCCCCGTCAGAGGACTCCTCAGATGAGGACGACTCGGGAGTAACAGCAGCAGACCCAGGAGCAGCAGGAGACACGGAGGAGCCTCCTGAGAATCCAGCTCCTTCTGCCCCTCAGCTGCAGAGCACCCCAGGGACAGCAGAGGCCCTGCAGCCAGACACAGACAGTGAACAGGATACTCCCCTCTCACCTGCAGAACGTAGACAGCAGAAGGTCAGGCAGAAGAGAGGCAGGCCTGTCTCCTTAAGGCCCAAACGCTGAGGGCTCACACCTGCTGTCCATCCTGCTCTTTATAAGGCACACCTTGGCTGCAGCTTGTTGCTGACTGCAACGTCAGGCGTGGCTTTGTGTAGACCTAGTTTCCCTGCAGCATCTCTTTGACTGACCTCCTTGGCAATTGATCCCGGACCTCCACTGACCTCGCTTCTGGACTTCGGACTCAGCAAGTATGCTTCAGATAGGCCTGGCAGATTTACAACCCGACTGCTGGCTAAGGACTTTCCTTCCCTGCCAAAGACCCAGGAATTTCCAGCCCCCCCTGACACTGCTGATGCAGTGTAGAGCTGACACTGGGCGTCAAGGGCCAGCTAAAGTTCACCCCCACAGGGAGTGGCTCAGGGGTGACGTGCCCTTACACCTGTGCAGCTGTGGGCAAGCTGCACAGTCCCAAGGAGTCCAGTTGCCCCCCAGCTGGCAGTTGCGTACAAGGAAGGGGCTGGCTTGTGCAGCTGTGGCCAACTGAGCAGGCCCTAGCCAGCTGGGGAGGACTAGCCTCAGAGGGAGACAATGGTAAAGCCCCTCTGAATACCGCTTGCCATGAAAACCCTCTTTGTTATCCAAAATTGCAATTCATTTTTGGTGGCCCAAACTTTGGGTCTGGGATGGAATTTAGTCAACCCTCTAGCAACTGCCCAATGGTTCTGGGTCTCATTGGATCATTAGCATTGACATTGTTAAAAGGGGGGGGGGATCCCACACCTGACTCAAATAATTTTACGAGCAAGGCGGGGAAGCTAACTTCATCTTAATCATGTCATTGAGGCAGCTTGCAAAGAAAATGATCCTGGGGCTTCCATAACATCCATTTCTGACCTGCTAGGAGGAGCATTCCTGGATCTGATGCTTTGATCACTTTCCGCCAACAAAGCAGAAAGATACACCCCTGGCTCACAGCAAAGAGATGCTGGGAGGAAGCATGAAGCATCCCTCTGCTTTCACAACCACACTTGTTTTTATTTGCTTGAGGTTGTTGGTAACTGTTGCTTAGAGGAGGGGCAGGCAACACCCCTCAGACCTCTCCTGCCTCTGCCAGTCAAAAGGAAAGCCAGGCCAACACATCTCCAGGGAGCCCACAAGCTGCTTGGAATCTGCAGCCAGTTTCACCAATAGGCCGTTCAAGGTGCCAGGATGGATGACACAACCTTGTAGTCAGGGCCATGTGGATCTTTTTTTGACAAACAGAGAGAGATTGAGAACCGGTTAACAACAGAACACAATGTGATTTCCTGGCAAATTAGATTCTGGATGGGAATAAGACAAGCAGCCAATTACAGCCAGACTCCCTCTGAAATTATATTCTGGTTGCTTATAAAAACTCATCCCTTAGACAGGCGAGGTGCATTCCTGTTTGGAAATATCTTCCTTGCCTCCTTTGGAAGTAAAAAAAGAACCACTGGATTCAGGATATCACCGTTTTGCAACTGGTGCACGACAGAGGTGACATTTGCATGGAAAGCCACACACAAAGTTCCTTTACAGTGCCAAAGGCATTGTTCCTTACTAAGGAAGATTGGTTCTTTGGTTACTTGCATACAAAATGAGAAGGGGAAAATATTGCAAGAGGTGGAATTTAGCATCTTTCTGATCCTCAGATTGGCCCAGAGGACAAAGCGTTCACTTGTGGAATCATGAACATTAGCTGAACAGTGCACCAAATCAATTCTGCCCATTTAGAGACAACACACAGCAACGTGACGGGATGCTATTGCCTATTCTTGGGGTCAGTTCCAAATTCTGTATACCCATTACAAAAATATGCCTATATTGGCATATTTTTCCATCGTATTCCATCGCATACTGCCTCCAAAAACCAGTTGCTGGGAATCACAAGTGGGGAGTGCTACTGTGCTCACATCCTCTTGTGGGTTTCCCATAGGTACCTGGGTGGCCACTGTGAGAACAGGATGCTGGGCTAGATGATAGGCCTTTGGCCTGATCCAGCTTCAGGGTTCTTCAAATGTCTTTGTCCATCCCCCACCAGACAGGATCCATCTATGCACAGGAAACCAGATTCTTCCTGATTCCGGATCATGAGATTGGCCCAGAAAACTAAACACAAGGATTATCCCTCAGGATGTTTGCCTCCACAAATCCACAGCATTTGGAGAAGGGGAAAGGATTCTCCAAGTTAGCACAATCCAAACAGCTTTCCTGAGTCAGGCCGCCCAGAAGGCCTGGGTCTTCCCTTGTGTGCAAAAGTGCCTGTTGTTTCAACAGAGCTATAAAGTTACTCTGGCCCTATTTCAACTTAAAAGCATTGTGCTCTGTCTGAAAACAATGCAAGGCAGATGCACCAAAAGCCAAGTGGAAGAGCTCACCTTCTAGCCTCCATGCACAATGCACTGAGGAGATGTCTCTTTTCCAAAAGTGCAGCTCTCACCTTTCAGCACTGCTACAGCCTGACAGCAAAATGAACAGTTTGTCTCCTCTCCAATGCGCCAACCGCTCTGTCGTTGCTTTGGCAGTTCTGCCACATAAAGTCTGACCACTAGCTCGATCGCATCCAGAACATGAACTCAGACAAGCTAGGAGTAGCAGTGAACATGACCAAAGAGTTGGAAGGAAAAGGTCAAAAGACCCAAGTGGCTTTCCTGGAGCCCTTCCAGCCACCAGCGCCACCACCGGCCCCAGATCAGCTTCTACTATCTGGACGACAATGTGCCTCAAGCAGAGATCCACTGCACAGCAAATGCCTTGCGGAAGAAAAGTGCCACATGACTTGGCAGGGAGGAGACATTCCATTCAGTTTGCATTCAATAGTGAATCTATCTAATTTGCATTTTCCAAAACAATATGTGAACGAAGCCATAGCCATCCCTAGAAATCCACACTTTTCCGAATTTGCCATGCGGTTCTCCAGCCAAGTATTATATACAAACATGCTTATACTGGAGTAGAGTGTGCATGAAAATGCATATCTTAGTGACAATAACATACAAAACATACTATATTAGGGGAAATTGCTTTGCAAAAATGTGTATAGTAGGCAAAATTGTGTCCCAAAATGGGTATATTAGGAGATATTTGCACAAAAAATGCTGACCAATTTTCATGAGACCTTTCATAAATAAAAAAATCCATGAACTGACACTGAAATGTGGAGAACTGAACTGATTATTAGAGAAATGAGAAACTGAGAGAAACCAACATTGACAGATTCACCCACCCTGACGCATGACTCAAGAAAGAAAGCCAAGTCACATTTAGCTGCGTGTGGTGGGGAAACATTCACATTCCAGACCTTGCATTCATTATATGAAGGGCCCATCCTTTAGGTCCCCCCCCCAATCAACTGAAATTAAGAAGGTGTTGTCTGGGGAGAGGCCCCTTTCAGTCATGGCATCCCCCTCTCCACAAGGAATGCCATTCCTTTGCTTGCTGCCAACTGTGATTTTATTCTGGCATCAGGGAAGGACATTTTTATTTGCTCATACATTCCAGCATGCAAAGGGAGCAGGTTTTAACACTGGGTTTATCTGAATATCTACTGAATTTTTTTACTGCTGTCTCAATTGCTCCACATTTGTTTTAATTATGCTTTTACAGACTGCTATTTTATCATTTTTACTGTAGGCTGGCCTGCAGCGAGGGGTGGGGGAGGAATTCAATTCAGCTTGCATTTAAAGTTGAATCCACCAAATTCTCACTTTCCAAAACAATATGGGAACCGAAGCACAACCATCCTTCCAAATTCACACTTCTACAAATTTTGCAATACCGTTCTCCAACCAAATAATGTTTACAAAAATGCATATATTACGGGGAAATGTCAATAAAAATGAGTATATTAGTGGGGAAAATGCATTATCTGAGGAGAAATTGCTTGCAAAAATGTGTACGTTACTCAAAACTGCAGACAAAAATGTGTTTATTGGGCAAAATTGCACTAAAAGTCTGAAGAACGTTTCGTGAAGATTTAAAAACAAATTCACAAATTGCTGCAGAACCCTGGAGAACTGAAGTTAAGACTGGAAAAATGACAAAGGGAGGGAACTGAAATTGACACACACTTCCATATCTACCTGTAGTCTAAAAATGTATTCAATAGATAACCTAGTATTTACATATCAGATTTCAGAGTTCTCAAAGCATTTCATATACAGTAATCTTTACATCTGCTCCCTAGGGCGTGCCCGTATCCCCATATTACAGATGGGGAATACTAAGGCTGAGTGAAGAGTTATTTGCTAAGGCTAACTAGACAGTTTTGGAACTAAGACCTTCTCTCAGCCCACACACTCTTAACCACTGAAATATTCTACTTTTCAACATCTGTTGCAGCAGCAAAATATCTGAAGAATCATCATGGATTTGTTTGTTTTTGTTTAAAAAAACTATTAAACTATTATAACTATGTCTATAAAAAGAATGCCTGATTTTCTGTCTTAAGCTCCTGTCGACTTCAGAATAAGAAAATAAAATCTATATAGTGTGTGCAAACATCCATAAAAATAAATACTAAGTTTGTAAAAATGGCTGCAAAAACACTAAGTAAATCAATTACAACAAACTTAGCAGTCCTGAAAACCACATCCATATTTGAACATTCTTGCAAGATTCTGATGCACATACAGAGTGCTCTATGTTCAGAGGTTGCCCAGTTCTCTACTAAGCAAATGCATGTATATATAAGACAGTGCGGGAAATCTCTGCAGTGCACATTGGGGAAGTTTCATCCAAACTCTGAAAGATAATGTGGCAAGAGCTCCATGCATGCTGCAGGTTTTCTATATGCAGCTCATTTATGTGAAACAAGTCAGCTCCCTGGTATACACATGACAGAACTTACATGGCACTTGAAAAAGCAAAGTGAACCTTGAGACTCTCTATTCTGACCTTGTGAATTAATCAACTGCTGGTGTTGCTGAGGAAAACCTGCAAGACCATACTGGTGGCATTTGCCCAACCCCCAACAGAATCTTAGAAACTTGCTGCTGGAACAGATTCATAGGTTAAAACTGCCATAAGCAGGAATGTAACCAAAGCCATCCTTGACAAAGGACTCCACACCCTCATTTCTAATGACGGTTTCTCTGGACAGATGGACGGACGAGACACCAAAATATTTGCCTGTCCATCCTTCAGCCTCATAAACTGAATCCAACAGAGTTTCTGTTTTGCCTCGAAGACAGAAAGCATCACATATCTTCTACAAAGCAACAAAACCTTCATGCAAATCTCACTTTTCAGGATCTGCACTGCAGGGTATTACCCAAACTCAGCCTGATATTTGGTTGCTAGTAATGGCATTTTGGACAGCAGCTTTTTAACGTAGTAATGAGATCAGCCACGTAGGAGGAACTTTGGAGGCAGATAGAGCTTCTCCTACACAAACCACATGATAATTTTTTTTACCAAAGGCATATTTTAGTGGGGCACAAAAAGTAACAACCAGATGGACTAAAGTCCAGTGTTTGGATCAGAAGCAGCTTCTGTGTTCAACGTGGACTCTAGTTTTCAAATACCCATGCCAGAATAAATGCGTTCATTTTGGAAGTACTACAAGGCTCTTCAGGTGCTTCCAGACTGTCACTGTTTTCAGGTGGGATTCAAACACATACCTCCAAATTCAGATTGCATAATTATAGTTGATTGGGAGGTCTTGTGCAACAAACCCACTTCCCCAAAAGATCAAACTTTTTGCCATAAGGAAAGTGACAGGAAAACGCACAGAAAAATGTGGAATAACACTTTCTTTGACTCAACATCATCTAACCTTCCTGTAAACAAATAAGGATGAATTATTGTTGTTGCTGTTGTTAACAACCCACCCTTCCTCCTAGAAGGGGCTCAGAGAAGCAAACAGGCAATAAAACACTAAAAACATCTATAAAATATATTAGAAACAAAATATCTATTTTTAAAAAAACTTTAAAACATCTTTAAAAATAAAACATCTTAAACATCTTTTAAAAAATATTTTAAAATACCTTAAAAAACAATTCCAACATAGATGCAGCCTGGGATAAGGTTTGTGCTTAAAAGGGCTGTTCAAAGCGGAAGGTCATTATATAGCCAACGCTGTCTAATCTCCTTGCAAACAAATCAGGACGAATGTTCAATAAGCAGGTCATATGAAAGCGCCCTTAATCTGTTGTGCAAAACCAACAAATGTGTCCGCTTCTCTGGAAGTTGCACTAAAGTAGTTACATTTTGCATACTTCTCATTCATTCCCTTCTGGGCTGTGTGGCCAATCCTGCTACCATATGAATGGAATGTAACTTCTATTCTCAAAAAGAAACATATTAATCCTAGTAACCACCTCCAAAATTCCTTCTAAGTGCCTGACAATGTTATGCTATTAAACTATTGCATTTTAAATGCCTTTACTAGCAACAAAACATCAGATCTAGGCTCATTAATTGCAGGTGGTTCTCTCTCTCTCTCTTCAAGGAAAACTAAAGTTTCTATAGCGTGTGCAGACACTGTAACTGAATAACACTTTTATTAAAAACAAAAGTTTTTCTTTCTACAAGAAATCAGATATCAGCCCATAACTCCTACAGACACATGTTCTTTTTTAGGAGTGTTAATATCTAAACACAGGCTGTCCAATACACGGTCACATGCTATTTTGAAATAAAATTATTTGTATGTTCTATTGCAAATACAAGGAAATTACCTGTTTAATATTAATCCATTTTAAAAAAGAAAGCAAAATGGTTCATTGTTTATCATGATTGTTTATCAATTTATTGTTACTTTGAATACTAACATTATGAGTGGTTTCCTAAGGGATAATAACTTGCAGCCCTGTATACATACTAGCTTGATTTCAAAGGTGTTTATTTTCCTTTTCCCCTAAGCAATGCCAAGCAATGGAAACCTTAAAAATAAAAATAAAAAAAGTAAAGGAATACAGTACGAACAAATAAACTCAAAATGCTGAGAGTTCTCCAAAGGGTTAATGCAACCTAATTGAAAAGCAGAATCCTTGGCAGCAATCCAGGCTGCAGCTACACATGCTTGGTGAACAAGCATATCCATTTAATTGACACACAGGCGTGGGTTAAATGGCACTTTCTTGTTGGTACATTTCTATTTCACAACCCTAAGCAGAAGAAAACACATGCCTGTGGAAAGGGAGTATCTTGCAAGGTACGGTAATCTAGGAATTGCAAAGGGGTTGCGGAATTTTCTTTGAAAGCATTTTTGCTGTTGATTTTAGCATAAAGACAGTGGGCTGGATCCAGATTAAGTCAGCTGAATTTAGGACTTGCTGAAGACCATTGGGCAAGTTGTCTATACAGCTTAAGTCTCATTGATTTCAGTGGGAACTAAGCACAACTTAGTTGGTCTGGCTTCAACCCATCCGGCACAATTCTTCCATCAAGAAGTTCTGCTGCCCTTTGAAATGAATGGGAACACTGCTGTGGTCTAGCTGAACCACCCATTAATTGAAACGGAGCTTGTGGAAGAGAAGGGCCTGAGGGATTGTACCCTTTGGCTTGAATGAAAACATTCTGTCTGACTTTAACCCCTGAACTAAACTATTAACCCTGCAGTGCTTTTTAAGAGAGGAAGAGGGAGGGAGAGAGGAAAAAGAAGTGATTTTTCAGTTCTCCATTTCATACATGCAGCACACACATTAACTGTAAAGTCAATTTTTTAAAAAAGAAAAAAACTCAGACAGGATACAGATGTTTCTGTCTGAGGACCTATTAAATTATTTGTATTTGTTTCCAAGGGGTAACACAAGCTAATTTCCAAAGCAGAAATATACACACACATACACTCCAGATTTTAATTATCTTCCGAGCATGTTTCCTTGATCCATTCATTTTGAAGTGTTAGAGAAGGGAATTCCCCTCTGATTTTTTGGCATAGCGATTAATTCCCTTACCTGTGCATGCTTAGCGGATAGCATTGGTGAGTGGTGCTACTTTGCCCAGCATTGTGTTAGAGAACCGACAGGGCTTCTTTTGCAGGGGGAAACGTTCCAGGTGCACAGCTTTGGGAGTGCTGCTGTTTGCAAAGACAGCTCTTCCAGATACTTATTTTTTGAAGGAAGAAAAAAGAGAAAAACAAAAACATCCAAAGCAGTGCGCACTCCCCCCAGGCAATTCCACAATCCACCCAACTGAAGTGAGGGGCTATTCCTTCTGAGGCATTGTCCTCACTTCGCTCTGGTTTGCAGATCCACACTCGCCCTTTGCTTTGCTATTCCCTCCCTGTAGCAGCTTTCAGCACTGGGGGAAACCACTCAAGATTCTGTCGAGAGAAAGAGATCCCTGGGTTAAAAAGCACCAGAGTCCATGTTTCCAAGAAGGCAGGGAACCTCTCCCTCTAGGCAAGAGGCTGGCAGACTCCTGCCCATTGTTCTTCCAAATGGCAGCCCACCTGCACCCATCCTTCTACAGGTCCTAAAACGTGGTACCGTCGGTGGAAGAAGCATGAAAAAGCCTCTCTGGTCTCTGCTGATGACTTCACCTCATTAGCATGCTTCTGATAGTTCCCTCAGACTGTCTTTTCCTTTTTTTTTTTTTTTAAAAAAAAACTGACTTTAAGGCTGTCTGCTAATCAAAATTCTGGAGTGCTTAACCATTTCCTCACTCAGAGAAAGAGGCAAAAACCACTTCAGGGAAATTTGGGGGGGAAGAGGAACACAAAAGCAGGAGGTCCAACTCTGGCATGCGGGCCAACAGCAATAAATCCTATCAGTGTCCGCAGCTCATTGCCAGAAAATGTATTCTGAACCCAAAGGTGGCTGAAATGAGGCGAGAGGAGACTGGGGCTGAACGAAGTCCTGGGGCCTTGCACAGTCAGTCTAATTCATACCATTTCTTGCTGCCCTTCCTGCTTTCCCTGAGCACGAAAGAGACACCAAAACAGTCGTGCCTCTGCGGGCCAATCAGGACTTTGAATTTTCATAGCCAGCAATGTGGCCACTGAAACACAGTCATGTGATAAGGGGCTCACCCTCCATATTTGGGGGGAGTCAGGAAGGAGCCCACCAGAACAGCTCCCTCCACAAAGTTAATTTCATGCTTAATGGCATAAGAATCTAAGAAGAGTCCTTCAGGTGGATGAGGGTAAAGGGGGGGCATCCAGTCCAGGATCCTGTCCTCACAGTGGCCAACCAGATGCCCCAAAGGGAAGCCCACCAGCAGGACCGGAGGGCAACAGCAACTCTCCCCGCTTGTGATTCCCAGCAACTGGTATTAACAGGCTTACTGCATTTGACAGTGGAGATAGAACACAGCTCTTGTGGCTAGTAGCCACTGTTAGCCTTATCCTCCAAGAATTTGCCTAATCCTCTTGTAAAGCCATCCAGGTTGGTGGCCATCACCAAATCCTGAAGAACTGTATTGCAGGAGGAACTCTAGTTTTGCTGGTGTCCTATTCTAAACATAAGAACATAAGCAGAGTCCTGAGGCTGGATTAGGCCAATGAGCCCTCTTGTCCAACATCCTGTTCCCATGGTGGCCAACCTGATGCTTCTGGGAAGCTTGAAAGAAAGATTTGAGTGCAACCGCACTCTTCCCACTTGTGATCCCCAGCACCTGAAATCCAGAGGTGTAGACAGTCTCTGAGAGTGGAGGAAAACATAGCCATCGTGGCTAGTTGCTGTTGATATTCTTCACCTCCATTCTATGGTAGCCAAGCCATTAATCCAGCTCTTTCTCTTTGCCCTTCCACCAAATTCAAGGAGGGACTTTATCAAA
This sequence comes from Rhineura floridana, assembly GCF_030035675.1. Classification (NCBI taxonomy): domain Eukaryota; kingdom Metazoa; phylum Chordata; class Lepidosauria; order Squamata; family Rhineuridae; genus Rhineura; species Rhineura floridana. The sequence goes on from NC_084492.1 coordinate 38,747,017, forward strand.
GCGGCTTTGCATGCAGAAGGTTCTGGGTTCAATCTGACATCTCCAGATAGGACTTGGACTCACACACACACTGTCTGAACCGCTGGAGGTCTCTCCAAAGACATTTTGCTGCCTGAGGTGAAGGAAAAGATGGTGCCCACATCATTCCATGTGCAGAAGCTGATTGGACTAGCAGTTGAATCTTATTTCAAAACTGATTGGTTTGATTGATTTGATACTGGTAATGGGATAGTGTTCTCCATTGCACCTGAAGGCAGCAGGCTAGTTATGGGATGTGGGGGAGACTAGGTGGTGCACACAACTCTGCCCTCAAACAGGGTTTTGAAAACATTCCTGTTCACCAGGCATTTGATGGTTGAAAAATACCATTCTCAGTTATCTTGAAATTATTAGCTGTGAGGGTGTGTGACTGATTTCAAATATTTTCAGATATACTTACCATTTTAAAATATTTAAAATATGGTTTTTTTATTTTTAATTGTTTTGTTTTGCTACTTTGATGTCTGCCGCCCTGGGTTTCCTTAGGAGGAAGGGCAGGACTGACACTGAACAAATAAATACATGTATGGATCATTAACACGAAAATGTTCCCCAGCCAGAATCAGGGAAATAATGATTTGTTGCTAAGGACCTGTGTGGTTGCAGACCTTTAAACATTATAGCCATGCCACAGCATCAAGCTCGGGAAAAATACCTCCCACCGTCCAGGCGTAACAGTTAAAATGTCCCTGAACGTGATCCAAGACAGCGCTCGGCACTCCAGCTTTTAAATTGTGTGTAAACAGTTCAGATGTATGGAATGCCCTCTTGAAACATCCCCTCCAGGAATATCACATGCTGCTAACTTTTATTTGCATCATGCGGATAAGATATATTTTGAGTTCTCCCCACCTGGTTGGAGAGCAGTGGTCAAATCACGTCTTCCACAAGTTGCAACTTCTAGCTCTGCATCTAATTCAACAGGCCCCTAATCAAAAAGAACCACTTAGCAGCAATGAAAGGTCAGCAAAAAGAGACTTAAATAAAGCCAAGGACCAGGCCCTGCAACAAAACCAGGTGACAAACTCTGTCCCCCGTTTCCTCTCAGGCAACACTGCTACAGGACATAAAAACAGCAACATTCAGAAATGAGTGGGAGAATTTTTCAGTCTCCAAGGGCACTCTGTTGCTGACCCCCAAGTAGGGATGGAAGGATCTATAAAATTCATTTTTTTCCAGTTTCTAATTTTTCCAATCTTAAATTCAGTTCTCCACATTTTTGCAGCAATTTGTGATTTTTTTAAAAAAAATCCTCATCAAAATTCTTCACCATATTAGTGTGAATTTCTACTAATAAACACATTTCAATGTAGTTTTGACTAATGTAACATTTTTGCAAGCCAATTATCCTAATATAATACATTCTGCATGCTATTTTCACTAATAAATTTATTTTTATGCAAACTTTTTTAAAAACACTGGTTTGAGAACTACATCACAAAAGTCAGATAAATGCAGATTTTGATGAATGGTTGTGTTTTAATTTTCATATTGTTTTCGAAAGTGTGAATTCAACAGATTTGGCTTTAACTGAATCAAATTTCTCCCCCATCCCTATCCAAAAGTCACCATTTTTCAATAAGGGAACTTCAACAGCAAAGTACAATGCAAATTCCTGTAGAATAATTTATCCGTAAATTTGATTATATTCATTTAGGGCTTAATCAACACCAGGGGCTCTTTCTAGAGCTGTGCTAAAAATGACACCCCAAAATTCTCCATGCTATTTTTAGGTGGGAAGAAGATTCAGCCAAATATTTGAACCCTGGTCTCCCAGGTCGTAGTCCAATACCTTAACCACTATGCCACACTCGCTCTCGGTAGGTACCTCCACGTAGGGCTGAAATCCTCAACAGCCACTGTGACATTACTGAGTTAGATGGATCAATAGATGGATCAGTTTAACTGCAGCATCCCATGTTCCTAAGATTATCTGCTGTGGTGGATGATCACTGTACACATCTTGTAGACCCTTGAGCTTTGCTTTGAGATCTCACAGGCTGTACCTCTTGCACTGCATGGCCTTTGAACTCCAGTGCTTAATTCCACCCCATCCCATGCCCGTGTGTGTGTGTGTTTATATGTATCTACCAACTGAAACACCTTGTGCATCTGATGACGCAGGTTCTAGCTCACAATAAATCTGTCTCCAAGTGACCAGAAGACCCTTTGTTCTTCCGACTCTAAATAAGCACCATCAAGTTGCAACCTTCATTTATTGCCAGCATGACTCAAAAGCACCACGCAACCGGTAGATATGTGTGTGTGTGCGAGCGCACATATGGACCCTCTTCCACACATGTGGCACTGGGCTATTTGCCCAGAATTATCACAGCTTTGGGCTAATACCATCAACCTGGAAGCATTAATGTCACCCGATTAACATTACAACAAAAACACAGACCCTCCCACACTCTTATTCAATTAACACCCCTTCGTTACAAGTGTTTTTTAAAAAAACAAAAACCCAAAACAAAACAAGAACTGCCCCCCAATGAAGCTTTGAAAACTAATCGAGGCTGCATGTGAAGCACGGTGGGAGCACACTGAGGCACAATGGTGAGAAGATCAGCTGTCTGAGGGGCCCAGCAAAACTGGAGGCCTTCTTCAGATGGATCAGGAATGACCTCAGGGAAGCAAGGCTCTCTTGGACATCCATTTCATTGCACAGGAGATGACCCACATATTTGACTACTGATTCACAGCCTCAGCTGTGTGCTGAGATGCTCTGAGAGGCTGAGAGGAATCCAAAGTTAGGGAGATGTGGGGCTCCCTCTGGAATGGAAACCTGGAGTGTCTCAAGTGTTTCATGCCTGATGCATGGATGGCTTTCCCCCCCCCCCCGGTTTGCTAAGGATTTCCCTGACAGGAAATATAGCCTATGTTAAACTACAGGCCCATCGTGTAAGAAGCTTCACCTTACCATCAAGCAGAGTCTGCTAGTGTTCCTTTCCCCTTTTCTGGCAGTATAAAAGTGACAAAATTCAACGGATGAAACTTTCACTGTCACAGCCATGCTATGCTGGAGAACATTCTGCCTGTTGAATTTCTACCCATCACGGAGGTCTTAAAAATACATGAACTCTGACAGGGGAAATGACCCACAAGACTGGAGCCTGTTTTACGTGTTTATGTGTTTGAATTCCTGTTTTTTTTATTTCTATACACTTCTGTTTTATTGGTTTTAGGTTCTGCTTTTGTTTTAATATTGCTGCTTTGATACTGTACAGCACTTACAGTGGGGCAAATTCATCTGGGGGGTTTCTCCCTAGGACAACTGTGCACACTTTGCCGGGCCCGGGGAAGAGGGGCCAGGTCAGTACCACAATGGAGATGGAAGCCCGATCAAAGATGGGCAGACCAGGGCTATGACCTCCTCACAGTGCTGCTGCCATCTACAGGAGGGTCATAGACTGCATGACCTCCAAAGACTCCAGCCTCACTAAGTCACGCCATCCTGGCACCATCCTGAGGAATAAGATACTTTCCTGACTGCCAGCCTCCAGCCTTCTACAACTTTGGCCAAGGTCCATACTCTGGGCTAAAAACACACAGATGATGTGCACCAGCAAACTTAATAGCTTTAAGTTGGATTCCCGCACTGAGCAGGGCGTTGGACTCGATACCCTTGTAGGCCCCTTCCAACTCTACGATTCCAGGGTTCTATTTTTTTCAGCTTCTATAACATGTGCAAACCTGCATATAATTTGGCTACTGCTCATCTGGCAAGGAGAGGGGAAGGAACACAGCTGAAAGGCAGAGCATGCAGGCACGACTGTGTTGGCTGGGACTGATGGGAGTTGTAGTCCCAAACATCAGAAGACACCAAGCTGGGGAAGGCTGGAGTCATAGACAACACTATGTTTTGGTGTACAAAGCCCTATATGGCTTGAGACCAGGATACCTGAAAGACCGTCTTACCCCTTATATACCCAGCAGATCACTATGCTCTGCAGCTGAGGGCCTCCTGCAGATACCATCTTATCAGGAGGTCCGTTCCGCACAACATAGGAAGCGGACCTTTAGTGTGGCAGCACCTACCCTGCGGAATTCCCTCCCCTTAAATGTTAGGCAGGCACCATCTCTGTTATCATTTCAGCACTTATTGACGACTTCCCTCTTTCAACAAGCCTTTTAAATCGAGACCTATCCCAGTCTGCGTCTGTATTGGAATTGCTTTTTAATATGTCCTTAAACTTTCTTTTTTAAAATGTTTTCAAACTTAGAAGATGTTTTCATAGCTTATTTTAAGTAACATTTTTGAAGATGTTTTGTTTTAATGTGTTTTAAAGTTTGTTTTTATGATGTTTCAATGTTTTTAGTGCTTTTGTTTGCTGCCCTGGGCTCCTGCTGGGAGGAAGGGCAGGATATAAATCAAATAACAACAACACTCAACAAGATGGACGAATGGCCTCCTTCATTATATGTTGCATAAAATATGGTACACTGAAGTGCCACCTCTTGGCAACCATAAATAGTGCTCAGTTCTCCCTTTCTCATTTTCATTTCTGTTATCTAAGGGTCAAATAAGGCCACAAGAGGATGTGTGACACACCATCCTGATGTTTTGCAAGAGGATAGTACATGTAAATACTTCTAAAAATAAAACAGAATAAATAAGAGCCCCACTTTGGATCAGGCGAAAGGCCCATCTAGACCAACATTCTGTTTGCACTGTGGCCAACCAGACGGCCCAAATGGAGCCCCACAAACAGGTCTTGAGGGCAACAGCACTCTCCCAACTTGCAATTCCCAGCAATTGGCATTCTGAGACATACTGCCTCTGATCCCGGAGGTAGCATATAGCCAATGTGGCTAGTAGCCACTGACAGCCTTATCCCCCCACATGAATTTGTCTAAACCTCTTTTAAAGCCATCCACGTTGGTGGTCATCACCGCATCTTGTGGAAGCAGATTCTGTAGCTTAACTATGCATTATGTGAAGAAGTCCTTTCTTTCATCTGCCCCGAATCTTCCAATATTCAGCTTCAGTAGATGTCCCCAAGTTCTGATATTCCTGAGGCACTGCACAGCAGATACATAATCCAACTTCCTCTGTCATTATTATTTTTGCAAGGGTCTGCGTGTTCAGATTTGGATTGCAACTCAGCAGGAAGAGGTTAAACATCCCCCCCCCGGTGTAATTTTCATGGTTGAAATCACCCTCCAAGGGCTTTGTGGCTAATGGCAGCTCCAGGGAAAGTGGAAATGATTTTGGGGGATGAGGGCAATAAATACTCCCCCCAGGATTTTGAAGTCCATCTTATTCCCCCTCCCTGCACCTGTTTTTAGCCAAACAAAAAGACATCAAGAAAGGTGCTCACATGGTTTCCCACATACCACTACTTTGGCCCTAGGAATCTAAAGGCACTGCGCACACACTTCCAAGTTTATGTCTGAAGGCAGAAAAGGAGTGGAATGTGGATCAGCAGCTAGAGCTCCTACCCCAGATCCAGTGCGGACTGCCTTCCTTCCCAGTTGCTGACCAAGTAAAAAAAGAATATGGTCACATGATCTGTGGCACTGAGGCACGAAAAGAGGGATAGAAGGATCTGTCACTTTCATTTCACTCAGTTTCATATTTTTCTGATCTTAAATTCAGTTATCCAGGTTTCAGAATCAATTTCTGAATTTTCTTTTTAAATATTCAGTTAATTGTGAATTTTGAAGAATGGCTGTGTTTCCGTTCTCATATTTTTTCAGAAAGTGTGAGATTTAACAGATTTGGCTTTAAATGTGAACTGAATCATTCCTTGTGGGTGGGTGGGACTGGAACAGAATCACTTCTTAAAGCAGACCTCCAGCAAAATTTGCTACTCACTAGGAACTAGAAACCTGAGGTTTCGTTATTGTTTTTGAAAGCTGAAATTCTCAGGGCACTGGATTCTGTGCCCGATATCACGTTCTGCACTTGTAGAATGCACAGCCTGACCAAAGTTCCTTCTCATAGATTTTGCCTTTCCTTTCAAGTTGGAGCCACTGCCGGCATCGTTGTCCATAGCAGCGGGCCGCCTCCCCATTCAGGTCACATATTTTACAGAGTGTGTCAGCGAGGACATCTTTCCCTCACACTCCAGTTTCTCAGCAGGTTGCCTTGAGAGTTCACTTGCAAGTTTTCCAGCTGCATTTCATGGACGCCAGCCCAAATGTCATGGGGTGCAGCAGAGCTTCCTGAGAAATCCATTGAAGCTGAAGGCCCTGTCAGCTTCACACCTGGTGTAAGTGCAGCCCTGGTATGTAAAGGGGGGAAGCCGCTCCAGCGTGCAGCCAGCTCTTAAGTGAGTATTCTGCATGCCTGCGGGATTATCACACAAGGGTGGGGTTTACTATCCAGTCTATGATTCGGCATCCTGGGGTGTATAGACAAGAAGCTGTCAGGACAGTCTACTGTGACCCACAGGAGGATTCGCAATAGATGGGCTTACTTTGAAGTAGGCTTAGACATGGGATGAAGCACTCATACCTGACTAGGGATTAGAATCTTGAGGTTTTTGTTTTTGAAAAAAGACAGCTGGGAAAAGCCACTCCAGAGAGCCATTGGCCAAAGAACCCGAGGTTCCCTTCACTGGTCCTCTGCGACAGTGTGCTAATTTGGGGAAGAGTGGTGGAACAACTCTGCACATACATAGCATCTTTCTGTCAATGCCGTTGAACCACACAAGCCGCTTTGCAAGTGCAAGGAGATATTTATACTTAAGTGCATACGTAAGCCCTATCCGAGCATCTGTAGGGGACTAGCTCTGCCTCTTAGACCAAAGTTTTTGTCCCTGTGGAGCGAGTCCTATGGAGGTGCATACAGCCTCCTTCAGGCCAATGCTGAACACATTTGGCCAGTGCTGAAAAGATAACAGAGATGGTGTCTGCCTAATATTTAAGGGGAGGGAATTCCACAGGGTAGGTGCCGCCACACTAAAGGTCCGCTTCCGATGTACCGGCATGCTCTGCCTTTCACCTGTGATCCTTCCCTTCTCTTTGCCAGACACCTGGTAAGCATCAGGTAAGCAAAGGAAAATGCCCCTGCTAACCACAAAGATGGCAGGTTGCATCCCATGTTAGTCCTACTCAGAGTAGACCCGCTGGAAATTATGGCCACAACTAACTTCGGTCCATTGATTTCAATGGGTCTACTTTGAGTAGGACTAATATGGGATACAGCTCCTTCCCTTGCTGCCCAAGGATATAAATTTAATAAACAACTATGACAACCTTTCTGAGAAAATGCAGAAACGGATGGAGCCAGCAGAATGTCATGAGTGGGTCAAGGTGGTTCCTTCTGCATACACACACCGCCTTGTTGTTGTCCTTGCAGAACCCAGCAAAGAAATCTCCTTCCCTTCCCTTCCCTGACTGAGTCTGTCTCTTCCTATTTCTCTGGCTGCCATTTAGGAATTCATACCTTCATGACAAATACAACTTTAGGATAAATAAGCGGGAGAGAGCTGGACTGGCACTTTAAAAACACACACACTACAATAAACTTGTGGGGAGATGTCAATTAAAACACAGTATCCAAGAAATAACATTTGCAAATAAACCCTTCTGTGTCAGGTAAGAGCTTGTCAAGAGGCAGACATGCCGCCGGATTGATAGGTTGTCCAAACCTAATAGTGGCTGTGTAGACACCATGTATTTAAAGTGCACAGCTGCCCCCCTTGCAAAGAATCCTGGAAATGGTAGTTTGTTAAGGGTGTTGGGAACTGTACCTTTGCAGGAGGTAATCTACAGTTTCCAGGATTCCTTGGGAGACGGTAGTGTGTTTTAAATGAATGGTGTGTGTACACAACCAATATATTTGTTGTTCTGTGGCAGAAGGCAATAGGATGTGTTACAATGACCCAGATATAACAGAGGCTTAGATAGGTATGGGAAGGTCTGTCAATATTGGGGTCTCTCTCTTTTTCATTTTTCTAAGTTCAGGTTTTTAATTTTGTTATTGCAATTATATCCCACTTTTCCTTCAAGGAGCTCAAAGTGTCATACATGGGTCTCCTCCCTCTCCATTTTATCCACCCAATAGCCATGTGAGGTATATTAGGCTGAGGCAGTGACTGGCCCAAGGCCACCCAGTGAGCATCATGGCCAAGTGGGGATTTGAATCCTGGTCTCCCAAGTCATAGTCCAACAGTTTAACCACTTCACCTCAGTGGGTCCACACTTTCATATCAGTTTCCACTGAGAAAAAAAAAGTCCTCATGAAAATTCATCAAGCATTTCTGTGTGAATTTCTCCTAATACACACATTTTTACAATGCAATTTCACCTAAGGCAATGCACTCTGTCTGTTGTTTACAGTATTATATGCATTAATCTGCACATTTTTGCCTAGTAGATGCATTTTTGTAGACATTACTTGGCTGGAAATGTGTGAATTTCAAAGGATGGCTATGTTTCGGTTCGCAGAATTTTAAAAAGTGTGAATTTGGTAAGTTTGCCTTTAAATGCAAACTGAATCTAATTTCTCCCCCATCCCTAGGCTTAACTCACATGCTTGAGTCTGTTGCTCCAGAAACACCTTTCTGCAGAATATCCATCCACTTTATCTGTGGCCTAGATTGGATCCATTCAAAGATAGGAAACTGCATTACACCACGTTATACCATTGGCTTCTCTAGGGTTTCAGACTAGGGTTGTCTTCTGGTCTTACCTCCAGGATGGTGGGAACTGAAGTGGGCAATTCCCAACCGTTCCCCAAGCAGTGGATTTCACTGGTATTTGAAACATACAGCCTGTTGATTCCCTACCTGTCACAACACAGAACACTGTTGTTTGTCTCTTTCCTTGGGCAGAAAAAACAGGCAACCATTAACAAAGGAACTTAGTTCCCTGTTTGCTCCCTGGTCAACTTTGATGGTGAGCTAAACCAGGAACAATGGATGGATACATAGATATAGAATGATACGGCTACTATCAGAGACAAGATACTGGGGACAAAGCCAAGGAAGGCTACTGCGCTTGTGTACTGCTGGTGGGCTTCCTGGAAGCATCTGGCTGGCTGCTAATGAAAGAAGGCTAATGTTGGACGAGATGGATATTTGGTCCGATTCAGCAATGCAGTGCTTATGTTTTTATAGCTAAAAAGGCTGTGGTCTGACCTACATCAGTAATTCTTTCATTCATGCTGTGCAGGGCCAAACCAACTTTACCAGCTTCAGAAGAGCATTACAAGGTAGACACTCCTCAACAGCAACTGGCAAGGAGATGGAGATGTACTGCATGAGTTTAAGCCAGCCTTTCCCAACTAGTGGGCCACCAGATGTTGTTGGACCACAACTCCCATCAGCCTCAGCCAGCATTGCCAATGGTCAGGAAAGATGGGAATTGTGGTCCAGCAACATCTGGTGGCGCACTAGTTGGGGAAGGCTGGTTTAAGCCATTTAGCTTCAAGGAAGGGGAAGAGACCATGAATTAAAATTCAGTCTAAGAATCACCAGTAACTGCACTTAATGAGGGACAGCACATGTGCACTCTCTCTCTCTCTGTGTATAGATAGATAGATAGATAGATAGATAGATAGATAGATAGATAGATAGATAGATAGATAGATAGATAGATAGATAGATAGATAGATAGATAGATAGATAGATAGATAGATAGATAGATAGATACCATGGAGGATGTTCCTGGGCCATTTTAATAGAGTCTGAGTTTTATGGACATATTGTACTGATTTCCCAGTCTGCTCTGAGAGCTTTCTCAGTCATTTACTGACCGCTATTTGAAAAATTCACAACAGACAGCAAGATTCCACCCTGGGTTTGTTTGCTTCCAAACGTACGTCCATGAGGAGACCTGCAGCAGCCGAAGTGTGCTAGTCTGCCTGTCCCCTCCATTTCAGCACAGATCAATGCTGAAGTGGTGGTCACATGCCTCCCCAGAGCTGGGCGCCCTGCACACTGCTGCTGCTGCAGGTCACATGAGGGCTGGTGTGCAAGAGAGCCAAGTGCAATGCTGTCATAAAATTGTGTGCGCGCAATGAAGCGCGGCTCCGGAGCCAGACTGGGCCAACAACTCCAAGGAACATGCTTTTGGCTTTGTAGGAGTGATGGAACAGGGATGGAGAGAGGGAATTAGAGCTATAAAAAGAGAGAAGGGGGATCAGCAGATGAAATTAAAAACCTGCCAGAAAGCAATCAACCAACAAAAGCACATCTGAAGAAGTGGAACATTTTCTACCTCTTCGCCAGAGGAGCTGAAAAGGTGGGGGGTGAGAATGATAAAAGCTGAGAGCGTGGAAGGCAAATATTGGCATGCGGGGAGTCCCACTGGCCCATTGGCCAGCCCAAAAAGTCTAGCAAGGATGAGATCCTCTCTGTTCTTTGGTGATTCTCCCAGGCCCCGCTTGACTCCCAACCCTGCCTTAAAAAAAAAGGTAAAGGTCTCCCTGCACTTGTAGTGCGAGTCGTTTCCGACTCTTAGGGTGACGTCTTGCAACGTTTACTAGGCAGACCGTATATATGGGGTGGGATTGCCAGTTCCTTCCCCGGCCTTTCTTTACCCCCCAGCATATGCCGGGTACTCATTTTAACGACCACAGATGGATGGAAGGCTGAGTGGACCTTGACCCCTTTTATCGGAGATTCAACTTAAAACCTTTGCAGGTCAAGGCAGCCATAGACTCGGGCATTTTTGTTGGCGAGGCATGGTCTACAGCCATGAGCAGGTCCTCTCTCAGAGGTCCAGAGAGGCCTGGGCCACATTCAGCTTTTGAGGCTCGTCCTCACCATAATAAACATTTTTTTAAAATGATGACACACAGAAACGAAATAAAGCACTAATATGAATAATTCAAATCTCTTCATAGTGATCTATCTGAAACATGGAATAAAAATATAGAACATATAATACCAGCCAACCAGTTACTTCCTTTAGCTATCCTATGAAGATAATAAGGAATTCTCACACATAAATAATTCGTTACAATGAGACATCTATATATATTTTGGAAAGTTGTTTGCTATGCATTTGGACACGTCTTTGGACACGTCTTTAAGATATTGTATCCAAATTTTGTGTGATGGTTCCTGAGACCAAGGAAGAGCATTTTTTCTGTGTTTGGTTTCAATGAGACAAGGTTGTTGTTTTGTAAATGAAGACGGCGGACTACACTTTTCAAAACTGCACTGATTTTAACCATTGATTTCAAAACTACACTTTTTTTTCCTCCTTAGAATACCCAAGCAACACTGGGTATAAGGGTGCTTACATTACTAAAATGTACGAACGTAGAACAAATTAAACCAGAACTGTCACTTGAAGCTAAAATGATGAAACTGAGGCTATCATACTTTGGACACATCATGAGAAGACATGATTCGAAAAGACAATAATGTTGGGGGAAAAGAAAAGAGTAGAAAAAGAGGGAGGCCAAAGAAGAGATGGATAGATTCCATAAAGGAAGCCACAGACCTGAACTTACAAGATCTGACCAGGGTGGTTCATGACAGATGCTATTGGTGGTCACTGATTCATAGAGTCACCATAAGTCATGATTGACTTAAAGGCACATAACAACAACAACGACAAAATGAATTCTCTGGCTTTTAATACACATGTGACCCAGCAACAGCCACTTGTAGTAGTTTGCTCATAAAACCAGCTGGTCTGAGATGACGTGTTCATCATGGTCTAATCTTGTGCAATCAGAACTGAACTATTTTTATTAATATTTATGAACATTTTACTCCTTAATATGACAAGCTCTACATCAGTTAATGAAACAAAATGTCTTTTACCAAATCACATCTCTTATTTGCTTAAATGTGTAGCTTTATGGTGAGAAACCATGCCATCTTTTGGTCCAATGTGCATAAAAGCAAGTTGCAAAAGTTATCCAATGCCAAACAGAATGAACAAGTGTCTAAATGTGAGGCCCCCTTTGAGCATGAGGGCTGGACCAGATGCCCCTCTGCCTCCCCACCCCTCTGACTGAGCATGGCCATGACTCACCTGGTGCAATGTGCCTGGATAGCCTTTCCCAGAGCTGGCCCGCCCAATGGATTCTGCTGCCTGAGGCACAGGACAGGATAGTGAGCCCTGCCCATCCCCACAGCCAGCCAGATGGGCGACTAATAAATAAACAAATAAAATATAGAAGCCAACTGGAGATGGCAGCTAATCCTGGGCTTGGCACTGGTGGTTGAATAGCATCCTCCACTGCCCCTCAGACTGCAGGATAGTTGAGGGGGGGCATAACGTGTAGCACATACAGCTTTGTCTTCCAACAGAGGGGAATGGCTGGAGGGCTAAGGAGGAATAACCAGGAGGCTGCCACTGCCCCCTCCCTGCCACATTGGCTGCCTGAAGCAGTGGCCACACTTTGACTAGGGCTGTCTCTGGTTGTCCTTATGCCTTGTCTCCCATTCTTAAGAACACTGAGTTATGGAAGGGCCATAGTTCAGTGGCAGAGCACCTGCCTTGCATGCAGAAGGTCCCAAGTGCAATCCCCAGCATCTCCAGATAGGACTGGGAGAGACTTCTTGCCACCACCTGTGTAGACAATACTGGAAATTGAGTGAGCAGAGAGATTATTTGCACACTCATCTGTGACCATCGTTGCTGATTTACGGCACAGTTTGCAGTATTTATCTTCGTGACCATGTGGAGGGAGTTGCCGCGCCACTAGTGGATGTCCCTGGAGGTATTCATCAGCGCCTGAGGGAATTGTGATGAAGTCAGGAGGATCCACACGGCAAGCCACATTTGATATGACAACGAGCTATGAGAGATGGTTAAGGATTCTGCAATTTTGGGGAGCGGGGTGTGGATTCAGATGTAATTTGATCCCTTGCACTGTGTGAGGAGTGGATGTTAATATTGTGGCCACTGGCAGCTTTCATTTATACCATTTTTTAAATAATCCTGGTGAACTTTTCAATATTTTTAACAAACTGAAGCCATTTATAATGTTAGGCTTGTTCCACTAATTTTAATTTCTATGTTTTCTTAATCCAATCAATGAACTGGCTCACACATTTGCTTAATAATCCAAGCTGTTTTACTTGGGGGAGGGGGATCTGTCCTGTCCTTTCATCAGTCGTTCATCATTGTGTTCATTGCATCATCATACCATAGCAAATTGCAAATACAAAATTCTGTTCAAGACTCATTTCCTTGGGGGGGAGGGGGACCTGTCCTGTTCTTTCATCATTCATGTCAGAGACAGAAAATAATCCTGAGGGCTCATGGCTATTTGGTGAGCTATTACGTGGCTCATTAACTTGTGCATAAAAAGAATCAGAAAGCTTATGAAGATACCATCAATATTACTGTAAATAACGTAAGAGACCACTATACCATCGCTACAGGAGACAAAATCTATTACATTTTTTTAACTACAGAAGATTGAGACAAAAGGAAGCTAATTTAATGATACGCAAACTGCTAAAAAGCAGTGTCTGACAGACCACCGGCAGCGCGATATACCACAGCAAATCACATCCCTACTAGTTGGGCAGACTTTCTACGCAGAGTTATCCTCCCAGAGAGAAAAGGACTGAGGTACTGGGGAGGATGGTGGCTCTGTTTGTAGAGCATCTGCCTTGTATGTAGAAGGTCCCAGGTTCAACCCCTGCCATCTTCCCACAGGGAAAGACCCCCACCTGAAATCCTGCCAGTCTGTGTAGGCAATACTCAGCTAGATGGAGCAATGCATCTGACTCAGTATGTAGCAGCTTCCTATTTTCCTATGGAGTCCCAGAGCCACCTACCCATTCTGGACCTGGAACATTCAGCCCCCTGTGAAGACCAAGACTGGCTTTAGCAAAGGGGAGGTCCCTTGCAGTCTGCAGGGCTAGGGAAGAAGCCAAGGTCCACCGGACAAAGCAGCTTGAGAAGCCTTGGCTCTGCGAGCCGATGCACTCCAGCTCAGCTGCTCCCGAGTGACTTGGGGGCCAAGCTCGCCTTTTGGCTGCAGAATATCCAACATTCCTAACTAATCATAATAATAATAATATTTAATTTGTGTGTCGCCTACCTGGCAGATAGCCACTCTAAGCGACGTACATTAAAATGGGATAAAATACAATAGTATCAAATGCAGTCACATTAATCTCAATAAATAAAATACTGGACAGTCATCAGTACATTTATAAAAACACTTACATATACAGCATATAATAGATGACAAAATCATGGAGATTAACCCATCCCAAGGATCTCAAAGGCCTGTTGAAATAGCCACGTCTTCAGGGCCTTGCGGAATACATCCAGGGAAGGGGCATGTTGGAGATCAAATGGGAGGGAGTTCCAGAAAGTGGGGGCCACCACAGAAAAAGCCCTCTCCCTAGTACCCACCAACCTAGCTGTTTTGGTTGGTGGGATTGAGAGAAGGCCTTGCGTGGCTGATCTAATTGATGGCGGTGGAGGCGCTCTTTCAGGTAAACTGGGCCAAAACCGTACAGGGTTTTAAAGGCTAATACCAACACCTTGAATTGGGCCCGGAAAACAACCGGCAGCCAGTGTAGATCAAATAACACCAGCGTAATGTGATCACGGCGGCGGCTGTTGGTAAGTAAGCGCGCCGCTGCATTCTGTATAAGTTGCAATTTCCGGGTCATTTTCAAGGGTAACCCCACGTAGAGCACATTACAGTAGTCCAATCGAGAGGTGACCAGGGCATGTATTACGAGTGGGAGCTGTTGAACAGGGAGGTAGGGTTGTAGCCTACGTATAAGGTGTAACTGATACCAAGCTGCCCGGCTCACGGCCGAAATCTGAGCCTCCATGGACAGCTTGGAATCAAGAATGACCCCAAGGCTACGGACCTGGTCCTGTAGGGGCAGCCTCACCCCACCAAACACCAGGTCAACATCTCCTAACCCTCCCTTGTCTCCCACAAGTAGTACCTCGGTCTTGTCAGGGTTCAGCTTCAGCCTGTTCCTGCCCATCCATCCACTCACGGATTCCAGGCACTTGGACATGGTCTCCACAGCCCTCTCCGGTGAAGATTTGAATGAGAGATAGAGCTGAGTGTCATCCGCATATTGGTGGCACTGCAGCCCAAATCTCCTGATGATCGCTCCCAGCGGCTTTACATAGATGTTAAATAGCATGGGAGAGAGGATAGAACCCTGTGGCACACCACAATTGAGAGGCCAAGGGTCTGAAACCTCGTCATCCAATGCTACCTGTTGGCGCCTATCAGAGAGAAAGGAATGGAACCACCGTAAAACCATGCCTCCCAATCCCAAACTCTCCAGGCGATCTAAAAGGATACCGTGGTCAACGGTATCAAAAGCCGCTGAGAGATCCAGGAGGACAAGGAAGGTGAATTCTCCCCTATCCAGTGCCCTCCTCATATCATCCACCAGAGCGACCAAGGCTGTTTCAGTTCCATGTCCAGTCCTGAAACCCGATTGGTATGGATCTAGATAATCCGTTTCATCCAAGTGTGTCTGCAGCTGATTAGCCACCACTCGCTCAATGACCTTGCCCAAGAATGGTAAGTTCGAAATTGGGCGAAAGTTGTTTAATATTTGGGGATCCAAGGAGGACTTCTTTAAGATGGGCTTTATAATAGCCTCCTTGAGGGCTAGTGGCATAACACCCTCTTGCAAGGATGCATTGACCATTGCCTTGATCCCCTCGCCCAATCTCTCTTTGCAGCTCATGAGGAGCCACGACGGGCAAGGATCAAGTAGACAAGTGGTAGGCCTTACAGATGAGAGCACCTTGTCCACATCCTCAGAAGGAAGAGGCCGAAATCGATCCCATTTGACCGGTTTGCAACTGGCCAACTCTAGCTCACTCACTGTATCCACAACGCCCGGAATCAAGCTCCTCAGGTGCTCGATTTTGTCAGCAAAGTGCTTTGCTAACTTGTCACAGGAGGCCTTGGACTGTTCCAAGGGTTCCTGAGCAACTGGACCGACCAGGCTTCGGACCACCTGGAACAGCCTCCTGGGACAGCACTCCGCAGATGCAATAGAGGCAGCAAAGAACACCCTCTTTGCTGCCCTTACCGCCATCTGGTAGGCAGCTACTGCTGCTCTAACCTGTGTCCGAGCATCTTCGGAGTGCGATTTCCTCCACCGGCGCTCTAGTCGTCTCACCTCCTGCCTCAAAGCATGCAACCGTGGTGTATACCATGGTGTTACTTGAGTTCTATTCAGGGGGAGAGGACGTTTCGGAGCCACTCGGTCTAACGCCCCGGCAATCCTCTCATTCCACTCCGTCACCAGGGCTTCGACCAGGCGACCTTCAGCAGGTTCCAATTCCCCAAGTGCCGTCAGGAAACCATCTGGATCCATCAGGCGCCTGGGGCGGACCATTCTAATAGGACCTTTACCCCTGCGGAGGGCATGTGGCATCGAGAGATCCATCTTTACCAGATAGTGGTCTGACCATGACACGGGGGTAGAAGAAATAACCCCTAATTTCAGCACACTACCCTCCCCCCCTGGGACAAATATAAGGTCAAGAGTATGACCGGCTACATGGGTGGGCTTCTGAATTCCATCTGAAAGTGCTCTACTCCTCCCCCCACCCCAACAGCACAGTTTGGGCTCCTATCTGAACTGCTTGGCAGCCTCTTTGGAGAATGGCCACACTTCGTCTTGAAACCGGGACCAGCTTCACTCGCCCACCGCCCTTCCCACCCATCTGCCCTTGGCAATTTCCTTTTTTTTTAACATACTACCGTTAAAACACAGGGAGCAAGTTGGTTTGTTTACAGACCCTTCACTCAAACGTTAAAGCAGCTTTAAAGGATCTGACATCCATCCTCATAACATGTTAGCCGGCAAAGGGTGAGTCATCCGCAGCTTATCAGCCAACGTGGGCCATTTCCATTCTGCAACAGAACTTGGAGCAAGAGTTGTACATAAAGGCACCTCTGGAAATCCGCTACCCTATTGGGGGGCAGAGAAAGGGAGAGGAGGGAGAAGGACATCCATTATACTCCATTTCTCCCAGTGAGGAGAAATTCTCCTGTAGGGACATATGAAGTTGCCTTATACCAAGTCAGAGCTTTGCTCCATTTAGGTCAATATTGTCTGACCCTGTCTGGCAGCAGCTCTCCATAGTTTCAGACTAGAGTGAATTCCCAGCTGTACCTGGAGATGCCAGGGATCAAACCTGGGACCTTCTGCATGCAGAGCAGGTGCTCTGCCCCTGAGGTAGGGCTCTTGCCCTTCTCTACTTTCCCAAGAGTGGGGCTCGCCACAGGCAATGGCAGTGACACTGTTTTCTTCTTTCCCTAAGGCTGGGGTGGGGTGGGGATACCACGGCAATAAGCAGCAGCAACAGCTGGGTTGTAAGCCTGACAATCATTTTACAGCCTCCATAAATGCCCTGGATCCAACATTGGTCCAGAATATTGTGGCACAGGGTGAGTGGGGGGGAAATGATGGGTAATACTCAGAAAAAAAATATGCAGAGTGAACTTCTTTCTCAAGGGGAATCAAGAAAAGAAAAATCTCACACATTTTCTCAGAAAAAAAACACGTCTTGTGAGAAAATTCAGCTCTGCTCATCCTGGAATCCTCCAGTCATTGTTCCTTTTGTAAAGAAGAAAACTGGTGGACATAACTGTAATTCTAGAAAATTATTCAACGATCGCAGCTCTCTCAAGGAATTGTAAAATAAAAGCTCCTTTGCAGAGCTGGGGCAGGTGGGGAGAAGATCCACCCTGAACCAGCTAGTTCCTTTCCAGGGAAAGGTGGGTGAGAAATTCAATTCACTTTGCATTTAAAGCTGAATTTATCAGATTTGCACTTTCCAAAACAATATATGAACCAAAACACAACCATCCTTCAAAATTCGCTCGGATCCATATTGTGCAATGCAGTTCTCCAATCAATGTTTTTAAAAATGCATATATTAAGGGAAAGTGTGCACAAAACAAATATATTGATGAAAACAACATACAAAAATGCATTATATTGGGATAAATTGCTAGCAAAAATATGCACATTAGTTAAAACTGCATACAAAAAAATGTATTTATTTGGGGAAATTTGCACTAAAATGCTGAAGGAATTTCATGAGGTTTTTTTTAAAAAGCGCAGATTGCAGCAGAAATGAGGAGAACCAAATTTAAGATGAGAAAAATGAGACGCTGAGAGAACCGAAATGGACAGGTCGTTCCATCCGTATCAGCAGCACAGAGTTCAGCTATGAATTTGGTGAGCCCTCAGCTCTGCAACTGATCAATACTTGGCATATTCCTGGAGAAGGCCAACCCCAACCATTACGCTGCCTGAACCAGAGCATCAAATGCCCCCCCCCCTTCCTTCAAGGTACATAGTGCCCAAGGCCAGACATGAGTCTGGAGAGTACCTCTCTTCACCTCCCTGGGAATAAAAGTACAAGGATAATAAATTAAATAGCAAACAACTTGCTGCCCTTTTATGCCTCCCAAAATCACTTTGCCTCACGGCAGGGCTGGCCCCCTGTATTCCTGGAGTGGAAGGATATTTCTGTGTGATGAAAATGGAGAGAGAGGAAAATTTCCCCTGGAGGAATGAGAGATTAGCCAAGCAACGTCAATTTGCAAGGAATCTCTCTGTCTCTAACATAAATTCAGCCTCAGTAAATAGACACTGTCAAAACACACACACACACACACACACTACACCTGGGAAGCCTACCTGGTGCACTGCAGCTCCCATTAGCCACAGCCTGACTGGCCAATGGTCAGGGATGATGCGAATTCGAGTCTAACAACATTTGGAGGGCACCGGGTTGGCTACTCTTTGCTCCACACCTTGAGAGTGGAATTCCACACCCCAAATACATCACTCTGATTTGCCAGTTTACATCCTTTGGAGAGTTTTTGTTCTTCTGCCCCTGTGAGCCATGAGGGACAAGATTGCTGCAAATGACTGATCTTTGCCAGTCTAGTTCAGTCCCATTCTGGCTTCAGAAATGCCATTATGCAGTTTCCAATCATTCCCAGCCTTATATCTGCAGCTATTGAGGGCTAGAAGCTTGCTCTGAGATTTTCAGGATGCTGAACCGAGCCCCCAGTGCCAAATCTCACACTTGCATGGTGTGATCCTGGCTACAGAGAATGCATAAAGTCACTTGGAAAAAGAGACTGTTACCCCATGATAGTGTTTGATGTAAACAAGGCCAAATGTCTCCAAAAAAGCTCTTTACAAAGAGTCAAGCTCAATTTGGTTCAAAGTTTTTGTTTGGAACCTAGGCCAACTCTCAGGCTGTCTGGTTATTATATTCCTAATTGGCGCAGCCATTCTGCCTTGCAGAAAAAGCCAAAACCTTAGAGTCTCAAATGAACTGTCCAAAAAGCACCAGTTCCATGGGGACTTCTGTACTCCTTTGCAAAAGAGTGCCTGCTGGCTGCAGGGGATTGGTGCCTTCAGTCCATTTGATCAGCGTCCAGAAATAAATATGATGTAAGGCACATCACCAGTCAAGCCTCCGGCACAACCGACAACTTCCAGGGTGTCATAACACTTGTGGTGTAGCTGCTGATGGTGCCTGCCCGGCTAGGATTCCTAAGCTGTACACACCGCCAAACACCACTCGGGACTTCTTAGTTTTGAAAAAAGGTGAGTAAGAGGAGACATGACAGAGGCATATAACTTGATGCATGGTGTGGAGAAAGTGGTCGGGGAGAAGGTTTTCTGGAGCTTAGGGCCATTCAATGAAGGTGAGCGTTGGAAGATTCAGGATGGAGAGAGGAAAGCACCTCCGCATGCAGTGCAGAGTTAAACTATGGAATTGGCTCCACAAGAGGTCATGATGGCCACCAAGCTGGATGGTTTTAAAAGAGAATCTAGACCCTTCAGACGTCTTTTTTTTATTGTGCATTCATGATTACTTGTGCTCATGATGGTATCTGGGCGGTCCTATGCAAGCCGACTTCCAATACTGTTTGCACCTGCCGAAGTGTTGGGGTGGGCACGCTGCTTCATTTCCAGTCAGAGCATATCCTGAACTTCCTGCTGAAATCCTGTAACTTTTTATACCACAAGCGTTCTGGTTTATTTTCGTTCCGCTTTTATTGTGCTATAGCTTCTCTGGACAGCAATAATGTGGGAGCACTGAGACAGCATCACAGAACAAGCAAAAGCAGAAGAAATCCACCGCTAATACACTATTATTGTGGCACTAACATGTTGCAGAACTTGCCCGCAATAAAACACCAGTCTAGAGGGGCCCTTAGACAAATTCCTGGAGGACAGGGATACCAAAGGCCACTAGCCACAATGGCTATGCTCTCCCTCCACTGTCGGTTGCTGGAAATCACAAGCAGGGAGAGTGCTGTGGTATTCATGGCCTGCTTGCAGGCTTCCTGCCACTGTAAGAACAGGATGTTGGAATAGACAAACCTTTGGCCTGATCTACCAAGACTCTTCTTATACATGTGCAGAAAACTTGAAGAAACCCAGCACAAGAAGAATCTCAGCTTGCACTTCAGAGAATGAAGAGCAAAGACTTACAGACTCCCAGAGGAAATTGGGACCAACCACAGTGGCCTGGATGCACCCTCTGCCTTTTTGTAAAAAAAGATTCCGCTCATTATCTTTCCAATGAACACAAATACAAATGAATACAAATACAATTTTGACAGGAAAACAGGACTCTGCCTCCAGGAACTTACAAACTAAAATGTAACAATGGAAAAAAGAAGTTTTGTTTTATGCATTTATATAAAATATTTATATGCTGCCATTCTCACTTTTGAAAGAACCCCAAGGTGTCTAACAAATCCCAATAAAATATTATTTTGCACCCACCGACCCACATATCTGCAGTTACATGGCTCACCACATGGGGGCAGTGGTCAGTAGTTCCTGACAAGAAGGGAAAGGTGAGACAAGGGTAATAAACAACAGATGGAAGATGGGAGGCAATGTGAGCCACAAGGAGTGAGGGTTTTTTCAGCTTAATTTGGGGAGAAGGGTACAGGAGACATAGGGACCAATCTCTCCCCTGCTCAATTTTCAGAAGCAGAAGTTGAAAGCCAGGGCAGAGTGAAACTCGCTCCAGCTTCACAGACAGCTGCCACCACTGGGCACCATCTTCCTTTCTCAGCTGCCCCTGGGAGCCTTGCTTTGGGATGGCACTCCTCCCTGTGAATTTACCCCCCCCCAAAAAAATCCTAGAGGAATCTTGGGTGATGGAAATGGAGAGGGGCAATTTTGCTTAGCACCGCAGGTTTCTGCTGGGGATCGGGAAGAATGTATCATTATTTATTTATCACACTGACACCCATGGGGTTCTACACTTCCGCAGAGACAGGCCATGACTTGACTATTTCTCGAGAGTGGCTGCTGCGGAAGCCGGAGTGGTGGGTTTTCGTGGGGAGGCAGATGAAACGGCTCAAAAGCCTTGGCTCAGAAAGGGCAGGTGATTCCCACAACAGAGCAAGCGGCTGTCACCAGTGGCTCCCTGCCAAACCCCTGCGCCTTTTTAGTCTGCATAGCAGCAAACATTCTAACGGCCTGTGGCTACACATTTTCATTTGAACCTCTCTAGCGTGGGGCATTGTTTCCAATCACACCTGCTCCAAGATCTTCCTGCCCGCCAGGCTCACCTGACGCGTTGGGGCCTGTAAGGATTTCAGCAGCTTGATGCATGCCAAGCCCAAGGAAAAATACACACACACACACATGGGCAGCAATAAACTTGGGGTCACAAAAGATTGTTTTAAAAAACTGGGACTGTTGATAGAAAAGCCGCTTGGATATCCATCAAGCAGAGAGCTCCATACAAGAGGTAAGGGGCCTCTAAAGAGGGAAACCAAACAATGACAGGACAAAGGAAATCAGATCATTTCATACCAGGCTTCTCCAGCTTGGAGCTCTCCAGTATATGATGCTGGGGCTGATGTAGTCCAACAACACCTGGAGGGCTGATTTAATCAGGTAACCTCATGACTCCCAGCTTAAGAACTAGAATGTAAGAAGAGTCTGGCTGCTGCGCATCAGACCAGCGGCCCATCTAGTTCAGCATCCTGTTCTTACAGTGGTTAACCAGATGCTTCTGGGAAGCCCAAAAGCAGGATCTGAGCGCAACAGAAACAACTGTAACATACTTGGTGCACTCCAAGATACCATAGCAATCAGAGGTCTGAGCATTCAGCACCCATCCTTTGACAATCACAGGGTGCCATCAGCAACATCGGTTTATTCCAAAACTCCCCATCCCAGTTGGATCAAAACCCGCCATGCCAAAATTGCCCACTTTTTTTTGTCTTGTATTTTTATCAGTCATAGGACAACTCATATATCCATATCCGTTAGACTCACCAGAACAATGATGGGGGCAAGATAGTGAAGTGGACTCTTTGCCTACCTATTCCTGTATCATCTCCTCTGGCCAGCAATGGCTTTTAAGCATTCTCCATCTTCTGCTGCCCATGGGCCTTTGAACTGGCGATGTCATGGAGTGAACCTGGGACCTTCTAGATGCAAAGAAAGTACCTGACCGCTGAGCTACCTGCATCCCTAGAATTGCTCTCTACCTTGGAGCTCTTAAAGCAGGGGCAGAAAATCTATTTCAGCCTAAGGGCCACATTACCTTATGGAGAAACTTCCAGAGTCCGCATCCCAGTGGTAGGCAGGGCCAAAAGCAAACACGGGCAGAGCATCAGATATAAGTTTCATCTTTGTTTAGCAGGCTACATTTAAGGGTAAGGAAGAAATTCACTTTTGTTTGCATTTTAATGAGAACGTTTCTAATTCACACTTCTCAAACCGCTAAGCAAACTGAAACATAGTTATCCTAAACCAGTTACCCTTCTTAAAAATGCATTACATTATGAGAAAGTGTGCTTAAAAATGCATATATCAGTGAAAATAACATAAAAATACATTATATTGGGAGAAATTGCTTGCAAAATGTGTATATTAATCAAAACTGTATCCAAAAATATGTTTAATTGGAGAAATTCACACTAAAATGCTGATGAATTTTCATATGGATTTTTTTTAAATTGCTACAGAAATGTGGAGAACTGAATTTAAGAATGGAAAAATTAGAAACGCAGAGAAATCAAAATGGACAGCGGCATTCCAGTAGTGCCAAAATCAGACGTTTCTGCAGACACTTCCGTCCTTCATTCAGCAGGGAAAAGGGATGATGACAGTTCAGGGGCACATTCCAGCCAGGCACCAGCACTCATTGAGGAGCAGGGCTGGTGAGGGGTGGAGCGTGGGCTGGGAGAGTACAGGGGGCCAGATAGATACACATTCGGCCCTCTGGTTCTCTGTTCCCCAGCCTGTCCTGCTCAAAGCTGAGGAATTCAGACTCAGACTGTTCTGTGAGTTTTTCTCTTTTTATTAAAGTAATAGATATATGAAAAGCTTTGCAACTCATCAGCCTAACTACGCTTTCAATGAACTTTTGCCCTGACTAACTGACTAACTCTGACTAAGCATCTCTTTGCAGCTACAGACGTTGACTCAACGACACACCCATCCTCTGCACCCCCTTAAGTAGGCTTGGCTTTTGTGCAAAGCTGTTGGCTCCTCCATAACGTCTGTTGAATCTCCCACTTCTGTCTCCTGCACGCGCGGGGCGACAGGGGCTGGCTCTCTGCTTCCCCCTCTGAGAGGGATGGGCGGTCAGTTGACTTGACCATAAGAACCTGTGGGGCACCAGGCTGGGAAACGTCAGGTGCTGCAGGCATCACCTCTGCTATGAGCACGGGCAGGGGAGATCCCACAGGGGCAGTCTCTGACAGTCCTGGTTGTCCTTCAGTGGGGGGGCGGGGGTCAGGACCGGGGAAAGTCACAGTGTCAGTGACCGGGATTTGTGTGCTCTGTGCTCCTTCCCAACTGCTTGTCTCCTACCTGAGTTCATCCTCACAGTCCTCAGTGTCAGAGCCTGACGCTTTGGAGCCTTCTCTCCCAACCTGGGGCACGACACACCCAAGCCTTAAATGGGCAGAGCACAATCTGCATCTCTGTTTTGGAGTAGGGGAATCCTATTTCTGGAGAGCCCCACGAGTACATCGAAGAGGGTCAGGCACGATGGCTTCAACTTAACAACTCAATGGATTCTGCCTTTCTGGAGCTGCTAGTGGTGCCCCTCATGAGTACTAAATCCATGCCAAAAAAGATCTGTGAATAATAAGCACCCCCTTGTGTTCCCAGCTGCTAGCCCCAGTGCCCAAGCCAAGAGGCTGCAAGACAGGTTCCATCAGTCACCTTCCCCCCCTTCAGCAAGTCTTGCCTTCTACACTCCCGTGTCTTTCCAAGAATAATGGAAACAGATTGAAAAAGGAACTTTCCTGACTTACGTCCAGCATCTCCCTTTTGCCAGGCTATTATAATGAAACTATATTAATGTGCAAATCAAGATGGTTCTTTTCAAAAGAAGAAGGAAAAGCAGAAATAGTGGAACCTTCAGATCACTCTCTGGCACGAAACCCCATTAATGTATGGAACAGGAATGACGGGAAAGAGATGGGGGGGGCAAATAGACAGGGCTGCACAATCAAGTACGAAGCTGCCGCCCCCAAAGGAATCCGCCCAGGTTCTGCTGTCAGCAGCTTCCCCTGTGCTCACCCATTGCCCAAGCAACAAGTTTCAGAGCATTGCAAGCACGATAATTGGTAGAATTGCATCTAAATGGAGTTATTGTTCCACACACTTCATTATAGCTACACATACACACTGAAAAAGGTAAACCAAAGAAATTCCAGATCAAAGAATTATAAGGTTTCCCTTTACTCCAAAACAATCATGACAAACCTTGCTATAGCTAAGGTGTTAATTATCAAGCTCTAAAGCAGGGATGTGGAACCTGTGGCTGTCCAGATGTTGTCGGGCTGCAAGGCCCCTCATCCCTATTGGCTATGCTGGGAGTCAGTCCAACAACATTTGAAGGGCTGAAGGTCTCACATACCTGATCTAAAGTCTTACAGGCAAACCTGGCAAGGCCTTAGCTCTGTTGGCATCAGGCTCAGTATAATAGCCTCAGAAGAGTCTGGCTGCCGGATCAGGCCAGTGGACAATCTAGTCCAGCATTCTGTTCTCACAGTGGCCAACCAGACGTCCCAATGGGAAGCCCTATAAGCAGAAGATGGAGAGAGCAGTACTGGGAACCAGAACTGGGGAAAAAACCAATTAACATTTCTCGTTCTATCTTAAAAGATGGCAAGAGAAACCATCATACTATCTGTAGTCAGTCCTTAAAACACAAGTATAAGCACTATTTAGTTGTTTTGGTATCTCAGGCATTTATATTCCACCTTTCTAGCAAGATAATCAAGGCACCAAACACTGACATCAGTGCTGATATTATATAGGCACATAGCACATCAGCCCCACAATGAGTAGTGCTACGCCATCACAGGGTGGCTTAGTGGTGTGGGGGACCTTTGGCTTTCCAGATGTTGCTGAACTCCACCTCCCATCATCACTGGGCTTGCTATGGCTGATGGGTGTTATAGTTCAGCAACATCTGGAGGGCCAAAGGTTCCCCCCACCTGGCTTAGTAGGACATTAAATAACATATCCAGTCCTAGTTGGATGCCCAAGTCTGCCTCTATTTGAAGGGCTGCCCACTTCGAGTCATATTTAAAGACAGAAATCTGTTAGAAGGGAGACCTGTGGTGGCAGCAGGGGAATTGAAGCTACCCATCCACATCTGGGTAAGCTCCTGAACAACAGACTGAGCAGGCACACAACTCACCTTGTCTCAGTCTTCCCCTAAGCCTACTATGGGGAGATGGACTGTACTTCTATTTATAGTTTAGCAATTACTTCTTTTTGTTTCTAAATTTGCATATATGCATCAAAATTAGCATATATCAATTCTATGCAATTCTGTGACCATGAAGTGGCCATGCTAAGACCCAGTCAGCTGGCACTGATCACAGCAGTGGAATGTGGGTGGAATTGTGGAGGGTGGGATGTATTTATGGGTTCGTGAACCTTATCTTTAAATGTTTTTTTTAAATAGCTATTAAAACTATTATTGATTGCTTTTATTGTATGATTGTAAATCACCTTGAGATTTAGGTGAAAGGTAATAATAATAACAACAACAACAATTCAGCTGATAAGGACTAGCAAACTGAGTTATTCTGCCAGTGGTTCCCTAAACTATCTAATCTAAACTATCAGGATCTAGAACTTCAAATCTATGTGAAACTGGTATTTTAAAGAGGGGCCAAAGGCATGCACCAATGGGAGCCCTGGGAGACGCCTGAGAATGTGACATATTGATGTTGGGCTTTTATCATCATCATCATCATCATCATCTACCCTTCACCCTAAGGTCCCAGGGCGATTTACAACAGTTTAAAATACATATAAACAATTTTAAACAAATTTAAAGTCATAAAAATAAGATACATCATAAAAATATACATCTCAAGTGTCAAAGGCTAGGGACAGAAGTAGTAGCTGGAACAGTGAAGAACAGCCTGATATTTTTCACATTTGGGATGTCAAAGTATCTGAATGAAGCACAGCTTTTTTTAGGGATAGAGGAGCAATTTGATTCAGTTCACATTTAAAGGCGAACCTACCTAATTCATACTTTCTGAAACAACATGCAAACCGACATGAACCCACCCGTACACTACGCTCAACATCCAAGGCCCTCCTCCGGGTGCCTACTCCGAGGGAAGCTCGGAGGGTGGCAACAAGGGAGAGGGCCTTCTCAGTGTTGGCCCCCAAATTATGGAATGATCTTCCTGACGAGGTGCGCCTGGCACCAACACTGTTATCTTTTTGGCACCAGGTCAAGACTTTCCTCTTCTCCCAGGCATTTTAGCATGTGTTTTTAAATTGCTTTTTAAAAATGTGTTTTTAAATTTCTATATTTGTTTTTAATTTTTATAATTATTGTAAACCACCCAGACAGCTTTGGCTATGGGGCGGTATGCAAATGCAGCAAATAAATGCAAATGCAGTAAACTGAAACGCAGCCATCCTTCAAAATTTGCACTTTCCCGAATTTTGCAGTGCAGTTGTCCAGCCAAGGGATGTGTATTAAATGTGTATGTTAGGTTACAGCAGCCCTTCCCAACCAGTGCGCCTCCAGATGTTGTTGGGCCACAACTCCCATCAGCCTCAGCCAGCATTGCCAATGGTCAGGAGAGATGGGAATTGTGGTCCAACAACATCAGGAGGCCCACCGGTTGGGAAGGGCTGGGTTAGAGTGTTCATAAAAATGTGTTATATTAGTGAAAATGACAGACAAAATTTCACTATATTAGGGAAGGGAATATAAAGGAAAATTTCTTTGCAAAAATGTGTGTAGTAGACAAAATTTCACACAAAAAAGTGTATTTTGGTTAGGAGAGATTTGCACTACAATGCTGATGAATTTTCCTGAGAACTTACTTTAAAAAAATTGCAAACTGATGTAGAAATGTAAACTGAATTTCTGATTGGAAAAATGAAAGAAACCAAAATTGACAGATTGCTCATCCCAAGCTTCTTTCTTGCTTTTACTGTGAGTGTTCAGATTCTGCGTGTTTCTTGATGTGGCAGTTCTACGCCCCCACACCTCTCTCTTATCCACACTTCTTGATTATGTTGTGTGTGTCCCTCTGTCCAGCCACTCGCTGCTGCTGCTTCTTAAAAGTCCAGCCAAGAATTGTTTGTCTGTAGCCCTTGGCATAAATGTAATAACAGAAAGTCCTGATGACAAAAGCACAAAGGAGGGCAAACTCTCGCTGTGCGGCAGTGTCCTAAGGCAGGCCTATAAATAGGACGGGTGACACGGCATGATATTAAAATTAGCGGTGGGCTGGGAAAGCAGCCATGATTCTCAAGCATTCTGCAGAAAAACACACAAACACGTTCTGTTCCAAGGCTTTTTAAGTGCACTCAAGTGGCACTTGAATGGATTTTTTGGGGGGGGGGAGCTGAACAGGCACTTGTGCAAGTGACCCACCAGCAGCATCTAAAGGCGTTTCCATTCAGATGAGGGTATCTCCCCAATTCTGGTTCTCCTTCTCTTCCCATACACACCACCAAGAAAGAGCAGCAGCTTTTAATATCTGCACCTTCAATTCTGCACTGGTTTCTTTAAATGGAATGCAAAAGGGCCAGATCTTAAAGGCTACAGGGCCTTTTCTGGGCTGCATTTTAGAGACTCTAAACTAGAAATGAAACAAACAAACAAACGTGAGCCCTCCACCACTACAACCAAAATAGCACCTCCCAGCCCTGAAATCTGGCCAGGGATGATGCATGTTAAGAGCATAACAGCGTAAGAAGAGCCTGGCTGCTGGGCCATCTAGTTCAGCAGCCTGTTCTCACAGTGGCCATCCTCTGAGGGCCCAGCAAGCAGGACCTGAGTGCAACAATTTCCTTGAAACTCCAAGCAACTGGTATTCAAAGACAATCTGCCTCCTAAAGTGTTACTGATTAACCTGATTAACTGATTTAAAATGTTATTAAGGTTCCTGATACTCTTATCCAACATGAATAGCCTTATCCTCCAATAGTTGTAGCCCAACAGCATCTAAAGAGTGATATGATGACTATCCCTGGCTCACCGAGCAGTTTTCATTGAGCCTACCCACGTGAGAAAGGGTGGCTTCAGTCTACCCTACGCTGTGCCCTTTAACACCCATGTTCAAAGACCTTAATACAGAGACAGGGCAATGAAAGCAAAGAGACCAAATCCACCTCCAAAGGATTCCTGCCTTGTCTCTGTTCCAAAAACCCAACTCCCCCGTACCCTATATGAACTCCAGACACCTTCTCCCAAATTGAGACCCTTTTTCTCAGTATGAATAACTAGAGAGGCAATGGTGGAGCCATTTGCCCTATTTGGGACCTTGACCACTATTTCAAGCTCTTCTCTCCTGTAACATGAACTGCAAAATCTTTGGCAGAGCCCTTTGCACTCAGTTCAACCCCTTTACATCCACTGATGATGCACCTTGTTGTTTGTATGACAGTTTGTTTCTTGCCCAATAGCGGTAAAAGAAAATTCACATACTGGGAAGTGTGGCTTCAATTGCTGTTGTTACCAATCTACCACCTTTGAAGGTAGACCAAACCATGTGTGTTTTCTCGCTGTCAATTATTACTCACTGGAATTGGGCTGTCTGTCAAAGTGAGTGTATAGCAGCCCACAGGGTAAGCAGGAAAGGGTATAGAATCTTCTTATTCTTACTAATTTCTTAAACCTCTTTCTGAAGTGAAGGGTCAAGTCTGTAAAGAAGTTTGGAGCAGCCACGTTAAAAGGCAGAGGCAGGACATTCCAGGCAGGGGGTTGCCAACCCTGCTTTGATATGGATATCTTTGCAGAGGATCCTTAGTCAAGCCTTACCCACAGCAAAATCCTAACCATATCTACCCAGAAGTAAGTCCTGTTGAGTTCTACGGGGCTTAGTCCCTTAGTAAGTATGTTTAGAATTGCAGCCTTCAGGGGCATCCACTTTTACCCCTGAATGCTCAAATCTAACACCTCCACAACACTAGGCTCCCTTCTTCCTACAATGGCCTTCTGGTGCCTGGCCTGAGAGCACTTAAACCCTTTTTGCCAGAATCAAGTAGGCTAGATTAAATGTTCCCTACCCAGGCTCCCTAAACAAGTATTTGAGTGGTATGCTCCAAGCAACTGTGATGGATGCGTAACATATCATGCTTAATGACATCACTAGAGCTTGCCCTATGACATTGCTAGGGCCCATCCTATGATGTCATTAGGGCCTGCCCCTAAAATCTCAGGGTTTAGGATACTTCTGACCTGGCAACCCTAACATTTATTTAGAATCATTTAGAATCGTACAACAGTAGAGTTGGAAGGGACCTATAAGGCCATCAAGTCCAACGTTCAATGAGTGTCTGTCTGTGTCTTGTCTTGTGTACACAATGGTTAAGTTTTGAAAATCTACAAGTGTACACAAACACTTGTACACGTGCAGAGGCAGCTTGTATCTGTCTTCAGTGCAACCCAGCTCATGGGGGAATCAAATGAAGGACCAGAGCTAATTTTGCTGAAAACATGGCTCCTGTTAAAATTTAGTTGCTGGCTGATGGCCTTATTACCATCATTTCCCAAAGGATCAGTGTTGGTTACAAATATATTTAATCTCTAACTTTATTTGACTCTGTCAGGCTCAATCTGACCATCTCCAAATATAGCATAAAAGGGAATATCCACGAGTGTCGCAGCTCATAACCTCAATGTAAGATCTGATCCAGTGAGTAACACAAATCCCTCTCTTGTCACCAAGAACAGTTCTGGCTACCGCAGTTGCAAGTCCATTAAAGTCTACTTCATAAGCTCCCTGCCAAACAAAAATCACACCCTTGCACATGTGAAACTTATATACAGCCTAGTAAATATTTCCTTTGAAATTAAAAAAGAGAGAAAGCCATCATATTAGCTCAAGCCTTGGTATGCAGTGCAACTGTTGGCATTCAACAACTTTCATGATTTCTTAAGTCTGTTTTCACAGGCAGATGACAGTTTTATTAAGTGATGGAGTGGGGGGGAGGGGAAGGATGTCACTCATAAAGGACCATCCATTTCCTACACTCAGATCACAACATGCATTTCTTAACAGGTCTGGACCAATTCTCAAGGGAGGATGTACGATGGGAGCCCTTATACTGAGCCAGACCATTGATGCATCTAGCTCACTGTTGTCTACACTGACTGGCAGTGGCTCTCCAGGTTCTCAGACAGGAGACATCCTATCCTATGCTGTACACCGCCCTGAGAGCCTTCGCACTGTGGGCGGTATATAAATTGAACAAAATAAATAAATAATAAATAATACCTGATTGAACCTGATACCTTCTGCATGCAAAGCTGGTGCTCTTCCACTGAACTATGGCTCTTTTCCTTACATACACCCAAGCAAATGTCTTACAGACACTCAGACCATGGAAAATAGAGCTATCAATGTCTACTCTAACCCCACTATTGAAGGTAGTGTGCCTCTCCACAACAGTTGCCAATGAACCCCAGTGGGACAGACAGTTGTGCTCATGTCCTTCTATGGGGCGTCTGGCTGCCCACTGTAAGAAACAAGAGAATGGACTAGATGGGTCTGATCCTGCTCTCTTCATGTTCTTAGATTGTGCTTCCTGTTGCTTAGGAATATATGAATGTAGGAAGCTGCCATATTCTGAGTCAGGCCCATTGGTCCATTGCCACTCAGTACTGGCAGGATTTTAGAGAGAGGTCTTTCCCTATGTGGATATTATTATTATTATTATTATTATTATTATTATTATTATTATCCCACCCTTCCTCCCAGAAGGAGCCCAGGGAGGCAAACAAAGGACAAAACACTAAAAATGCATTTTAAAATCTTAAAAACATATTAAAAATAAAACATCTCAAAAACATTTTTTTTAAAAAAAAATATTTAAAAACATCTTAAAAACCAATTCCAGCACAGACACAGGCTGGAATAAGGTCTCTACTTTAAAAGGCTTGCTGACAGGTCTTCATCAGGTGCCCAAAAGATAACAAAGACAGCGCCTGTCTAATATTTAAGGGGAGGGAATTCCAAAGGGTCGGTGCCACTACACTAAAGGTCCACTTCCTAGGTTGTGCAGAACGGACCTCCTACTAAGATGGTGTCTCCCAGGAATTGAACCAGGGACCAGCTACATGAAAGGCAGACGCCCTACCAATTCAGCTACCATTCTTCTCAATACTGTTGATTGATAAAGGAAGACAGCAATCTCCAAAATGTGCCCCACTAAACAATCAGTGTAGAACGGTGCTGAGCTAGTGGGACCCGTGGTCTTGCTCAATACAAGGCAGCTCCTGCGGGCAGCCATATCCATTTGTGGGCAAACACTGCTGTTTTAAGGTGTGATGCTTTTGTTGCCATCTGCCGTGTGGATGAACAGAGGCAGGCAAAGGACCTGCCAAGGCTGAAATTGCAGGTACAAGTGCAAGGGCCAGAAAAAGCTGGGCTCTGGCCTGGTTCCTGCTGGAATGAAAAAGACCACCACCACACAAAAAAAGGTACAGTTGCACTCTTGAAGATAAAATCTCATTTTCAAAACAATCCAGATTTTTGCAATGCAACAGGCTAGCGACAGCAAGATTCTGCTCAGTGGAACGGTGTCGTTGCTGTTGCTGAGTTTACCTTTTGGCACGGGCATCCCACTCTTAGACTAACCTCCCCCTTTCTTCCTCTGAAGCAGGCAGCTCTGGTGCTCTGCTCCGGATGGTTCAGGAAACATTCCTCAGCTCTTGCCTCTTCAAGGCAGCTCAGAAAGAAAACACTGATTCATGAATAGTGGCCAACAGCTGTGTTCTAAAGTTAACTCCTGGCTGTGGAGCAGGCAGGAGAGGAAGGGAAGGGCGGGACGCTTTTTTTTTGTTTTCAAACACCTCCTTGGTTGTTATTCATAACTGTGGTCAAGGTGGAAGTATGTCTCAGCCATGGAATTTGATGCTGGCTCACTAACCACAGGCACAATCTTAAAAATCCATTCCTTGCACACTCCACAATCATACTCACCTGCACAATAAGAATAAAACCAGAGCACTCTCCTTTCTTGCAATTTTACAGAAAACAAAGTAAGACAGGTGCAGAGATCCGTATATAAAATATTGCCTACTGAGAGCAGGGGAAAATTTTCTTTATTTAAAAAAAGGGGAGGTCATTATGTATCCATCCAGTCTTCTGTGCTGTGAGTCATGGGCTCATCATTAAGGTGTGCTCCCTGTCTGTGGCCGTACAAAAGAAGGTGGTGTTTGGAGATCCCCTGGGAAGCATTATTTATTTATTTATTTATCTATTGCATTTGTACACCGCCCCATAGCCGAAGCTCTCTGGGCGGTTTACAACAATTAAAAACATTTAAAACAATATACAAATTTAAAAACACATCTTAAAAAAGCAATTTAAAAACATGCTAAAATGCTTGGGAGAAGAGGAAAGTGTCATGGTTCATTTATCATGGTTCAATGAATAAAATGCTGATGATTCTACACTGACTTCTACTTCTTACAGATTTCTTTCAATCAAGCCTTTGGAAAGTTTTGCAGCTCTATATTCACTCACAGTCCCTATGCATCATAGGTTTTGTAGTGAAAAAGAAGAAGAAACAGCAGCAGCAGTTGCATAAATGGTCATATTCACATATGTATATTTCATTCAAGGTCACACTGTGTTATAGGGTTGTAGCCTTAAAGTGGCATAAATAGCTCACAATTTAAAACTGGTATTAGCATGAAACCTGAACTTACAAGATCTGAACAGGTTGGTTCATGACAGATGCTGTTGGAGGTCGCTGATTCATAGGGTCGCTATAAGTTGTGATCGACTTGAAGGCACATAACAACAACAACAATTAGCATGAAAAGAAGGTATCTTAAAACTGAATGAGATTACAAAGGTTACTCTGGACTACTGCAAAGGGAGAGAGATCATGAGAAAATTAATTATCCACTGCTGTGGTGCTGAAATCAGTACTTGTATGCAGACATTTTAAATGGGAACACAGTAAATTGTCTTAGTATAACTCAGTATATCATTGCTCCACCTAGCTCAATATTGTCTACACTGACCGCAATGGATCTCCAGGGTTTCAGGCAGAGGTCTTTTCCTGCCCTACCTGGAGATGCCAGCCTTCTCCATGCAAAGCAGATGCTGTACCACTGAGCTATGGCCTGTCCCTTAGCAAAAGCAACGTGGATTTGGATTAATGTGAAAAGGTAATTTTGCAACATGATTTCAGTTTGGTTGACTTGAAAATTTTGATCTGAATCCCACTGTTGGTTTGGATTTGATTCTTACTTTGGGTACAGATCCTTCTGGGTTCATATCCCAGACAAGTTCTGCCAAGGGAGATAGGATGGCACGGTACCGTCTGGAAAAGGGCTGTAGCTCAGTGGTACAGCCCGTGCAT
Organism: Rhineura floridana; assembly: GCF_030035675.1. NCBI lineage: Eukaryota > Metazoa > Chordata > Lepidosauria > Squamata > Rhineuridae > Rhineura > Rhineura floridana. The sequence goes on from NC_084492.1 coordinate 38,780,829, forward strand.
TACATGCAAAAAGGTTATGGGCTAAATCTCTGGCATCTCCAGGTAAGGCTTGGAAATGTTCTCTGTCTGAAACACTGGAGAGCCACAGTGCAGGCAATACTAAGCTAGATAGACCAAAGACCTGACTTGGTACACATCAGCTTCCTATGCTCCTACCTATTATGCTCCAGCAGCAACTCAGGTCTCGTGTCCATGAACAGCCACTGGGAATTCCACAGTGTCTTCAAGAAACCCATGCCGATTGTCTGTACTGAATATCACGGGCCACAGATGGACTTGCAAAACGACTCTCTAAGCCATTTAAATGGAAGAAGGTGCTTAGGAGCCATGCTCATTCAGAGCACTTGCATCGAGCCTCATCCTGAGAAACCGCAAACAGAAACCATTAAGAGAAAGAAGGAAGTGGGCTGAAGTGGCTGATTTTATCTTCATTGTTTTTAGATTTTTAATGCCTACGTATTGTATGCCTATGTTGTACGTTGACCAGAGTGGCTGGACAGCCAACCAGATGGGCGACTAATAAATTCAATAAATAAATAAATAATAAGGCACATTATCGAGATTAAGCAGATACTGTTACCAGGATTAAAGAGAAGATGGACAGCTTTCTTCAAGCAGCAACGTTCTTAAGTGGGGAGATTTGCAAGGGATAATGCCGCTGCAACAGCTAAGCATGGGTTGGCCTCACTCCCTAATCACTTCCCAATTTAAAGCAAGGAGAAGAAGCCTCACTGTGGCTTCTCGTTTGGCAGGGAGAGCGCAGCAACAATTAAAGCAAGTATGCTTTGAAGGCTGGAGCCAAGATCTTTCTTAGCTGACAGCCCAGCATCACAGCAGATAGGCTTCAGGGAGATACCATCTTTTCAGTGCTGATTATGAGGGATTACTCTGCCTTGTGGGCCTTAGTTTCTAACTAACCTCACCATTTCATGACGCCCCAATAGAGTTTCCTCTTCCACAGGCTTTTCCTTCCTCTATTTAAGAAATATAATTAGTAAGAAAGCCACCTGCCCATTGGGTGGACAGAAGTGAGGAACACAACCGTGAAGAGAAACAGCCCCCTCCCCTCACTCTCTGGCTGGAAAGAGGCCATGCTATGTAACCAAATCCTTGCTCTGTGTCATATTAGCAAAATTCGGATGAATTCCATTACACACATGAAAAGGCTAATAGCCCCAATAGTTTTACAAGTGAGCTTTATAATGTAAGTCTGCAAGCCCCACCTGACTTGGAGAGCAAACTAGAATGCATCACTGATGGAAAATGCCTAGGCAACTGACCCAGAACATCCACTGTTTTTCCAACAGGGTTTAATTTCAGCTAGGGGTTTCTAAGGCACAGTTTAATCGTGAAAGCCCTGATCTTGGTAACCTGAAATCAAGAACAAGGCTCCTGCACTTTTACAGATCCTAGGACTGTAGCTGAGATATGAATGGGGAGTAATTTTATTCAGTTCACATTTAAAGGCAACCCGCACACACAATTCGTCGCTTCTGAAACAATGCGAGAACCAGCACAGCCTTTCTTTGAAATTTGCACTTTTTTGAACTTTGCAATGCAGTTCTCCAGCCAAGCATTGTGTACAAAACTGCATATACTGCAGTCAAGTGAGCATAAAAATGCAAATATTAGTGAAAATAACATACAAAACGTATTATATTAGAGAGAATATGTTTTGCAAAAATGTGTGTATTAGGCAAAATTAATACAAATATGCAAATCAGGAGAACTTTGAAAATGCTGGTGAGTGTGGGAAACTGAACTGGAAAAATGAGAAATTGAAAGAAACCAAAATGGACAAATTGGCCCATCCCTAAGTCCAGACTGCAAACTGAACATGAGTTCATGTCTAGGGTGATGTTCTGTCCATCCTGTGGCCTTGTGGCTCACCACACGGGGCATCTGTGCACAGAGCTGGGGAATCTCAGGTCTAGCCCTGGTAGGCCTCGGCGTCTGGCAAGTATGCCCTCTTTCTTGAGTTGCGTGAGGAACTCTGCAAATTCTGATGTGAACTGACCCGATCAGCGCCTCCCAGAGCAGTGCATGGATCAGGATGTGCTTCTCTTTTGGATTTCACACTCCTATGGAATTTGTGGATTTTCTTAGCCCCCAAAATGTACCAAGATACATCACAAAATAATGCACATTTTAGGACTGAAATAAAATGCGAACTGAAATGCTTGTTTTTTTTATAAAATAGGTAATAAAATCCATATTTAAATAAGAACATTCTTGCATTTTAAAACAGGGTTTGCAGATGAATGCAGAAACAGGAGATAATAAACATATGAATGTATACATGTGAAATTGGCATGGACCAGAAACACTGATCTGACCATCTCTACTTCCCAAATCCATCAGGCCAGCCTGTGAGTAATGTGCAACCGCCCTGGGCTCCTCCCAGAGGAAGGGCGGGATATAAATCAAACAATAAATAAATAAATAAGCAATAAAGAAGAAGTTGGCCCTGAACACACGCAGAGTGAGATTCTGAGACCCACATCCAGCCTTTACATGGGGAGGGGGTGTTCCAGCGCATGAGTGCACCTGCCCACACATACCTCTGCTGTCCACCTGTGATCTAAGAACTAATTTTTTTAATTGCAGAAGGATTCCTTGTATGATTACTTACTTGACCGAAAACATCTGTAGTATTTGCAAATATGTTAGCCCAATTCTGTGAGCAATAACATGTTTCCATGTCTTTTGCAATTCTGACAACAAAACACCCTGAAATGTAAAAGGCACTGAAATAGATATCTTTGGCATATCGTAAACAATCTTGGATTTCCATATAGCATGATTTGGTATGGAAAAAAACTTTACAAACATTGTTTTGTTCTGCTGCCATGGACTCGATAGGCTGTGTTCATTCATGTGTCATTTAAGACATTCCATACACAGCCTTCCTCTGACACGCTAGGTAATCCTTTGTGACATCTTCTTTTGATGGCTGAAGCAGGAAAGTGTCTTGTAAATCACATCCTTTCTGACATGCTCTACTCACAATTCGGTAAACACACCATCTTATGTCAACTTTTCTCTGGTTACGCCGTCTGCCTCATCCTGTAATTTGCTTGGCATGGTGGTTTAGAGAAGTTTGGGAGTTGCTGTCTTGCTGACTTGTAATCCTATGGTACATGATCTGACTTACCATATTCACCAAGTCAAAAACAGCCTCATTGTGGTTTGAAGTTTATATTCTATGATAAAGAAAGCCGTGAGCTGGTGAAGCTGGTCATAAAGGTTGCTTGACATTCCAAAGTACTTGATCCAGAGAGAGAGAGAGAGACTGTACTAGTTTAGAAGACTTTGCCCAAGTTTCTCAGCACAGATCAAAGACAAAGGATAGTTGACTCCATACATGGCTCTCTTGGGTTGGGCATTGACGAGAGAATTAAATCCTAACGTGTTTCAAAGCAGTGCTTTCACTTCTCCTCCCTATTACATCTCCTGAGCTATCCAGGGATTATTTTGGGATGGCTAGAGTATGAATGACTGTTGAGTCCAACACTCTAGGGCTCCACCAGACAATCTGTTTATTGAGCATTCATTCTGATTTGCTTGCAAAAAGCTTACGTGGAGGCTAAATTTTATCCAGCTTTTACTGAGCACTCATTCTGATTTGTTTTCAGGGAGGTCATATAACGAGCATTCATCCTGTGTTCATCCTGCTTTATTTGCAGGGTGTTTATATGGCTTTCCATTAATCATTCCTTCATCCCACACTTTTCAATACATTTCCCCATCACTTTCCTAAACACAAAAAGTCTGGGATTTATGGATCTGTAGTGCTAAGGTGACAGAGCTCTTTAATCTATTTTAATTGTGCAAAATGAAATTCTCTGGTATGCACTTCAATCCTTCCTGCAAAATGTCCTGACAGTCAGGACACAACAACTGTGTGAGGTAGGTTAACTGAGAGGCAATGACTGGCCCAAGGTCACCCAGGGAGCTTCATGGCTAAACGGGGATTTGAACCTTGGTCTCCCAGGTCCCAGTCTGGCACTGTGACCGCTACACCACCCTTGACTCATCTTCAGCAGCAAGAATGGCATCACGTAATGGCAAGCAGTATTATGAGCTTTTCCTTGAGGCTGTTGTAATAACTGGCAATAAGAATAAGCAATTAAAATCAGCCTTAAGTTTGCATTTTCCTGGCTTTGGGGGGACAGTTAGGTAATAGTGGCAGTGTTGTTTTCATGTATTTAAGCTAAGGCAATAGACTTGATCCACAAAGGAGAGAGCGGGCTGTGTGAGAGAGTTTAGCTTTTGCCAGTGATACAGAACAGTGCACAGAGAGATAAAGGGCAAAATTATACACAGTGTGCGTTACGTAATCATCCCCAAACATAAAAATGATCTTTTGGCTCTCAGGGCCATTCTGCGAGCTAATTGGAATGGCATCCCAAGTATATTGAATTAATGACTTCACTGAGGGAAGCCGAGATTTTATCAATGAGGCTTTTTGAGAGCTTCATTTGCGTGATTTAAGAACAAGGAAAAGATTCAAAAGCTGCTAATAATCTAAAGCTGTCAACTAGCAGAGTCAAGAACAAACATAAAGGTTTGGCAAGTTGTTGCCAGCTGTTCCAGACATTACAATGCCAGTCGGTCCACCCTAGTTTGGCCCTTGACATAGCGCTGCAGCCAATCTGGGATCCCTTAATAGAGCCAGTGTGGTGTAGTGGTTCAGGTGTTGGTTGGACTACGACCTGGGAGAGCAGGGTTCAAATCCCCACACAGCCACGAAGCTCACTGGGTGACCTTGGGCCAGTCACTGCCTCTCAGCCTCGGAGAGAGGCAATGGTCAACCCCCTCTGAATACCGCTTACCATGAAAACCCCATTCATAGGATCGTCCATAAGTCAGAATTGACTTGAAGGCAGTCCATTTTAATGTGTGCACTTTCATGAGATGCATTCACGTTTCATTTTCAAACAGGTGCTGTTCACAGCTTCAAATGTGAAGATGCAGGGAGTGGATCCACTTGGGGTGATATTGCTCCTTTTCCATGCATTCATACTAGGGATGGGGGAAATTTTGATCCGGTTTGCATTTATAGGCAAATATATCCAGTTTGCACTTTCTGAAAATATGAGAAGCGAAACACAGGCATCCTTTGAGAGTCACACTTTTTTGAATTTTGCAATGCAGATCCCCAGAGAAATAATGTTTACAAAAATGTATATATTAGGGGAAACTGTGCATAAAGATGCATATATTAGTGAGACTAGCATACAAAATGCATTGTATAAGGGGAAAGTTGCTCTGCAAAAATGTGTATATTAGGCAAAATTGCATACAAAAATGCTTATATTAATAGGAGAAATTCACTATTTGCAAACTAACATGGAAATGTGGAGAACGGAACTTAAGAGTGGAAAAAACGAAACAGAGAGAAACCAAAATGGACAGACTTCCTCATCCCTAATTCATTCCCACAGATATCTTATTCACAAAGGGCTAGCGTCAGATAATTGGTTATGCTACATGACTGGAAGCAGTACGAGCACTGCCATGGTGTCAGACATTTTGCTGCCCCCAAAATGTATGGGACAATCTGATAGAGAGGAACCCCGGGTCACTTCTGGTAACATTTCGGCCCTTGTGCTGGCCAGGGCAGTCTCAATAAGATGAGAAAAACTGTGATGTGTCCTTTCCAGGAACCATCAGACCTACGGCCAAGACTAGTTGGGCACAGCCTAAGAGTGGCTTGGTCTTCAATTCAAGGAACAACTTGTTCAGACTGAGCATTCATGCCAAACCCTGAGGCTTTCTAGCAGAAGTGGGGAGCCTGTGACCCTCCAGATGTTGTTAGACTTCAGCTTCTATCAGCCCCAGCCAGGACAGCCAATGGTCAGAGATGATGGGAGATGGAGTTCAGCAATGGGAGGCCGCAGGTTCCTCATCTCTGCTTTATACGGCCAGGGAGAATCCTATTGGCCCCAATGCATCACCTGACAACTGCTGAACTAGGCAGGGCCACCCTCGAGTGGTGGTGCTCGAGTGAAGCTGAGCAAGCTCAGGGCTGCAGCTCCCTCTTGTGGGCACAATGAGCATGGTGCTTAAATCTAGCCGTCAGGGACCTGAGCTGAGGCCGGTGACACACAACACACACCTCCAGTTTTGGGAAATAGAAGGACTGTCAGGGATCAAAAGAGACAGGAAGAAAGGCAAAGCACAGACTGGTTTGCTATAGAGAGCAACTGTTCCGTAGGGGAGGCACTGGAAGAAATCATGAGCAGCAGAGAATAAATGGAAATTCTTACCATGAATTTCTCTTCCCAGGGGTTCCTGGGGGGCATTCAGCTTCTCGGGATGGCACATCCCCCAGTATGACAGGCAGGGTTCAATCTTCTAACTACCTTACCCAGGGGGAGGAGCCATCCCATCCTCCAGACCAGCTGGAAGAGCAAGGACGGCCCCTCAACCCTCATTGGAAAAAACTCTGTGTGTCCTGGCTCATAAAAATAAAAAAATGTCATGGAACTAGGCAGAGCAAAATGTCAGAACGTTAGTAAACAGATAGAGTAGGTCATGCCATGAACTCCCCAGGAAGGTCCTAACTATTTCCCCTTCATGTGGGGTGCTGGCAGAAGCCACTAGGAGCTAGCATCAGTAGACCAATGGCACCGGAATGAAGAGGTGAGAGAATGCCCTCCAGGAACCCCTGGGAAGAGAAATTCAAGGCAATAATTTCCATTTATTCCCCAGTGGTTCCTGGAGGGCATTCAGCTTCTTGGGATGTACCAGAGCCCAATGACCGCCTGGGTGGGATTCTGGGTGCCAATAAGTCATGCACAAACTACTCTTTGCAACACCCTCCTCCCAAACGCTGCATCCGCCAAAGCCCAGGAATCAATTTTATAGTGTTTGGAAAACGTATGCAGCTAGGCCCATGTGGCCGCTCTACACATGTCAATTGGAAAACTCCCCTTGAAGGCAGCAGTAGTGGAAGCCCCCCTCAATGAATAGGCTGTGAGTCCCCCTGGCGGTGATTTCCCCAGAGTCTGGTAGGCCTGAACAATAGCCTCCCTGAGCCACCTGGAGATGGAAAAAGATGAAACCTTCTTTCCCCTGGTAACCCAGACAAAGGAGAGCCTCAGTTTTCATGAACCCTGAAGTCCTGTCTGAGTAGAAACAGAGAGCTCTGCGCACATCCAGGGAATGCCAGGCCCTTTCCTTGGAAGAAGTGGGATTAGGACAGAATGACAGGAGAACCACCTCCTGCGCCCTATGAAAAATGGAGTTAACCTTAGGAATAAAAGACGGATCTGGCCCCAGGGCTACCTTGTCCTGGTGAAAAATACACCTGTGGATCCGACGAAAGGGCCCCCAGTTCTGATACTTTGCGCGTTGATGTGATAGCCACGAGAAAAACTGTCTTGAGTGTCAGGAAGTTCTCCTCACATGTAGCCAGTGGCTCAAAAGAATGCCCCATCAAGGCGGAGAGTACCCAGTTCAGGTTCCATGCAGGAAACCTATGAATCACTGGAGGGTTCCTCTGCCCCACACCTCTAAGGAAATGCCGACACAAGGGACGTGTGGATAAGGGAGGATCCCCCTTGCAACCCAAGATACTGCTAATGACGGCTGCCTGCCATTTCAATGTATTAGAGCTGAGCCCTTTTTCCAACCCAGCCTGTAAGAAGCCCAGCACATCCACCACTTTCCTAGAGGCTGGGTCCCTTGCATTGGCTCAGCACCACTCCATGAACTTTCTTCATGAAGATGCATAAGTTCTATATATGGAAGCCTTCCTAGAGGCCAGAAGAGTCTCTAGAACTGCCCCTGAGAGCCCCAACTCCTCTAGCCAACCCCACTCAGCCTCCACGCAGTCAAGCAAAAGAGCTCTGGGTGTGGATGAAGAACTGGTCCCCGCCTCAGCAGGTCCGGTCTGAGAGGAAGATGCCATGGTTCCTGAACAGACAGGTGGAGAAGCTCCAGAAACCAGCGTCTCCTCGGTCAATACGGTGCTACTAAGATCACTTCGGCCTGCAACTGCTGGATGCGTCTGACAGTCTGTAACAGTAGAGGAAAAAGAAGAAATGTGTAAAGTAACCCCCTCAGCCAAGCTGTTGTCAGAGCATCCTGGCCTTGCACCTCCAGATGCTGAAAACATGAGAAGAACTTTTCGAGTTGGGGATTCTGGTATGTTGCAAAAAGATCCACCTATGGAACCCCGTAACGTCTGACGATCTGGCGGAATACTTGGAGATGAAGTTGCCACTCCGCCTCCAGGAGTGATGTCCTGCTCAGCCAATCTGCTGTCACATTTTGTATTCCTACTACATGCTCCGCCTTCAGCAACCTCGTGGCGGTTCCTTGGCCCTCTAATTGTCTTCACACTCCCTGTTCTTAACTAATGAATTTGGTTAGGGAAGTCTGAGAGAAAGGATAAGAGGATTAGCCAGAACAAAGAAGTGACAAAGAGGAAAGAATGGTGAGGTATCTAACAAAAAAGGCAGGCTGGCTCTTAAGGAGCTCAGCCAGACCCTGAGAGTCCACTGCAAACGGCAGGGCCAGTCTAGAGGATGGGATGGCGCCTCCCCCTGGATGAAATAATTAGAAGATTAGCCGAATGCCTTCCAGGAACCACTGGAGAAGAACCCGATGGATCAGGCCAACGGCTCATCTAGTCCAGCATACTCTTCTCACAGTGGCCAACCTGATGCCCTAATGGGAGCCCCCAAGCAGGACCTGAGTGCAAGAGCAACTCTCCCCTCCTGAGGTTTCCAGCAACTGGTATTCAAAGGCATACTGCTTCCAACAGTGGAGAGAAAACAGAGCCATCAAGGCTAGTAGCCACAGATAGCCTTATCCTCTATGAATCCGTCTGATCGTCTTTTAAAGCCCTCCAAGTTGGGGACCATCATTGCCCTTGTGGGAGCGAATCCCATAGTTTAACTATGTACTGCATGAAGGAGGACTTTCTTCTGTTGGTCCTGAACCTTCCAACGTTCAGCTTCATTGGAAAAACTTTTCTCTATCCACTTTCTCCACACCATGCATAATTTTATACACCTCTATCATGTCATCCTCTTCCTCCTCTTTTCTCTAAACTCAAGGCCCCAAATGTTGTCAACTTTCTTCATCGGAGAGTTGCTTCACCCCCTTGATCCCCATTGTTCAAACTGGGGGCAGGAGGGACAAGCAGGGATGAGCCTACAAAACAATTTTGCTTTTTGCATCAACAGACCTATTGAACAGTTGAGCCTCAGGATCTCTCTGTGCATGAGTCACTGTGACTCTATTCCCAGGATGGGAAACTTACAACTCTTGGCTAAATTTCACACAAAGGGCAAGTGGAGAGGGAAAAAGAAGGCAAAAGGGATGGCAGCAGAGGCTGATCTATTAGTGAAAATGGGGCACTGCCCCACCAGTCTCACTCTGCCCTCACCCAGACCCACCTGTCTGCCTTCTTACTGACAACCAGCCCAGGGGCTGGCAATGCGACCAGCCAGTTTCCTCCTTCCTTAGAACTTGCCCTTGTAGAACTCAGCAGGGAGGAGGATGGGGACAACACCAGCATGAGTTGGCTCTGCCTGTCGTCATCTCCGCCAACTGTTGACCTCCCTGCCTTCCGTCCCACCAGTTCCAATGGGCACCAGCCACCTCTTTATGGGGGTGACAGAAGGAGAGGGAGAGGGAGAGGGAGAGGGAGAGGGAGAGGGAGAGGGAGAGGGAGAGGGAGAGGGAGAGGGAGAGGGAGAGGGAGAGGGAGAGGGAGAGGGAGAGGGAGAGGGAGAGGGAGAGGGAAGCGGGTGGGTACCACTTTTGACTCTGGCCCTAGCTGCTTTTGGCCTGTGCCCTGTGCCACACTGGCTCCAGTCCCCACCAGGACAGGATAAAAAAGACAACTTCAGCTCTGATTCACTTGGGGCTCCACATCCATTGATTCCGCTTTGCTCAAGGACTCTGTGTCTAAAAACACACATCCATTTTAATTTTTTTACCGAGGGCTCATTTGTGCCATTAAAAACTGAAGGAAAGGACAACCTGATTCTGGCGGGGTTTGGATTTCGTCGCTTGGACAGTTGCCTCATTTCTTTTATATTTTGCTGAGCCATATTCTAACGCAGCTCTGCATCTATGAGCACGGATGTTCCAGAATTACCCTCTCCCTTCACCCCTCCCCCAGGACTTGGGCATGATAGCTTTTTGGCAGGATCGATTCACAACTGTTCCCTGTGCGTTAGAATGACTGTTTGGCTCCTTGCTGCCCAGCTTCTCTCCCACAGCCTTTGCCAGATTACCCCTGGTCCTTAACAGGAAAAAAGGTTGCCCACCCCTGTCCTGTTGTGATAGACAGACAGGAGGAGGGCAGGGGTCCTGAGTGCCTGATTGCTGGGCTGCGGAGGGAGAAAACAGGCAGAGAAACCAGGAGGAGGTACAATGGCCGCAAATGCGCTGATAAGGATTGCACAGTGGCACGTTGTACGTGAGGAGCACAGGCGGCTGGCCCCTGCCTTGGGAACACCCCCCTCACTGATTTTGGCAGTGGCAGCAGAAAAGGGGGAGGAGTAAAGTAGACACTGCACTGGAGTAATCAGAAAGGGTTAACCATCTCTGCCCAGTCCAGTGCCCTGATAAGGAAGCAAACCACCCCCTTCCTCAGGCGTCAGATCAATGATTTGATTCGTACAGAGAGAACAATGACACCCAACCCCCTCCGGATGATCTGCCTGGATCAGCGGAGGGGTCTGTGTGCCTATGTGCATTTTGTGTGTGCACAAGAGCGGGCGCATGAGAGTTTGCAGTGGCCACACCCATCTGTGGCATGCAGCCATTGGTGGGTTGGGTCTAAAATGTTTAGGAGCCCACTGTGTAAGGGTTGGACCAGCATATTTGTTTATTTTAAAAGCGTTTATAAACGACTTAATATTTTTTAAATCTCTAAGCAATGCACAACATAAAAACAATAAACAATATAATTAAGTCAAAAATATAACATAAAACCCAGTAAACAGCAGCATAAAAGCATGCAAAAACAGGAATTATGGGCCTGGAAAGGCCCGAGCAAAAAGATGGAAGACATCTGATGCAACTGTTGGATGATGCTTCATGCATGGCGGAGGGGGAAAGGCATTCCACAGTGCAGAAAATGCCTGGTTTTGGGTCACTGCCCTGTGATGTTCAGTAGGGTGAGATACTACAAGTAGATTCCCCCCCCCGAAGATCTTACAGTTGAATATAAGGGTAGGTGGTCTCACATTCAATGAGGTTTCTAGGGTGTGGGAGTAAGAAAGAACTTTTGTATTATTAATGACTTGTATTAATTATTACAAATAGCTTGTATTATTATTTGCATTGTTTGCATTATTTATTATTATCAGTATTAGTGCTGCTACTGTCACTTTTCTGTGAAAATATGCAGATCAGCTTAGAAAAAGTTTTTAAAATATACAATAAAATACATGCCGGGTGGGGGCAAAATCCTCACAAAACAACAGTAAAAGCAAACAGTGTAAAAATCAGCAGCCAGATTAAAAATGCAGAGACAGCCAATGGGAAGACCAAAATCAAGCACTGAAAGCCGGAAGACTTGGTAAAACTCGGTAAAAGAAAATTTCCCAAGAGGATAATAGGAAGTTCTGTTACTCTTATTGATTATATGGGGGCTTCAGTGGGATAAATTTTGGACACAACAACACACATTTACACCTCAGCTCATCAAACTATCAACTGACAGGGAACAGGCTTATGGGGGGGGGTGCTTCCTGCACTTCATCAGAAGCCACGGCTGCAAAATTACGGAAGTGGTAGCTGATGGGAATCAGCCTTCATTCTTCAGAGAATCTCTTGGCATTCTGGAAACATCTGCTCCCTGCAGGTGTTGCACAATGGTGAACTGGAGACCCGTCAATCATCTTCCTGATCGCAATGATAACATGAAAGCTTTCCCTCGTTTTCTGCAGCTGATAGAGAATGACTGGGAACCTAATGAATGTTGGAATGTGTTGGAGCACAGCTTCCATAAATTGACTCCAGCACCTGGTCTCAAGGAGGCTGCTGGTCTGATTAGCCTGCTGCTTCAAAACCTCTACACCCCTTTAGGGGAGGTTCTGCTATCTGGCAATGCTCAGGGCCGCTCTAAGCATTTACAAGCAACCATGTGCATTTATAAGCTCCAATGAGCCACTTTACATTGAGAGAAAATTATCTTGGATAGGTTGCATGTGTGATTTTCAGAGGATGCAGTGCTTAACCCTTTGCCCAACCACTGCTTTTCTATTGTACCTCCCCTGTCTGCTAAAGCTGCTCTCCTCCCTCTCCGAAACAAAAGTATATATCTCAAATCCTGTGTTGGGGGAAAACAACAGCAGAGTTGGCACTGCAGTGGGAAAATATTATGCATGGGAGCATTGAGCATTCCCTCTCTCTTTTCCCACCACCTTTTCTTCAATGCAAATCACCCCCAACTGAAGTAGCCAGAGTATCCACTGGGTTTAAGTACACATTTACAAATAGCATTTGAGCAGTTGGGTGCTCATTTGATCCACTATGGCTCCACGCACACATGAGTCTTTTTCCTTATCTTTTGTTTGAGGCATCAAAAAGAAAAAGGAGTGAATGAAAAAGGAAGGCTGAGCCTGTCTTGACTCTCCCTAAAAACACTATTTTAGGGCAAGTTTTTATCAACCCAGTAGAAATGACCGATATGAAGTGTAGAATTCATTTTGGAACAAAACCTTATATTCTGAACTTTTGTTTACATTTCCAGTAAGGGATATTGCTGAATTGCGGGAGGGGAACTTAAAGAGGAAAGCCGAAGTGTAAAAGTGCTGAATTTGACTAACCACTAATATTACTATCCCCTGGTCTTAGTCAGGATTTCCCTGACCTTTCAGATTCAAATTTTGGAGAAATTGTGTTCAGCTCTGTAAAACACAATTTAATTAATGGAGTCTTATGGTAGGTTGGTGGATGGATAGATAGACAGATGGATGGATGGAAACATCCATTCATAAATCAACTTTGTAATATGGAGAAACAACCCAGCAGTGTGCTTCATAGATGAACTTGTGTATGTCTCCCTGAAGCGCGTTGGGCCCACAATAACTCCAAAATATTATTTATCCGGGCCCTGGCTTTGAGTTTTGGATGCAGAAACCAATGGTCTGCATTTTCCTGACCAAGTTAGTTGCACAAAAGCCTCTGTTACTTTGACGCCAAAGGGAAGCTTGGTTAGTAACGTCACACTGGTGCGCTTTTCACAAATCTCCTTGAGATGCCTTAATTCCTTTGCTGAAGGAAAACACCTTCAGGTGACAGTCTTGATGATGCATAAAAACCTGAGTTGTCGTGTCTGACATCTATTAAGCAAAGATGCCAAACATTTACATGCGTACAGAACTGGGCTTGTCTTGGGGCAGAGGGATACTTAAGGGACAAAATTGCCAAATTTGATTTCAGGATGGAGTAAACCGCAGAACCTTTTATCAGTTAAAGCTGGTAGTGGGGATAGGGGAGAAGAACTGACCTCCTGGCGAACTGTTTAAAGAGGAAAAGGAGGAGGAAAACTTCACCAGTTAGGTGCAGCTGCTATCTAACTTGTCATCACCACAAAGAGCAAGATACAAGGAGAGGCTGACAGATTTCTCCTGACTCCTCTACAAAACTGTCAGTTTTCTAAATCTTTATTTTCAACAAGTGGCTTATTTAGACAGTGGGGCAATCCAGAGAAGAGACCGTGCTCCTGTGTGAGGGATCAGTTTTTCTCACACTTCAGAGGTGAGGCATATTTAAACCTGGGATGCTTTTGAAATTCTTCTTCTCATTCTCTCCCTGCCTGGATCTTGGAGTTCCAGTTATCTCATCCTCTTTCCAAAGTGGAATATATTTATTTATTTATTTATTCAGCTTCTATCCCGCCCGACTAGCAACAGCTCTCTGGGCGGCGAACATGAATGGATACACCAGGAATCTGCCCCTCTTCTGCTGTTGTCTTTATCTTCTGTGTTTTGAGCAGGGCATATTTTGTGACAGCTGCACGTGTGTACTGTTAAAACACAGCCAAAAATTATCTATATAAACTAACACTGATATAATTGTATATTCGGTTGGGTCAAGACCAGGGTTGGGCTGAATTGACCAGGACCATTCTTCAGCCATTTCACCCACCTTCAAAAGCAGAAGTTTTGTCTCAGCAATATTCCACAGCTGGGATGAAATTCTTTTTTGGAGGGGGGAAGAGTAATGGAACAGTTGCCATTTTCTTCTTCACAGAAAGCCCTGCTCAGAGGTGGTTTTTGCATTTTTGGGGATTCAGAATGGCTACCCCCATTAAATAAAACAATTAAAAATGGCCATCTCCCTCACTGTGAGCCATTATAATGGACCTTATAAAGTGTTTTAACATCCTACGGACCACCTGATCCCTTACATACCTCTCTAATTACCAAGCTCTTTGGGGGAGTCTCTGTTGGTGGTCCCCCATGGCTCAGATGCATGGCTCGTAACTACTAGAAGCCATGCATCCAGTGCTGTGGACCCTAGCCTTTGGAACTCCCTCCCACCTGAGCTAAACTTCAGGCACATGACAGACTTTCTTATTCCATCAGGCATTTTAAGGTAGCATTCCATTTTATGATGACTTTTTATTGTTTTGTTCTCTGTATGTTTTTATGTACACCGCTTAAAAACACTAATTATTATTGTTGTTGTTATGTGCCTTCAAGCTGATTATGACTTATGGCGACCCTATGAATCAGTGACTTCCAATAAAGCAGTATATCAATGCCTTAGATATACACACTTTTACAGACTGGGCAGGTTGTTCCTCCAGCAACTTGTTTTTTTTGAGGTGTGCAGTTTGACATTCCTCTCCAAAGAAAAGGCGACCATTGAAGCCTAATGGTTAAAATATAAAGTTTTAAAGTGTTTTTAGTGCTTTTGTTTGCCGCCCTGGGCTCCTACTGGGAGAAAGTGGGGGGGATATAAATCAAATAAATAAATAATAAATAAAGTCACAGAGTGCTGCTTCATGTTTCCTATTTTGAAATGTGGATTACTGGGGAAACTGTTTTTTAGATTTGGATTTTTCGCATCATTTTTAAGATGGTCTTGTAAAAAAATGCTTTATTTGAAAGCAGGCCCCACAGTTAAAAGATTCCCCACGCCATCAGAGGGAAAGTAGTGGTGGAGGATGGGAAGCAGTAATTTAACAGTGCAGTCATAGGCATGTCTAATCAAAAGTAAACCCTGAGTTCATTCAGACTTACTAAGTAAACATGCTGAAGAATTCAGTGAAATAAAGTTGAGGCAAGGCAAACTCATGACATTGTTTTTCCTTGAATTACTGGGTCATTTTTACAAAGTTTTGGTCAGACCACTGTTTCTTCCCAGCCCCAATCAAGACTTTTTTTTATGTGGTGTTTTAACCATATGCTGGAGTGGAGCGCATCAGTAGGTCTCCACAGAAGAATGAATGCAATCACACCGTGACAGCACACCATGCACTGAGAGACTGCTGCTTTCTTGTGTTTTATCAATGCAGACACATGCGCTGGAAACATAGAGGGGAGAGAACGGAAGAAACAGAGGCACACCACCTACACATGGGAAGGAATCTGGCTCAGTTTGCATTTTAATGCAAACCAACCTATTTTGCCCTTCCCAAAACAATACGCGAATGAACCAAAATGCGGATATCCTTCTCACTCATTTTGCAATGCAGTTTTCCAACCAAAAAATGTGTACAAGAATGTATTGCGTTAGGGGCAAAGTGTACATAAAAATCCATGCGTGAAAATAGCATGCAAAATGCATTATATTAGGGGACATTGAAAAAAATGTTATGTTAGGCAACACTGCATTACAAACTGCATACAAGAAATGAACGTGAAAATGCTGATGAATTTTCAAGCAAGCATTATTTTAAAAAGAAAAAGTTGCAAACTGATACCTTCACAATAGGTAGGGAGAGCAGGAGATTGAGTTGCTGTTGAGGCTGACAATTGTCCATCAGCAGAAGGGCCACTTCCAGACAAATCCCAGTCAGAGCATTTTGCCAGCTTCTCTTATTAATCTGTCCATTTCCAAAATATGTTAAAACACATGACCCAAACAGTCCTGTCGTGACAACCACCTGCCTTTGGGTACTCCAAGTCTTCTATTCTGGCCAGCCTGTCTGGAACGCAACTGAAGTTGCTTGGTTGCTATGATAACATAGGAACAGGGTTGAGGAATCCAATTCACACCTGATCTGGGAGAATTATTTTGCTCCCTTTTTATTTCAGTCTCTCTAGGCAACTCACTGGAGCAGGAGGCCAATGAGGTTGGCCCAACCAAAAGAGTAAGTAGTCAGTTAGAAGGTGTGGCAAGATAGGAAGGAATTTTAGCAGGTGAGATGAACCCTATCCTCCTCTCTGCTTTTATAGGTTACTCTGCTAATGGTAGTTGCTACTCCCTTCCTCCTTTCCTGTAGGGCTCCTTGTCTCTGTGGTTGCGTCTGCACTACCCATTTCATCTGGAATTGGTGAACACTTTGTTCACTCAGAGAATTCACACAACTTCACTACTGAATTGTTGGACTGCAGTGTTTTCTATGTTATTGTCCTGTTGTTGTTGTTTGACCCCATTTGTGCCAAATATATATTTCTTTGCAATGAAACTCAAGTGCAGTATCAGCCTGTCCACTATGGGAGGGCAAACCACAATGGAGGCTTTTCAGGGCTACTGCCCCTTTAATTAAAAGAGTTCTCCTTACAACTTCTGCATTGACTTACCCCTTTCAAGTCTATCTCTAGAACTGTAAGGGCCAAAATCTGATTATTTTTGAAAGAAAAGTTTAAGCTGATCACCTCAAGAAGTATCTTGCACTTGTGCGGCACAAAAACAGAACACAGAGATCCCCAGTTGAAGCATTCCTGCTTTCAGTTACACTGTGCAGTGATCTGCTTTTCATAACAAAACCAATCCCATCATTTGACCTCATTGAAATTTGTTCAGCTTATTCCCCCCCCCCTCCTGCTTCATTTAAAAGAGTGTCCCCCCACAAAGCATTTCTTTGTGGGGGGTGGGTGGGGGTGGAATCATCTGGTTAAAAGTGTTTGAAAGTCGATTTTAAAAAGCAGAAATGGAAATCCCGATTTCTCTTAAGCCAAGAGCAGAAGAATTTCAAAACTAAGGCAAAATACCTTTGGCACAAGCACCATCCTTCTCACTTACAGGAACAAACTGTGAGAATGCCCTGAGGCGGAAATGAACTTCCCCAAATTTAAATGAAGTTTTTGCTACCAAAACAAGCAACAGCACAGACAAAGTCAATCAGATAAGAAGGAGAACAAGCCAAAACAATAAAAGGAAGAGCTGAAAAACCCTCCTAAGGATGAAAGAAGGAATGTTGTACGTAGAGCCAAGCTATATGTGACAGCAGCAAACACGCCTCTTCAACAGGACTGCAACCTTGCACTGATTGATCAACTGGATTAAATACATTTTATAGACTTAATGGTGCCCTCGCTTAACTGGACAGCACATTGTAATTTTCCTTGATATTATCTGTAATGCAAGAGCTTATAAAAACTGGAGATGGTGAATCATCATCATCATCATCATCATTATTTACTGCATTTATATACCACCCCATAGCCGAAGCTCTCTGGGCAGTTTACAACAGTTAAAAACATTAAACACAAATATACAAATTTAAAAACAAAATGTATGTCTTCTTGGAAGGCATCTTACTTTAGTCTCACACACAGTGGGGAATGCCTTGTCCAAAAACAAATGAAGGCTGCTTTTTAGAACAATTATTTTCTCATATGCATTCATAGGTAGATTTAGGGTCCAGTCCAAAGTCACCTGGAAGATTATCCCAAGGGCTAAGGGATCTATCAGACTCCCACTCTGACATCGGACCCCTCTCCACTGCCACAGAAACTTGTGATAACCTGCCCTGACATTGGAGCTCTGGGGTCTATAGGGCCATAAAACAGAGTTTGGGGGCACTTCAGGGATAGGCTGGGGAAGGGGCAGGAAACAGCTTGGATCCAAAGCTCTTCTGGTCTCCCAACCTTCCCACACACTGGGAAGAGACTTAGACCAGCTCAGGATCTGGTGTAAATATCTCCTAGCAAAAAGAGGACAAAATAGGATACAGATTTGCATAAAATGTGCATGGGCTAATATATATTTATACATCACATTCAGAACCAATTACTAGAACTGAAATAGAAGCAGAAATACAATGGTCCTGACCATAGCCAGGGGACTTGTGCGCCCGCCCAGTCTATTGTCAAGGCGTTCTCTGAATGGACAACTGCAAGCGGCCCACACACAAACATCCTGCAATCACTTGTTAGGGTTCTTCGTCTCTAAATCAGATGGGCCACATCCCACCAGCATTCCCCCAGCAGCAAGGCTTTTGGACAGACAAAGCTCCCTTAATAACTTAAATGTCAAGTCATTGGTCTACATAATGGTTGGCAGAGGCTCTTCAAAGTCCCAGGCAGAGAAAAGGTATTTCTTCCCTGGGCCTGCTCTCTGGAGATGCCAGGGATTGAACCTGGAACCATCTGCATTCAAAACAGGTATTCCGTCACTGCGGTATGGGCCTGTCTACATGATTGCTTATCCCAGGAGGAAAAAGAGTGTATCGAGAGATTCTGATCCTGCCACTTGGATCACTCTGTGGGTGGAGTAAATTAAATCACTATTTGCACTGAGTTCAGGATTGTAATCCAAGGATAATTGATCATGGACAAGCAGGTACAATTTCCCAACTCTGTTCCTCTGAGGACACGGAGGCAAAAGGTATCCAGCTGCATCAAAACTTTGCACGGTCTCTCCCCAGAGCCCATGCATATTCCTGCTCATTCCGTCTTCCTCAGTCAGGCGCCAAGAAGGAAGATGCCGCTACGACAGATGGAATGGTAGACTGGATTTTCCTTCTGGTTGTGGCGGTAACCAGATAGGAATGAATGTCGGGAATGCTTTGATTTGGATTCCTGCATTGAGCAGGGGGTTGGACTCGATGGCCTTATAGGCCCCTTCCAACTCTACTATTCTATGATTCTATGAATGTTCAGGCTCACTCTGAAGAAAAGAAGCCTCAATTCTTTTGACAGCTGGGAGTTCGTTTACAGATCACTGGACACACGTTCTGTCATGGCTAATAGGAAGGTGTCTCCAGTCAACCAAAAATGGGTTCCTCAACAGAGTCTACAGGTGATTCATGAAGACGTTTCAATTAAGAAAAGCCCTCAAGGCAGAGCTTACAGGCAGCGGGGGGTGGGAAGGAGAGGGAGAGGCAGGATTCAGTCCACAGAGATTTGGCATTCCATGAGTGTCATGGTCTGCAGCTAGTTCAAATTTCAGGTCAATAGTTTCATAACCTGTTTTTGCCATCTGCCATTGTGCATTCTGTACTTAAGCGGTTATTTTATTATACCTTATTTTATTTCACTTTACTTAAGACATTTATATATCGCTTAATTACTAGCATTTGTCAGCAGTCTACATAAAAATAAACCATGCAGAAGATAAAAATTTAAAAATTCATCATAAACCTGAATGCAACCTTAAAATGTTTCCATTCCATTGAAATTTGCCTTCCACCAATTACACTATTCATCTTGCTGTCTGCTGTGGCAAAATTTACGTAGTTATGTAAATTACATAAATTGTATAATCACAACATTATTCCACCCCATTCATTTCAGTGCACAGGAAACACTGTGCAAATGTGGGGGAGGGATGTAATCAATTATGTATCATTTGTGGACTGAAAGCAATAACAGCAGCAAATACCAATTGTATTCACTGGATTGATTTCCATTCCAGACATGGGAAGAATAAGTGAACATCAGCAATTTCCACTCCCATTTCAGTTTTTGTCAGAATGCTCTGATATCCCTAACCATTATATGTGAACACTGGCTTAAAAGGGGATTAGAGAAATCCACCAAGGTGAGGCCTTTGGGGGGTTAATAGCCAAGATAGCTAAATGGAACCTCCATGTTTGGAGGCAGTCTACCACTGAATGCCAGTTATTGGAGGGGGACAACAGTAGGGGAGGGGATTTTGCCTTCATGCTTTGCTTGTGAGCTTGCCAGAATCACCTGGCTGGCTGGCATGGGGAATGGAATACTGGACTGCACGCTACTATGCAGTCTGATGCAGCAAGGTTCTTCCTATGTTCTTATCCTTCAAGGGACTGGCTGTTGTATGTAAACCAATTTCCACACAGGATCAAAGGGCAGAGTGGAGCCATTTCTTTCACTAGAGCAGGGACCTGGAACATTTTTTCAACCCAAGGGCCACATTCCCTTCTGGGCAACCTTTTGAGGGCCACATGTGGGTGGGAGGTGGGGTCAGAGGCAAAAGTGGCCAGAGCAACACATGACAATGTGACCTTTGCACAGTAGTCAAGGTTCTGCACACACTTGCACCCCCTTCTCTGCCTCCCTCCAGGCAGGCAAGCGGCCTTATCACTGTTCAAGGACACCTTCCAGCCACACAAAAACACTCAGGGAGGCTGCAAAGCAGGGCTGGTGAGGGGTGTGGGTGAGCCGGGGGATTGGCCTGGAGAAGAGGCCCCAGGAATAAGTAAGAGAGGCCTAGAGGGCCGCACTTGGCCCCAGGTCGCCCATCCATGCACTAGACCAAAACGCTTTTGAACAATCTGGGTCTGGAATGTGCATAATTGTTAACTTTGGGCATGCTGTCTCAAACTGCAAGTGTGTGTAAAAGAGAAAATTAAGGCCTCTGTAATCATGTTTGTCTCAAATAAGCATGATTTGATTCCAGTATCATTAAAGTTAATCCATAATCATGTAAACAGCCACATAAGCATGTATGACTCACAAAGGGCACAAACCACAAGCTAATCCTTTGCTCTCCGAAAGAACCTTCACATACATTAATGCTTTAGAACCATAAATCTGCCTCGTGCAAGGCCAGAGCTCTGAGACAATTCTGAAGGCGGTGGATTGTATTGGCAAAGCTTGCAAAGATCAGTCACAGCAAACAACCGATTAAAGCCGCAGAGTAATTTGGATCGTTGGCAAGTATCATTAACAAAGGATTGAGAACCTAAACATTTCTTCCAAATGTTTTCTTTTTCATCTTTTACTGTATCCATTCATTCATTTTTGTTTTAAGAGCAGAAGATGTGTCACATTCTATTAACCAATGTATCCAAAATGTAGGAAATAAGGGACCAATTCACATGACTCTCTGTACTCACCCAGATACAGGTCAATCAAAGCTGGCTTCAGCGTTAAAACACCCCTGCGGTTGCTCCATTACTCACCTGGCTTTTTAATCAATAGAAAAGGATGTCGGCTCTCTATACTGGACTGGTTTACTTTCATGAGAAGGAGGAAATGACTGATACCCACACCCCACTCTACTGCTGAATTTGGCATAAATGTGTATGTGTGTGCTTGCGCGGGTAATCAGAGATGGAGGCGAAATCTGGTGCAGTTCACATTTAAAGACAAATCTACCTCATTTGCACTTTCTGAAACAATATGTGAAGCAAAATTCCTCTGAAGGAACCTGTGGAGTAAGGTGCATCATCCAGCAACAGTCTGGATAAGCACTGGCCGCTCCCCTCCTGTACTGAGAGATTTAGCCTCTAGAGACTCATAACTGGCAGCTCTGGTGCAGACCTAAGCACAATCAACTTTTTTTTTAAAAAAAAGGTTTTGCTTCTTTAGGGGTGGCCATTACTCACACATTATCAGAAAACACAGGCAGCTGGTGCAAAGATAATCACTTGATAGCAAATTTCTGTCTCATCCAAATATTTCTCAAAATGAGCAATTGACAACAGGGGAGCGTCCCGCTGTATGCAAATCATGGTGGTGTTTAGACTCTGAGGGAGACCCAAATTCAGATCCTCACCCACTCAGAGTAAGGTGCAGGATATGAATCTAACACAGGAAATTATAACAACACAGTCAACCTTCTCTGAATTTTGCACCGCAGTTCTCTAGGCAAATAACTTGTACAAAACGCATATATTTAGTTAAAATAACACACAAAATGTTCTAGCTCATCTACAGCAGACTGTCATTATTCATAAATTAGTGAGAGAAAGGCATTCTGTACATGTTTAGAAGCCCTCCCTTCTTAATTATTACTTACCTTTTCTGGAGCTGAGTCCATGCATTGAAAACCACTTCCAAGGTCAAAACCACAGATTCTGGGATAAAGCTTTCTGCTGTCTGAAAATAAGTCCTAGATAGGTTCTGGGGATCTCATCAATAGCTCTGGTCAAATGGTGAAATTATGTGTTTTCTGATGTCCTAAATGCAAAAGTATACAATAGACATTTTTCACACCATGCTGTTTTTGGGGGGTGGAGAATAAACATAGCTGTAACAATACAGCAGTTTGTTAGAGAAGTTTGAGGCATGTGTTAACAGGAAAACTAGGATTCTCATGAATCTTCAAACGTATGTGTTTAATGAGTCACATTCCTTGTGGAACATGTGGCATTTGCTCATGTGTCTGACATTAATTTCAAAATATGTTAATTCAAACCTCCATGAAGTTAAATAGATGATGTGAGTGGGAAAATATAAATGAGATCCATGGTGGGTCCCACTTACAAGTTTCTGGCTGTCATTCATTCATGCTTTCTTTTGAACATGGACAATGTAATGCAAGTGAACATATACTTGGTCCTTCTTAGCCCATTGACTCTCCAAACTCTTAGGCCAGGTGTGGGGAACCTTTGGCCCTTCAGGTGTTGCTGAACTACAACTCCCATCATCCTGTGCTTGCTGGAGCTGATGGGAGTTGTAGTTCAGCAACACCTGGTTGGCCAAAGGTTCTCCTGCCCTGTCTTAGGCAATGGGTCTTTGCCCAACGTCTGTCCTGTGATCCTTCTAATCAGAAATGCCAGGAATTGAACTGGGTGTCAGCTCCTCACTGAGACAGCAGTGTTGGGGGGGTGCAGGCAGGGCTGGAGATTCCTTGGTAATTGCCAGGCCGTAAGTCCTCAGCCAGCAGCTTGGCTATAAATCTGCCAGGCTAGCAAGGAGGAAGCAAGATAAGGGCACAGACAGTTCAAAGCTTACGTGCCAAGCCAGAAATCCAGAAGAGACGTCAGTGAAGGTCCGGGTCTAGTTTGCCAAGAGATCAGTCCAAGTCAAGGTTCAGGAGACAGGAAGACACACAGTGGTCACGCCTGACATTGTAGTCAGCAACAAGCTGAACCCAAGGTTTGACTTTTAAGGAGCAGGTTTGTCAGCAGGTGTGAGCCCTCAGCGTTTTGGCCTTAAGTGGACAGGCCTGCCCCTCTTCTGCCTGACCTTCTGTTGTCTACGTTCTGCAGGTGAGGGGGGAGTATCCTGTTCACTGGCTGCGTCTGGCTGAAGGGCTTCAGCTGTGTCTGGGGTGCTCTGCAGCTGAGGGGGAGAAGGAGCTGGGTTCTCAGGAGTTTTATCCATTTCTCCTTTTGGGTCTGCTGCTGTTACTCCCGAGTCATCCTCGTCTGATGAGTTCTCTGACGGGGCCATGACACTGGGGACCTTCAGCATGCACAGAATGTAGCTCTACCACTGAGCTGTGGTTTTGCCTGTTCTGAAACAAGCCAAAGTGTGGGAGAAGCAGGAGAGATGGAGGAAGGGCCGGTGTCAAGGGTTGGCGTGGCTGGGCATCTCCCAAGGGCCCAAAGCCTAGTAGGGGGCCCACTGACAAAAGCCCCTGACCTGCTGCAGGGAGGAGGTACACTCACTGAAAGTCTGTGGAGAGTGTCCTGCCCAATGGCCCTCCAAAATCTGGAGCTGACACTGGGTGGACGACTGGATCCCACCTTCAGCCCAGGGACAGGCTGAGAGAAGCACTTCAAGGAAGTCTTTAATAGTGGGCTTCCCAGAGTCAAAAGGGGAAAAAAGAGAAAACAATTTCTACCTCAAAGCTGCAGTGACAGCAATGTGGAGGCCCACACAAGGTCCCTAATGTTATAGCTCAAGGACAGGCAAGAAGGAAAAGGTCCCCTCTCTGGTCCACCTCAAGGCACCCCTTTGAAGAAACTAACCGGCACAGCTGAAAGGCACTAAGGGCAGCTCCTGAGCTCTAGATCACCACCCAGCTGCCCCACTGGGACTCCTCTCTTGCCTTCCAGCTGCCCACCCACTCCTCTTGATAGCACAAGGCAGCTTTCTATGCTCCCTTGCTGGAGTCAGAGCATCAGCCAGCCCAGTTCAGCGTTGTCTGCACCCTGGGCTCCTTTGGGAGGAAGGGAGGGATCTAAATTAAATACATACAGTGGCTGGCAGTGGCTCTCCAGGTTTCAGGCAGGATTATCTCTCTGCCGTACCTGGGGATTGAACCAGGGACCTTCTGCATGCAAGGCAGATGCTCTTCCACTGAGCTACAGCCCTTCCCGAATGGACCACTGCTCCGTATGGTTCAGAGGAGGATGCGCTGACATCTTCCCATAAACAAGCAATCTGAAGAAGGATTTGGAAGAGAAATTATGAAAAATCCCAGAAGCCTCTCCCTTCTACATTCTGATCTGTTCCCCATCTTCATTTCCACTTCGCTTCTCTCTTCCTGCTATCTTCCCTCTGAGCACTTCCTGCTACTACGGTCTGAATCACACCTTTCCAGAACCATTTCACTAAATGTCAGGCAGAATACAAAAGGGATTAATTAAGGCTATTTGGCCAGTGCCAATGGCTTGGCCTGGATCGCTAAAAACAAAACTATTTATGTCACTTGTTGTTGTTGTTGCATCCAGCTTTCAGACAGGTGTTCACTTTGCCAAAGCAAACAGATGGAGAGCCCCTTCTCCAAAAGATCTACCTATGACTTCACCCAGCTGTTGCTATTGGTCTAGCTGCAAATAGAGTCCCTGGCATAAGGCTCTAAACAGTATGAATTAAGTTTTTGGGAGACTGTGTGAGAGGAGAGGCAGAGGGGCACATGTCCAACAATTTGCAAAGCATTTGGCAGGGCTGGAAATGGTGATTTACAGTGGACTACCAACACAGGATTATGGAACGTTAAACAGAAGATGAGTGTACACATACTGTAAAACAGACTCAACAGGGGCCCTGCTTGCAATTTTTGGCTTTACGCTGTGTAGTTGGAACCCTGCACAAATACGGAGACAACAGACAGGCTACAACATCCCCACAACCAGTCTTAGCTTGGGGGTGAGCATTAAGGGATGGAAGCTTGGCCCAATAACATATGCAGCAAATCTATGAGGAGAGACTGAAAGGGGCATGTACAGCCTTGAGAAGAGAAGACTGAGGGGAGATATGACAGCACTATTCAAGAAAGGTAGCCACACAGGGGAGGGCTAGGATCTCTTCTCAATTGTCCCAGAATGCAGGACACTGGATAATGGGCTCAACTTACAGGAAGCCAGATTCCAACTGAACATCAGTTTCAACTGTTAGAGCAGTAAGACAATGACCTAGGGAGGTGGGGAGCTCTCCAACACTGGTGGCATTCAAGTGGCAGCTGGACAGCCACCTGCTTGGATATGCTTTAATTTGGATTCCTGCATTGAACAGGGGGTTGGACTCGATGGCCTTATAAGCCCCTTCCAACTCTACGATTTTATGATTCTATGAAAGAAATGGCTAGGTATCCATTTAACATCAAAGTCAACGCCTCTGAAGGCACATCTTAATTTAAACAAGTTATAATAGATGAAGGACTGAGTTATACTCTAAGTCATATTACAGAGCCAAAGTTGCAAAGTACATGGAAATACATGTCATAATATATCACCCATCAGATGTCATGGATGGAATAGATGGATGGTTCTCCGGGTTTCTTCAACCCTCCAGCAGAGCTAAGGGGTCCTGATTGCTATAAATCCTGGCCTTTTATACACTTTGTTATCAAAAGAAAGACACGTACCTATGGCTTCATCTATTATGCTGCCTGCTACAAGCAGCACTCCATATAAGAGCTTCTTCTCAAAAGAGCCGGAAAGTGTTGGCTGACTGCCCAGACATCTTATCTATATGTATGTTCCAGCTGCTTTCATAGGAAAATTACAGCTTTAGTCAGGAGACAGAGGCAAGTTTTAAACTCCTTTTTTTACTGTTTGGCTCTTATGCATGAAGCAGGCTTTATAAGCCATTTCAGCAAATCTTAAGCACATTCTAAGCAAATGTAAATGATTTCAGCACATTCTATGCATATTTTAAGCCATGATCTGGGCTGGCCCATTACAGTAGCCTGCCCCCTGTGGCTGTTTGCAGCAGCGTAAAAAAGGCCAGCATAATAGAGGAGAGCAGCAGGGAGGATATTGTGGGCACAGAAAGGGGTGTACAAAAACGTAATGATGGACACACCCACCTGAAAACTTTGAAGCAAAGCATTTGCAACCACTAGTGGAGCAGAGTTGAGACGTCTTTCTCCACTTGTTGTATTGTCAGCGGATTGGGTTAGTATGTATTTACAGGGGGAGAACTGCATGATAGCTTCTGTTTGCCAGTAACATCATGTGAACGATGAGAATTAAAAGGTATAAGTAGCAGCAAACACATAGTAAACCACTGTGTAGATAAGTCCTTATATTGTATTGTATTCCAATTTGCATTCCATAGAATTCAGATTGTATTACCATAAAATGCAATGTAAGAAATAAAAGAAGGAATAAAATTGCAATTAAAAATTCAATATGAAAATTTATTTATTTATTTATTAAATTTATTAAATTTACATCCCACCCTTCCTCCCAGAAGAAGTCCAGGGCAGCAAACAAAACACTAAAAGCACTATAAAACATCTTAAAAACAAAATACTTTAAAGCATATTAAAACAAAACATTTTTAAAACATCTTTTAAAAAATCAACTTTAAAAGCATCTTAAAGAGCAATTCCAGCACAGATGCAGACTGGAATAAGGTCTCTACTTAAAAGGCTTGTTGAAAGAGGAAGGTCTTCAGGAGACACTGAAAAGTTAACAGAGATGGTGGCTGTCTAATATTTAAGGGAAGGGAATTCCAAAGGTCCACTTCCTATGTTGTGCGGAACTGACCTCCTGATAAAATGGTATCTGCAGGAGGCCCTCACCTACAGAGTGCAGTGATCGACTGGGTATATAAGGAGTAAGACTATCTTTCAGGTATCTTAGTCCCAAGCTATATAGGGCTTTGTACACCAAAACCAGAACCTTGAACTTGGCCTAGTAGCTATTGAATGCAGAATTTAATGCAGATGTGCCATGGACCACCTGAATGAAGCTTGTAGACCACTGGTGGTCCACAGACCACAGTTTGGGAATCCCTGAGGTAAGTGAAACAATTGCCAGAATTCTGAGCAGGGCTGCCTCCAGCATTGTGCCTTCTGTGGGGCCTCTCCCATGCCTTCCCTGTCCCCAGTGGGCCTCCCCTAGTGGTAGCAGTGGACCTCTAAGTAGTAGCAGGCAGCAGTCATTTACATTTTGTCAAAGTCACCCCAATTTACCATTGCTGTGGGGCATTGTCAGAAATTTAAATGGCGGATCCTATGGGCCAATGGGGCTCCTAGCAGCTGCCCAAGCATGTTCCATGGTGACACCAGGCCTGATTCTGTGGCTACTGTAGAGGGGGGAAAGAAAATAAGCCAGGCCACTGAGGTGGGGGTGGGACATTCTCAGCACAGCAGTTGGCTCTCTGCAAAATGCCACAGCAGATTGGATGAGTAGTCACTCAAGAAATCTTGCTTGCCAAAGAGTTTCCAAATGCCAAATAACACACAGTCCTCTGCTGGTGAGCGCTAGCCAGACATGATTGTCTCATCTTGACCAAACTCTCCACAATGACATTGTTCCAGAATGGCATCAGTCTCTGAGAGAAACCTCAGCATTCTTGGTCAGCCAACACAAACTCAGCACATGTAATACCTAATTCTAGCGTATATTTTATACTCCATTTTCCTATGAGTCATTTTCCATCCTTCCTGTCTGTCTAAAAAAAAAAATTAAAGAAAGAAAAAAGATTTGTTTATGTATTGAGGAGTCTGTCAATGACTTTACTGACTTTAGGCACGGAGACACAGACTGAAGGATATCTGGCCCTGTCCGAAAACCTCCCGGAATCACCCTCCCTAAGCAAAGCCATCTGCCCCAGTTGCAAAGGGAAAGCCTCTGTAATCTCATTCTTGCTTAAAGGGAATACCAAAATAACTCTTACATCACATAAGAAAAAAGAAAAGAGCAACATCTATATAAGATAAAGTGTTTTGGAGAATGGTACCACATATTATTTTGAGCAAAACATGCAGGGCTAATTTTGTTTGTTTCCAATCATTACTCCCCATCGGCGTTTGGAGATTGAAACTTACATTTTATAGGAAGGTGGTACCTGATCCCAAATCTCCAGGAATAAATATATGCAGCCATGTTTTATTTATGTAAGCCGAAAGGTGAAAATTTTGCAGCTCAGAACACAGACTTCTTATTCCAGTTTACTGAGGACAGACCAAATCATGCAAATAACACAATGCTGTTTAATTTGAGGTCCAGTTCATATAACTCCTGATGGCTCTTTAAAATCAGGGTGTGTGTCGGCACCCTCCCTGCAAAGAGCCATTTGGGGGCAGCTGCCACCAGGCATAAGACCACAGTTCAGCATGCTGCCATTAACCCACAATTTATGGCCTTTTTGTGGTACTAATGTTTAAAGCCCCATCAAACTGGCAGAACATATGTACAAGCAGAGCTGAAATGTAAAGGAATTTTGACTTAGTGTACAAAGCTCATTATTTCGCAATGATGTGTGCATTCATCTACACCAGGGGTACCCAATGTGGTGCCTGCCAGATGTTATAGACTACAACTCCAATTGGTCCAGGCAGCATTGGAAGGGCCATAGTTCAGTGGTAAAGCATCCACTTTGCACACAGAATGCCCAGGTTCAATGGTTGGTACCTCTAGGTAGGGCTGGGAAAAACTGCCTGAAAACCACTGCCGGTCGGTGTCAACCATACTGAGCTAGCTGGACCAATGATCTGACTCAATATAAGGCAGCTTCCTATGATCATGACCAGCAGTCAGTGATTATGGAACTTGTAGTCTACAACATCTGGATGGCACAACATTGGCTACCCTTGATCTACACACACACACATTCTCAACAACATCACTAGAAAGGTGAGTTGGCTTCTGCAATCACACTGCTTTAGATTACAGCACGTGTGGGGAACTTTTGGCCCTACAAATGGTACTGGACACCAATCCCCAGCAGCCCCATCCAACATGGCCAATGGTCAAGGATAATGGGATTGGTGGTCCATCTGGAAAGCCAGAGGTTCCACAGCCCGGCTTTAAAGCTTTTGCCTCCTGGCCCAAACCACCTCATCCCTGTTCCTACAGAATTTGGCAGCTTACAATTTCAGGAGAAGGTAATAAAGTTAGTGGCAGTGCATGCAACTTTCTGGGAACACATCCCATGCAATTTCTAATGAAATGGGAGGATGGTTGCAAGCACCTTTCTCCATATCTGAAGCCAACCACCAACCCACACCACACCATTAACCTCCTGGGCCTATTGCACACCTGCACAAAGCTGATATATAACTGGTCAGCGGATGTACATAATTGCAAATGTATCTGTCAGGTGTCCCATTAAGGCGCTTCCCATCACAGGCTGCAAGTGTCAGTTTTCACCCTGATTTCAAAACTCCTCACAAAGGGCAAACTGACATTTCAAAAGAGGCTCCATTTAAAAGCTATTTGTCAAGGCAACACTGGGCTTGATAAATCAAACTTGTGACAGGCCCCCTTCCCCGCTTGCTCTCCTTCCTAATGCCTTTTCCTTTCAGGAGACAGAGCCAGGAATGGGTGGGTCTGATTACCTGCGCTAGCAACAGTTTCCTCCATGCTGCCGCCTGGAGTTATTTTTATTG
The DNA here is from genome assembly GCF_030035675.1 of Rhineura floridana. Lineage (NCBI taxonomy): Eukaryota > Metazoa > Chordata > Lepidosauria > Squamata > Rhineuridae > Rhineura > Rhineura floridana. The sequence continues at coordinate 38,810,649 of NC_084492.1, forward strand.
GCTGAGCATCATGACAAGAATATAACACAGGCACCAGCACACCAGAGAAAAGGAATTGCCCAATGGAGATGGAAATGTAAGTAGGGCCAAAGAATGGTCTGTAGCCATGCACCCTCTCTGCAGTTCAAAGGCTTGGTGTCTGTACCAGCAGAGCTTTTGTCCAGGCAGCATAAAGAGGACCAGAAACTTAAGCCAGAGGGCTGCATTTATTCTGAGCATCCACAGGAGCTGGTGCAGAATTCAACCAGCTGAGAAATTCAGACTTTTACATTTTTGTTGCTGAAGAGACAAAAAAATGAATGCAGGGGAAGGGACTGCATCTGGTGGGACCACGAGCTGGCCAAGATGCTTTGCTACCTGAGGCAAAGGAGAAGATGGCCTCCTCCCTCCTGCCCCATGTAGATAAGTCAACTGAACCGGCAGTTGAACCTTCCTTCAACACTGGCAATGGGACAGCATCCGCCACTGCACCTGACAGAAGCAAACCGGGTTGCGTGGCACAAACATCCCTGTCCTCCAACACCTCATTGTCACTCCCCCCCAAACCTGCTGGCTGAGACAGCTGGCTCACCCTCCCTAATGATAGGGGGGTGATGCCCTGCATCTACCAGTGATGCAAAGATGGGATTGGTCTATGTCCATAATAAAGAATGATTTGATTTGGAAATTTGGGGGTCCAGCAGTTTACCCTGAGCTCACTGTTTCTCTCTCCGAATGCCTGCTGTTTCCTGGTGCCCGGTCCTACATTCAGCTCCCAGGGATATCCAGGTAAGAACCACCATAAGGTAGCCGGTGATGTAAGGCCCTTCTCTGCCTGAAGTTCTGACAAGCGACTGCAAGTCTGAGTGGACTATGCAGTGGAGGGGAAGCTGTGCCCTGCTAGATGCTGTACAACTTGTAACTACATTGGTTCTTTTGCTTCTTACAAACAAAATTTTTATTGTGTTGCAATTTGCATTCCATAGAATTCAAACTGTAATGCAACAAAATACAACATAAGAAATTAAAGAAGCAATAAAGATGCAATTAAAAATCACTACAAATAGTTAAATGTGGACCACCTGAATGAAGCTCATGGACCAGAGTTTGGAAACCCCTGAGTTAAAGCTTACAGCTCTTGAAATTCTGCATCTTTACAAAGTAGAATGGCTGCAAGGTATTCACAGGAGGCAGGTCCATTGCGACCACTCTTGCAAAACTACCCATCCTCTCTGATGGGAAAAGACTCTGGATAGGCACATCCGTCTCATGTCTTGCAGTTTCTGTAGGTCTTTCTATAAAACAAAAGTGGTCTCTCTCCAACAACTCACAAAACATCTATTCTTTTCTATTCTTTTATTTTGGCACATCTGCAGTCTTGGCAACCCTTTCCAAAACCCCAGTGCTAATGCAATGTGAAAACTATTAGTTTATCAAAAGGAAGAGCTAAATTCTCTGGGACAATCTGGAACAAGCAAATGTAATGATGATCCTTACAAGTGTGCAGGCCAAAGGAAAATGGCTACATAAAAATCATATTTGAGGCCAGCACAGTAATGCTTAAATCATGTTTCTCGTCCTCTCCAATTCCCACTTAGTTCTTTGTAATTCAGGGCTCAGAAACCCTCGAAACCCTGGTGACAAGGTGCTCTTCAGAAACAGCCTTTCTAATTTCCTAAAAATAACGATAATAGTAATGCCAGTATTATTTACAAGTGCCATATAAAGTTTGTTCTGCACTTGCAAGGAATCAGTCTTTTAGAATGGGAGCATTTAGTCTCTGGAACTCCCTGCCCACTGATATTAGGTAGGCAACTTCATTGTACTTGGGTGCTGCTTAAAAAAAATCTGTTTAAGCAAGTCTACTTAGACATATAATTTTATTATGTATATTTGTTTTTGTTTTTTAAAAAAACTATTGAATGTATCTATGGGTTGTATTCAACCCATACTCAAAGCAGAATCATAGAATAGTAGAGTTAGAAGGGGCCTATAAGGCCAGTGAGTCCAACCCCTGCTCAATGCAGGAATACAAGTTAAGGCGGACCTAACAGGTGGCTGTCTAGCTGCCTATTAGTAGTCTCACTGGAATTAATAAACCTAAGTTAGTAATATCTATTAACTTCAGTGGGTCTACTCTTAGTATGACCTGAATTGAGTATCACCCTATATTTCGATAGCTTCATTATGTGCACTTGTTTTTAATGTCTGTTGCGTTTATCAGCATTTTCTTACATATATTTTATATTATTTTTGGTAAACTACTTTGGCTGCAATCCTAACCCCACTTACTTGGGAGTAAGTCCCATTTGATTCATAAGTTTCTGAGTAGACATGATTAGGATTGCTCTCTTAGAGGGCTTTTTAAAATATATTAAGCGTTATATACAGTTTGTTAAATAAAAGAAATAAATAATGCCATTTGTGAAATATGCTAGAAGAATCCATTGTCATTTCAGGATGCATTACTTTTTTTAAAAAGTCTATAGTTCCCTGATCAAGAACTACTCGGACTGGCTTCGGACTGGCTTGATTAGGTGACTTGGAGCAGATTGCAAAGTCTCTTTGAACTGGTTTCTCTTGTTCCCTGAACCACAGGTTGCCAGCGAGGGAAACACTCTGTTGACTAGAGGAGGTACTATTCATCTGTTCGTTGTTATTGGTGTTAGAATATGAGCCCACCATTCCATGACAGAAGTCCTCAAGGATGCTTAGAACAAAAATTAAAATCATAATGGGGGGAAAAAGGAACGTAATAAAAGAACAGTTGTGCGATACAGGATAAAAGCAGCAGAATAAAGCTAGTTAAAGCCACACGGTGAAGACAGAGGCCCCACCTGCACTATGCATTTGAAGCAGTATCATACCGTTTTAAACAGGCATGGCTTCCCCCAAAGAACTCTGGGGACTGTAGTTTGTTAAGGGTGCTGAGTTGTTAGGAGACCCCTATTCCCCTCCCAGAGCTACAAGTCTCAGAGAGGTTTAACAGTCAATCCCTCTTCCCAGGTAACTCTTCAGTTCCCTGGACTCTTTGGAGAAAGTCGTGTGCTTTAAAGGTATGGTCTGTATGCAGCCTTTGTTTGTTTGTTCATTCATTCGTTCATTCGTTCTTCTGCTGCTGCAAGCAACAACATCAGCAAATGGGTTGGCAGCCTGGCCACCATTTTGCATAAATGGAGGGGAATGGGACCTGGCACATCACCTAAAAACAGGAAATGCTGCATCATCTGAAAAGGGAGTATCGATTTTTGAATAGGCAATCATGTATAGTATAGCTGCAAAAGGAGATAAATGTTTACTATAAGATCTGAACAGGGTGGTTCATGACAGATGCTCTTGGAGGTCACTGATTCATAGCGTCGCCATAAGTCTTAATTCACTTGAAGGCACATAACAACAACAAAAAATAATTGAAACAGAAATACCATTCATCTCACTACACTGAGGAAGACTGGGACCAGGTCACCTTTGTGCTTGCTCAGTCTTATGTTTTTATGAGAAAAAGAAGGGAGGAATCAAAAGGTTTATCAGAAAAATGCCTTCTGAGAAATATCAGCTCAGCTTTAGTTGTAGTTGAACTCTCTTCTGTATTTCAGACACAGGACTCATTTTCCACTCTCTGTTTTTCTGGAGTCTCATCCAACCACTCCATCTTTGTGCGATTCTTTCCATTAGCCCTAGGACCTCTCCTGTCTGCAACAGATGGAATATCTGAATGGTAACATACATATGTAGAATGATGCCGTGAATGTCTACAAGTGATTATGGAGCTATAAACTGTGAGAATCCCCATTAAAGAATAGAGCGGAGAGGAAGAGAAAGTAACTCCAGAGGAAAACGGGGGGGGGGCTTTGCAGGGTGTTGTTGTACAAATGGCGCAGCCAAATGTCTTCATTTCAGTATATTTGTTAATAATCTGATTATTTACAAGGCCCATGTGCTCTTTATTACCTTCCATTTTCCGATATTAAACAGACATCTGAGGCTTGTTAGGCTGTTTGTATAGGGTCCATCTTCAGTTTCATGGAATTTCCTGGCTGGCACCTAGCCTCGCTGGCACACCATCCTTCAAGGGCTTTAAACAAGCAGCACCAAGCTGTAGAGCAATCTGCTATAGATACCTCTTCTAGAATAATGAAATGAAGAGATCAGAGACTGCTTTGGCTTAAATGACGTCATGTGCCTTCCTGACTCCCTGGCTCAGTGGCAGAGCACACAGCTTGCCTGAGGAAGTCTTGGGTTCAAAGGTCAAACCTCAAATGATCTCAAGAAACAGAGGAAGAAGAGGATGGAGTGCTGTCCCACCAGCCTCAGCCAGTGCCAACCTGCCGGCCTTCTCATCTACATCCAGAGTAGGGGTCGGTGTTGCTCATCAGGTTTCTCCTTCTCAGTTTCAATATTGCCCTTATAGAACTCAGCAGGGAGGAGAACAGGGACAAGACAAGAATTAGCTGGCCCTGCCTATCAATGGCTTTAGTTCCACATACTGTTGGGCTCCCTGCCCTATCATTTCCAGTGGGCACCAGCCACAACTGAGATGATAGGAGAGAGACTCCTCTGTCTAAGACCCGGAGAGCTACTGCCAGCCAAGTCAGGCTATGGCCTGAAGGTGCAGGAAGCCACTACTATGCTGGAGCTAAGTAGGTCTGGATCTAGCCAGAGCCTGGATGGGAGACCACCTGAGAACCACTTGTACACCGTCTTGGCTTCCATGAAGGAAGGAAAGTGGGATATAAATAAAACATAAATAAATAAACAAGTGAACCCAAACCCAGCCAACACAAGCAAGATGCTCTTACTAAATATAAGGCAGCTTACTATCCTCCATGGAGGAACAGAGTTTGGATTTAGATTCTTGCAGGAAGGAGAGAAATTATATTTCTGATTTTGTGTGTTTTTGTTTGTTTGAAGGAGATTGCACTGCAGAAACTGATCTTACCCCCCTCTTTCCAGATTGATTTGTCTGCTCTCCATCTATTTTCAGGCATGCAGCACCTGGATCTTTATTAAAACACACAGCCCTCTCCAGAATGCACATGAAATCTTGCAACTCAGCAGTTTCTTGCATGACAAAAACTTAAAGCCAATTAATATGCCCATCTCTTGGGGCTGACCCAAGATATTTTGCTGCCGGAAGCAGAGGAGAAAATGATGCCCCCTCCCCAGTCAGGGTTCATAGTACCCAAGGCCAACCAAATTACTGAGGCACCTGAGGCAAAAATAAAATAAAATACACAGGAACCTTCCTCACTTTCCTGTCTGAAGTCGAGGGATCCAGTCTCAGGTGTGGCTGTGATTTTTCTCTCTTTTATTAAAGTTACAGTTACATCAAAAGCAGTGCGCCTCATTAACCTAACTAAACTTTCTAGGAACTTTTGCCCTGACTAACTCTGACTAAGCATGACTTTGCAGCACTATGATGTTGACCCAGACAATGAACCCCTACCCATTCAACTTCAGTAGGCTTGGCTTTCACGCATAAACATTGGCTCCTCCTCAACATCTGTTGAATCTCCCACTTTAGCCGCCACCGAGCGCGGGAGAAGGAGGCTGGCTCTCAGCTTCCCCCTCCGAGAGTTGTGGGCAGTCAGCTTGCTCGACCATGGGAAGCTGCAGGGTGCCCAGCTAGGAAACGATAGGTGAAGCAGGCGATGCCTCTGACATGAGCGCAGGCACTGGGGGGGTGTCTATCGGAGCAGTCTCCAACGGGACAGTCTCTGACAGCTCTGGTTGCGCTTCAGCAGGAGGGGCAGAATCAGGGGGAGTTGAGCTCAGGGGTTTCGGATGCTTCTGACCTGGCAACCCTGGTATACATAGATCAATGAAAGGGATGCCTCTGTGGAACATCAGCACCTTTTCCATCAACCAGTTTCTGAGTCCCTGTTCCATCTCTCTAGAGCAAGAGTAGCTAATATGATGCCCTCCAGATGTTTTTGACTCCAACTCCTATCATCCCTTTCTATTGGCCATGCTGGCTGGAGCTGATGGGAGTTGGAGTCCATCAACTTCTGAAGGGCACCCACCACATTGGCTACCTTTGGTCCATCAGCTTCGCCAAGCACTAGAACCTGGATTGCATCACCAAATGCTAGGGGTCATAAACGTCCTCTCCTACACACAAACACACAGATGCACAGGCATACATCTGCGTGGGTTTCATTTGTACTCTGATCAGCTGAAAGCTATGGTATAAATAAAATAAACCAGTGTCTTTGTCTACTTTTGCACGTGAATGGGATTGGCCTTTTCCCCACTATAGCAATATATATATTTCCTCCAGGTCAATGACATTCTGGGTATAATTCAAGATGTTGGTTAGAAGATGCAAAACCTGAAACACCTTCAGCATGCTAGCTAGCTAATCCCAGGTGAAAATACATTTTTATTTAAAAACAACAGCAAGCCCTCTTTACCCTAATTTGCAGCAAAATTCAAATTAAAAAACAACTCAGAATGAAACAATAAACATTGCACTCAAAGAATGCATTCTAAAATTCCACCCATTTCTGTCTGTCTGGCCTAGTATTATATTATAATTTTAGATTTCAGATTCTAAAAATGGCAGCAAGACACTGTAAAATTTACTGGATCCTTTACAGGACTATTTTAGATGGCTAATGGCTTCCTGCATTTTGCCCCTCTTATGTGGCACATATTGCTTTTCCACAGTATTTTTCAAAAATGCATCGTGGTTCAATTGAGCCAGTAATAGTTAAACAACAGCAGCCAGACTGCTGACGAGGACCAGCTGGTCAGCGCATATAACACCTGTTCTGGCCCGTTTGCACTGGCTACCCATTTGTTTCCAAGCCAGATTCAAGGTGCTGGTTTTGACCTATAAAGCCTTACACGGCGTGGGACCGCAATATCTTGTGGAACGCCTCTCCTGCTATGAACCAACCCGGTCACTTCGCTCAGCATCTAAGGCCCTCCTCCGGGTACCAACCCATCGAGAAGCCCGGAGGACAGTTACTCGATCTAGGGCCTTTTCTGTAGTGGCCCCCGAACTGTGGAACAGCCTCCCCGAAGAAGTACGCCTGGCGCCGACGCTTCTATCTTTCCGGCGCCAGGTTAAGACCTGGCTATGCTCCCAGGCATTTTAAGCGTTTAATGTTATAACTTTAAATCTTTTATTTTTTGTTTGCTGTTTATGTTTACTGTTGGTAGGTTGATTTTATTGTGATATTCTGTATTTTAACCTTTTTGTACACCGCCCAGAGAGCTACTCGCTATGGGCGGTTTATAAATGAAACAAATAAATAAAATAAATAAATTCCGCAAGTCAGAAGTTGGTAGGAGATGCTGGGATCTGTGTGTTGAGCTGCCCCATGTGGTGAGCTATGGAACTGCAGCTTGCAGCTTCTCAGTGAAGTGCACTCATGTCATAGACTGGCTCCACCAATCCCAGTCTGACCAGTGGATTCTTCTGGACAGGAAGGAGTATAAGAAGGCTTCTAATTCCACCGCAGCCTTGCCTGAGCAGCAAAATATTCTTAGCTCTGGTGCATTCCAGAGCTTGGAAAAGTTACTTTTTTGAACTACAGCTCCCATCAGCCTAATCCAGTGGCCATGTTGCCTAGGGCTGATGGGAGCTGTAGTTCAAAAAAGTAACTTTTCCAAGCTCTGTCAGCATTCCCTATGTCCTTCGGTCCCGATTGATGGTTTTGGAGCTTCTTCATTGCTTTAGTTTTGACTTACTCTTCAGTCCTGATTATTGGACCCTGGCTGACCACAGACAACTCCCCACAACCTAACCCTCGGAGCAGATTTTTTTTGGGGGGGGGGAGGAGAAGAGGAAAGTACAGCAGGAGGAGGGATTTTAGCACTACGCACAATCCTAGCTATATCAGCAAGATCAGATTTTGAACATAATCCTACTGCTGCTGCACCCTCATTGAATCAGAGCACAGGGGCAGAGCACCTCCTTTGCCCTCAAAAAGTCCCAGGCTCAATCCCCGCCCAGTAACACCAGTCAAAAGGATCAAGCGGCAGGTGATGGGAACGGTCTTTCATTGGAGAGCAGGTGCCAGCCAGAGCAAACGATTCAGGGCTACAAGGGCAAATATGCTGACTTGGCAAAAGGCTCCTTCCTTTGCCCCACCCCCTGCCTTGGATGCAAAGCTGCACAGTGTGTATGCCATGGCATATAATTACAGCACACCAACAAAACAAAAATGACTACTAAATGCCAGAATCACAAAGAGACTCCAGCAGACCACAGGCAGACAAACAGTGGCTAAGGTCCAAAGACCCACACAACTAGTTTGACATCCCAAAGAAGGCTCTGGACTTGTGTTTCCCAAACGGAAACTACTCATGCCACACAGCAAGCGTTTAAAAAAATAAATTGGGGAACTTTCAAACACTGTGATATGTTTAGAGGAGTGGTGGGTGAAGTTAGTTGTTCAAAGGGGATGAAAGTCAAAATGCCATCAGGTAGTACACACAAGCGTACGTGTACACCTCAAGTAGCTCTTTGAATCCTGACCAACAACTACGCTACATGATGCACTGACAACTTTTAAGCATCAGTTGAAGATGCATTTATGTATTGAGGCCTTTGGTATATAGCCAGAGGGATAAGGAGTCCATCAGCTCAAATATTATTGTACTATATTTGCTGGATCTGCAGCTTCACATTTCTTGAGTTTTGATATAGATTTTAGTACTATTTTAAATAGTACTTTGGTATTATTGTATTTTGAGACTGCTGTGTGCTGCCCTGGACTCCTGTGGGAGGAAGGATAGGACAGAAAACCAATACATCATCATCTTCACCACCATCTCAAGGAACGCCAGAGCCCACACCACTGAATGTCTATGGACCATAAAATGTACCAGAGAAAGGATCATGAGCGGGAAGGGGGCATCCAAAGGGCTCACAGTGCAACCCTTCAACCATCCCACAGCGTAGGATGCCAACTAGCCTGCCCCAAGGGAAACTATTGGTGCCACCTCTCCACTTTGCAAACAGGCAGAAGTCCATGCTTGTCAACTGCAACAGTTGCTTCCCACAGCTGTGCTTCCTTTGCTGAAGATAGCAAGGTAATCTTGCCAGGGCATGCAGCAATGAATTGCTTATTAATCTAAACTGAGCAAGAATGGAGGGAGTTAAGCTAGCAAGCAGAGTCTCCACAGACAGCTACTGTAGCACTTAGGAGATGATTGATGTTTGAAGAGAGGCTGAGTGAGGTTCAGCTCATTTCTTGGCACAGACTTTGAAAGCATTATGCACTCATTCCCAAGGAGGTGCTTTCAGGTATAAATAATAACATGACAGATGAGAATATGCAGGCATCCATTAAGATCCAGCTATGGCATTATGAGCAAGCTCCCACCAGTTTAGAACGAACCAGGTGTCCCATCTTCTGGCAATGACAACTGCCTTACAGCAACATCCTAAGGTAGCACCTTAGCTAAGTAGGCATAGGGACACAAGACTTTCTGTCCACTGTTACCATACACACTGGCTCTCACACATGAGCACTACAGATCACATGCTGGCTATCCTCATTTCTAAATTTTGCTCCATGCATTACTCCAAAGCTCCTTCCCTTCATGCCCATATGCCAGGGATGGAGAATCCGTGGCCCTCCAAAAGTTGCTGGATTACAGCTCCCATCATCCTTGGCTGTTGCCATGCTGGCTGGGGCTGACGGAGTTCATCAACGATTGGAAGCGCCTAGGTCCCTTCATCCCTGCTTTAGGCTATACCTACAAATGTTGCATCTTGAATTGCTTGGCTACTCATAATGAAATTTCTGGCGCCATCTGCCCATTTCACAGATTAATTAAATGGCATTTCTGCATTAATTAATTTTTAAAAAAATCCCTCACAAAAATTCACATTTAAATTAAAAAACATATTTTCTCTTGAAATATGTATTTCAGGACACATTTTCTCTTAGTGTGTTTCTCCTAATTTTCTGGGAGGTGCAGATCATGTCAGTTCATTCTGCAATTTGCAAAGACTGAATTCCTCTGGCTCACACTATGCAAAGGAGTAGAGAGATAACAGGGCCTTCAACAGACTGAGGAACGAGAGATGGCTCCCTTGGTCCACGACCCACAATCCTAATTCTTGCCATCAGCTGCCCAAGCAGGATGAATCACGCATAAAACAAGGCACAGCCATGAAACAGAACACCAACATTGACATCAAACAGACCTTGTTTAATTGCCAGCTGCCTCACTTGTCCAAAGGTCCTTCTCTCTGTCTCCCACCATGGCTCAGTGCCTTCAAGGAGGGATGGTCGAGTCTGTCCGTTCGGTTTCTCTTTCTCTCTCTTTCATTTTTCCCATTCTCAAGTTTATACATCCGTATGCATTTTCATGTGCATTAATCCTAATATATACATTTATGTACACAATTTTTCCTAATTTGTTCTAATATAATGGATTTTATGTATTCTTTTCACTAATATACTCATTGCAGTATGCACTCTTCCCAAGAGAGGCATTTTTATATGTGTTTTTTGGTTGGAGAACTGCAACGCGAAATTCGGACAAGTGTGGATTTCAAAGGAGAATGACATTTCAGTTCATGCTTGGTTCAAGAAGTGCAAGTTAGGTAGGTTTGCACTAAAATGTGAACTGAATTAATCTCTTCCCCATCCCTTCCTTCAAGGCACCTTCCTAGTGACACCTTCCTATCACTGGAGACCATCCACCTTTACATAACCATAGTGACATTTCATTTGAGGCCTTACTAACAGCACAACCTGATGTAATTTGCTGATGGGAGCCAGGCTGACAGGTTCCATCGCTGGGCAGAAGCACACATTGCACAAGAAATTGGGGGACCATAAGACCTACTGTATCCCAAAATCTGAGTCTCACATCTACAGTCAGTTCTGGATACCTTGAATGTTGCAAATGGTTCCCATCTCTATCACAGCTTCAGCCTCCTCCATTAAAATGATATTCTGTTAGCTCTAAATATATTGTTGTGTGCCTCCCCCAATCTCCGAGCGGTGAGATTTCAGGGGTCCCTGCGCTCCTCCAGGGTTTGGTTTCCTTTGGGAAGAAGGTCAGTGGAGACTGCGGTGTCTTTATGAAATATGGTATATTTATTTACACACATTCCAACCTGAGCTTAAGATGGAGGGATTCAAGGCATCAGCAGTCCAATATCCAGCTTTTCCATCTGTAATTCAGAAGGCACCCCAAATGCCATGGTGCAGACAGCCAGTCTCTCTGCCTGCCTTCCAGTCCCCAGCAATTCTCTAGACACACCAAAACTACAAGCACAACTTCTGCTAGCTGCCAGGAGTGGCGGGGGGGGGGGAGCTCTCCTGCAGAGTTTAAATGACAAAAGGGGTCTTCCTGGCCCATCCTCCATTGATGGGAGACTGATAGAGCCCATTATCTTACCTGGCCACTCTATTTGATTAACAAAGGAGATTCATCTGGCTAGCAGAGCCAGCCGCCAGGGCATAGGATTCCAAGTCAGATGCTGGAAAGGGGACCCACAGGAATCATTCATTCCAACCCCCATGCTCATAACAATATTTATTCCTGCAAATATTCAATTTTATCTAATAGGATACATCCAAAGAACTGCTATTTTTCTCTTTCTTCTGTATTAGATCTTTGCTCTTGTTAAATAAATGAAACAAATACCTGAAATAGTGAAATTTGAAATAGAAGTAATGTGCTTACCTTTAAAGTGGTTAGCGGTTAGTGAGAAAGGTATAAACGTCTAGATCTGCACATATACTGGAACATCTGGTAAAAAAGGAAAATGTTTTAAAAGATAGGAAATGTATAGTGCAGTGAACACAAAAAGATGCTTTGACAGACAATAGTTTTGCGCACAATCTCTTTTTTCAGAAAGTTGAGGGCATTTTGACAGAGGAATTACAATTTGCAACATGCTGGACAATCAACCATCCCATTTTCATCTCTGTTAAACAGATCTTGCAGGGTTTTGCATCACTTCAAACAGCATGGATCTGCCCTTAGGCTGAGATCATCTTTAGAGGCCCTGTTATATGTCCCACCACCAAAAGAGGTTCAGTTGGAGAGAATGTGAGATGGAGCCTTCTCTGCAGTGGCACCCAGTTGTGAGACTTGCCCCATCCCTGAAGGTGTTCGGGTGAGCAGCACAGAAAACCTGCTTACCCCATGTGGCTTTTTAAGATATGGTTGAAGATTTTAACTCTCCTCCTTTTGATTTTAAGATTTTAATATTAATTCTCATCCCTTGATGACATTTGGTTTGGTTATTTTCTGTAAACCAATTTGGAAGCCCTTGTTGGGGCAGAAAAGCAGTATAAACTGTGTTTTTTGAATACAATTTATTTATTCAATATATATTCTGTCCTTCCTCCAGAACAAGCCCAGGGCAGCATACAGAGCAATAATAATAATAATGAAAAAATTTAAAGCATTCTGAGCATGCTTAAACAAAGACAAACCTGCAAAGCAATGAAGCTCAATATGCAGCAACCCCCAGTTAAAAAGATATTGGTTAGCAGATGTGGGAGAGTCACTGCAGGAAGAGCCAATAACCCTGGTTGAAACTAATCACAGAATAAGCCCAGGACTGGCCCAAGACATTTTGCCACCTGAGGCATAAATAGGGCAAGACATCATCTCTCCCCTACCCTGCCAACCCATTCCATAGACAAAACTGAACAGAGGGAGAGCTGAATCTTACTTCAGCATCCTCCACTGCATCCGAGAGCGGTAGGCTAGCTTATCGGAAGCAGGACAGGATGCATGCAGTAGGACCCAAGACAGGCTGGCACCAGTGACTGGCATCACTGGACACCTGCCCACAACCATGCAGGGGGCCATTGCTGACAGGCCCTGCTGCTGCTCCTCCTACCTAGGAATGTAGGAACCTGCTTGATACTGAGTCAGACAGTTGGTCGAACTACCTCAGCATTGTCTGCAATGACTGGCAGGTATTTTCAGCCCTATCAGGGGATGCCAGTGATTGAACCTGGAACCTTCAGCATGCAGAGAAGATGCTCTGCCACTGAGCAACTACAACCCTTCTCAGGAACAAAGGAAGCTGCCTCCTGTGAGTCAGACCAGCAGCCCATCTAGTTCAGTATCATCTGCATTGACTGGCAGGGGACTGACCCTGGGACCTTCTGCACATAGTCACGGCTGATTCACTTTGCCCAAAAAGGTCCAAAGTGGGGAGGTGGAACATCCTCAGCCCCTTCTCTCGCATACTTCTAGGTGATGGTGTGGATTGGGCTCAGAGGAAGAAAGCAAGCGAATGGGCAGCAGAGATGATGGCAAGGAAGAGATGAGCACTCATGGAGGGGAAGGGCCCACTGGAATCATCTCGCCCAGGGGCCCTCCAGAACCTGGAGCCCACACTGGGTGACTAAACAAATGGGAAATGAATTGCCCTCCGTACCACGTTCAGCTCTGTTAAAATCTCTTGCCAGTCTCCATTCTCAGTAGTGGTGATTCTGACACCCTCTTGGAACGATTCCAAGATATTTTCCTCTTCCAGAAGACTACCCATGGAAGAATTCGCACGGAAAATAAACTGCATTAGGATGCAAAACCCGCTTAGATTCTTCATTCAGGCATAAATGATTCTTGTTGGGATTCTCCCAAAGATATGTTGGCCACGACTTTTAACTGATGCCCCAGCTGTTGTCCTTACAAGTCCCTCTTGGGTCTCTATCCCTATCTGCTAAAACTTTGCAGATTTAGCTCTTGTCAGAAGCCAACAAGGCTGGAGAAGAAGGGAGCTGTGAGGGCCTTCGTACTCTGTTCCGCCTCATGCATCATCCACAAAAGTGTCCTCGCCCAATCTGGCGTCCAGATGGAGGCCCCTACTGCCAGTGCTGGATGACGTCTAGAAATGATAAGCGGCAGCAGGAACAACTGGGGCTGCTAGGCCTAACTGGCAGATCTAGCCATGTCTTCCGCTGCCTTGTAAACTTCGAGGATGGAAGTTATTGACAAAGAATGACGGGTCACCTAAGCCAAAAGCAGACTTCTAAACATCCGATCAGCTCTGGATCACATTGCAGGCTTTGCAGCTGGGGCACATGGTTAATAAAAAGTTTAAGAAGAAAGCTCTTGGGATGCCATGAAAGATCATATCCAGGCCTGAGTCTCTTCCAAGAGTTGTTGAATACCCAAGGCTTATAAATATCCTTGTCAGGGCCTTTCACAGACTGCATGAATCTTCCTGGTCCCTCCCAGTCCCTAGGTGAGAGAGCTCTGGTTAGAGATTGTTCAACAGCATGTGCTCTTCAACACTGTCTTCCAAGTCCATAGGCATTTCACGGAAGTGGTGCATGCTACAATAACTGGCTTCCGCTATCAGGCGGCTCCCAACAAGGGGAGCCACATGCTTACAGGTCAGCACTGCCAAGCAGCCCAGGTAGGGGGGCCCAATCAGTGCAGGGCCAGCCAAAGACATTTTGATGCCTGCGGTGAAGGACAAGATGGCTCCCTCTCCCATTCCATGTGCATTAGCTAACGAGCATGATGGTTCAGTTTCCTACAACACTGTCAGTGGGACAGCATCTTCCACTATAAGAGCAGCAGGCTGGCTTAGGGGGTGCAGAGCAGGCCACAAGGCACAAACAGCTCTATAGCACAGGGGTGAGAAACCATTTTCAGCTAAAGGGCCACATTTTCCTCTGGGCAAACTTGCACATGCCAGTGATGGGCAGGACCAAAGTGGGTGGAGCAGAAAATGCACATTTTACCTTTGTACAGTGGTCTACTTTCTACACACACACATACACCTTTCCAGAGCTTGGAAAAGTTACTTCTTTGAACTACAACTCCCATCAGCCCCAGCCAGCATGGCCACTGGATTGGGCTGATGGGACTTGTAGTTCAAAAAAGGAACTATTCCAAGCTCTGCACCTTTCTTATCCTCCATCCAGACAAGCAAGAGGCATTATCAGAGTTCAAAGAAACATTTAAGGCAGAAAAAAAAACACTTGAGGTATAAAATAAGGGCCAATTAGAGCTGTGGAAAGGAAGTATGGCTAAGGGAGAATTCCGAGGGCCAGGCAGAGAGGCTTGGAAGTCCAGATTTGGCCCCCAGGCTTGAGATTACCCACACCTGCTCTAAGACTGGGGCTCTCCGCCTCGCACCTCCCCAAATCTGCTGCCTGAGCAATCACCTCCGCAGCCTCAGCCACAAGGATGCAGCACCATGATATCTCCATTGAGGGCAAGGGGATAAAGCCAGTCATCCTGACAAAACAAAGTGCCTCCATCTCAAAGCCTCTATCAATTGGCTCAACAAACAGTAAAAAAACCCTTCTCAGGGTAGGTTCTCTCCACCCCATCCCACCCCAATTTAACATTATCATCATCATTGTTTCCAGAGAACACTCACAGGACTTCCCCCACCCCTGGACCAGCTGCTTTTGGTTTTGGTTTGAAAGTGTACAAGCCAAGGACCAAAACCGCCCACTGCTTCCCTGCCACTCCCCCCCCCCGTCACATCTGTAACAAGGTGTTATACAGAGTTTGGAGAGCAGACCAGCAAACAGAAAGAAGGCTTCATAAGAGCTTGGAGAGGGCAGGACTACGACAGCTGGTAAGTCAGTCATCACCTCACCACTGGAAAGGCAGAGCACTCACCAAAGGAATGAGAGAAACCAAGCGCATTGCTTGCCAAGGAATCTGCCTGGCATTGGAGAGTTTGCCTCAAGGCAAAGAGCCACCCTAGTCAGCAACGACCGGTTATCTTCTGAAACACAGAATCCATTGGCTTGGCTTATGCATTCAGTAGCAACCCTCCTTCTAAAGAAAGCAAAACCTCATACATCTCAGTAGGGAGAGTGTCCAAATATTGCAACATGTCCCCCCTCCTCTGTGTTTCCCGTCTCTGGCAATGTGTTCAGCTGGGCAAGTTAAAGCGACAGACAGACCTGCTGCTCTGTCAAGTAGTCCTCCTGCTCAGCACAAGCCAATGATTCCCAAAGTGGAGCGCCTGGCCTGGAAGGTTGGAACAGTTGCTTAAAATCTGGCCCACATCAAAGGCCCATCCAGCGTACAAGGCAGGCACACCCAGCATGCCAGGGGGGCTGAGCAAGACAAGGAACTGACAGTGATTGGGGTAAGAACAGCCTTTCAGCCTTTGCCAACCTGATGACCACCAGATGTTTTTGGATTACAACTCCCATCAGCCCCAGCCAGCTGGCTGTAGTAGTCCAAAACATATGGAGGGTACCAGATTGGCAAAGGATGATGTAGAGAAAGAGAGAGATTTCACCCACCCACACATACACACCTCTTTTCATAATACTAGAACTGGAGGTCATCCAACTGCACTAGTGCTGATGTGTGGTTAATTAGGTCGTTGCTGGACCCTATACATTTACACATGGCAGCCAGGTCACAAGCGGATTTACAGAACAGAGCAGCCAGAGTGAAGCCATGATGAATTAAGATGGAGGACTATTTTATGCTGCTGTTTTTGGCCGAAGGCTGCTTGCAATTTTGTGAACATTGCGCTTTCTACTGCCTGAGAAGAGCCTTTGATGAGTAATTGGTACAAAACTGCTGGATAGCCACAACAATATCTAAGGAAAGAAAAATACAAATGTGGTTTTAAAACTCTGTCAAAGGTGCCAGTGGAAAATCTCTGATGCAAGGGTGTCAGGTACTCATTCTGTCCACCTCCCATACAGATGATGGTAATTCATGGTCTATGCATTGTGTGGTGCCACCCGCAACTATTGAAATTCATATTAAATTATTGGATAATTCCAACCTCCTGATCCAAGTTTGCAGGGTGATATAAAGGGATGTATTTATGCTTTAGAAAAAAGCTTCTTCTGGGGGGGGTGTCTTTGGATTATTCTTTCTTCTTTTCGTGCTGCTATCTGCTCTGCCTTGCTTTCACATGCTTTGCCATGAGAAGGCTTCAGGCCTGCCCACTCATATGTAACTATGTCTTTTCTTATTCTAATATTATCGGAAACTTGGAGTAATAATATACAAATAGTGGGCTGGAGGGAGTTTAGGAGGAAAATATATGATTTATTGTGTCGGTTCATATTTTTGTTGTTTTAATTAATTAGCTTACGCAAATATGTATATCGCATCACTTTAAGTTATTTTCCAAGCTGATTTAAGTTGCTGTAGTTTCAAACATTATCTACCTCTCTAGGTCATTGGTTCCATTGTCCTATGGCTCTAATAGTTAGGAAGTTTTTCCTGATGTCCAGTTGAAATCTGGCTTCCTGCAACTTGCTCATTATTCCGTGTCCTGCACTCTGGGATGATCGAGAAGAGATCCTGGCCCTCCTCTATGTGACAACCTTTCATGTACTTGAAGAGTGCTATCATATCTCCCCTCAGTCTTCTCTTCTCCAGGCTAAGAGAATAGGGAAAAGCTGGAAGGATAAGGGAAAAGCTAAAAGAATTTTTTTAAAGAAACATGAGCTGCGAAGGAGGAGTTGGAGATCCCACTGTGGGCCAGCTAGACATGAAATTAGATGTATTGTGTCGTGTCTAATGTTACTCCAACTCAGAGTAGACCCATCGAAGCTAATGGACATAACTTTGGTTCATTAATTTCAATGGGTCTATGAGTAGGACTTAGTTGGTTACAATCCATTAACAGGACACAACCATTGCTGCTCAGTGACAAAGTGCTCCAGAAAGGCATCCCATGTGTCATTAAATCTGTGTAAGGCATAATGGTACTAGGCTCAGGACAGACAAGGAAAGACTTCTCAAAATACATACTAACCTTACAAAATGTGGTTACAACCACCAGCTTGGACAATTTTTTTAAAAATGGAATAACAGCCTGTCAACAGCTATTGGCCAAAACAACTAAATGGAAACTCCAAATTCAGGAGCAATTTGTCTCTGAATGCAAAATACCAGAGATAAACTAAAGTAAAGGGCTGATACTGTCATTTCCCAAAAGAGGTATCTAGCTGGCCAACAGCTACTGATGGCTACAGAATGCTGAGCTATTGTCTCAAGTTCAGGAAGGTTGGACTGTGCAACTTGGACTGAGAGCTTGTATAGGTTCTGGAGGTTCTGCCCCTTCCTTGTGTTCAACCAGGCCCTAATCCTGGCAGGTGCTTAGACAAGCTTCCTCCTCCTCCTGAGAAGGCTCTCATGCAACTAGCCAGGCATTTCACTGGCATCTCTGAAGCTCTTCCCTGTCTCATCATCTTCACTGCTCCTATGGCCCTGGAGGCGATTTGTGCATATGTGGGAGGGGTGTCCTCTGAAAGCCAGCAAGGAACACAGGCAACTGATGGTCCTGGAGTAGGAATGTCTAGATTCAACTCATTGTTGCTGGTGGGGCAGAGATTGGCTAAGGGGGCCGGCTACTATTGGTCCTTCTCTGATAAGAGTTCAAAGGTGAAACAATACATTGGAAAACTACAAATCAGTAATTTTCTGATTAACAATCAGAGAATTGGATTGCAGGGACAACTTCTTTGGCCATCAATTAAAGTGGAGCTGCTAAACAAATTGTTGAGCATCCCCATAAAAAAAGTGCTGCCTTCATGTTCCCCCCCCACTAGCAGTTCTTTTAATTTGATTTAGAGCAACACTAGCAAAAGTCTGAAAGTGTCATCAATAAGCTCAAGGACAAATATTTGACAAGGAATTACTTTTCACATTTTTTTAGGTTTCCAGGCGTATTTAAAAAATAATAATAATCTGAAAACATATCCATGTCAAAAAGATCAGGAGCTCTTGATTCAACACCCTGCCATGCTGAGTATTATTTTCTACAAAAAGGCAGTTAAAAATATCATAACTAAATACATATATAAATAAAAGAGATAGGTGGAAAATACAGAAACTATGGTTTGTTTATTAGTGGGTTTCCCATTGTGGGAGCCTGTCAATCAAAGGAGCTAAGTGGTTCTAGAAATACGAGCAGGACCCCAAAGATCCAAACAGCAGCCCAGGGAGGCAAAGCTCCTCAAATGTCTGCATGGCA
Source organism: Rhineura floridana (assembly GCF_030035675.1). NCBI lineage: Eukaryota > Metazoa > Chordata > Lepidosauria > Squamata > Rhineuridae > Rhineura > Rhineura floridana. Next base: position 38,829,553 of record NC_084492.1, read on the forward strand.
ACCCAAAGCCCATGCAACTATTACTCACACATAGGGAGGACACTAATACTACCATGCTTACATGGGAGTGGGGCCACATTCCCAGCCCTGCCTCCTTCCTTAAACAACTACATGTAGCCAGCAGCTGTCTGAAGGTCCTGCTCGCATGTAGGGGTGGGGAACAGCAGCTCCTCCAAAGAATCCAGGGCTCTCGTAATCCAACTAGGGTTGCCGGGCCCGGCCTCCAGGAGGTCTTCTGTATCTTTACAAGTTGCGCAGGGGGAAGGCAGAATTCCACCTTGTGGTTTTTCCCATTACAGGCTTGCAAGAACACCTGCACTTGGCTGACTTTCTCTTCTCCTAAAGATACAGGAACAGTCTCAGGCCCTGAGCCTGGCAACCCTAAATCCAACATTTGTTAAATGGGACTCTAACATTCGTTGGCAGGAAAGACAATTGTCCATACAGCCCCTTGCACAGCCTTTACTGTAATGGCTTATTTTTGTAGCAAATATGGAGGAAGGAGGTGACTGCCAGGCGTTAATGAGGCATATTTCAGCAACCAAGCAATCACGCTTGTAATAAGCCTGGGCTTTGCTAAATGTTATTAGTTACCTAATTAGTTTAGAGCCTACTGGGAATAAGATTTACAAGCTAAAAATTGATGAGGGGGGGCGAGGAGAAGAAAACCCAGTTTCTGTATTTTTGTTTGCCAAAGGCTGATAAAGTTTGTGCTCTAAAGACAATTCAGTGGCAATTTTCTTGCAGTTTTGCCCATTCATGCTTTTTTAACTAGTATTATTATTGTTGTTATTTGCCTGCCCTTCACAGATAGGTTCCAGGGCGGGTTACAAAATCTAAGCTTTTGTGAGCAGAAGGTTGATCTGGATTTATTGGTAGATCTCTGGGTGATTTGCAGTAGATTGGGAAGGATTTCTGACTCCCAGTTGTAACAGCAACAAAAGGACCCCCCTCCCCTAAATTATACTGCTGAAATGATGATAGGTTGAAAAGTTTTGTCTGGAAGTTCTGGTGCTCATAACAAATTCCTGGGCTCAACATTATTTAATTCTAGATCTATGTCTTGTCCTGTCTGAAATCCTGGAGAACTGTTGGGAGTCTGTGTTGATGACAGTAATGAGCTCAGGAGACCAATAGTCTGACTCTGTATAACGCAACTTCTAATGTTCCAATATGAATTAGTCTAAATCAAACATCTTTATACCGAGTCAGACCACTGGTCGATCTAACCCAGTATTGTCTACACTGACTGGCAGCAGCTCTCTTGGGTTTCAGGCAGGAATCTCTCCCACTCCTATCTGGAGATGATGCCAGGGATTGCATCTGGCACCTTCTGCATGAAAAGCAGATGCTCTACCTCTGGGCTATGGCCCTTCCCATACACTACAGTCTAGATCCTACACCCTGGCCATCATCATATACATGATCCTGTTCAGCACACGCCTATGTGAGGTTCATTCAGACATGCAGGGGTTACAAATTCCCCATGCTCAGGAATTCCACATGTGTGCCCTGGAGCCCCCATATACACACCAGAAAGGTCATGCTGTTTCCATAGAACTTATTTCTACACAACCTGTCTATTGCTGAGGTCTCCATCTTCTTTATAATTCTATGAGTTTAACCGCAGTTATACACAGGTTATTGCAATATTCATGCTTTTTAGAAAATCAGGTAGGGTACAAAATTATACCTTAGATTGTGGCAACTGTGTTGGTAAGGTATAGCAGCAAGCTTTTGGATCACACAGAATATTACTTTAAGCAGGAATAAGGAAAGGGGAACTGAAAGGTATCTGAACTATACTGGATTCTACTTTTTTCCTTTGACAGACAATTGTTGACAGGAGTGAGTGTCTATCACCATATTACACCTGTGCTCAAAGATCTGCACTGGCTACCAGTTCACTAAAAGGGTGAGTTCAAGGTGTTACTATTTGATATATAAAGCCCTTAAGGGCTTGGGACCAGTTTACTTAAGGTAAGTGTGGGCCAGATGTTGCTGAGTTACAACTCCCATCAGCCCAGCAAGCATAGCCAATGGCCAGAGATGATGTGAGTTCTAGTTCAGCAACACCTGGAGGGTCAAAAGTTCCCCACACCTGACTTAAGTAATTGCCTTACCCCATACATGCTGATTCGATCACTTCAGCCTGCAGAACTTGCACTTCTACAAGTGCCACGCAATGCCGGTTTCATGTTTGTTAGGAGTCTTTTATTTAGTGTGGCAGCACATGTACTTTGGAAGTATTAGACAGGCACCACCACTGTACACTTTTAGATACCACTGAAATCTTTCTCTTTTGGTGGGCCTCTCCAGATATCCATCATGTGATTTGGTTACATCTGGTCTTCAACTTGATTGTTTTTAGGGGGTTTTAATGGTTTTTATATGTTTTAAATATGCTTTTATGAGGAAGTTTTTGTGCTATTTGTTAGCATGCCTCTCCAATTAATTTAGGGAACACGATAAGTGCCTGCCTATGCCCATATGGAGCTCCAGTTGCCAAGTAATATTTGATATCAAAAAGATTGTGTTTGGCATAAATCTCTGGCAAGGACAGATGTAGCCAAGAAACTGTCCAAAATAAACTATCCACTAATTCATATTGAAAAATAATGATATTGTAATTGTCACTAAACTAACATGAAGTGAATGTGTTTATTTTGCATACCCACACATTAAGCATGCTTAATGTTCCTGCTTTGAATTATAACTGAAAATAAGAAAAGATCAAAAACAAAGAGGCACTGTGTGAGCATTTCTTAACTTTGAAATGGGAGCTGAAGAGCAAAGCACCACGCTCTGGTTAAAGGTACATCAATGGAATACACTTCCCTTTGGGAAAGGGCCATATCTCAGGGGCAAAGCATCTGCCTGGCATGCAGAAGGTCCCAGAGTCGATCTCCAGGTAGGCCTGGGAGAGGCCCCTATTGAAACCCTGAACAGCTACTGCCAGACAGTGAAGGCAGTACTGAACTGGATGGCCCAATGATCTGCTTCAGTACAAAGCGGCTTCCGATGTCTCTAAAGAACACCCCTGTCTTTATAAGCATGGCCCCTGGGAATTTACAGTATTAGAATCTGGTGGCTCCTCCCTGCTCCCTCCACCCTTGAACAGCTTTGGACCAGAATGGAACCAGACTGCTGGCACTTAAAATTAAAAAGGTAGCAGAGCAGCTTTTAAACTGACTGAGGGGGGAAACCCGACAGGAGCTGAGAAAGGTCCGGTTCGGAATAAACCTCCCCCCGGGGATAAAAACCAAAGAAATGATGAAATTTTAAAAGGGGTAGGCCTAGAAGTAGGCATTGTGAGAGCAGGGGCACAGGATATAAATTCAGAAGAGCAAAATTACCACAGGCCTAACCACAAGTGCCAAAGACACTTGAAGAGAGACACTGCTTACAAGTGCCTGTACACTAATGCTAGGAGCCTCCGAACCAAGATGGGAGAACTGGAGTGCTTGGTCTTAGAGAAGAGCATTGATATAGTGAGCATAACCGAGACCTGGTGGAATGGAGAAAACCAGTGGGATACGGTTATCCCTGGATATAAACTATATCGGAAGGACAGGGAAGGACGTATTGGTGGCGGAGTCGCTCTATACGTGAAAGAAGGCATTGAATCCAGCAAGCTCGAAACCCCAAAAGAGGCAGACTCCTCCACAGAATCGTTGTGGGTGGTGATACCGTGCCCCAGGAGGGACTTAATACTGGGAACGATCTATCGTCCCCCTGATCAAAATGCTCAGGGAGACCTTGAGATGAGATATGAAATTGAGGAAGCATCCAAACTAGGAAATGTGGTAGTAATGGGTGACTTCAACTACCCGGACATAGACTGGCTCCATATGTGTTCCAGTCATGACAAAGAAGCAAAGTTTCTAGATATTCTAAATGACTATTCCCTAGACCAGTTGGTCATGGAACCGACCAGAGGGACGGCAACCCTGGACTTAATCCTCAGTGGGGACCGGGACCTGGTGCGAGATGTAAGTGTTGTTGAACCGATTGGGAGCAGTGACCACAGTGCTATTAAATTAAACATACATGTAACTGGCCAATTGCCAAGAAAATCCAACACGGTCACATTTGACTTCAAAAGAGGAAACTTCACAAAAATGAGGGGATTGGTAAAAAGAAAGCTGAAAAACAAAGTCCAGAGGGTCACATCGCTCGAAAATGCTTGGAAGTTGTTTAAAAACACTATATTAGAAGCTCAACTGGAGTGCATACCGCAGATCAGAAAAGGTACCGCCAGGGCCAAGAAGATGCCAGCATGGTTAACGAGCAAAGTCAAGGAAGCTCTTAGAGGCAAAAAGTCTTCCTTCAGAAAATGGAAGTCTTGTCTGAATGAAGAAAATAAAAAAGAACACAAACTCTGGCAAAAGAAATGCAAGAAGACAATAAGAGATGCTAAACAAGATTTTGAGGAGCACATTGCTAAGAACATAAAAACCAACAACAAAAAATTCTATAAATACATTCAAAGCAGGAGACCATCTAGGGAGACAATTGGACCCTTCGATGATAAGGGAGTCAAAGGTGTACTAAAGAACGATAAGGAGATTGCAAATGAATTCTTTGCATCTGTCTTCACAGTGGAAGATATAGGGCAGATCCCTGAACCTGAACTAACATTTGCAGGAAGGGATTCTGAGGAACTAAGACAAATAGTGGTAACGAGAGAGGAAGTTCTAAGCTTAATGGACAATATAAAAACTGACAAATCACCGGGCCCGGATGGCATCCACCCGAGAGTTCTCAAAGAACTCAAATGTGAAATTGCTGATCTGCTAACTAAAATATGTAACTTGTCCCTTGGGTCCTCCTCCGTGCCTGAGGACTGGAAAGTGGCAAATGTAACACCAATCTTCAAAAGGGATCCAGAGGGGATCCCGGAAATTACAGGCCGGTTAGCTTAACTTCTGTCCCTGGAAAACTGGTAGAAAGTATTATTAAAGCTAGATTAACTAAGCACATAGAAGAACAAGCCTTGCTGAAGCAGAGCCAGCATGGCTTCTGCAAGGGAAAGTCCTGTCTCAGTAACCTATTAGAATTCTTTGAGAGTGTCAACAAGCATATAGATAGAGGTGATCCAGTGGACATAGTGTGCTTAGACTTTCAAAAAGCGTTTGACAAGGTACCTCACCAAAGGCTTCTGAGGAAGCTTAGCAGTCATGGAATAAGAGGAGAGGTCCTCTTGTGGATAAGGAATTGGTTAAGAAGCAGAAAGCAGAGAGTAGGAATAAACGGACAGTTCTCCCAATGGAGGGCTGTAGAAAGTGGAGTCCCTCAAGGATCGGTATTGGGACCTGTACTTTTCAACTTGTTCATTAATGACCTAGAATTAGGAGTGAGCAGTGAAGTGGCCAAGTTTGCTGACGACACTAAATTGTTCAGGGTTGTTAAAACAAAAAGGGATTGCGAAGAGCTCCAAAAAGACCTCTCCAAACTGAGTGAATGGGCGGAAAAATGGCAAATGCAATTCAATATAAACAAGTGTAAAATTATGCATATTGGAGCAAAAAATCTGAATTTCACATATACGCTCATGGGGTCTGAACTGGCGGTGACCGACCAGGAGAGAGACCTCGGGGTTGTAGTGGACAGCACGATGAAAATGTCGACCCAGTGTGCGGCAGCTGTGAAAAAGGCAAATTCCATGCTAGCAATAATTAGGAAAGGTATTGAAAATAAAACAGCCGATATCATAATGCCGTTGTATAAATCTATGGTGCGGCCGCATTTGGAATACTGTGTACAGTTCTGGTCGCCTCATCTCAAAAAGGATATTATAGAGTTGGAAAAGGTTCAGAAGAGGGCAACCAGAATGATCAAGGGGATGGAGCAACTCCCTTACGAGGAAAGGTTGCAGCATTTGGGGCTTTTTAGTTTAGAGAAAAGGCGGGTCAGAGGAGACATGATAGAAGTGTATAAAATTATGCATGGCACTGAGAAAGTGGATAGAGAAAAGTTCTTCTCCCTCTCTCATAATACTAGAACTCGTGGACATTCAAAGAAGCTGAATGTTGGAAGATTCAGGACAGACAAAAGGAAGTACTTCTTTACTCAGCGCATAGTTAAACTATGGAATTTGCTCCCACAAGATGCAGTAATGGCCACCAGCTTGGATGGCTTTAAAAGAAGATTAGACAAATTCATGGAGGACAGGGCTATCAATGGCTACTAGCCATGATGGCTGTGCTGTGCCACCCTAGGCAGAGGCAGCATGCTTCTGAAAACCAGTTGCCGGAAGCCTCAGGAGGGGAGAGTGTTCTTGCACTCAGGTCCTGCTTGCGGGCTTCCCCCAGGCACCTGGTTGGCCACTGAGAACAGGATGCTGGACTAGATGGGCCACTGGCCTGATCCAGCAGGCTCTTATGTTCTTATGTTCTTATTTCCACATATTCAGTAGCCCAGTTGACACTAACACAAATTGATCCCTTATGCATGCCCCTCTGGGGTTCTGGTTAGGAAATATTTGGCATCTACCTCCTATAGTCACGTGCTTGAAGCATACTCATTCATTCATTCAAAGGATATCCCCCCATTTTTTCCACTAGAAAAGCCTTCAAAGTAGTGTAGGAGTCCCACAAGGATCGATATTGGGACCTGTGCTTTTTAACTTGTTCATAAACAATCTAAAGTTTGGGGTGAGCACTGAGGTAGCCAAGTTTGCGGATGATACTAAACTGCTCAGGGTTCTTAAAACAAAAATGGGTCACAGGTGTAGTAAATGCATCTTTGTGTGATTGTATGGCGCCTACTGCTCCTAAAGAGGTGGTGGTGTGTCCACTTCTTAAAACGGCCCAGTGGAGTGTAGTAACTATAGACCAGTCACCAACACATTTTTCTTGACAAAGGTGTTGGTGAAGGTGGTTGGATGAGACTGATTATCTAGCTCCATTACAATCTAGATTCAGACCTGGTTTCGGAACAGAATCAGCCTTGGTTGCCCTGATGGATGACCTTTATTATGAGGGAAACAGGAGGAATGTGACACTGTTACTTCTCGATCTCTCAACGACATCTGATACTACAGACCATAGAATCCCCCTGGACCAACTCTAAGGGATGGGTATCGGAGGCATCGTATTAGGGTGGTTCTGCTCCTACCTTCAGGGCTGTATACAGACAGTAGCACTGGGTGAGTGTTCCTTGACCACCTTGCACTTGTGCTATGGGGATCTGCAGGGTACAGTTCTCTCCCCAGTGCTATTTAACATCTAGACAAAGCTGTTGGGACCAGATATTAGGCACTCTAAAACATCTTAAAAACGAAAGACTTTAAAACATATTAAAACAATACATCTTTTTTTAAAAGAACAGTTGTAAAATCATCTTAAAAAGCAATTCCAACACAGACTGGGATAAGGTCTCTACTTAAAAGGCTTGTTCAAAGTGAAAGGTCTTAAGTTGGTGCTGAAAAGATAACAGAGATGGTGCCTGTCTAATACTTACAGGGAATTCCAAAGGGTAGGTGCCACTACACTAAAGGTCTGCTTCCTATGTTGTGCGGACATAAGGTGGTATCTGCTGGAGTCCCTCACCTGCAGAGTGCAATGATCAACTGGGTATATAAGGGATAAGACACTCTTTCAGGTATCCTGGTCCCAAGCTGTATAGGGCTTTGTACACCACAACCAGAAACTTGAAATTGCCCGGCAGCTAATGCACTGCCCGGCAGTGCAGTTCTTTGAGCAGTGGGGTGACATGTTGGCGATATCCTGCCCCAGTGAGCAGTTGCACCACCACCTTTTGCACCAGCAGCAGCTTCCAGACCAATCTCAAGGGCAGCCCCACATAAAGAGCATTACTGTAATCCAGCCTGGAGGTTACCGGTGCGTGGACAACAGTGGTCAGACTATCCCAGTCCAGAAATGGCCACCAAAACTGGTAAAAGGCACTCCCAGCCACTGAGGTCACCTGGGCCTCTAGCAACAAAGTTGGATCCATAATTCCAGGAGCCCCCTCAGAGTACAAACCTCCTCTTTCAGAGGGAATATGACCCCATTGCAAGCAGGCAATTGACCAATTATCCGAAGTCGGCAACCACCAACCCACAGCGCTTCTGTTTTGCTAGGATTCAGACTCAATTGATTGGCCCTCATCCAGCCCACCAACAAGTCCAGGCACTGGTCCAGGGCTTGTACAGCCTCTCCCGATTCAGATGTTACAGAGAAATAGAGCTGGGTATCACCAGCGTACTGCTGTCACCTCATATGAAAACTTTCTGTTCTATTTTTAACCAAAATGGGAACGGTCAAGACCAGAATCAAAGTCTATGGGCTATTGACTTCCCATGCTCAAATCAATCTACCACACAGCTCATGTAGACACAGGAAGATGTCTTCCACACAGCCAGATCATCAGTCCATTTAAGCCAGGATTGCCTGCTCTCTCTGACTGACAACAGCTCCCAATCTTGCTACCTGTTCCTTTTGCACCTGGGGCCTTCTGCAGGAAAAGCAGGTACTCTGCTACTGAGCTATGGATGCTTGTAATGAATCTTTGAAGCTGCCTTATGTTGAGTCAGGTTCTGGTCCATAGTCCAGCTCTCCAGGGTGACTGAGAGTCTTTTCCTATCACCTCCTGCTTGAACCTTGTTGCGCTAGAAATGTTGGTGACTGAGCCTGGGATCTTCTTCATTCAAAGCAGGGGTTCTGCCACTAAAATATGGCCCTTCCTTTATAAAACTTGAAAAAAACCTTAGTACACACAGCATATGCTTATGTCAACAAGGACACATGAAGAGAACATTTGCAAATTCTTTTCGGATATTAGCAGGTCTCTCTCAATGGCCAGAGACAATTGATGAGCGCTGTCCATTGCTTAAGATGAGGCTTCGAGTCAGAAAGATCAAAACAGCCAGGACTGTAATATCCAGAAAGGAAGCAAGACGGTGCCAAAGTTCTTCTCTTGACAAAAGACAGCCATAATCACAGATGAAATAGGGGTTTTTAAGCAGCTAAAGCCAACTCCATAAATAAACGAAGATTAGGGATTACAATCTCTCCCCTCCCCCCAATACACCTTTGGTGGGATAATAATAACCAGACCAGACTGCAGAAGGAGAATTCTGCACTCCATTAGTGTCCTCCAAAGAGACAGCTATAAACAACGATGAGTCACCCCGAGAGGACGTGCAGAAGCTCTGTTCCTTGCAGGAATTCAGTGCCACTCTAAGCCACCTCATTGACTGGGTCTGTCTCACTGATACCGTTTAATATGGGAATGTTCCACAAAATTAAGACCAGAAAACATCAGAGGAGCCTGCCTGCCTGCTCAATCAGGCCAAAGGGGCCCATCTAGTCCAGCATCTTGTTCTCAGAGCGGCTAGCCAGTTGTTCCAATGGGAACCCTGGGAGCAGGACCTGAACACAACAGCACTCTCCCCATTTGTGATTCTCAGCAACTGGCATTCAGGGCCATACCCATGGTGCAAAAGCATAGCCATTATGGCTGGTAGCCATTGATAGCCTTTATCCTCATCCATAAATTTGTCTACTCCTCTTTTTAAGCCATCCAAGTTGGGGGCCATCACTACATCTTGTGAGAGCTAATTCCATAACTATGTTTTTAGGCTGTTTTAGAATTAACAGAAGTATAGTTTCCAAATTGTGTGAAGTATTAGTTCCCCTTGTTTCAGCACTGGTTAGGCCTCATCTTGAGTACTGCATCCAGTTCTGCACATCACACTTTAAGAAGGAAGCAGACAAACTGGAACAGGTTCAAAGGAAGGCAATGAGGATGATCAGGGGACTGGAAACAAAGCCCTGTAAGAAGAGACCGAAAGAACTGGGCACGTTTAGCCTGGAGAAGAGAAGACTGAGGGGAGATATGATAGCACTCTTCAAGTATATGAAAGTTTGTGAATAAAAATTATTGAAAAAAAAAAAAAAAAGTATATGAAAGTTTGTCACAGAGGAGGGCCGGGATCTCTTCTCGATCGTCACAGAGTGCAGGACAACCTGGTGCTCTCAGGGCATGGGCAGATAGGTATCAAGTGAAGCCACTCCTTTAAGCACTTGGGCCCTGGGCTGTTTAGGGCTATGTATGTCAATGCCTGCACCTTGAATTGGGCCAACTCAGATGGCTTTTAAAGAGGATTAGACGTCATGGAGGAAAAGGCTATCAATGGCTGCTAGCCAGGATGGCTGTGTTCTGCCTCTACAGAGGAAGTCTGCTTCTGAAAACCAGTTGGTGGAGGGAAAAGTTGCCCTTGCACTCAGGTCTTGCTTGTGGGTTTCCCATGGGCACCTGATCAGCCATTGTGAGAACAGGATACTGGAGTAGATGGGCCACTGGCCTGATCCAGCTATAGGGCTCTTCTGATGTTCTTATCTCCTTATGACCTGGTAGCTCACAGGTGCAGAACCTAACCAATGCAGTATTTATTGATGCTTTTATTACTGTTTTTAATTATGTTTTTACTGGTTTTTAAATTTTATTGTGTCCTTGTGTGTTATAAGCTGCCTTGATAGACTTCTAAGAAAAGTGCAGCTTATAAATACTTTAAATAAATATATAAAATAAATCATGGATGTGATATTGAAGAACCCTTTCATGGTAGTGTTGGGGGACTTCGAAATCCATGCTGAGGCTGCCTGAAATGGGCCAGCTCAGGACTTCATAGCTTCCATGACAATGATGGGGCTGTCTCCATACTTCGATGGCCCAGCGCATGTGACTGGGCATTCCCTCAACCTGGTCTTTGCCACAGAGCAGATTGGTAATCCTCTATTGATTGGGGGACTCATTGTGAGTCTGTTGTCATGGATGGACCATTCCCTGGTAAAGTTTGGCGTGAATGTACCTACTCCACTCTGGAAGTGTGGGGGATCCATTGAGATGATCTGCCCTTGGAAATTTATGGAATCTGATGGATTCCTAAATGCTCTGGGGGATTTTCTGGCTGACATGGCTGGTGCGCCTGTTGAGGCCCTTGTCCCACTGTGGAATGGTGAGATGCATAGAGCAACTGACACAATCAATCCTGAGTGCCCTTGCCATTCATGGAGGACAGGGCTATCAATGGCTACTAGCCGTGATGGCTGTGCTCTGCCACCCTAGGCAGAGGCAGCATGCTTCTGAAAACCAGTTGCCGGAAGCCTCAGGAGGGGAGAGTGTTCTCGCACTCGGGTCCTGCTTGCGGGCTTCCCCCAGGCACCTGGTTGGCCACTGTGAGAACAGGATGCTGGACTAGATAGGCCACTGGCCTGATCCAGCAGGCTCTTCTTATGTTCTTATGTTCTTATGCCATCGCTGTGGAGCATGTAGGTCACCTTGACCTCCCCCTTCCCTTTCAAGACACCAACCATGCTCCTCACCCAAGCAGCGGGTGACATCATAGTATATTTTAAGGATGAACATGACTTGGGCAGGGGGGGGATGACACCCATATGTCTCCAACTCCCATCCCCTCCCCCCCGTGAAGCTTTGCTCCTGTTCCCTTGTACAACACCCGCCTAACTGCATAGTACGCTGCCAAGTCAGAGTTGAGGCTGGCTACTGGGTGCCAGCGCTAGAGGTGATGCTGGGTTTTAAGAAGGGATTGTCTTTTCCAGTAATTTCCCCTTGAAGAAATGATATCTTTGGCTGGCCTCTCTGTTGATACAAGGGTGACTCATTAAGCCAACAACAAGAGACTCATTTGAGGTTAATGGCAGCCATTGAGAACTGGCCTCAGGTCATCTGGCAACTGTTGAGTCCAGCCAAAGAAAATTGGGAAGGGGAAGGACGGTGCCCTTTTATCCCACCTGTAATAGCCTAGCAGGGACGGAGTCCTACTTAACAATTATAATCTCAGAAGCCATTATTTTTGAAGGAGATTGACGGAGGGAAAACATGGCTACCACCAGCATTTCTTCTCCACTTTACAAAGCCAATCACAATTGAAAATGCCCTGTTTTGAAGTTTTCCTTTCTTTCCTTAGTTATGATGGCCCATGAGAGCTGTGCTTTCATGCATGGCTATTTCCATCCCAGCTGATCATTGTAGGGTACCTTGGTTTGCTTGCTTCCCCCTCCCTCCCAAGCCCATTTTCTTTTCTTTTATGCCTTTTAGGTTGTATGTAAGCCTGAGGACAGGGGCTGACTTACTATAGATCTTTGTGCACTGCTCCAGGAGCCTCTCTCAGCTGCACTCATGGGCTGACTTACTTAGAGTCCCACAAATCCTCACTCAAATTATGATTTAAGTAAATATCCACTTGAAGAATGACATTTAAAGTTATTTCATGTTGCAGAGGAGGGAGAAGAGTTCTAACGGATGCAGAAAAGCACCATCACAATCAGGCTAGTCAGTACCACAAATGGATCAGGAGTTCAGAATCCAGAATTTCATTTACCCATACCCAGAAATGGGGAAAGAACAAGTGATGTAGCACCATTCCAACGTTGATGGCTAAGGGCTGTAGCTCAATGGTGGAGCATCTGCACTGCATGCAGAAGGTCTGAACTTCAATCCCTGGCAACTCCACTTAGGGCTGGGAGAGGCCCGTTTAAAACTCTGGACTGCTGCTGCCAGTCATTGTAGATAGTACAGCAGGGCCCCACTCATACGGCAGGTTAGGTTCCAGACCCCCGCCGGAGGAAAGCGAAAACCACCAAAAAGCGGATCAGCTGTAGCGCGGGGGTCTGGAACCTAACCCACTGATTGCACCAGAGGAGGAGATCAGATCTTCCCCTCCTCGGGCGCGATCAGCTCGAGCGGGAGCCTGATGGCACCAGAAGAGGAGAAGATCAGCTGTGTCACACTACAGCTGATCTTCCCCTCCTCCGGTACGATCCGCAGGAGTGCAGGGAGCTCCAGGCCCCCCTCCAGTTGGTCGCCCCGCTAGCGCCATATTAACGGAACACCGAAAAGCGGGGCACCAAGAAGCGGGGCCCTACTGTATTAAGATCAGATGGACCAATGGTCTGACATGGTATAAGGCAGCTTTTATATGTTCGATGTTCATAACAAAAAAGATGGTTTTTTAAATCATTTTAAAAACACGAACCAAAAAACAACAAACCATCCAAACATTTTTTTAAAAACTAATTTCTCAAACAGATACAAAGATTTTCCCCTGCTAGCTATATCAGCCTCCTGGCTGGAAACCATGCAAACCTGCCTTTCAGTTGTTTGCCCTCCATAAATCTTCAGCCAGAGCAACCAGAGCCCTAGAAACTTCCAAATGCTCCTCACATTTTTCATCCACAAGGAAGGCGTCCAGAGCTGCAGTTGCAACTAACACTAACACTACCGGCTCCTGTAGAAAACTAGGCTTACTACAATACAGATTGGCCTTACACTAGTTAGCTGTTAAGACTTCACCCAAAAGAACTGTAGGCATTCCAGCTTGGTGAGTGCGTGAAGGAATCTCTGTCCGAGATCCCCAGCAATTTCTTTCACCCCTCTGTAGGTCCCCTGGGGCATGGAGGGGATGGGTGTTATTGAGCAGATAATATGCCCTAACTAGGACAACCCCCCCACCTTTCTTTGTGGGAGAAAGCTGGAGAGGACAGCAGCGTTCGCCTTCAGCCTCCTCCACTACTGACGAGGGATGTTTATTTTGGTTTCTCTACGTTTTTCATTGCTCCAATCATGAGTTCAGTTCATGAAAAAAGCCCTCATGAAAAGCCCTCATGAAACATTGACAGCATAATGCGCACATTTTTGTATGCAATTTTGCAAAGCAATTTTCCTAATATAATGCATTTTGTGTGCTATTTTCACTATGTATTTATGCAAACTTCGAGACAGCTGGTTTGAGCCTAGGGTCCCGCATGTCCAAGAGGGAGTAACAGTAACAGGAGTAGATGGATTCTGAATCTGGGATATTGTGGCCCTGGAGGGTCTTTACTCAAAATAAAAAGGCAGAATTTCCCAATGAAATGAAGCTTTTATCTGATTGAGTCTGCTGTTGTATTTTTTTTTAATTATGTTTACTACTGGATGTTGGACAATCAAGTTACTCTGGCTGGAATTCCTGGCTGGTTGGGACTTTGGAAAGATCATTGTCTGGAAACTGAGAGTTTGCACATGGATTGGATATGCTTTCTTCCAACTCAACATTATTGCAGCCGGCCATGATAGGGTTTTCCATGCTTTTTTTTACTATGTCCACTTTGATTTCTCCGGACTGGTTCCCGGCACTCAGAAGGTTCCTGACTTTCCTTTTCTCTTTTGTCCTTTCTCCTTGCTGTGTGTTTCAGAATCATAAACGTGATTGATCACCATTCTCTGTGAGCTGCAGAATTATTTATAGATCTGCTGGGATCTCTGGGCTGCCAACGAACAGGCGTGTTTGGCCAGTAGTGCAAGGGAGCCAAGGGTTGAAAGGGAAAGCCTTGATGCATCCTGGAACCTGCTTGGAACAAAGTTGGGATGTAGTGCCAGTGACCTCCCAAAGAGCTTATCTCTTGCACTCAACTGAAAGGGGTGTTTTGCTCGGGAATCTCTGAACCTTGTCAAACTGGAGGCTTTTATGCCTGGACTGTGGGGTGTGCACGAGGGGGATTTTTTTTAGTGCTGTGCGAATTCACTCCAGGCTGAGAAGTAGAAAAGGCCTTGCCTTCCTATGAACTCTTGGCACAGATTGCTCAAAGCCCCCTGGTAGAACTGGGCTGGCTGCAGTTGCATGGATGGTCAAAATGGTACCATCAAGGTGGGATTCTCTGGCCCATTTCTACTGCTGATATGGCTTGCACAAAAGCCATAGGAAGGCTGTTAAGAAAGGAAACAGATCCTAATTAGGGAATTCTACTTCCCCATCTTAACAGAGGACCTTCCGCAAAGGTGATTAGGGAGAAAGAGAGAAAGCAAGGGTGCCACTTCATCTTGAAGACTGGGAAGATATGAAATGCTTAAACAAAGAAAAAAAATCAAAGTGACACCGCTCTAACCTATTTTGTTCCTGAATGTTAGCAGCTCTGCAATGCTTGATCAATGAATAATTCATAGAATCATAAAATAGTGGAGTTGCAAGGTGTCTGTAAAGACATTGAGTCCAACCCCCTGCTCAATGCAGGAATCCAACTTAAAGCATCCCCGACAGGCAGCTGTCTAGCTGCCTCTTAAATGCCTCCAGTGTTGGACAGCGCATTACCTCTCTAGGTCATTGGTTCCATTGTCATTGTGCTCTAATAGTAAGGACGTTTTTCCTAATATTCAGTTGAAATCTGCCTTCCTACAACTTGAGCCCATTATTCCTTGTCCTGCACTCTGGGACAACTGAGTGGCAACCTTTCAAGTTCTTGAAGAGAGCTATTATATCTCCCCTTCTCTTCTCTTCTCAAGGCTAAATGTCCCCAGTTCTTTCAGTCTCTCCTCATAGGGCTTTGTTTCCAGTCCCCTGATCATCCTTGTTGCCCTCCTCTGAACCTGTTCCACTTTGTCTGCAGCCTTCTTAAAGTGCGGTGGCCAGTCCTTCCCCAACCTACTGTACTTAGGGATGTTTCCAAAACTGTCCTCAACCAAATTTCTCTCTGAATTTTGGAGTTCCAAAATGTTTGATCTTATTTCCAAACTGGAACCAATGCATTAGCTGGTTTGGAAACAAAAAAAATGGAACAGTCCCTAATGATTGAACTTGCAATTGTATCAGGGGGAGGTGGCTAGGAGAGAGATGTAAAGGAAACCGCCTGTCCAGCAAAGTTCAACTCTTTTCTTCAGCAGCAGGAACCTCACAAACACTTGGGATGTCACCCTGGTTGCTAATGTGCTGTTTTGTTTTCACTTTCCCAGTCTCCCTGGCTGGCTTGGTGGATATATTAGTGACAGAGCTCCAAAAGGGGACTAGCATTACAAGACTGGGGATGCCAAACATTCCTAAACCCATTAGTCACCGATGTTACAGAAAGGCCTGCTCCATAAACACGACAGGTCATGTGATTGTGTTGTACACACACAAACCTCTGAGCATGCATCCTAGAAAAAGGAAGCAGGCAAAAGTTTGAAACAAAGTGCAAGCCATGTTAAGTCATGTGATCACACCATATCCACAATCCTGCAGCCACACATCCGCAAGGATGTCAGCTTCTGAAGAGTCCTGGAATGACATCCTCTCATACTTACTTCTGAATACAGAAAACCAGCCATTGGACTTCCCACACTTACAGGAAAGGCCAGCCAAGGATGTTGTGGGGTTTTCAAGAAGTATAAGCACCCAGGAACTCTGCAGAATGGTGCTCACTGCAGAGAGAGAAGGAAGGAAGGAAGGAAGGAAGGAAGGTAGGAAGGTAGGAAGGAAGGTAGGAAGGTAGGAAGGAAGGTAGGAAGGTAGGAAGGAAGGTAGGAAGGTAGGAAGGAAGGAAGGAAGGAAGGAAGGAAGGAAGGAAGGAAGGAAGGAAGGAAGGAACTCACAAACCCCTTTGGCCATCTTGAAAATAAAGGACAATAAAAACCTTGCATACCACCAATGAGAATTTCACCAACATTTTCTCTCCCCATTGGTAATTATGGGATGCAATTTCTTTTCTCAGTAACTGATGGCAGATGGTTAAACACAGAAGGAATTGTCTGCACAGTACTAACCAATACACTACAAGTCATGTCATCTCCTTTTTAAAACATTGTGAAAATGTAATCATGCCTTCCAGGAACCACTGGGAAAGAACCTGATGGATCAAGGCAACAGCTCAACTAGGCCAGCATCCTCTTCTCACAGTGGCGAACCGGATGCCTGTGGGAAGCCCGCAAGCAGGACAGGAGGGCAAGTGCACTCTCCCTTCCTGTGGTTTCCAGAAACTGGCATTCAGAGGCACACTGCCTTCAACTGTGGAGGCAGAGCAATAGCCCTCATGGCTAGGAGCCACTGATAACCTTTTCCTCCATGCATTTGCCTAATCCTCTTTTAAAGCTGTCCAAGTTGGTGGCCATCACACCCTCCTGTGGGAGCGAATTCTCTAACTATGCTCTGCAAGAAGACGTCCTTTCATTTGTCTGTCCTGAATCTTCCAATGTTCAGCTTCATTGGATGTCCACAAGTTCTAGTGTTATGAGCGAGGGAGAAAAACTTCTCCCTATCCGCTTTCTCCACGCCATGCATAATTTTATACACTTCTATCATGTCTCCTCTCACTCGCCTTTTCTCTAAGCTAAAAAGCCCCAAATGTTGTAATCTTTCCTCATTCCATGGATCACTTTGGTTGCCCCTTTCTCAGCTTTTTCCAACTCTGCAATACCCTCTTTGAGGTGAGGCGACCAGAACTGTATACTTGGTTGTTTCTCACCTAGACTAGCCCCATGCTCTCCTCTTTGGCCTTCCATTGTCTCAGCTCCATCTCCTCACCTCTGTCTAGCACTCTGTGGCTAAACTCATATACTTCTGTCATCACTCTGACCACATGGTGAGAGCACAAAACACAAACGGCTCCCTATGCTGGCTTCCTGTCCGCTTTCAGATCTAGTACAAGCTCCTTGTGGGAATCTGCCATACTGAGTCAGTCCATCTAGCTTAGTATTGTGTACAACAGGTGTGGGGAACCTTTGGCCCTCCATATTTTACCAAACTACAACTCTCATAATTCCTAGCCATTGGTCATGCTTGCTAGGTCTGATAGGAGTTGTAGTTCAGCAACATCAGGAGGGCCAAAGGTTCCCTATCCCTGGTTTGCACTGAGTGGTGGTAGCTCTCCAGGGTTTCAGGCAGGAATCTCTCCCTGCCCTAGCCAGAGATGCCAAGGATTGAACCAGGGACCACCTACATGCAAAGCAAATCCTCTACTGCTGACCTATGGCCCTTCCTCATCTTCAAGCCCCTCCTTCTAGAAGAGAAATGCTGGCTGGTTTAGAGGAAAGGAATAACTCCCTGCCTTGCAGCCTCTGAGGTCATCATTCCTCTCCTTTCTAGCCTCCTGGCAGAGTAAAACAGGAGCCAGCAACTAAGCTCAAGAGGAAGGCAGCTTTGTCTTTCTTACTTATTCTCAGAGCTTTCAAGCTGCTGTCAAATTCTATGGAAAACTTGCACAGAGAACCTGTACAGAGCTTTGAGGCTCTGGCACTGAGTTTACATTGCATTCCTGAGCTGTGTGTGACCTCTAGATCCCCAGATAAAATCCCAATCAGATGTTTCCTTGGATGATGCCACATAAGGAATGCTACATGGGCGGTGTTAGTTTGCTTCTGATGTGGAAACAGAGTATTTGCTCTTGTGAATACGCTTCCTGAACAGGCTGCAGGTTTGAGGATCCTGAGCATCAGATTTGCGAAATTAAAGGCAGAGGCTTCACGCACAAGCTGTTGTGCAATTTAGCCAAATGCACATGCTGCAGACAATGGCGACAGAGGTGTTAAGTTATTCTGTGCCTGTGTTTTGGAATGGGGAACACAGCGCCCAGGACACATGCAGAACATGACAGTGATCTCCAACATGAAAAACACTTTTGCAGTTAGGGGTTCATGAGAGATGAAACAGTTTCTACCCATTCCTCATTTTTTCCAATCTTAAATTCAGTTCACCATATTTTATTTATAGTTGTTTTTAACATTTTATTTTATCAATATTTTAAATGACTATTTAATATTGTTTTATGTTAACTGCTTAGAGTTTTTTTTATTGATTAAGCAGTATATAAATCTTGACAAATAAGTATTCCCTCTTATAATAAGTATTATAAGAGGGGAAGAAAAACTTTTCCCTGTCCACTTTCTCCAAGCCATGCATAATTTTAAACACTTCGATCATGTTGCCTCTGACTCGCCTTTTCCCTACTAAACTAAAAAACTGTACTATTTTAAACTGAGTTTGAATTATTTTAACTGTATGTATGAATGGTTTTAATACTGTAAATTGTTTAATTTGATTTTAATCTAGACTTTTGTATGTTTTTAATTATATGTGTGCTTTTATCTGGAAGCCGCCGTGAGTTCCAGCTTTGGAAAAAGGGCGGGGTAAAAATAATGACAATAAATAAATAAAATATTAAAAAGCCCCCAATGCTGCAACCTTTCCTCATCAGGATGTTGCTCCATTCCCCAGATCATTTTGGTTGCTCTTTTCTGACCCTTTTCTAGCTCTACAATATCCTTTTTGAGGTGAGGCAACCAGAACTGTGCACAGTATTCCAAATGTGGCTGCATCATAGATTTATATAATGGCATTATGATACCGACAGTTTTATTTTCAGTACCTTTCCTAATGATTCCTAGCATGGAATTTGCCTTTTTCATAGCTGCTGCACACTGGGTCAATATCTTCATTGAGCTATCTTCTATGACCCCAAGATTTCATTCCTGGTCAGTTACCACCAGTTCAGACTCCATGAGTGCATATGTGAAATTAAGACTTTTTGTTCAAATGTGCATAACTTTATGCTTGTTTACACTGAATTGCATTTGCCATTTTACTGCCCATTCACTCAGTTTGGAGAGGTCCTTTTGGAGCCCTTCGCAATCCCTTTTTGTTTTAACACTGAACAATTTAGTATCATCAGCAAACTTGGCCACCCCACTACTCACCCCTAACTAGATCATTTATGAAAAAGTTTAAAAGCACAGTCCGAAAACTAATCCTTGTGGGGCGGCTCCACTTTCTACAACCCTCCATTAGGAGAACTGTCCATTTATTCCTGCTCTCTGCTTCCTGCTACTTAACCAGTTCCTGATCCACAAGAGGACCTCTCCTCTTATTCCATTATAGTTAAGCTTACTCAGGAGTCTTTGGTGAGGTACCTTGCTGAAAGTTTTTTGAAAGTTTAAGTACACTATGTCCACTGGATTACCTTTATTTATATACTCATCGACACTCTCAAAGAATTTTAATATGTTACTGAAACAGGACATATTCTTGCAGAAGCCATGCTGGTTCTCTTCAGCAAGACTTGTTGTCCTATATGCTTGGTCATTTTATTTTTAACAATACTTTGTACCAGTTTTCCCAAGACAGAAGTTAAGCTAACTACCCTGTAATTTCCAGGATCCCCCCAGATCCCTTTTTAAAGATTGGTGTTACATTGGCCACTTTCCAGTCCTTAGATATGGAGGAGGATCTGAGGGACAAGTTACAGATTCTTGTTAGAAGATCAGCAATCTCACATTTGAGTTTTTTGAGAACTCTCAGTTAGATGCCATCTGGACCCAGCAATTTGTCAGGTTTTTTTTCTATTAAGCCTAGAACTTCATCTCTTGTCACCATAATTTGCCTCAGTTCTTCAGACTCCCTTCCTGCAAAAGTTAGTTCAGGCACAAGGATCTGCCCTATATCCTCCGCTGTGAAGACAGATGCAAGGCATTCATTCAGCTTCTCTGCACTCTCCTTACCCTGCTTCAGCACACCTTTGTCATCCAAGGGTCCAACCGCCTCCCTAGATGGTCTGCTGCTTTCAATGTATTTAAATAGTTTTTTGTTGTTGGTTTTAATGTTTTTAGCAATGTGTTCCTCTAATTCTTTTTTAGCATCCCTTATTGTCTTCTTGCATTTCTTTTGCCAGCGTTTTCCTTTTTATTCTCCTCATTTGGACAAGAATTCTATTTTCTTAAGGAAGGTTTCTTGCCTCATTAACCATGCAGGTATCCTCTTCCCTACCAGATGATGCCACTGGGGACTGAACACGGGGCCTTCTGCATGCAAACCAGATGCTCTGCCATTGAACTACAATGGTCCTTCCCACAATGCTTTTACTGTTGTGTTGGACTACGACCTGGGAGACCAGGGTTCGAATCCCCACACAGCCATGAAGCTCCCTGGGTGACCTTGGGCCAGTCACTGCCTCTCAGCCTCAGAGGGAGGCCATGGGAAACCACCTCTGAATACCGCTTACCATGAAAACCCTATTCAAAGGGTCGCCATAAGTTGGGAACAACTTGAAACCAGTCGATTTCATTTCATTTCTACTGCACCCAGAGCCTGTCTAATAAATGTAAAAAAATAAATAAGATATTCCGATAAATAGCTGGAGAGGTCTCTCTTTCCTCACCCCACTTCCTCCTCTGCCCCAGCACTCTGCCCATTGTGCTGTAAGGAAACCACCTGAGGCCCAGCTCATTTTCCTTGGCCAAGGGCAGCACTGCAACACTTGAGCACAGAAAGGGGCCAGCTTTCCTCAGCCCTGCAAAGAAGAAGCAGTGCTGTGCATACTGAAGAACTGCAGATTTTTGGCAAGGGTGAAGGTACACGAAGCTTCCCTGCTGGTTCGTTCCCATGCAAGTTCTGCAAATTTCCCAATGCAGCTGTTGATTTGATGCATCGTGGCAATCTGACACGAAATCTCAGCACTCCACAGCTCTGAGGTGGCCTGTGATTAACGGATGATGACAGCATGATGCCGTCTTTTGGCAGCTAGAAGGATTAGCCTTGCGGACTTTTGGTGTGTGTGCTTTTAAAGAGATCTTACATGAATTTCTCTGAAAGCGCATCTCAGAGACAGGGGGTAGAGAATCAGGCCTCCCTCTTCGATCTGTCTTTTTCACTTGCCTCCCAAGGTACGTAAATGTGGGAGGCAGGCACGTGAGCACAGGACCCAGGGCCGGCACCAGACTGCAGCAGGCCCTCAAAGGCAGCAGTCAGTGGCAGCAACATGGTGGCACCACCACCACCAGGGGCCATGACATTTTTAAATACCCAGTGAGTAAAAAGAGTCTTTAAAAAGCAGCGGCAGCCACAGCAGCTGAGAACTGAAAAGAAAATCAAAAGAGCTAGAGATTTGTGCTCAGCTGCAGAGTTCCACTAGCAGATCACCAGCTCTTGGGCCTTGCAGCCACTGACACCAGAGATGGTGGCAAATATCTGTCTAGACTGGGCCACTTCAGACTGCACATGGGCATTCTGAATGAGCGTTCCACAATGACTGCCTCCCATATCCTCATATATGGAAAAGTAGCACAAAAGGCTAGATCGGAACTCTTCTCCCTGACATGCTAGATTTCTGTACACAGAGGGTTTTTTGTTTTATTTTTACCAGAGGAGCATTCATACATAGGAGTCCACACTGGCAATCTAGGGAATGTAGAAAGCTGTCTTATACGAGATCAGGCTATTTGCCCTTCCCTATCTACCCCTATCCTTGGTTTATTACATTTATTATTAAATTAGGAGCTGCCAATTCTGCTCACTTCGCTCACCAACCGCACCTACTCCCCACCCTACAGCACCCCAAGTCCTCCCCCCACCACCTCTGCCAAGTGCCCCCTAACCATCTCTCCATCCCCTTTGCAATGGTGCCCCCTACCAGTCCCTCACTGCATCTGCCAGGTGCCCCAGCCATCCCCCCACCCCTCACCAGCCCCACCCAACCCCACCACATACGGGTGACCATAGCCTCCCCCTCCATGTTGTGCACTGGTCGCCGAAACTCTCCCCCTGCCCCTCCAAGGGTCTCCAAACCTACACCATCTACGGATCTCCGAGCCTCCCCCCTCCTCCTCCATGGGTCTCCAAGTGTCCCTCAGCCCCCATGAGTCTCCAAACCTACGCCTACCCCTCCACGGGTCTCCCGCTTGGCCCCCCTCTCATCATTGCTGCCTCCTCCTCCTCGTTGCTGCCACTGCAGCCAAGGCTTGCCTCTCCTTGCTCTCCTCACGGCATCATGCTACCTGTGAATGCTTCAGGGCAGGCACAGGTGACGCTTACAAAAATACAATATAGTAAGACATACGACAGTTCCCAGGATTCTCCATGACTGTTAAAGTGGACTAAGAGTGCTTTAACTGTATGGTTTGAATGTGACCTTAGCCGAGCATATTGTTAATTTGTACGTTTTTGTGCATGTTGGGGGCTTTTAGGGTTGATGTTTATTTTTATCCTGTGTGTACTACTGTTTCTCAGCAGCCTTGAATCTCTTCAGAGAGACAGGTGGGATAGGTTTTTTAAAAAAAATAAAATAAAAAGAAATGGCATATTGGAAAGAGGAACAGATAGCAGTCAGCTGGAAAACAGAGAGCACAATCAAGAGGAAGACTTGGAGGTCAGCGAGAGGCTCTGACAGGCCCTGGACAGCTCCAAAGACAGACAGCCACTGGCAAGAGCCAAAAGGACTGGTCCCTTATGGGCGGGGTCTTATTTGTTTGTTTTTACTGAAAGGCAGCCACAGGGGAATGCTCACAATTTACAGCAGCAAAAGGAGGGGAAAGAAAAAGAAAGAGACTGCCTTTTTCCTGATCAAACCTACACTCCGGCTTCCCCCAGCATGGCAAGGGCAATTTGGATCAGGGAATTGGTGATGGCATGGGAGGGGAGGTTAAAACACTCTTCCCTAATCTACTTCCTGTTAGGGGTGGAAGAATCTGTCAGTTTTGGTACTCTCTCAGTTTCTCTTCCAGCTCTCTACATTTCTACAATGATTTGCTATTTAAAAAAAAATATTCATGAAAGTTCTTCAGCATTTTAGTGGGAATTTCTCCTAATAAATATATCTTTGTAGCTTTGAGCAATGTGCACATCTTTGCAAGCAATTTCTCCTAATATAATGTAATTTTTGTATGTAATTTCCACTAATTCATTCATTTTGCACATTTCCCCCTCATATATACATATTTATAAACATTGACTGGTTGGAAAACTGCATCACAATATTCAGGTAAGTTCAGTTTTTGAAGGATGGCTATATTTCAGTTCTCACATTGTTTCAGAAAGTGTGAATTTGATTGATTCAGCTTTAAATGTGAACTGAATCACATTTCTCCCCTGCCGTACTTTCTGCCGATGCTGTGAACAAATTGATAGCCCCTTGGAGCTCCATTGGGTTATTTTTGTTGGTTGGTCTAAAAGGTTGGGAATTCAATCATGGCTCACCTACTTAACATACAGTTTGGCCCTCCAGTTCAAAGCACACCAGAGACCTTTTACCTGGAAGTGAGCTCTGATGAGGGTTCCAATCTCCACCCCTCAATGGAGAGTGGACCCCAATGGAGGTCTTGAGGGGGCTGTGTTTGGACCTGGCATTCTGTCTTTTGTAGGTTCCAAGTAGGGCTTGCTGGTGTCTCAGGAAAAGATTTACAGAAGCTTTGAACAGTGTATAGGCCAAGCCACAGGAGAATTTGAGCTGCTCACTTAATTCAGGTTGTCTGAATTCCTGAGCTTCAGACCTGGATCTGTCACCTTCTGTATTGAGGTCCACTATCAGTTCCTTTTTCAGATCGAATTACCAGGTCCTTTGGAGTATATAAAAACATATTTACATATAATATTGATATCCCATTTCTCTTTTAAGGAGCTCCAGGGAGCACACACGGTTCTTCCCTCCTCATTTTAGCCTCACAACTATCCTGTGTGGTAGATTAGGCTGAAGGAGACTGACTGGACCAAGTTCACCACATAAGCTTCATAGCTGAGTAGGGATTTGAACCTGACTCTCCCAGATCCTAGTCCAACACTCTAACCACTACATCACACTGCTTCTGATTCTGCATCCCAAAGGTTTGTGTATCAATAACTACTAAAACCTAGCCACATGACAGAACTTTCTCTTAATTAGAAATCATACCAAAAGAAATCAAAGGAATGTACATATCTTAAAACATAAAAATCAAGATGCATCTACACTCACAAAAGACTAGATATGGTGGGGTGGGGGGTGGAATTCCTTCCTGGAAAATCCCTACCAGAAATTGCTGAGGCTTCAGATTAATTACTATACAGAATGGATGCCTCCTCTGCCGAGTGTAACAAGTTTAGTATCTGCATGAACCTTTCATGTCACCAAGAAAGGGAGGGAGAAATTAATCAATTCTTCCCAGATGAGGGGAAAAAACTCAATCTGGGCAAGTTGAGCCTTGCTTTCTAAAAGTAAACTAGAAAATGTAATACATATTACTATGATTTCATTAGATAAGTTGGAAAGCCATGCCTTTATTTGTTTTGTGGAAAAAAAAATACATGACGGATGGATGATTGATTTCTAATATAGTTTTGTATCTATCTGAGATTTGCTTAAAGGGAGACAGGTTGTGGGGGAGTGAGTGAGTTCTTGGCTTTAATAATTCTCTCAGCTTTAATGATATGATTCATCAGACTAACACGATCACTGAAACAAAGATTCTGAAGCTAAGTTTCAACATTTGGAACACAAGAGAGAATGTCTGGATCACAAACTGAGATTACTCATTGAGAAGATGTAGCCCTTTGGTGAATCAAGAACTACTGAAGTCATGATCAAGAAAGCAATCCTAGTCCGTGGCTGTTCCAGGGATCTGATGTGTGCTTCCCTTCAAGTGTGAGAAACCAGCACAGGGCAGAGGTTGAGATGAATGCCAAAAGTGCCGGCAGAACAATGCTTGGAGAGAAGGTGCAGAATTACTCAAGTATACACCTAGGCCCCATCTGTACTGTACATTTGAAGCAGTATCATACCACATTAAACAGTCATGGCTTCTCCCAATGAATCCTGGGAACTGTCATTTGAGAAAGGTGCTGAGAGTTGTTAGGAGAACCCCTATTCCCCTCCCAGAGCTACAATTCCCAGAGTGGTTTAACTATCAACCCTCTTCTCAGGGAACTCTGGGAACTGTTGCTCTGTGAGGGGAATAGGAGGCCTCCAAACAACTCTCAGCACCCTTAAGAAATGACAGCTCCCATTATTCTTTGAGGGAAGCCATGACTATTCAAAGTGGTATGATATGGTTTTAACTATACAGTCCAGATAGATCCCTAGAGAAAGCAAATCCCCCAAACCTTCCATGCAATCATCCAAGTTATGGAGTCAAACTCTGCCCTGGGCACCCAAACATGTCAGGAACCTCAAGTTATTGCTTTTAGTATGGATTGGCCAAATGTTTTCAGATTTGCAATGCAAAAATGACATTTCATATATTAGTTTATCCCCTAAGCAGGAAGTGCTGAAAGCTCTCATGGAAAAAGACAAATGTCAAAAACTCAGACCAAAACAAAATGACTTGGCATGCCAAAACGAAATGTGGCCCCATCTTGATATTTTAAAGTTGTTTAGAAAAGAAAACAAAGATTCTGTTGCCAACGACAGTACAATCATTTTCACCCCCAGTGTCTTACTTGTCCAGTTGTCTCTCAATGCCCAGTTAGATATTTATTTACAAGAGTGATAAGCCACTTGATCAAAGAACTTTCCAAGCACAGTACAAATAAATTTTAAATAAACAGCAGCGCAAATCCAAACCCTAGTTAAAAGCAGATGTACATAAAACCATAGTAATTAAAAGAGAGATAAAAACCAACAAAACTTTCAAACCAAATATAGGTAACTAAATTACATGTCTGGGTAGGCTCGCTGAAACAAAAAAGTTTTCAGCAGTCATCTAAAACAATAGTGAGGGCACCTGCCTAATGTCAACAGGTAGGGATTTCCAAAGGACGGGTGCTGCCACAGTAAAGAATTGACTCCTGGCAAATGCAGTACGAGCATTATGTGGCCCTTGTAAAAGTGTAAATTCTGCAAATCAAAGTGATCAAACAAGGAACGTTCAGGGTAAAACAATCTCTTAAGATGCTTCTGGAAATCCCACAAACAGAATGCAACGGAGGTGGACATATCTTGCAATCTGTCCCCAACATTTCCTCAGGCAAGGTTTACTACTCCAAATATGGAAATGCCATTCTTGACTGCTATGCTAAATGGCGATTGATAACCCTTTCCTCCATATGCAGGCCTACTCCTTTTAAAATTCATCTGTGCTATGGGGCCATCTGTGCTATGGGGCCATCACAGCGCCATCCTTTGGGAATTAAGCCAATAAATTGAACTCCACGCCCTCCTTCCTAACTGTTACATTCACAGGAAACCTTCATTCTGGAAGTCAAATGAAACAAACAAGATAAGCATCTCTATGTTAATTTAGTCCTGATGCGCACATTTATCCCAGGACACAAAATACGGGGTTTTCTTTTCTTTTTGGAGCACAGTCAGTAACTCACACTGGCATACACAACAGCTCTAAGAGTGTACACAACATGACCGAACCAGATCGTTTCAATGTAACAAAGCAAGCTGGCCCAGTCACTAAAAAATTCCCACACTTTTTGTGAGAGGCTGTGTGGCCTCCAGTTGTGGCGAAGAACAACTCAACTGACATGCAGATGGTTTGCTTTGGAAACACATCAAGCAAAGGGTCAAAGTTCATTGGGATTTTGTGTTATTTCTAACCCAGTTTGCTTCATTCCTAGTTTTCAATATTTTGTGGGAATAAAATGCATATATTGCTCCTCTGCCCCACCCAACTAGCCTGCCTTTGAATAAAGCCAAAAGCAAATTCACACAGTCGCAGCAACAGTCTCTCAGGAAGTTACATTTTCAAGGGTTTCACCCTGTGCTGTTTTCTGTCCTGTCCTGGACCTATTCCTGGAATAGCCCGGGCTACCCCACTGGAAATCAAATCGGTGAAGGGCTGTACCTCAGGGGCAGAGCATCTGCTTTTCATGAATAGAGCCGCAAGTTTAATATCTCCAGGTCTGAAGCCCTGGAGAGCTGCTGCCAGTCAGGGTAGACAATATAGAGCTTGGAAAAGCTACTTTTTTGAACTACAACTCCCATCAGCCCCAGCCAGCATGGCCACTGGATTGGGCTGATGGGAGTTGTAGTTCAAAAAATTAACCTTTCCAAGCTCTGAACTGAGTTAGATAGACCAATAGTCTGACAGCCTCCTATACCCCTATATAAGCATTATCTGTTTATTAGTGTGAATGTATATGCTACCTTTCTCCCAAAGCATTCCATATAGTTTACATTTTATAATATTGGTTTAAAATTCAGAGGACATTATCAACAAGGAAAAAAGAATAAGGAGGGGAAAGGAAAACAAGCTGATTCATAAGCTGTTGGGAATCAAACTGAGAACCTTTGGGTCTATTCATTGGGGTCCCACATGCTGAGCCACTGAACTCCCTGCTGTAGCTCAAGTGTGGGGAACCTTTGGCCCTCCAGATATTGCCGAACAACTCCCATCATCCCTGGCCATGCTTGCTGGGGCTGATGGAGTTCAGCAACATCTGGAGATCCAGTGGTTCCTCACAATTGCTGTACCCTCTGCCCAGGCAGCCTTGTGTCCTCATGCTCTGGATTGACCCCCATCTACCCACTCACCTTGCAGTCCTGACTTACTCTTCAGTCCCAATTACCTGCTGCACCCCATGGCTGGAAGGGCAACTGTTGTGAAAATAGGGAAAGGAAGGGGGATCCAGATGTCTGTATGCCATGTTGAGCCACTTTCAGGAATGACATTATTCATGAGTTTGTCCCAGCCCAAGCCAGGAAAAGCAGGAAGGCTTGAAGCGATTAGTACAGGGGATGATTTATGTTTGAAGATTTTCTCTCTGATTAATACATTTGCTAATTTTAGATGATTTGTCTGATGACTTGATTATTTTCTTTAAATTTATTTATTTTGCAATATGTAGTTTATTATTACTTAGGCTCTTCTCCCCTATTAGCCTTAGGCCCCTTATACTTTTACTCCAGGCCTGATTGTAATCTCCCTGGGGCAGGAATCTGTCCTTGGGTTGATATTATTCCACAGAGTGCTTATGTACTCGGAATAATGCTATGCACATCTTAAAACTACTATAGATGAACAATTACTTCTGTCATATTGGGACTGAAAAAGAAACATATATATCTCTCTCTCCCTACAAAATCTCTGAAGGTTAGTGGGGACCGCGGAGAGAAAGAAATCAAAGAATTGCACTGTGGATTCTTGGCCTTTGACTCTTGGGTAGATTTACCCCACTGTTTCTCTCTCAATGCAAGCTGATTCCAACCCACCCCCGCCCCGGTCACTTCACAGTGAGATACCACTAGGAACCAAGACAAGCTGCTGTGCAGGTAGAAAATCCAACACAAACACAACTTGATATCCCACAGAGGGTCATCTGATTGTTCTTAGGGAATTGTAGGATGGAGTCGATTGACAAGCCAAGCTGGATGCTCCCTCCTGTAATCAGGGGCAGGTGGAATAATATGTTGTGTCTGGAGTTGCAGGAGTTTTTGGATGATACACTGCATGACCTCGCATGACAGATGGCAGTTTAATGCAATGTAACTTGGATGCTGCACAGTTACCAGGTCAGAGACTTGGCTAGACGGTTTCCCACTGTCTTGTAAAACACTGGATGAGAGGATTAATCAGCCTCCTAGCATGCCAGGGTCCTTCACTCTTGCAGATTTGGTGTGGGTAGATACAGATTACCTTTTTCCAAAGTGTAAGCCTTCTTGGCAATCACTCGTGACCGAGTAAGATTGTCTTCCAAAATCGTCCGAATCTATATCCACTGCCGATGTACCAGTTCATGACTAGAGGTTTCTGGATTTCACAGTCCTGCCCCTGTCGTCATTCACTGATTGCCATGGGACTTTTGTTATGGAAGACGCCTGGGCGTGAATTTGTTTTATGTGGGGAGATCGGTGCACCACGATCAACACACAATCTTGACAGAAAAAGGCTTTGATCCAATGGCATGGGTACTATGACGATTAGAAGTCCTTTATCTGCTGCAGCCTTCATCCACCTTCACAGCCGTTGTAACGTACACATTGTTATCCTCCACCTGTTCTGCCATTGAGGACTTTCTTGGATCGTTCTTTGTCTGGTTTCTCTCCCTTGACCTTACCGCCATGGGTGACCCTGCTGGGAACACATGACTCCCGATGGCTTCGCTCATAGGGTTCATTGGAACATGCAAGCCCACTCACCGCTACAAGGTGTCGATCCAGCGAGGGGTAAAGTGTAAGCCTACCAGTGATGTATCTGTGGCTACTGGGTAAGTGGGCCATTAGCCAGGGCTAGCCCAAATAGTTCTGATGCCTGAGGAATAACAGCAAATGCTCCTTGGGTGACCTTGGGCCAGTCACTGCCTCTCCGCCTCATGAAAAACCCTATTCACAGGGTCGCCATAAGTTGGAATCAGCTTGAAGGCAGGACATTTACATTTACTGCTTTTCAGATGTTTAAAATCTGCAGTTCTCCACATTTGTGCATCAATTTGTGCTTTTCTAAAAAGTCATGAAAATTCATCAACATTTTCCCCTAATGTAATGAATCATACGTATTTTCACAAATATATGCAGATTTATGCATACTTTCCCCAATATATGCTTTTTGTACACATTTTACGGCGGGAGAACTGCATCACAAAATCCAGAGATTTGCAAATTTTGAAGGATACCTGCAAATTTCCCCGGCAGGCCCACAGACTGCCTACTGAAATATCTCCTGGCCGGTACAGATAAGCTAACCACCTTATCTGTTGCTAAGTTCATCTTTGCTGCCCAAACTATACACAAGAAGATCCTTCTTTAGACATCCATGCTCTATTTTATCGCTGTACTATTATGAGCTTTGTTACCTCCTATTTTATAGTAAATGCTTTTTTAACTTTCTTGCTAAATCAATTGTATAATGGGTCCATGACCGCACAATAAAATTTGATTTGATTTGGATCCCTGCAATCCAGTTTATGTATTGTTTCAGGAAGTGCAAACTAGGTAGGTTTGCATTTAGAAAGAGAACCAAATTTCTCCCCCATTCCTAGCGCATAGTATTATTGTTAATTGTTATTATTTCTTAGATTTCTTACCCGCCCTTCGTAATGAAGTCCCAGGGCTGGTTAAAATCATTTCAAGTACAACATTAAAAACAGTTACGACAGATTACAGTCAAGAGAATTGGGTGGGTCATAAAATATATTTCTCAGGTATTAATGACCAAGGTAAAGAGATGCATCTTCAGTATACGATGATAATGAAGGCACCAGGTTCACCTCTATAGGGAAAGGATTCCACAACTTGGGGGCCACTACAGAGAATGCCTTCTCCCAGGCCACTACCCCCCCAAATGCCTGAGGGTGGTGGAACTACCAAAAGGGCCCCCTCTGCTGATCTCAACGCCCGAGGGGGCCTGTAGGGGAGGAGGCAGTCTTTCAGATATTTGGGACCTTTAGGGCTTTAAATGTGAGAGCCAGTGTGGCGTAGCGGTTAAGGTGTTGGACTAGGCCCTGGGAGACCAGGGTTCGGATCTCCACACAGCCATGAAGCTCACTGGGTGACCTTGGGCCAGTCACTGCCTCTCAGCCTCATGAAAACCCTCTTCGTAGGGTCGCCATAAGTCGGAATCGACTTGAAGACAGTACATCTACATCTAAGGCATTAAACACCAGCATGAGGACCTTGAATTGGGCTTGGAAACAAACTGGCAACCAATGCAGATGTTTTAAAGCAGGGATTATACGAGTTCTAAAGGGGACCCCAGCCAGAAATCTAGTTGCTGCATTTTGGACCCATTGAAGTTCCCAAGCTGTCTTCAAGGGCATCTCTATGGAATGGTCTGCCCAAGGAGGTGCGCCTGGCGCCGACACTATCATCTTTTCGGCGCCAGGTTAAAACCTTTCTCTTCTCTGAGGCATTTTAATTCCTGTGAATTCTAAATGATTATATTTTGATTTTAGACTGTACAGTTTTGTGTACAGTTTTGTATTGTGATATACTGTATTGTGTTATTTTTATTGTATTTTTAATGTTCACCGCCCAGAGAGCTGTTGCTAGTCGGGCGGTATATAAGCTTAATAAAATAAATAAATAAATAAATAAATCTCTACATAGAGTGTATTGCAATAATCTAAGCTATTACCTTACACGAGTCAAACCATCATCCACTTAGCCCAGTATTGTCTACTCTGACTAGCATCAGCTCTCCAAGATCTTAGGCAGACAGAGAGGTCCTTTCTGAGCCCACTACCCAATTTTTTTTCTAACCAAAGATGCCAGGGATCAAACCAAAGACCTTCTGCATACAAACATGGCATTCTATTGATGAGCCACAGTATCTGACACTGGGATCAGAACCCTGCAAGTTTATTCTCAATAGCTGATCTGGTCTGACTTATGTTATTCTCACTCTACCACAGGGAGACTTTCATATACACATCTCAGAGCTCCAGGATGATTTGGACCTGAAGACTTCCTACAATTGCGAGTGGCTCACATGGAACATTTTATTGGGCTTGGAGAGGCAGAGATGCGGCATTGCATCCATGTGGTGCTGAGCTGCCAGTGAGTTAAAGAGCCGGGATTTTGATTCAGTTCCACATCTAGAATTTTATAGACTCATGGTCAGAATTCTACTCCTGGGATTAGGTGGATGTGTCCAATCTCATCCTT
The DNA here is from genome assembly GCF_030035675.1 of Rhineura floridana. NCBI lineage: Eukaryota > Metazoa > Chordata > Lepidosauria > Squamata > Rhineuridae > Rhineura > Rhineura floridana. The sequence goes on from NC_084492.1 coordinate 38,861,598, forward strand.
GATCCCCTCTGCAGAAACTGAAATCAATGGAAATACAATTTTATGCTCAATCCAGAACTGGTCTCCATGAGAGTCACGGTGAGTTATGGCAACAGATCACTGCCAGGATCAGTGCACACAATAACATCAGCACGGGCCAAACCAAGAAAATATCTTAATGTGCTTCACATCCTTCACCTCTCGCTGCCAGCAGCATTTTTTACTGCATTGCAAAGTTCTTTCCCCCCCCCTTTTTTTTTGGGATGAGATGCACAGTTCCTCTCTTTTCATATCCAGTTGGCGCTTTCTTCTCCCAATCCTATTTGGCATCTGTTTGCTGTGCATCTGCGCATCTTGCGTGAATGGAACAAGTGGTGTGTTTTTAGAGCTGGAACATGGGCAGTGCTCAGCCAGGTAACCTGCTGTGAATTGGCTGCTTCTGATTTGTGTCTCTTTATGGGTTTGACCAAAATTTTCAGGACACAAGCAAGCTGGAGGACTTTTATTTTTTATTTTGCAGAGGATATTTTGGCAGCGGTGGGGTGGGGGGAGTTACACAAACAGAAGAATGGACTAAAGTCAGCCACATCCATACAAACTGGTGTAGCACATATAAATAGAATGTTTCCTGCCTCTCATCGACTGTCACCTGGCAGCAGCCATTGCATCAGGTTGCAGCAGAGAACAAAAGAGATGGGTCACAGGGCTACTCCAATGGCACAGCTGACAGGCCAGCAACTTTTGGCACCTCCTTTCCCTGAGCTGGTCATTAGAACAAAGTACTTGTTACCCAACTTTGCATATTTCCTCCTCCCTCTCAATCCATCTTCCTTTTGTGTCATAACTTTTTAGATTGCAAGCATCAGGGCAGAAACTATCATCATCATCATAAAAGTGATCTGTAAACTGCTATATAAATACTATGGGTTGTATCCAATGTTAGTTCTATTCATAGCGCACCCATTACAATTAATGGACTTGACTGACTTAAGTTCATTAATTTCAGTGGGTCTGTTCTGAGATGAATTTAGTCGGATACAACCATATTTATTTAGTGATGTTTAAGCCGCTATTGAAACCTGTTTTGGCTAATGAGCAGGATGAAATTATTTAAATAAATGAATATAGACCTGGCTCTCTTTTTTTAAAACCTGAGTCAAGAACCTATAAGGGAGACAACAGAGGCCTGGTCTTTGACCCCTGGACAGTAGCCACATCTCTATGCACACCATCTCTTGTCTGTAAAATAACCTATTTCAATTCTATGGGACATGTGCAGGATTACTGCATTCTTTTAGAGCACAGAAATAAAACACTGGTACATACATGCCAGCCAGGTGCTCAGTTCTGCTTGGGCTAGAATTGTGACAAACCCATGCCCCACTCATTTAACTTACACAATCATTATTCTTGTCTTTACAAGAGAGATGAAACTATCAAGCAGGCTAAGTATCCAGCAATGAAGTCATTTTTGCAGAGCCATTAGGGGGACTGGTTTATAGGGAGGTGGGGTTGGTGACTCATCAGCATGTAGCTCTCCAAAATATTGTTTTGGGAGGAGGCTGCTTTCGGGGAAACTGGGGGGAGCACAACTTGGCTTCAAATATCATCCCTCCAGCAATTCCACATTAGTCAAGTGTTGGATTGAAATTTTCCTAGAGGCTAAATCCATTAATCTTGGAGGCCTAATCCCCAATTGAAACAAAGTTTACATATGTGTAGCTCCAGCTCCTTCACTGTAATCCTTCATTCCCTCTTTCCACTCCTCTTCTTATGTTGGCTGTGCCACACAGATCACAGGTAGGCAGCCTCAGAATGAAGAGGTGCAGTTCTGAATGCCAACATGGGAAGAGGCAGACCAACCTGGCCCCATCCATTGCCCAGTAAAGGTGCAGCTGCTCCAATCCTTGCTTTCCTCTCCCCTCTGCATCCCTTTTTCCTTTTGTATCATGTCTATTTCATTGGGAGCCTGCAGGCAGGGACTGTCTTATCTTTTGATATATGTACAGTGCTTTAAAAATTGTAGGCGCTTTAGAAGTAGTAATAATAATGATGTTAATCGAAAAGACTTCATCTTTATGAAGTTGCCAAATTCTTGTTCAAGCAAACTAAACTAGGGATGCTTAAGGAATTAGATGTTGGTGAATTCTGATGCAAACTGACTTGATCTGCACCTTCTGGACTAATGTGCCGATTGGAATGCAATTATCCTTTGGATTTCGTATTTCTCCAGATTTTGTGATACAGTTCCCACCTCAAAAAATGTACCAAAATGTGTTCTAAATGCATACTTTAGGATGAAATATGATTTAGGAAAGCATACATTGAGATAAAATGAAATCCATTGTTAAAAACCTATTGTGTGATAAAATACATATGGTCATACAGCTTATTATTGTGGAAACAGAATGGCACAGATTTATGAATTAATACATGCAGAATGAACTTGGAGCAGAAGAAGACTGATTGGTCCATCCCTCATCTCAGGCAGCGCAGCTATCATCACCTCTTGCACCCAGGAATTCCATGAGTTAATTCGGTGCTGTGTGAAGAAATATTGACCATTTCCTTGCCCTGAACCTACTGCCAACGGATTTCTCAGGTTATTTGGAAACAGCGTTTCTCAGCCACAAGAGGGAATGCCTTGGTTTTTAAAATCAAACTCGCCACTTTTGAGAGGTGAGAATTCTCAGACCCAAACGCCAGCAGGGCTGGCTTACCAGATTTCAAATTAAGTGATGTAATACACATGACTATCAAGAAAAGGGGGCCCTGTCAGACCATTAACAGAATAATCCTAAGAGGGGCCATGGAGGTGCAGATCATTAGACACTGCATCTCATCCAAAGCCCAGCTGACTCCTGCTGACGAGGGTGGAAGATGGGGTTGGCTTTTGGAGGGGGGTGTTGCTGGGCCAGCTTCAGGCTAGTGCAGCTGAGGGGCCTGGATCAGGTCCTTCTCTAGGAAATGGACCACGTTAGGATCTAACACATCTATGGCAGGCCCTACTTTGCCCCCATAATGGCTTTATGCTGGGTAACTCTGAATCAGCTTACCTGAAAGACCCACTTCCCCTCCACTGCCCTGTAAGGACATTATGATCAACACTGATTACCAGCTTGTGTTGATGCGAAGGCAGGCCTTTTCACTGATGGCACCGGTGTTGTGAAACGTGCTCCCTGCTAAAACAGAAGAGGGCCCCTGTCTGTATCGGCATTCCAGTGGCTGTCTGAAGATGCTCCTCTTTGCACAGGCATTCCCTTGATCTCTCAACCTCTCCTGTCTTACTTGCTGTGTTATTTTAATGGCATTGTTTGATTGCATATTTAAAGTATGCATGTTTTATTTTAATGCCTGTGTAATTGGTTTTTCTACTTGTAAACCACACAGAAGCTATTTTGGCATTAGGCAGTCTATAAATTAGTTCATCGTCATTATTCTGTTTCCAGTGGTAATTTCCCCACTGCCTGCACTATTAAGCTGGCACAGTGCAGCCTCAGTGGCAGCACAGCCCCCCCATCCTAACCCCCTCCAACAGTGCCAATCAAGAGGTTAGTGCGGCAGCCTAAGACAGGAGTCTAAAATTACCTAGCTGGACCACTGTCCATTCAGCACAAGAGGGTACCTCATTGTGGATAAGCAGGCATATTCGGGTTGCCATCAAAACCAAGATGGGGGCAAGAATGTGCACTTTGTGGAAAGCTGCCAATTATGGCACTGCAGGCATGCTGTACCTTTAGAAAAACACATTAGAGCGTCATGCATCTCCAATCGGTTCCAAAAGACATGCTAATCTGTGCTCAAGTTCTGGAATGACTGTGATTCTGTATAAATCACAAGCCTGACAGAAGAGTAAGCGGCAAAACAGCAACCACATGTTTCCCTTTGAAGTCGCACTTTTTATTTTTAAAAGCCTTTCTGTCCTTTTTTTAATTTATTGAGAGATGCCAGTTTCAAAGCCTGCACATTGCTGCTTTGCTTCCACTATTTTAAGACCTTTGCTCCAGAGACATTCCCAGAATACACTTACATAATTACTTTGCAAAAGCACAGCGAAAATCATCCACCACCACCCTTTGCTTTTTAAAAAGGGGGAACCACCACATCAGAAAAAGATACTCTGGACAATTACATTTGTTTATGCATAAAGCAGATAGACCCATGAGAAAATATGCACGGGAGCTGAATAAAGGTCACAATGAGTTAAGTGGCACATTTGTTTTGTTACCCTGATTGGTTCAGAGAAAGACCTCTGTGATTCTTACACCACAGTAAGAGCAGACAGAGACGGGGAATAGGTGAAGAGAGCAGTGGGAGACTGGCAGAGGGCACAGCTCAGGTCGAGCACCTGCTTTGCATGCAGAAGGTCCCGGGTTCAATCCCTGGCGTCTCCAGGCAGGGCCAGGAAAGAGACCTCTGCCTGAAACCCTGAAGGGTCTGACTTCAGGGCGGCTTCCTATGTTCCCATGAAGCCTAAAGAGCAATAGATTACAGCTGGCTCCAGAGACAAAGTTTGTGTCCACACAGCCACTCACAGGAATTTTGGAAGCTGTCCCATAATATGCTGTTAGCTGGTCTTTTTTGTGACAGTTCTCACCAGTATGGAGCACCAGCCCCCCTTATTTTGCTGCCTATGCCAGCCTTTTTGTGCTGGCACCTATAGGACGCTCATCAAGATATGAGCACCAATACCTCATTTTTTACCAAAAAAGTGCTGACTGTTAGTATAAGGTAATGGAGATTTGGAAGGAACCAGTATTGATTGATTGATTGATTATTTGATTTATATCCCGCCCTTCCTCCTAGCAGGAGCCCAGGGCGGCAAACAGAAACACTAAAAACACTTTAAAACATCATAAAATATCTTAAAATACATTAAAACAAAATGTTAAGAACATTTTTTCAAAAGCTTTAAAAACATTTTTTTACAAAAAGGGGGGGTTAAAAACATTATTAAAGAAAACATATTAAAAGCAATTCTAACACAGATGCAGTATTGTCTCCATTGTCTATTTCTTTTTTTTAATGTTTTCTCATCTCTTTCTCTTTTAGAAACTACCTAGCTCCTTATTAAATCCCATATGCTCAACTGCACAAAAACTTATTGCACAATTATTTTTGATGCTGCACAAAATGTGTCTAGCTGCACGTTAGAGTAAACCCTGGCACGAGCTACACAAAGGGAGTTAATTCCAAGTTATAGAAAGATTTTTTTATCATATTAAGTCCTACAGTAGACTAAAAATCGATAGTGATACCGTGACAGGCATCACCCGTTCTGTCTCAAAGCATTGTGGTGCAGAGATGCATATCCACATGTGTGTACACACATCCTTCCCACAATATTCCCCACTTCCAGGAATAGAAGCAAAATTTGCCTCCAGCCTTTTTTGTGAGTGAGACTCACTTGATCAGGGAATAAAGTTCTAAAATGCTCCCTATTAATCCCACCTCAGCCTCCACCAATTAAAAAAAAGCTTGTGTGCATATAACAGTTTAACATTTAAAATTGGGAGAAGTAGCTAATACCTTGGAAGACAGAAACAACATTCAAAGGGACCTTGATAGGCGGGAGCATTGGGTTGAAGACAACTGAATGAAATTCAGCACAGTAAGTGTAAAGTTCTACACCTAGGAAAAAGAAACCATATGCACAGTTATAAGATGGGGGATACTTGGCTCAGGAATACTATACGCGAGGAGGATATTGGGACTGTTGTTGATCACAAGCTGAATGTAAGCCAACAGTGTGATGTGGCTGCAAAAAAGCAGCAAACAAGCAAGGAGGGAGGCACCCAGAAACACTCCACCCAACGAGAGAGAGACCCTCAAGGTGCCAAACCAGCAAACAGCAGACAGTTGGGTATGAGAAATTTTTACTGCAGCCCAACACATTTCCGGTGTTGACACAACCCATTGTCAAGGGCAATCTGCAAAAGTATATATACAAACACCATTAAAATAAATTACATTCTAAAACTCTAAAATATGAAAAGAACTACATACAACTATCTGCTCAAAGTAAACAACCTACCGCATACAAGCCACTTGTTATACAAGCCTGTGCCATTCCACTGAAAGTGGCTATTCCTTCACCGCTCATTTATATGAATCAGGCCCAACTCTTGCTTGGAAAAAGGCAAAACTGGATGCTCTCTCATTCATTCACACAACTCCAGCTATGTTTCATCACCCTGAGGCCACATCCCTCCAGGTGCATTATTCTGTCTTGACCACTCCAGGAAGCCTCAGCAGGTCTCCTTCATGTTATGAGAGGCAATGAAAAACTATGGTTGAATTATTTATTTATTTAATTAATTAATTAAGCTTATATACCGCCCGACTAGCAACAGCTCTCTGGGCGGTGAACATTAAAAATACAATAAAAATAACACAAAACTGTACACAAAACTGTACAGTCTAAAATCAAAATATAATAATTTAGAATTAACAGGAATTAAAATGCCTCAGAGAAGAGAAAGGTTTTAACCTGGCGCCGAAAAGATGATAGTGTCGGCGCCAGGCGCACCTCCTCGGGGAGACCATTCCATAGTTCGGGGGCCACCACTGAGAAGGCCCTAGATCTTGTCACTGCCCTCTGGGCCTCCCTATGAGTCGGGACCCGGAGGAGGGCCTTCGTAGCAGACCGTAGTGTACGGGCCGGTTCATATCGGGAGAGGCGTTCCGACAGATATCGTGGTCCCGCGCCGTATAAGGCTTTATAGGTAAGTACCAACACTTTGAATCTGGCCCGGAAGCATATTGGAAGCCAGTGCAAACGGGCTAGCACAGGTGTTATATGCTCAGACCGCTTAGTTCTTGTTAGCAGTCTGGCCGCCGCATTTTGCACTAGCTGTAGCTTCCAAATCGTCTTCAAAGGTAGCCCTACGTAAAGCGCATTGCAGTAGTCCAGACGCGAGGTTACCATAGCATGTACCACTGATGAGAGGTCCTCCTTACTCAGATAGGGACGTAGCTGGGCTACCAACCAAAGTTGGTAGAACGCATTCTGGGCCACCGAGGCTACATGAGCCTCAAGTGTGAGGGAAGAGTCTAAGATGACTCCCAGACTACGCACCTGTTCCTTTAGGGGGAGTGTAACCCCATCCAGGACAGGGTATATATCCACCATCCGATCAGAGAAACCATCCACCAACAGCATCTCAGTTTTGTCAGGATTGAGTCTCAGTTTGTTAGTTCTCATCCAGTCCATTGTCGCAGCCAGGCAACGGTTCAGCACATCGACTGCCTCACCTGAAGAAGATGTAAAGGAGAAGTAGAGCTGCGTGTCATCAGCATACTGATGACAACGCACTCCAAAACTCCTGATGACCGCCCCCAGCGGCTTCATATAAATGTTAAAAAGCATGGGAGACAGAACCGAACCCTGCGGGACCCCACATTGGAGAACCCACGGTGTCGAGCAATGTTCCCCAAGCACTATCTTCTGGAGACGACCCGCTAAGAAGGAGCGGAACCACTGCCAAGCACTGCCTCCAACTCCCAATTCCGCAAGCCTCTCCAGAAGGATACCATGGTCGATGGTATCAAAAGCCGCTGAGAGGTCAAGGAGAATCAACAGAGTTACACTCCCTCTGTCTCTCTCCCGACATAGGTCATCAAACAGGGCGACCAAGGCAGTCTCAGTGCCAAAACCAGGCCTGAACCCCGATTGAAATGGATCTAGATAATCGGTTTCATCATGTGAAGGCAGAACAGAATCTGCCACACAAAAATCAAAAGTCCATCTTAATTCCATTAAGAAATGGCGCTTAGTCATTCCTGGTGGTCAGATTTATCAGAAAGTCCCAAGGGTGACTTTTTGGGTAGTTACTTTTCTAAAAAGCTTTGATTCACATCTTATTCATGAGAACAAGGAACACTTAGTGACTTTATCTAACTTCAACTATCATGCACTGTGCTCCTCAGTAAACTAAGGCATGGCCCAGTCTTCTTCTTCTTCTTCTCCCCCACCCCACCCCCAAGAAAAATCTGTTTCCATCATAACCTTGAAAAGAACCCTGCTGAATCTTTCTAAAAACCATTCTCTTCTTCTAAACAAAGCCCCAAATTCAACCCTGGATCTTGCAAATTATTTGTGCAAGAAAAATCAGTATATGTGAACAGTGCAACAAGACAATGGGCTGCGTACATAATCTACACTATACATTTAAAGCACATGACTTCCCCAAAGAATCCTGGGAACTGTAGTTTATTAAGGTTGCTGAGAATTGTAGCTCTGTGAGGGTAGACTAAGGCACAGAATTGGGTATGAGTAAAAATATATGTGAACTACTACTAAAATACATATAAAATTATAATTCAACTTTAATCTTTCCAACAATATGAACATGCACAAGGCATATAAATGCAATAATTATAAACACAATATAAGGTAATGTCTGAACATCAAGCTCATGTGACCAAGAATAATACTGAAAGCAAGGTACATTTCGATCCGCAACGGGTCTTTCTCATTGATCAATAAATGTCTAAGTCTCAGTGTTGTCACCAGAGGTAAATCATTTGGCATAAATATTGTGAGCTGACCTATTTTTGTGCACATACGGGAAGTCTGGAGATATATATAAGGTGGTATTTTTCTAATGATCAATTGTGTATTTCTAAACTTTCTTCGGATTACTAGTTATCAAATGTCAGCTACCCAACCATCCCAGTCAACTGTATCCCAATGAATGCAACAAGACAATGGGCTGTGTACACAATATACATTTAAAGCACCTTTAAAGCACATTACTTGCCCAAAGAATCCTGGGAACTGAAGTTTGTTAAGGGTGCTGGAAATTGTAGCTCTAAAGTCAGGATCATTCAGACCATGGTATTCCCGATCTCTATGTATGGATGTGAAAGTTGGACAGTGAAAAAAGCTGATAAGAGAAAAATCAACTCATTTGAAATGTGGTGTTGGAGGAGAGCTTTGCGGATACCATGGACTGCGAAAAAGACCAATAATTGGGTGTTAGAACAAATTAAACCAGAACTGTCACTAGAAGCTAAAATGATAAAACTGAGGTTATCATACTTTGGACACATCATGAAAAGACATGATTCATTAGAAAAGATAATAATGCTTGGAAAAACAGAAGGGAGTAGAAAAAGAGGAAGGCCAAACAAGAGATGAATTGATTCCATAAAGGAAGCCACAGACCTGAACTTACAAGATCTGAACAGGGTGGTTCATGACAGATGCTCTTGGAGGTCGCTGATTCATAGGGTCGCCATAAGTCGTAATCAGCTTGAAGGCACATAACAACAACAACAAACTAAAATGAAATAAACAAACATCTCTCTCTAGCAGAGGGAAAGAAATTAGTTCAGTGGCTTCCAAGCACATATAATCATGCAAAAGAGACATTTACAAGATTTTTTAAAACACAGAATTGTGTAGACAGCAAACTGATCGGAAGCAAGTTCAAAAGAAACAAAAGAAAGTCCTTCGGCACGCCACACAATAATAGATGGGATTCACCACCATGTGATGTAGCGACAACAGTGTCATCCCAAATCATTCTGCTGCCTCTGAAGCAGAGCCCAAATAGTGCCCTCAGTCTTGCCGCACTATTTAGATATCTCCCTACTGGGAGAAAAGGCGGGATATAAATGAAATAAATAAATAAATAAATTTCTGCTTCCATCCATTCTCTCTACTCCGCAATGTTACTGGATTCTACCACGATTCTTCCTCCACTGCCAGAGTTGCTGGGAAGAGTTGCTCTTGCACCCTGGGTCTGCTTGCAGGCTTCTGATTGGGGCATCTGGTTGGCCACTGTGAGGACAGGATGCTGGATGGGACGGGCCCCCTTGGGCCTGATCCAGCTTCAGGGCTCTTCTTAACGTTCTTATGTTCTTAAGCAGGCCTCTCCATCATGCTACATGATTAGCAGATGCTATTAACATATTGCCAAAAGAGCACACAGGTTTGTATACTATTTGTACAGGCTGCAAATTTGGAAATAATGGGTAGTATTCCATGCTAATTCTACTCAGAACAAACCCACTGAAGGTAACTGACACTGTTAACTTAGGTTCATTAATATCAATGGGTGAGTAGAATGTGGTTCAATACAACCCAATTACTATAATTTAAATAGCAGTACAGGTCGCCACAGTGGCCAGGTGACCGTGTGCCTGCTCAATCTGCTGTCCAGATGCTCACAGTGGATGGGTAACGTCAAGGCCCCCTCGTGCCCTTCTTTCTTATGGCTCTTTATCTTTAAACCAGTGGTTCTTAACCTTTTCCACTGCCAGCACCCCGCAGACTTCTCGCACCCCCTGAAAAAATACCGTTCATTTTTAATTTTAATTTTATTTTATTTTAATGTGTGTTTTAGCCTAACTTAGCTAAGATACATGAGTTTTCCAAAATCTTTGGTTGTTCTCTTGAACAATGCCTCGCACCCCTAGAAAAAGTGTCTCGCACCCCCGGGGGTGTGTGCATCCCAGGTTAAGAACCACTGCTTTAAACTGGGCAGCTATTCAAATTGAGGACCCCTGCAAATAGAGGACTATACTCTGTAGAGCAGGACATTTGGCCACCTTATGCATAGCAAGGCTGGCCCTGTGCATTGATGATCACTAGCTTGGCTGGTTCCTAAAATTATCAGACATGCTCATGGAGGACTATTAGACATGATAGCTATATGAAACTTCAATATACAGGAGCAGTGTACCAGATGTTGGGGACAAAGAACACGGTAGGGATGTTGTCTTCATGCCTTCCTTGTGAGCTGCCCAGAAGCACCTAGTTGCCACTCTTGATTTCTTTGACTGAGCACAGCAGTTCCTATGTCTCTTCCAAGTCGGAGGCTGTCTGCTTCTGAATACCAGTTACTGGAAACTGCGGAGGGGGGGGGGAGAAGTGCTCTTGTGCTCAGGTCCCGGGCTTCCCATGGGCATTTGTTTGGCCATTGTGAGAACAGGATGCTGGAATGGACTGGCCTGATCTCGCAGGCTCTTCTTACATTCTTAAGTTCCCTTTTTAAAAAGTGTGTTAATTGATTCTTGTTAAAGAAAAAGTTCGCTTTTCAAGACAACTGTGAAAGGAGAACCCAGCCTGATTTGGGTGCATTGCAAATTCATTGCTGCCAGCATGGTATTTGCAGACCTCTAAATTTGAGGGGGGGACCTATGGCCCTCCAGTTGTTGCTGGACTACCGCCCCCATCATCCCTGACCATTGGCTGTGCTGGCTGGGGCTGCTGGGAGTTGGAGTCCAGCAACCTCTGGAGCAGGTTCCCCTCCCCTGCTCTAAACCATATGCACATTTGCAATCTTGCAGTGCACTGTGAGAAAACAAAAGAAAAAGACCACCAAAACTTTATAGGCAAAATCCCAGTTCATGAAGCAGAGTGAAAAATAATTAAGACAAAATTGGAGGGCCGGGGGGTGGGGGGAGAGAGACAGAGAAAACAATCCCTGTAAGCTGCCAAATTTTCTCGAGCCTCCCACACAATTTCCTTTCTCTTCAGACCAGGCTTGCAGATTACGCTGGCCAAAACAAGGAGTGCAATAACCCTTGGCTGGGCTTCCTCCGCTCCCACTGTTTCAGAGGACAGGGTGTGATACTAGATGCAGAGGAAGGATGGATGCAGGGATGCCGGCTTAGTGGGTCTTTGGCATGCCTTGGTGGCAGCAAGCAAGACAACACCTGCTTTCGTGGCAAGAGCCATGCTCTCCTGTTGCACTGGTCATCTGTGAAATTTAGCTGACACATCTACAGCCACTGCTGCTACCACTATACAGTCTCGCTATACTGACTACATGCTGATGACATAAAGAAGCAGCACGTCACTTTGCCCAGAGAATTTCTGTTCTATCCGCCTGATTTCCCATCACATACTGTGGAAAGACCAGTTGCAGGCAAGAACTGGCAGGCCAGAATCCCTTGCACCTTTGGGAGCGGTAGCATCCCACTTCTACAACAAAACACCAAAGTGGAATTCTGCACCAGGGTATGAACCCAGGATAGTGCAACTGACTGTGATTGTAGAAGATTTTACATGACTTGGTAGGGGCAGCAAGGGGGTGTGGCAAGGCAAGCCAAGGGACAGCCACAGTAAACACAATGCTAGCCACATCCGAAGGCAGGAAGAGGATGGGTTATCCTGCAATTTGCTCTTTTGGGCACAGCTTGATGGCACACAGATGGACTCAAGATCCTTCCCTAAGAGATCTCACTGTTTAAGACCCTTTTTGTCAAAGAATTAGATAAAAATGATCTCATTTGCACTTTCCAGAACAATATGTTGACTGAAACATAGGCATCCTTTGAAATACAGTCCTTACAATTTTGCATTGCAGTTTTCTAGCCAAGTAAGGTGCACAAAAATGCACATAGGAGGGTGAAATGTGCACATAAGCGCACTTATATGCACACTTATGTATGAACATGACATGTAAATATGCACTTTATTAGAGATAATTGCTTTGCAAAAATGTGTGTATTAGAAAAAATGCACTAAAATGCTGATGTGGAAATGTGGATAACCGAACTGAATTTCAGACTAGAAAAACGAGAAGCTGAGCGAAACCAAAACTGACAGAAATTGAATATTACTGTTTGAGCAAAAATGAAAATCATTGATCCCTACGTAACACTTTCCTTGAGCTTTCAGAGTTGGCAGAAAACTAGGAAATTCACAGGGATGGCCAGTTCCAGCGTAGAAGTGTTTGTCTCAAGAGTTCTCCTCAAATTCCTCCCCATAGAGATAAATGCTGGGGCATAACTGGGGCCACTTTTTACAATGCAACTCCCTCAAGTTCCCCCCAGCGGCCCGCTTAACTCCCTCACACAGGAATGCTAATTGCCATACAGTTTTGGACATCTGGCCCTGCATCTTTATCACTCATATCTTCTGGAAGGGAGGGAAATGTATGAATAGATATTTAGCACAGACCCCTTTGTTTATTTCTTGTAACCCCCCACAAGTCACAGCAAACGAAAGAGGCCTAATCGTTTCAGCTCTTATCTGATTGGAAAACAGATTTAATTATAGCCATGGATAGCTTGCGACAACTTCATCGGTAGATACAGAGTGTAAGCAGCCAGAACTGCTGGCTCCAACAAAACCTTAAAAAGGAAAGGAGGCCTTTTCAGAAAACAACAATGTCTTAGGCCAGTAACAACAAAACAAAGGCACACACACACCACTGCCCTTTGCAAAGGATGCGCCACCATTCAGGAAAGAAAATGGAATAGGTGAGGTGCAGAGGATCAGCTTGATGCCCCCCTGGAAAAAAGAGACTAAGATTACAGCTAACTGGAAAGTGGAAACATTGCTGGGAAAATTCTGGTTTTTTCTTTTCCAGGAAACTGTCTTCTATTTTCTTCAAAATTCTCTGAGCAGCTCCAGTTAAAACAGTCACTGAAATGTGTAAAAATGAAGCCTGGCCTAAATGCCACTTCCAGGCAGCAAGCACAGAGGACAGAGTGTAGCTACAGCCCCACCTTCCATAGAACAACACTGTGCAGGGAGAAAGGGCTCCTTGTTGCAGATGTTATCCGCTCCAACAGGGGTGGGCAGAACTACCGTGCATGTCCATGCTCTTCCCCACCATGTAGTGATTTAATACAGATGCAGAACACCTGCACAGGGCAAGAGGGAGCCAAAGAGGAAGGTGGAGATGGAGCCCACCTTCATCCACACACCAACCCTGTTCTAGCAGGGGGAGAAATTCAATTCGGTTGAATTCTGAAATAATATGAGAACTTTTATTTCTTTTCTCTTCAACGAAATTGCAATTTAAAAAACCAATTAAAAATATGAGAACTGAAACGCATGAGAAATGAAACTGTAGTTCTCCAACCAACCAAGGTTTACAAGAATGCACATGTTAGGGGAAAGGGTGCATACATACGAATATATTAGTGAAAATAACATTAAAATGCATTACACTAGGAGACATTACTTGCAAAAATGTGTACATTAGTCAAACTGCATGCAAAAAAATTACACTAAAATGCTGAGGAATTTTCATAATTCTATGTTTTTTTTTAAAAAAATGCAAATTGCTGCAGAAATGTGGAAAATCAAAATTAAGACTGGAAAAATGAGAAACAGATAAAATGAAATTGACAGATTTGTCCATCCCCACTTGGAGCCCCTTTCTGCACAATTCAGAGAAGCGTGCATTTTGAGGGATGGGTATGTTTCAGTTCAGATACTGTTTTGAAAAGTGCACATTCAATGTTTGCCTTTAAATGTGAACCGAATTAAGTTTCTCCCTCATCCTTACTTTCGGATAAATTGGTATGAAGCAATCCTATATCCCTTGCCAGGAGTAAATCAGCTTTGTTGAAATAGGACTTGTTTCTCAGCAAACATATAGATGATTGTGCTGTTAATAAATCACTAGCCGTTCCTAAGATTGGGGTATATCTTTACCTGAAGGTCCACAAAACCAGCAGAGGCAAAGACTGTGAATTATGCATGCACGCACGCACGCACACACACAGAGCAGAACCCACATGAACCCCTGGGCCTCTAAGGGTCTAAACTGGCTAAATCCAAATCTTTGTCTTAACAAGCTCATTGGGGATTAGACTCAACAGAAGTAAAAAAAAATGTTTTTGATTCCTACTATGTTTTAAAAGACCTCACTAACAGAATAAACACTGCTAATGTCAGATTATTAGGGTTACACTAAAGGTTTCTTGGAAGCACATCTGGCTGCTCTCTTAGGTCTAATATTCAACACAGGGTGTTTTTTTTTTTTTTAATTACTCCTGGATTAGATTGGAGCCAAGCCAAAACCACATACAATTTTAGGGAACATCTTTGGCAGGAAAAAAAAAAGATTCCCCTTCAACAGATTTTTGACACTCCTTGTGAAAATGTTTGCTTACACATATACATTGCCCCCACATGACCCCAGTGATATCGGCAGTAGACAAAACAGACGGGCTATGTAGTGTTGTGATGTCATCCTATTTCCTGTGTCATAATCACTGACTGGGTGGGATCACCACAGTAACTGATACAGGAAGTAGTAGCAGCCGGAGGTGTGGGGGTGGGAATGGTGCTGAACAAGAGAGAAAAATATGAATATTTACACAATTGGAGGTGCGTTTTTTCTATAAACAAAATCTTCCCTATTAAAATTTCTAGCCTCTATTCAAAGAAACATATTTAGTTCAGCTTTAATTTAGATGTTATGGCAGAAATGAAATGAAAAAGGACAGCATTACTTTTTAACATGTCTTCCTTGGTATCATCCACACCATACGTTTAGAGCAGATTTAAAGGACACGGCTTCCCCCCAAGAATCCTAGGAGCTGAAGTTTACCCTGCACAGAATTACAATTGCCATCACCTTTTAACAAACTATAGTTCCCAGGATTCTTTGGGGGAAGCTATGTGCTTTAAATATATGATGTGGATGTGACCCTGGTTTCACTAAAGTGATTATTATCGTCCCTGAGTCTCAAGCGGTGCAGCTAGGGCATACCTTGAGGCTAGAGATGAGCAGATGGGGGGCTGGGGTAAGCAGCGTTCACATCCCTACCTGGGCTTCTCTGGGCTGATGCTGCAGTGCCCTTCCTTTCTTCTTGTTTTAGTAAACCTTTTATAGTCAGAGAGCAGCCAGTTCAGGATGTAAATGGGTATAGATGCTCATTTAAGTTTTTTTTTACTTTAGAAATGTATTCTTTTTCTACAACAAAATGGTGTTTACTCTCAAGTAAATGTGTCAGGGCACCTGAAGCAAACTATTTTATTCCCATCATCATGATGGTGCTATTAAGTGAGCTTAAATTGCACATACACAGAGTATTTCTCTTCCCCCCCACCCCCAGCTAGCAAACTTTTTTTGTTGTCGTTTTTTTCCTGTAACATATCAAGTTCTAGCAGCCTTGCATCCAGCACTGCTAGGGAATTCTATAAAACCAGAAAATCAGTGCAGTTTTGAAACCTTCAGTCTGTCATCTTGATTCAAAATGGCATCCAATTGTATCCAAAACAGAAACCTGCTCCTTCATCTCAGAAACCATCACGCAAAATTTGGTTACGGTATCTTATGACATGCCCAAATGTACAGCAGACAAACAACTTTCCAAAATATATATGTATAGATGTAGAAGCATGGAACAGAGTGGGAGGAGAAGAAGAAAAGTGTTAGCTGCAGTAATACAAACATATGGCATTCTCAAGGGGCTGATCTAAAATCATCCAGCTACACCATCGAGAGTCTCAAGCCTTCAGTCAAAATCTGTCCTGGGCATTCCATAAAGGTAAGTGTCCCCATCCCTCAGAAAGGAAGAACAATCAACAACATAAATCAAAGCTTTATTTGTTCAAAATTTAAATTATTCACAACATCTGCAAGGATGTTATTTCTTTAGCAATACTTGGGAATTCATTTCACAAACATATTCTTAGGAAGAAGCCAGCAGCATGTAATTTTAATTTGTTTGTGCTTTCCAAAACGCACCTCTTTCTATTGCTTGGAATCAGAGGTTTATTTAAAAGGTTCTCCTTGAGAAAAGTGGACTGTTCAGGAGAGCAAGAATCGCTTCCTCACTTACAAAACTTTACTGCTGACGTTTCCACTGGAAGAGTGCAGAGCTTCAAAAGTGCACGGCTGTGCATTGACCATTGAACTTTTGCCCACACATCTCCACTAGAAAATAAGAGGAAAAGTTTAACAAGCCCAGGGTGAGTCAGCTACACCTCATTTGCGGATTAGATTCACCCAAAGGGCCTTTCAGGCAAAGGTGGGGCAGTCAGGCGGGATCAGACTGCCTCTTTTGCTAAGCACTCTGGAGTGAAAGGTCCCAATCAAATGAGAGAAGGAATGTTGGGAGCTGGACTCCAGAAACATCTGGAGAGGCACTCCTGAGGTTTGAGGGAGCAAGGTCGTTTTGCAAGCCCCCTCTCCATTTAGAGTGAAAAGTTACATCCTCCTCGCCAAGAGGAGATGCTCAAATGGAACACTGCAAACTGTTTAAAGCCTCCTTAGTATATGAATCCATGGGGTGCACCCACAAATAAAAAAGCCACATGATGGTTGTCAGCTCCTTCCAAAGGTCTCAGTTTCACCACCAAATGTAATAATGATCATGTGATCGGTATGTTATGAATAAATATGTTATTAATTCAGGCACCTTACACGAAAAATGATACCGGTAGGGGGGGCGGTGTTTTTTTAAAGTGAATCTGTTCTTGATCTGTGGAAAGTAACATAATAGGGGTTGGGACAGCCATCAGCTGTTGGTCCAAAGCCCACATGACAACAAATCCAGTTTTTCATCCCAGCTCTGGTGAATACAACGTGTGCAAACTAAGCCCACTTATCACTTACATACACACATCCCACCAGAGCAATTACATATGATCTGACTCCTGTAGAAACTCCCCTGCTACCCTTCTTGCACCACTTCCCCAAATAATCATTCCCAGGTTCTGCGTGTTTCTTGCATTAAAGTAAAGAGAAACCTGTGCATTCAGAAAATCCCCATGATGACGATGGAATTCATTTGCACAAATTTGCATCATTTATTCTGCTTCCTTGAATTAGGTATTCATTGATGGGACGTAAGTAATAACATAATGGGAAACTCCAAGACATCAGCATCATGCTTCTCATAATGGCAAAAGGAATCCAGAAGGAGGGCATGAAAGCAAGAGTTTCCAGCAACTGGTATTCAGAGCTAGAGTGCCCCTGAACCTGGAGTCTCCATATATAGTAACCATGGCTAACAGCAAAGACACTGATCCACAGGCCTGGCAAGAATGTTCAAGGTCAAAACATCTTGACAGAGAAAGATCTGCACAAACAGTGAGGTGGCCTGACGGTCCAGTTCCGGTGGACAAACAAAGGATCCTTCAGACACAGGGGCCATAATAATTTCCATCTTTGCTACCAAGAGTGGTCACATAAAAGTGCCCTTGTTTTCATTGTAATTCAGCTGACATTTCACTTCTGAGCACATCTGGAGTCCCAACAATCAGGAACAAAACCACAGCTGGGTCAGGAAATGAAGGGGGGAAATAAGAATATGGAGAATATTAATACTGTGCTGGGGTCCCTTTGCACTTTCTGTGTACGGTCTTTGGTACACAGATAAAAAGAGGAATCTAAACAAAACAACATTGTCTGCTGCTGTGGAAGAGACAAAACATCAGCGGCCTTATCAAAGGAGCATAGTAGCAAACCAGCGAATGAAGAAAGGATGCTTTCCTCAGCAACAATGGAGGGAGGACAGGGAAATAAGATCAGAGGTGCCTCCTTGGCCCCATGTCCACAGTTTCCCAGTTGCTGGCCCAATTAAAGATGACTCTGCATGTGGGTGTGCTGTGCATACTGAAGACTGTATTGAAATTCAAGCAAAGGGCAGCAAATCTCAGGGCACAGTAGAAACCTCAGAGTATCCCCCAAAATATGCTGCTGCAGCAGTGGCCCTGGCAGTCCTCTGCACTGAAAGCCAACTGGCAAGAGATGAGGGGGAAGAGGGAGTCCTGCTCTGGAAGCCGCCTCGGTTTTCCCCATTGATAATCTGGTCTAATGGAGAGAGGATTTTTCCACAGAGGAGAGTAAAACGCAGAGCAAAACAAAACTGTTAGATGAAAGATGAAGTCTTTTAAAAAAAAAAAACACCACAAAGTCAAGGAAAAATAAAAATTGTCGCAGAGGGAAACTTTTATTTTGACTCTCCTGCCATTGTTTAAAGAACAGGGTTCGGGGTGAATCCCTTCAATGCTTGGATGGATGCATCACCTGGTAAGACAGCTGTTGCTGTTCTGATATTGGCCAAAACAACTCTCTGACCCATTGCCTTTCCTTTATAATTTGGCCATGGGGCCAAGAGGTGGCCTGTTTATTGAGCATTTAACCTGATTTGCTTGCCCAAAGCTTACACAGAGTTTACACAATGCCTGCTCCTTATCTAGCATTCATTCTGATTTATTTGCAGGGAGGTGATCAGACAATGAGCATTCATCCTGACCTGCTGTGCAGAACATATGCATCTTCCCATCAACCAATAATGTATCCTACCCTTCTTAGTGCATTTCCCCATCACCTTCCCAGCTGCAAAAAAGAACAGATTTGTTGTACCAGTTTGATGGTGGGTTTTAATCTACTATAGGCCTTGTCTGCATTATTCATTTAAACCAGTATTTTGTTGTTGTTGTTGTTATGTGCCTTCAAGTCGATTACGACTTATGGCGACCCTATGAATCAGTGACCTCCAAGAGCATCTGTCATGAACCACCCTGTTCAGATCTTGTAAGTACAGTATTATACCACTTTAAACAGTTCATGGCTTCCCCCAAAGAATCTTGGGAACTGTAGTTTGTTAAGGGTACTAAGTGTTGATAGGAGACACCTATCCCCCCCCCACAGGACTACAATTACCAGAGTTCCCTGGGAAGAGGAATGGATTGTTAAATTATGCTGGGAATTGTAGTGCTTTAAATGAAGAGTGCAGATGGGGCCTTAACTGCACAAACCTTAATTTCTGACGAGCAACTGAATCCCTTCCACAAAATGCTGGCAGCCTAGAGGTGACCTATGAATACAGGCAGTGGTTCTCCAGGGTCTCATGCACAAGGCCTTCCCTAACCCTGCTACCCAACATCTGGAGATGCCACAGCGATTGGACCTGGGATCTTTTGCATTGGGCTGTTACTGACCCTTCCTGAAGAGGTCTGCTCGGTAACATCCCACACACTGTTTGGCAGGAGGGTTTCTTCTGTCCAGTTCACCTGACAGAACAGCAACCCACTGAGGAGACCACAAACATTCCTCTGCTGGACAGCAACTTGTGGGAAATTCAGCTGGACAGCCTCATTGTTGGCTTGGGTTTTTCACATGTACTCAAGCGTCTGGCTGATTTTGGGCCAAGTCGGAGAAATGACTAGCCTTGATGGGTTTTGCCCATGGATTTTCAGCTGTGATTTCCAAAGCTGCTCCACTGTTGTGCTCAGATGGCAAGTGGGACCAAAACCAGCAGAGTTGGGATTGATGTGGTCAGATGGGGAACTCAGTCAATGCTTTTTCTGGATTACAGTCAAGAAGAGATATTAATGGACACCAAAACTGAGGATATCATACTTTGGACACATCATGAGAAGACATGATTCACTAGAAAAGACAATAATGCTGGGAAAAACAGTAGAAAAAGAGGAAGGCCAAACAAGAGATGGATTGATTCCATAAAGGAAGCCACAGACTTGAACTGACAGGATCTGAACAGGGTGGTTCATGACAGATGCTATTGGAGGTCGCCATAAGTCGTAATCGACTTGAAGGCACATAACAACAACAAAGTATCTGTTGTGTTGTTTTTTTCCTCCATTGACACACCTCCTAACTTCCTTATCCACAGCCCTTATGCCTGTCCTACAAAGAATGTATTTATTCTCCACCCTGGTTCCTTAAATCACCATTTGGTTTCTCTTTCAGATAAAACAATCTGGTACTGCCAACAAAATGTGCATGTGCTTTGGAGAGAATCTCACAAACGAATTACTTGTCTGGTATCAGGGAATTAAAATAGGATCCCAGAGAAAGAGGCACAATTAAAGTAAAGGTGTCCCCGCACTTGTAGTGCAAGTTGTTTCCAACTCTTAGGATGACGCCTTGCGACGTTTACTAGGCAGACCGTATATATGGGGTGGGACTGCCAGTTCCGTCTCTGGCCTTTCTTTACCCCCCAGCATATGGGTGGGCTGTGCTTGCAGTTAAAGGGCAAAAACAAATCTTTTGCTGAAGGCCTGACGGATTAGTTTTCCCCTCACATGTCACACATGAGGAGTCAAGTGAGCCAGGGCCATATGTCAGTGGCAGAACATATGCTTTGCTTTGCATGCAGAAAGGTCCCAGGTTCAATTCCCAACATCTCCAAGTGGGGCTCTAAAAGAAACTCTCAAAAGCCGCTTTCAGTCAGTGAAGTCAATATTGAGCTACACAGATCAATGATGTGATGCATGGCCATGTACACACCGTGCCTTTCAAGCACATTCAAAGCACAGTTGCCCCCCGAAAAGAATCCTAGGAACTGTAGTTTATCCCACACAGAACAATTTCCAGCACCCTTAACAAACTACAGTTCCCAGGAGCCTTGGGGGGGGCTTTAAAGGCATGGTGTTTACACAGCTTATGTCTACGCCTGAACACCCCACCCCAACCAGCTCACTTCAACCTTTTATTCACATATTAAATGTTTAAAAAGTAATCAGCAGTTGAAATCGGTTCACAACATACCATCCCAAGATTACTGCTTATGTAAACTGGCCTGTCTAAGCACAATGAGATATAGGGCTCATCTACACTGTGGTTTACTGTATGTTTGGTGCCACTCACATCTTTAAATTTGCATGGTTCACATGATGTTACCAGCAAACAGAAGCTATCACAGTTTTCCCTCTGTAAATCTGTACTAACCCAATCCACTGATAATACGAAAAGTGAAGGGAAAAAGTCTTCACTCCCTTTCTTTGTTCCAGTGCTTTTAGGTGGGTGTGTCAATCGTTCCCCTCTTCACACCTACTTCCTCCTCCATTTATTTTATTTACTGTGGGCTGACAAGCAACTTCCAGCTGCACTCCTCCCTTCTGCTTAGGGCGGCCAGGTCAGAAGCATCCAAAACCCTGAGATTTCAGGGGCAGATCCTAGTGATGTCATAGAGGGCGTGCCCTAGTGATGTCATTAAGCATGATACATTAAACATCAACCACAGTTGCTTGGAGCATACCACCCGAACAAAACAAATTCTCTGATTGGAAATTAAGATAGAAATCTTAGCTAAATGAGGGTGTTTCCAGGTCCAGCTGAAGTGATGGAATCATTCCTTCTTACCTGCTTAGAGATCCTGCTTGCTTCTGGCAAGAAGGGTTTAAGTGCCCTCAGGCCAGCCCGGTCACCAGGAGGCAGTGGTAGGAAGAAAGCCTAGTGTTGTGGAGATGTTAGATGGGAGCATTCAGGAGTAAAGATGGATGCCCCTGAAGGCTGCAATTCTAAACCCACTTACTAAGCGACTAAACCCCATAGAACTCAACAGGACTTACTTCTGTGCAGATATTGTTAGGATTGTGCTGTTCATAAGGCTTGACTAGGAATTCTCTGCAATGATATCCATATCAAATGGTTGGCAACCCCCTGCCTGGAATGTCCTGCCTGCCTTTTAATGTGGCTGCTCCAAACTTCTTGACAGACTTGACCCTTCACTGCAGAGAGAGGTTTGAGAAATGAGTAAGAGTTAAGAAGATTCTCTACTCTTTCCTGCCTACTCTGTGGGCTGCTATAAACTTACTCTGACAGCCAACCCAATTCCAGTGAGTAATAACTGACAGAAAGAAAACACACATGGTTTGGTCTACCTTCACAGACAGTAAGTAGCTTGGGAACAACAGCAATTGAAGCCACACTTCCCAGTATGTGAATTCTCTCTTACCACTATTGGGCAAGAAACAAACCATCATGCAAATAACAAGGTGCATCATCAGTGGGTTTAAGGGGGTTGAGCTGACCACATGGAACCACTGTTGTTGCTTCTATGGATGTAAGGGAGTAAGGTCAGAGGTAAATGAAATGCAAATAGAAAAAGAAAAACAAAAACAGTGATGATTTCCTAAATGCAATACCATACCAACCACAACAAGATTCCTGTGAGTAAGACAGAAAACTCAGCATCCCACAACTAGTCAGGGTTCCTAACCAAAACTAAAAAAAACTGGCAGCCAGTCAGAGAAGGACACAGAAATGCCCATGCAGCACAACCCGACCCTGGGGCTGACATGAGTGAGACCCTATCAGCATATAATATCTCTGCTCTGAAACCTGCACTGGTTGCTGATTTGCTACCAGGCCAAGTTCAAGCTGTGCTTTCCGTGTTACGGGTGCCACATAGTACTTGTTCTGCTCCTGTAAGAAATCGATCCTTTAGTGTGGCAGCACCTACCCTTTGGAACTCCCTGCCTATTGACATTAGGCAGGCATCTTCATTGTACTCATTTTGGCACCTGCTAAAAACATTTTTGTTTAGGCAAGCCAGGCATATAAAAGCTATTATGTTTTTCATCTAATGAGTTATGTTTTTAACTCATTGTTGGTTTTATTATTTTGAATGTTTTTAAATACCTGTCTTTAACTGTTTTTGCCAATAATTTTATTAATTCCTTTTATAAACCACTTTGAGGGTTGTTGTTTTTTACAATAAATCAGTATATGTTGTAAATAAAATATATAAATAAATTTCTGAGTCACTGTGGCCCTTGGGTATCTTTCCTCTTTTATACTGAGTCATGCCATTTGGTACCATTTAGCTCAGAACTGCTGACATGGATTAGCATTGGCTCTCCAGGATTCCAGGCAATAATCTGTTCCAGATATTGAATTTTGGACCTTTGCATTTAAGGCCCACTGAGCTACAGCCCTGTTTAAAAAAGGATCTTTTTATTTTCATTTCACTAATGAATGCATAGTATACTAGGGCAGATCCACATAACACATTTAAAGCACATGAATCCCATCACAGAATCATGGGAACTGTAGTTTGTTAAGGGTGGTGAGAACTATAACTGTAAGGGGGAAATTACACTTCCCAGGATTCTACAAAGTTTACTGGGTGACCATGGGCTATGACCATCTCTCAGCCTAATCTGCCCCTCAGGGTGAAAACAACAGACGAGGACCATGACCACCCCCAAGGTGCAATCCTATGCATTACTCAGAAGCAAGTCCCAATGTATTCCATGGGGCTTACTCAGACAGAGAAGCATGCACAGGACTGCAATTCAGTGATAAGGAACTTCACTCACCCAATCAAAAATTCAGAATCATGCCACGTTAAGCTGTTTTACAACTGTTTTATACTTGTTTTATGGTTATTGGATTTTAAATGGCTTTATTTCTTGTTGTGAGCTGCCTTGGTTTCCAACCCTACCTCACAGGGTTGTTGGAAAGACTCCATATACACATACACACTGAAGATGTAAAAATACATTCACCCCATATAATACTTATGCAAAAGCATAACGCTGCTGAAACAAATATCTGTATTTCAGCTTTATCCTACCAGGGAAAACACAGATACTCGCACTTCCAGTTTATTTTTAAAGGAACCTACTGTAGCTAGTAGAACAGACTGAGCATGCTCAGTCACCTTAGCAACCAGAAAGAATAGAAATGTATAGAGGGTGGGGCCACAAGGAAAAATTGAGACTAATCCTCCCCAGAGGAATGCCTGCTTGTGTGAATGGAAAAAAGAGATTGGCAGCTAACACTGAGCAGGAACTGCATATGGTGCAAATGAAAAGCGAGGGGAAAAGAAGTGATTTCCTACGAATAAATTCTCCCATGTAGATAAGCCCATAAAGACAGGAAGGGGAGAAAATGCAATAGGTTACCAAAAAACAGAAATCAGAGATAATGTGTGAATAACAGAATACATGATAGCAATATGCAATCTCGCGTTACATCATAACAGCCTTTGCTTGGGACTCCATTAAAGTTTTAAAGATGCTCTCCTTTCTCAGTCTTGGAATGGTCGTGAACACTCCAAGTCCCTTTGGCTGAAATCTTTGTTATTTATCCGCAGGTCACAAGAGAATTCACATATGTGGAAAACTGAAAGAAAGCTTCAGCCATCCTCCATCTACAAGTTACAGGGCAATCAGCCTTATCTGCATTTTCTATCATCGGAGAAGCCATCCAAGCAAGGGATGTTTTCCCAACTTCTCACGCCGTCCCTCTCTCTGATTCCTCCACCACCATCAAAAGCAAAAAAGACATTCCAAGCTGAAGGGAGAATGCAGCTGTGATAGAAACCATCCCATTTAAGGACTATGCAGCAGCAAGACTTTATTTTTGATAATCAAAGGACTAAGGGATTTCCAAACAGCTTACAAACAGGGCTGTGAGATAAACAATAAATGATGCCCATTCAACTTATTTTAGTTTTTTAAATAGTTCACAGTAAACTACCAGTGATCACACACCTTTGGGGCCAAATTGGGCTCAGCATTGAGCTGCTGCCTATCATTGCTTCTCTGACAATGCACCAGACTTCACATCAGTGCACAAAATGGCAGCTGCCAGGAGGCTGCCTCTCCGGAGCTTTGGTGCTCTTTACAGTTAAAAAAATAGAAAGAATAAAAAGCCTGGATTATATCCAACATAGTGTTAAGTTAGGAATATTGGAAGCTGCCTTATGCTGAGGCAGACAATTGGCCCATCTAGCTAATTATTGTCTACACTGACTGGCAGCAGGTTCCAGAGTCTCTCCCAGCACTACCTGGAAAAACCAGGGATAGAACTTGGGACTTTCTGCAGGGCCGGCACCAAAGGGCGGCTAGGTGAGGCTCTTGCCGAGGGCCCCTGGAGCTACAAGGGCCCTGAGGGGCCCCTCCACTCTGCTTCCGCAATCCACGAAGTTTCTGAGCTGCCCGCCATTCCCTCGCTCCACCTACCTTTCTCTACTGACTTCTCTTGTGGCTGTGTGCAGTGCGCGCGCAACGCTACCATTAACCAGGGTGGCAGCCAAGGTTTCCCTAAGGTGCTGATGCCCCTGTCGCTATCCTGGTTGACGACATAGATGCGCGTGCATAGCATGCATGAGTGCCATCAACCAAGATGGCAATGGCGGCTTCAGCCCCTTAGGGAAACCTTGCCCACCATATTGGTTAATGGCTTTGCGAGCAGCTCACATAGCCGCAAAAGACAGGAGACAGGTAGTTGGGGCACGTGCATGGCTGCTGCATAGTCTTTAAATGGGATGGTTTCTATCACAGCTGCATTCTCCCTTCAGCTTGGAATGTCTTTTGATGCACGTGCATAGCACGCATGAGTGCCATCAACCAAGATGGCAGCGGTGGCTTCAGCCCCTTAGGGAAACCTTGCCTGCCATATTGGTTAATGGTAGTGCTTTGAGCGCAGTGTGCGTGTGTGTGTGCGCGCATGCACGCATGTGCACACACATGCCGGGGCCCAGGGCAAGCCCTGAGGCCAGCCCTGACTTTCTGAATGCAAGGCAGATGCTCTACCACTGAGCTAAGCTAATGCCACTTAGCAGTATACTTGTTCCCCTGGTGAAATGTTTTGTACCAGTGGAATGTTGTTGCACAAGAGAATGCATGGACAGATTGCTGGTAACTTCGTTGCACAATGGATTGCGCAATCTGTTGCACAACAAGTTTCCACTAGCTCAACTATTGCATTGGATTCCTCTGTTGTGCAATATTAAAACTCACCAGCCCTTACACTAGCAGACAGACAGCAGAGGAAACAGCCCCGTCACTGTGCAGTGCTATAAAATACACATACACATCAGCCTTTAAGGGGCCTGTCCACAGACGCAGAGGTGAAACTGTCTCTTATCTCTCCCTGTCAATGACTTACCTCCAAGTGGCTCCCACAGGGTTGAGCAGACATTCTCTTTGTTCCTTCTGAGTTATTTCCCAGATTTTGCAACTGATTATGTCACTGCTGGGACCACAAACCACCTTCCAAATTCCAGAATACCCCCACCTCCCATCACCTCCTGCCACACAAATAAGAAGAGGAAGGAGAGAGTCACTGGATCACAAGCAGAGAACTCATCAGCCCTCTTCAGGAGTTTGCCCCCTCACACAAAAGGTGAAAAACTGTGTAGAGGCATGGGGAACATTTCCACATGTAAGCGGGGGGGGGGGCCTCCCAGACCTTTGTATGTTGACCATGAAAGTCTGAAGGGGGATTCTGCCTGTGTTCAACTGAACGTGCTTAGAAAATCTCTGCATAATCGGGTTCCTGATCATGCAGTGGCTTCTAAGAGCATTCCACAGAACTGTGTAATAGAAGTTCTTTCAGACATTCACACTCAATGTTCAAAGGTCTGAAAGAAACCTCCACAAGAGGGGATGTTGGGGGCGATGCTTGCATGCATGCCCTGCCACTCTACACAGTTTTAACTCTCACGTCTTTAGGCGAGTCCCTGAGGACAGCTATTCTCCAATTGCCTATCCTTATGTAGCCAGAATGGCACAATCTACATACAAACAGGCGGTATCATCAGTCTTGCAGGAGTCTTAAGGTTTGCAAAAAAATTTTTTTTTAATTGCGTGGAGGAGCAGAATAGCCCAGTGAAGACAGAACATAATCAGTGGGCACAACAGAGTATCCTGAAAGAAGGCATGGCTGGCTGGCACCCTGAACAGGAGCACTCCATACTCCAAGATTTTGTTACAGGTTCTGCTTATTATTCCTTATTTCATCTCCTAGGTACAGGTCATCCCAAATTCTTCTAGCTATCTGCAAAAACCTTCCAATAAAAAAAAAATGCACCACCCAAAAACGAAATATAATCAGGTGGTGAATCAAAAAGTTGAGTCAGAATTTTTCTCCATTGTGGTTTGAGGTTACATATCTGGATATTATTTTCTTGAAAATTATAAGCTTATTTGAATTTTTCTTCTAAACCAGGAAGTTTCCAGTAAGCTGCAGCATGTGATCCAGGCAAAGGGACGCTTTCCTCTGTAAAAAGGGGACCACTTTGCTTTGAACAGCTTAATCCCATGAAAAGGATCCTTCTGCAAAACCCAGCTCTCAATAATACCTTTTTTAAAGGGATCAGACACTTTGAACATTATAAATAATGAGAACTGGCGCACAGCAAGGTTTCTTTTGGAAAGGGGCAGAAGTGCACACTCCAGGCCCTAAGATTCTCAGAGGTTTGCTTGCCAGCCTCAAAAATGGAAATTCTGTTACTTTCATAAACAGAAATATTACAGTCTGTTGCTCCTGTACTGTTTCACTTAAGCAGGGACCCAATTTTCTGGAGTGACAGTGAGACACTTCAGAAGCCACTCTGTTTGGAGCAAAATGCAAAGTTCATCAGATTTACAACACAGGCTGTTACATGATCCATGGTGATGACCGCGTCCCACTTTCCCAGGCTGCTGACACACACATATCATGGCTCTCTGCTTCCACCTCGTATAAAGAAATCTATCTGGAACCTCAACAAGGAAACGCTTCAGGTGACCAACTTCACGCAAGACAGACATGGACTACAATTGAAGAGTTGATTCATATCTTACGTCGTGAACCATCTAGTCTTGGGCACAAAGTACTATGCTTCCCAGTAGATTGTGAATGATTTCCATAACCTCCAGTACTCCAGAGCACATAAATGAGATCATAGATGTTGCTGCAGCTGAGAACCATTAAATTACCAGCTCACACAATCCTCTTAGACTTGGTTCTGTCGTCCATTGGGTTTTGTCTACAGGCAAGACAGCTGTGTGTTGTCGGTTTTTTCCCTTTGGAAGAAAAAGGCTCCCCCTTCCACTTTCACCATGGCTTGCTTTTTTCCCAGTTTCTTGATGACTTCAAGGAATACTCAACGTTTGTTCTTCACCATCTTCTTTCTTCTAGAAGATTTCTACACACAGCCCTAAAGAAGCCATCCCCAACCTGGTGCCCTCCAGATGTTTTTGACAGGCTGGGCCTAATCAGAGTTGTGGTCCAAAACAACTGGAGGGCACCAGGTTGGCAAAGGCTGTCCTAACACCAACTCTGTAATCCTACAACTCTGCAGTCCTGACATTTGGCATTGTAGAGTTACAGAGCAGCATTTAACATTATCCTAGCAAAGACATCTGGCCTGGAGAGGGAGAGTAGGTGGGTACGAAAGTCCCCTTCAGTGGGCCCATCTAATACCAGTGCTTAATACCCAATGAGTTTGCCAGCGGTGGGAAGCAGCAGCACACTCTGCAGAGGGCACCTACTGGCTGTCTGCCATTTGCCACTCCAGCAGGTCCCACTTGATTGCATTCAGCACAACACTCCCTGCTGATCTAGCTCACACGAGCATATGCTCCCCATGCTCCCATGTGAACATGCAGAGTCACCGAGGCTTATGCACATTCTCTATTCAGTTCAGATTAACCATAGCTCAGGGGTAGAGCATCTGTTTTGCGTGCAGAAGGTCTCAGCTTCAGTCCCCAGC
Organism: Rhineura floridana; assembly: GCF_030035675.1. Classification (NCBI taxonomy): domain Eukaryota; kingdom Metazoa; phylum Chordata; class Lepidosauria; order Squamata; family Rhineuridae; genus Rhineura; species Rhineura floridana. The sequence goes on from NC_084492.1 coordinate 38,890,524, forward strand.
ATCTGTGGGTAGGCCTAGGAAAAACTTTTGTCTGAAACTTTGGACAGGTGCTGCCAGCCAGCCAGCCAGCGCACCGCAGGCAATACTGAGCTAGCTACACCAATGGTGTGACTTGGAATAAAGCAGATTCCTATGCTCATGCTGTCAAAGACTGTCCAAGCTTCACCTCACATTTCCAATCATTGGGAAAGGCTGAACAACATCCCCTTCTTCTGGCTGCAGAGAGATGGCAAACACACACACACCCCTCCCCAAATCTGTCTTTGAAAAACAAAGAAAACCAGTTCCTGGCTCACTGTCCACTCACATGTCTTGTGGTTCTACATTGCAAGCCCTGGTGGTAGGAGGCATGTGATTTTTTCACTGCTGCTTCCAGATGTTTTCTTGGTGAGATGTTTTCAGACATTTTTTGTGTGCACTGCGATTGTAGCTATTGGTGGTTACTTAAACCATGAGCTGGTCTGGTGATAAACAACAGTAAACAGAGGCCAAAACAGTTGGCTACATTTCTGTATGGCTTCGTTCCCCACCCTTGTCCCCTTTGCAAACCCCGCCCCCCAAACCACTTTAGGCTGCAGGGCTAAACCTCCTAGCACCCACTAACGCAGTTCGTTCCAGCGAGTAATGAAGAGTTATTGGTACATTGAAAAAAAATTACTTCATGGAAATGGATTTACCAACAGGATTCCAATGAATTCATGCATTCCATAAGCACTCTTGTTGACTGTGGAAGAACAGGAACAGAAAACCAACTTAGAGAAAGGAGGTGTTTGAGAATGGGAGTGTAGGGAGAGAACGTCTGAGCGCCTCACTAAGGACTAGGATCTTGAAAGCGATATGCAAAGTAACAGAGCCAGTGCAAAGGCTAAAAGATCACAGTTCACAGTGAACTGAAGAATGTTGCTCACCATCTCCGTCCTCCATCAGCAAGATGGGTTCTTATTATCCTATGCACACTTCCTGGGATTACAGAGTTTTTGGAGGAAATACATTTCTTACTTGAGTTTTACATGCTCATGGGTATTTATTTATGTAGAATGCTTATATCCTACTTACAAAATATCCTCTGAATAAAAATCACATTCCAGTGTAGTGAGAGGAACAGAAATAATATGGCACCCAGATTGTTCAGGTGGCGTTTCCTGCCCTCTTCCTTCGTATTGCCCTTTGCCTACCTACTAGGCAGCAGAACCCACTGAGGTCCTCAGAGGCCATGGAGTGATGGAAGCCTGGCAGCTGGATCTTGTTCAGCCCCTGAGGTGGGCAAGTCTTCCCTTGTTTAGCAGATATCTTGTCCAAAGACTTACACATAAATCCTATCCTAAACTGATCACACAGAAATAAATCCCTGAATTAAAAAAGTATGCAAATGATCAAACCCATCCTCCCTTTTCCTCCTATCCCCTCCCTCTTGCCCCTTCCTTCCCGCTTCCTTTGCCCCTCCCTCTCCATCCCCATCCCCTTCCAATCCCCCTCATTCTCCTCCATAGAACTCAATAAGCATGCAAATGATCAAACCTCCCCTCCCCTCCCCCTTCCTTTGCCCCTCCCCTCCAATCCCATCCTTCCCCTCCCCCTCTCTGCTCTCTTTCTCCTTCCCTCTCCTCTCCTCTCCCCCTCCTCCTTCTCCATGGTCAGTTTTACCTATCCTAACCATGATTGCATAGGAGTAAATCCCATAGAACTCAATAAGCATGCTAATGATCAGACCTGCCTTTCCCCTCCTTCCCCTCTCCTCTCCTCTCTCTTCCTCCTCCCCTCCCCTGTTCCTTCTTCCTCCTCCCTTGCCCACTCCAGCCCCCCCTCCCTCCCTGTTCAGTTTTACCTATCCTAAGCATGATTGCATGGGAGTAAATCCCACTGAACTCAATATGCAAATGATCAAACCTGCCCTTCTCCTCCCCTCTCTCTCCTGTCTGCTCCCATCCCCCTCCTCCCCTCTGCCCTTCCTCTCCTCCCTCCTCCTCCTCCTCCTCCCCTCCTCCTCCCCTCCCCACATGTTACCAAATTCTTCCAAGCTACACAGGAAGTGGATTGGACTGTGAAAGACCAACCCAAATTGTGTTTGCATTTTGACGAATTTGTAGGGCAGTACAATATCTCAGAGAGGAGGTCCGGTCTCCTGCTCCCCTGGTGCATTCACTGTAGCTGCCCAATTTCCCTGCTTGTTAAAGTTTGGTAGAAATATCTGTGAGCTACAGGTACGTTCTTAAACCGGAAGGTTCTTTGCCTATTAGAGAATTCATTTTAGGAGTAGAAGAAGCTGCTTTAATTTGTCCATCTAACCCAGTATTGCCTACCCTGACTGGCAGCAGCTCTCTAGGATGTTGAGCAGAAAGAGGTCTTTCCCACCATCTGCTAAACTACGTTATCCTTTTTATCTCGAGATGCCAGGGCTCAACCTGAGACATTCTGCATTAAAAAATGTTTGCCACATCACTGAGCTACCGTCCTTCCCCTCAGATCACAGAATCTTCTATATCATCATCGCAGACCATCCAAATCAGAGACACGATGCTAGGTTATAGACACACAGTTGAAGACACTGTCCTGAATTTGGATACAACCAGTCTCCGCTCATTTGAAGCCTGATCACAGAGCTGAGCTAAAGAGACCTGAATGTCCAAAGCTTAATTTATTCCAAGCTGAAACCAGAAACAACTCTGGCTCACATTGCTGAAAGGAGCAATCCCCTCTTTAACACCCCGTCACATAAATCATAATCACTAGTTACTGGTTCAGAGGATTTCATTTCACGCTCCGTGCATGGCTTCCCTTTGTATATAATGCAGTTCAAAGGTGCCCAATTTCCAGCACGCTTCTTTCTGCCAACATTGTCTCAGGCGTCTGTCACATGTATTTAAAACTAATTTACATACAGACAAATGACTGGGTTCTTTTAAAAGCCAGAGGAAAATGAAAAAGGGGCCAATCGTTACAAGTGGAAGCACACAAGGATGAACACTGTGCCCAACACAGACCTGCACAGACATGGCAAAGGCAGCCCAGGCCTTGTTCTCACATGCAGAAAGTGGGGGGGGGGGGCTCCGCTGACACCTGTGTCTGGACTGTACCACTTTGGACTGTGGGCAGGGATTCACATAAAGAGAATTCTATCTAACTCAAATTCCTTGCATATGGAAAATTAGATTCTTAGCAGAAAAAGGGCTAGGCTAGAATGTTTCTCATGGACATGTCGGTTTTCAACGCACATGGAATTTATGTTGGAGCATTCAGTTATGTAAGCCCCACATCCACTGCTTGTAGCGGTACAATCTCTAGACAAGCATTTCTCACCCCATTTGCAAGGCACCTAAGAACATGAGAAGAGTCCATCTGAATCAGACCAAAGGCTCATCTAGTCCAGCATCTTTTTTCCCACAGTGGCCAACCAGATGTCCAAAGGAGCTCTCTGCCACACATGTTCTCTAGCAACTGGTTATCACAGGCATGTGATGGAGAATTCTCATATTCAAACAATAAATAAAAATATATTATTTTATAAAGCTATAAAGGTTTATATTTTAATATGTCTAGTAGCCAGCCAGAACCCTTTTCTTCTTGAAGCTGTCTTTCCTGACTGTGTTGGTCTGTATGGAATAGCTACTCTACAAGATAAGATAACACTGAACAGACATTGAACATCTCTGTACTCTCCAAAACGTAGGAAGGATTGTATTAACCAAAATGCTTAGCTCATTAGCTGGAGTACTCGGCTCATGGCGGAAATGTACTGGGATGTGAAGTTTTAAACATTGCCAAATTGACTAGAACATAATGTAGCCTATGCAATGCCTATTGCAATGCCTATGTAATACTGATGTCTAAACTCCTGATTCGTTAATGCTAATTTCTTTGTCCAGAAGTGTATAAAAACTCCAGGTACCATGTTGCAGTTCTCCATTCACTCAGTGGGAGACTGACCACGAGTACGCTTGTCATCCAATAAAGGCCTACCTTTTTGCTGCAAGCCTGTGTCTTCCCAGTCCAATGAACTACAGATTTCCCTGTCATGTGGTCTATGATCCTGGCCACAGCATAGAGCCATCATGACCAGCAGCTACGGATAGCCTTCTCCTCCCTGCATTTGTCTACACCCCTTTTAAAGCCATCCAAGTTGACCTTTCAGCATAGCAATTGCCCTGTGTAGTTGGTGCTGTGGAGTGGCCAATGGCAGCTCCCCCTCAGTCTTTTCTCTGGAGACCCCTGGCTGTTCCCCTCTGTTGAAAGACAGCCCGGTGTGTCACATGTCTTTCCATGTAATGCAAGGTGCCATGGAAGATGCTATCCCATCACCAGTCTGGAATCTCAGGTCACATCCACACCATATATTTAAAGCACTCTTATACCATGACTTCCCCAAAAGAGGAGAAGCGGTAGAGCATCTGTCTTGCATGCAGAAGGTCCCAGGTTCAATCCCTGACATCTCCAGGTAGAGTCGGGAGAGACCTCGGTCTGAAATGCTGCAGAGCCATTGCCCGTCAGTGTAGACAGTCCTCAGCCAGATGAACCAATGGCCTGACTCAGTATCAGCCGGCTTTCCTAGGGTCCTCATTCTGACAACTGTAGTATGTTAAATGTGCTGGGAGATGTAGCTCTATGAGGAGTCTCCTAACAACTCTCAGCATCCTTAACAAACGACAGTTCCCAAGATTCTTTGGGGGGAAGCCATGACTGTTAAAGTGGTATAAGAGTGCTTTAAACATATGGATTTGATAGTCTGGTGAGCTTCAGAGGGGCTAGACTACCTTGCTTTGGGGTCCTTTGGGTTCCACGGTTCAATGGGTTGGTGCCTAGAAATGTTTTATTTTCAGGATCGGTTCCTTCCTTGCACTATTAAAGAAAGAAATTCTGGAGTCCCTCACCAAGGAAGAGATTTATTCCAAAACAAAGAGGCCCAAAACCTAAATTTGAAAACAAGCAAATTAGCTATGGGAAAAAAAATTTTTTAGAAACTCTCCCTATAGATATCTTTTAATAATGCACCAATGTCTGGTTCCAATTGCACAGATGTTAGAAATGTATACAGTCTGGAATTAAACTCTTGTTAAATCTAAACCGTGTTTACAAACCACCGTTTGGATGCATTCAGCCTGCCATCCAGAGCCCCCAGCCCCTGGACTTAATTTGCAGCTCATTTTCCTAGCTGAAATCCAACAGGCCTCAAATAAGCCTTGGAGTGAAGGAAAGAGAGGTTGTATGTGAGTGTCTAATGTAATTTACTATTAAATAGGTCCTCACATGATTGGAAACAAAATTCGATTTAGTCTAGTCTGCAAAAAGACAGAGTTTTGTTTTGTTTTTGCAGGCGCAGTTAAAAAGTTTTGGTAACAAACAACCCCCCCCCCAAATATCCAGCTTGTGCTTGTTTAAGAGATTCTGATCTGAACTGAAGCATCCTGTCTCTATTATTATGTTTAGCTCAATAAGTACAAACCCAGTGTTGCTCAGTCTTGTCTCATAAGAGGCAGGGAACCACAATGTAAGTCCAATGTCTTTCATTTTTTATTGACTTTTTAAAACTGTTGTAGATATTTTAATATATTCATGTTCAGCGCTTTTTTGGGGGGTGGGGAGGGTGTATTCATATCTTGATAAAAGTGCAGTGGGTGCCAGCACAAAAAATCTTCCAAGGGCAGCACGCACTCAAACAAAAAGAGGTGCCGGGACTCTGAATCTGTGAGCACCATCACAAAAAAGCATTGTTCCTGTTAATCTTTTATAATAATATTTGAAGAAAATAAAAGTGCAATTCTTGGGCAAAAAACTGTGATCCATGGGCAAAGCTGGCAGCTAAAGAGACCAAGAGCATTTTTGCTAGCATTCTTTAAAAATTGTATACTTATTTTATGTTCATGAAAGCATACAGTTAAAAGCACAAGGAGGAAACAGGAAAAAGTCTCAATTACACTAATTCAGGTGGTCTGTGACACGCCTGTGAACAGTGAGGGCTGATGCCCATCGGGACTGGCAGCGCGGAAGGCAGGGAGGCCAACAGTAGCTGAAGCCAGAGCCACCCCCGCTTGGACCGGTTGTAAGTAACGCAAACAGGTGTGGGCTAGCAGAAGGTAGACTGAGATTGGTGGGGGAGTGCCCTGTTCGCCTTAGCGGACCAGCCTCCACTGTCTGTGAAGAACACTTACTATGTGAATACTTCAGAATTCTATGGAATTCAAATTGCAATACAATAAAATACAATGTAAGTAGTAAAAGAACCAATAAAACTACAATTAAAAAGCATACAGCCTCCATCTAGCACAGCATGCTACAACTGCTACGACAGGCAGAAAAAAATCATGCAGTGCTCCACCAAAGTCCCTCAGCAATTTTCAAGCGCTCCGTGGGGAAAAAAACTCTAGAGGAAGCCTACACAATACAGACAGTATCCGACAGAAAGTACAGCTATGGGGAAGGAGGGAAGGGACAACTAAACTCAATCCACTTGAATGGGGTAGAAATCTCTCACAGAAGAAATTATAGGGTTATAGAACAGTAAAAGGGAGGCAAGACACAGCTCTGAAAAGAAAATCTGATTTGCGAGGGGGGAGGGAGTGCCAATTATTTCAACACTTGCTAGCTACAGATGAGGATTTAAACTTTTTTTTTAAAAGGCTCCTGCAAAGGAATGGAGGCAAATGCTTTTGGCCCACATTTATGAATGGACTGACCTAATTCAAATCTTTCAAACTATTTTTTTAATTTAACAAAAATGGTAAACTGCTTAACTGTAAATAAAACCTCTAAGTGATTTACAAAGAATATAAAATACACTTTAAAATAGCCGATTAAAAATCAGTGTTAAAATAAGCTTATAAAAAAGCAAAATGAATAAAATCAACAGTTAAAAATGTAGATTATAAAGTAAAATTATAGATTAAAATACACATCAGCTATACATGTCTGAACAGGCTTGCTTAAATAGAAAAGTTTTTAGCAGGCAAAGAAAAAAGTACAGCGAAGACACCTGCTTCATATCAACAGGCAGGGAGTCCCAGAACGTAGGTACTGCCATGTCAAAAGATTGGCTCCTTACAAGTGTGGGACTAACATTAAGTAGTCCTTAAAGCGCCAGTTCCACAGACTGAAGCAGTCAAGCGGGCATGCATGGAGTAAGATGATCCTTCAAATAAACTGGTCCCAAACTGTTTAGGGTTTTATATATGAATAGCAATACTTTGAACTTGGTCCAGTAACAAATCAGCAGCCAGTGCAGATCTCTGAGCAGGGGTGTAATATCCTGGCAGGGCCCCACACCTTGCAGGAAGCACGTGTTAGCATCTTGCACTAACTGCAGCATGGATCAGAATGTAATTACCATCCAGATTTTACACTTCTCTGAATTTTGCAATACAGTTCTTGTCTCAGGAAGCATACCAAGAAGTGTTCTTTTAGGATAAAAGATTTTAGAAATGCATACATGGAGTTAAAATACATCTTTCGTATTAAAATGAATATTTAAGTATGGATCTAAATACAGACTTTCATGCAGATTTTTCAAAACAACATGCAGATTAATGCAGAAATAGGGTGTAATGGAATTATAAACAAACACTTATGAAAGTGACACAGCCCAGAAAGAAACAGGATTCTTTGGGGGAAGCCGTGTGATTTAAAATGTATGGTGTGGATGTGACCTGATCTGTCCATTCCTACTCCTACACCAAGCCTGCCCATCCAAAATACAGCCTCACTTTGAATCTAGGAAAAGCACTATAGAGTTCAATCCAAGTTTGAGCAATACTCAGCTTGTATTGCGCTGATTATTAATAATCGCTGTTAACAACATAAGAACATAAGAACTTCCCAGTGGCCCATCAAGCCCAGCACCCTGTTCTCACAGTGGCCAACCATGGGAAGCCCCCAAGCAGGACCTCAGTGCAAGAGTACTCTCTCCTCATGTGGCTTCTGGCAACTGGTTTTCAGAAGCATACTGCCTTTGTTCTGACTGTGATGTTCTGAATGTTTTCTCCTTTCCAAAGAAGTAAGACCTTACTAGCTTCATGTTTACTTAAGCTGGTTTTCAAGCATCCTTGAAACATGATGAACCATAAGCAAATGTACTAAACTATCTGGATATATAAGCATCTGAACCCCATTCCAAAAATCAAAGGGCTCAACCATCTTTCTTTCCACAGCAGCAAAGTCGGCCTTCATATCTCCAAACAAGGATATTCTCATGAAAACGTTCCAATTCTCCTTTCTTGAATTATTATTTTCAATTCTGATTACAGAAAAGGGAGCCCACCCGCCTGGCTGTGTAACAGACTTCATAACAGAGTCACCTCTACATTTCACCAAGGTGTAACCAAAACTATATCCAAGACCTGGTGGTCTCAGGCTTTTTCTGGCCCCAAACACAAAACACATGAGGACATTAGAATCAGAACTAGCCAAAGTCCACTATGATATTACCGGTACATGCACACATCAGCATTTCTTGAAGAATAAAAAACACGGAGCCTGCATTTCTGAGAGCCCTGAAAAGTTCAACAGTTCTGTAAGTTTGTCACTAGTCATAAATAAGTATGGCACAGCCTGCAGATCTTTTGGAAAGGATAGGCTGCTTGGGTGGGAGTGCTCAGTTTCTCAATAAGGCATTTCACTTTTGTTTCGCTCAGCAGTGGCCAAATTGGTAACATCTCACAAGTTGTCCTAGTTGCAACAGGCATGCTAGGGCCTCTTGAATAGAGCCATTAAGCATATTTCCAAAATGTGAGAACCCTTTTGTCATTGGAATGTGTCCCTCCATAGCTGGTTTTATTTGCCTAAGTCCCTGCACTACAACTTCCCAAAACAATTATTCATTTTTATTCGTTACAGCTTGCCCAAGATATTTCCAAAATGTATTAGCAGCATTTCTCTTCTTTCTTTCTTAAAAAGTTCTTACAACTCACACCACTGGGCCAAAAAACTCTTAGTTTGCTTATGTGATTAATTTAAAAGGAAAGAAAAAGAACAGGATTCCTGTTCACCGGGTTCCATAACCCAAAGCCGAGAGCAGTTGAGTGAGTTGGACAGGATTGTAGGTGGGCAGAAGGTGAGAAGCTGGCAGGTGAAACTGGCCTTGCAAGTACAAAAAAAATGAAACCCACTTTTCTGTGCAACTGTTAAACGCAGTTTCCTTTGCATTGATGATCCTAAGCAACAGAACAGAGAAAAACTATATGATCACATGAGACCTCACCATTCATACATACACCAGAGGGCAGTATACTTTAAGCTCAATAGGAGAGAAAGAAAGAAAGGGCATCAGTTACCCACACTCCAAATAGCTCACTCCCGTGCATGGCTAGCCCCAAGTCATTAGATGCGATCCAGAGCAAAACAGCCAACAGGTCCTACATGTTCATGTCATTGATGATTATCTTCCACTTCAAATAACCAGCTTTTCTATAGGCATTTCCATCTGCAAAGCCAAATTGCCTTATCTCACCACTTTTATCAGCTATTATCATTTTTTAATCTTTAGTCTTGGTGTAACAAACTTGATACTCAGCAGTTACAAGCCAGCATCACAGCTTCTCTGCTATAGGACACTGAAAATCCAGAATTCAGCAGCAAAAGGATCCATATGTGATATTAAAAATGTTCTTTTGGTGTGGGTGGGTGGTGACGTTTTAAAAGCTCCCAGATTTCAATGCACTTCAAAAAAGCAGCAAAAAGCTTCAGCACTTATTTGAAGATTAACCGGACCGTCTTGGGTCAGATTCAAGCCTGACATAGAAGGGCTGCGCAGGCCACAGGATGGCAGGAGGGAGGAAAATACAGGTGTCTCCTCCAAGCTGTAGTAGATTTGTCCTCAGCTGACATTTCGTGGCTGAGCCAGAATCAAGAGCATATAATATAAAATATATTTTTATGTATGTGTAACTTTCCTCCCTCTCTCTGGACCAAGGATCCCATAGCCTACACTAGCAACTCAGCATCCAACCCTCCAAATAGATTATGTAGACATAAGCTGCTTATATAAAATTAGATTAAAATTGCTCTGTTTACATGCTTATATTATTTGGTATTTTGTGGCTTTGGAGTAGTTTATTTTATTTTATTTTATGACAAAAGCAATGTGATGCAGGAGGCCAGGAAAAGAAAAAGGATAGCCAGGGAGGATTTACTCTTCAACAGATAAAAATAAGGACCTCCCAGGTTCTACACCAAGCCACACAGACACATGTTGTTGTACCCTGCTGAAGGTTAGGCACATAGGAAACTGCTTTATGCTGACTCAGACCATCGGTCCACCTAGCTCAGTATTGTCTGCACAAACTGGCAGTGCTGGGAAATGAACCTGGGACCTTCTGCATGCACAGCAGATGCGCTAGCACTGAGTCGCAGCCATTCCCCAGGACCAGCTCTGCTTTCTGCGTGCAGCATTAATTTACTCTGCAATGTCTTCTCTTAGACCAGTTCAAAAGGGGAGGGTCCCTAGTTTACTTTTGCTTTGCATGCAAAAGGTCCCGGGCATCTCCAAGAGACACAGTATACAGCGGGCATGAGTGACAAGGCCTTTCCCCAGTTCAGGCAGGCAGACAGGCAGAGGCTGGAGCTCTAAGGGCGCCCTGTTGCTTTAACAGTGTGGCAGATCAAGTAGCATGTAGAAGCTGGAGGTTTCATCTCCTCCTGGCTCCTGCTTGGTTCACCATCTCCTGTCTTCCTGTAGCCCTGGGGGTGGTGGGGGAGGGGCAGAGAGTAAGCCACAAATCCAGGCAACTGGAGACCTCTGGTCCTGGGGGAGGGTTGCCTGTATCTGGGAGGATCTTGCTCCTCCACCTTTTCCTCTCCAAGGAGACCCCAGGGCCCAGATCTGGGCCAGAGTGACAGCCTGTTTGAGTGGTAGCCTTATCCTCATGAAACACTCTTTCACTCAGTGCACATTTGACTCCCTTGTCAGATGTTTTCAAGAGGCCTTAAAGACCGGATCTGCTTTTGATTGATGATGCTGGGCTAGAGTTCTCAAAACTGTTGCTGCTTTTTATTTTTATGCCGGACTACATTGTCTGCTTGTTTTATGAGCATTGCTGGGCCAGACCAGGATGTCTATGGGACTGTTTTACATATATATATTTGTGTGCTTTATATATTTGTTTAATTTTTAAAAAAAAAGTCTTATGATGCTATTCTGAATTGCTGCTGCTTCTGCTTTTTTGCCCTCAAAGACAACATAAACGTGTATAAATAAATAACAACACTCAACACTCGCGCGTCATTACAAGAGCTCATTCCAAGATAATTAGTTTGAACCAATTTTCAGCCCCATCAAAGTTTGCATGTCAATAAGGACATGCCATGGAAGTCGGCTGTCCTTAAGGGGCCCGTGAATGTCATGTTCTCTTTCAAGATTACAAATAAGAGGTTCAGCACTGCATTCCACATCCACCGGAAGATTCATATCTCCCTGGCCGCTGCTTTAAAGCAATTACCACAGAGTTGTTATTCCACCATGTGTATATATCATAAGGATGTCTCAAACATCTGTTTACATTTAACAGTTGAGGCAGGAGGTGGCGAGGAGGGAGAGGCCCACGGAATTATATATTTCATATTATTCTCTTTCTTCCAAGACCAAACACAGGAACAGATGGAAGTCACAAGACAATGTTAATTGGCTGCCAATATGCCATTTCCACATCACATGTGGCTGAATGCCCGGGACACTTTCTTCCACGTGGCCAAATTCAATCCCAGATTGGGCTTTGTGGTCGGCACCCACAAATTGACATGTGATCTGCCAACAAGTTGTAAGAGAGGTGAGACTGTGCTAGGAACAACGCCTCTTCATGTATTTTACTCCTTGTGACTTGATGAATGGGGTGCTGAAACAAGGGAGGATCCATGTCTCACACAGCCATCATGGACAGAACCTCCGTCCATCCAATCAAATCCATCCAGCTCTTGAAGATGCACCCGTTTACACAAGCATTGCCCTAATCTCCTCACCTGAACCTCCTGCTTTAATAGTTTTAATTGCTGTTTTAACTGTTGTGCTGTTTCATGGGCTTGTTTTATTGCACATTTATATTGTGGGTGCTTAGCTTAAGGTTTTGATGGTATTGTTTTGTTGTGTATTTTAACTGAGTGTGTTTTTATTTTTATTTTTGTAATTGTTTTTATACTTACAAAGTGCTTAGAAGCCACTTTGGCAATTAAGTGGTATATAAATAAATAAACAATCTACAGAATAGGAACAAGTGGCCACACCTTGGCTCTGGACCTCTCTCCTCTAGGGAGGACCACCTCTTCCCCTCACTTATAGCCTTTCTGCTGAAAACTAAAGATATTCCTTGTTCCAAAAATAGACTCAAATGAGTGGCTTCAGACTCCACTGAGGAGCAAGAAGGCCCTGAGGAGCTCAATTACCACTAGTCCAACGTCCCATCATAGACTGGGAATGGGGATCCTGTGGCCTTCCTCCAGATTTATTTATTACATCTGTATACCACCCCATAGCCGAAGCTCTCTGGGTGGTTTACAACAATTAAAACATTAAAAACAAATATACAAATTTAAAAACACATTTTTAAAAAGCAATTTAAAAACATAGGGAGCTGCTTCATGCTGAGTCAGACCAATGGTCAACTACTCAGTACTGTTAACACTGACCAGCAGTGGCTCTCCAGGGTTTCAATGAGAGGGTCTACCCCAGCTGTATCTGGAGATGCTGGGGACAGAACTAGGGAACCTTTGTGTATGACACATGTGCTACCACTGAGGTACAGCCCTTCCCCTGAGTAGCCCAACATTCTCTGAAGACTCACAGGGCCCCCATCCCAGCCTTAGATGAAGCCAACATGCAGAAAAAAGAAAGAGGCACCAGCCCTTTAAACTGACCAGATGAACCGGGGGCGGCGGCGGCTTCAGATTGATTTTCTTGGCCAGACAACAGACTCCTTGGAGTTGCTCCAGGCCAGTGCTCAGGCAACATGTCATCTTGCCTTATCTTTAGGACTGCTAGCCACGGTTCTGAAACATAGCCACTGCTAGAAAACGTGTTCAGCCCCTTCACCTTTTTCCAGTGCCCTTTGCTTCAAGTCAGCTGCCACTCATGGGCTGCAAAATCTGTAACAGGTCAGGACCTTCCTACTATATTTATGTTTTATCTGCTGTTGTTGCTTGGAGTATTCTGTTGTTCACCGCCCAGAGAGCTAATGCTAGTCGGGCGGTATATAAATCTAATAAAATAAATAAATAAAAATTTGTGTTTGTTATTACTTTATTGCTTTTAACTTTTAACAGGGTATGCATTTTTATTATTATTAATGTATTTATTCCATTTATATCCTGATGTTCCTCTCCAAGGAGCCCAAGGTGGCAAACACATCAATGATAAAACAGTATTTTAAAAAGCATTCTAAAAACAGTTAAAATAAATCATTGTTTCTAAATAAATAAAACATGAGCCAAGCCTACCTCACAGGACTGGTGCTAGGATGAATGGCATATGTAAGAGGTCACCACCAGCTTGCCCCAACAAGCACCTATGTTTATTTTTGTGTTTGAACTCATCAGCTGAAAATAAGCATTCCGTCTAACTTTTAAGCTTGCTTCTAGAATGGTTAAGGCTGGAACTCTTGCTCCACCGTGCTCCCTTTCCCTTTCTATGGGACAGGTGAACCAACTCACAAAAGGCAAAGCACAGAGCACATAACAAGCACAGCTGCTCCTTAGTCTGTTTGGGTGATCTATATATAGAATATGTTCCTTAAGTTAGCTTTTCTGTTGCGGTGACATCACTTTTCCTTCCCTGTACTGCAGGGATTCGTTAATTTTTCTGAACCTGGAGCGAGGAATGGGGTAGAACTATTCACACTCTGCATTTTAATGACACTTTCATGCATGCTTCTCTCACCAAAACGCAAACCGAAAAGCAGCTGTCCTTCGTAATCCAGCTGTCCTTCGCAATACTTCTCAGAATTTTGTGATGTGGTTCTCCAGCCACACAATGTGTACAGAACTGCATATAGGAGGGAAATATGCATAGAAATATGCATATATGAGTGAAAATAACATACAAAAATGCATTGTATTCGGGAAAACTGCTTGCAAAAACGTGTAGATTAGTCTAATCTCACTTAAATGTTGGCAAATTTTCATGAGGACTTAAAAAAAATAGCAAATTGCTACAGAAATGTAGAGAACTGAATTTAAGATAAGAAAAATGAGAACCTGAGCGTAAATGAAACTGACAGATTCATCCATCCCTAGCTGGAGCCCTTTTCTTAACTTCTTGCATCTTGTGCCCCTCTCAGCCTAAAGCTTTCTTTCTTTCTTTCTTTCTTTCTTTCTTTCTTTCTTTCTTTCTTTCTTTCTTTCTTTCTTTCTTTCTTTCTTTATGAGACTGCCATCCCACCCTTCCTTGGGAAGGGTCTGTTGGTGCATGTGTAGGCGGGCAGGTGAGGGTGTCTGTGCATGTCAGCATTTAATAATACTGGCATTATTAAAGTGGAATTGCACAGAACACCTCTGACACGCACATGCCCCAAAGAACCATGCGCAGGGAAGTGTTATCAGACAAGTACAGCACTTCGCTCTTCCAAAGTCACCGTTGGGATGCTGATGCAAATGCGAATGCCACCATACCTCCCTTGCAAGTCCTGCAGGGACAAGTGACAGTCTTTGGCCAGGGGGCAATCAGGTCGTGGCTAGTGGGGTGGGGGAGCAAGGCTCCATCTGTCTCAGCATGCCATCCTTCTCTAGGATTTTGCAGGCACAGCCCTGCAGGTGACCCATCTCACACAAACACTTCCAGGCAATTCTGCCCCACTGTTTTTTAAAAAACACTATGGTACCCAAGCTGTGCTCCATATCTACTATCTCAATGATTTTCACCAAGAAGAAAAAAGTACATAATAAATACAGGCAGCTGGTCTCTCCTTTTTGTCTGAGATTAGAGGGAAATGTTCCAGGTCAAAGGATGCAGCTTCTGGAGAGATCTAGACTTTGATTACCTACTCCTCGTTTAAAGTGAAGTCTTGGGCCATTTGTAGGCCCTCATAGCAGTTCTTAAGATGGGCAGGCCATCCCATCATGCAGTTATCATCAGGGCTGTCATCCAATTAAAGACATTTTAAGGTGATTAAATCATATCTGTTTAGTTAAGGGGAAGGGTCATAGCTCAGTGATCTATATTTGCATAGATCTGCATATGGAAAAAATAGTTCTGAAGTTGGAAACACACTCTCTTTTTGGATGATGTATCTGTGTAGTTGCAGGCACTATCCTAGAAGGGGTCTTCCCTCTTATGTGAGAAAAAAGTGGGGGAGAGTCTCTTCTAAGGCTGTGATTGTCTTTCGTATTTTTTATGAAAACGTTCGTTAAAAATTATAATTATATAAAAATCTGCTGCCCATTCATTTTTAAATAAATTCACGCTCTCCATTTCTGTTGTTTAACACCATTTTGCAGGATTCTGTAGAAAGACAGCCTAGAAGTTCAGGGGGAGGCACACAAAAAGGGGGGGGGGAGAAAAAATCTATAATAAATTTAATTATTTTTTGTAAAAAAAAAATAGGTGGTAGAAATTTTTTAGAGAGTTGGGGGGCCCTAGCTGCCACCTCAGCTAACAGGACTACCATTCTCATGAAGAACTCTCTTTCCTAATCACGTACACCATCAGGCTCAGCATCCAGATGCCAAGATGCAATGAGATTAAGCAAATAAAGAACAAGCCATCCACCACTGCACAGTGAATTTTATGTACACCACTTAGAAAAGCGAATGATTAAGCACTACATAAATGTCTTTAAGAAATAAATTTCAAAAACCTATTTTTAAAAAAGGATTTCCGCCTTCATTCTCACATAGGACAATGGTGAAGCAGAAAACTGACGGATTCCAAAGATTTTCACTAAGACAATTAAATGTTCATTTTAAATCATCTGATGTAACTGATTCATTGATTAAATGTTGCAGGCCTAATGATCCTACATGCTTAGCGGCAGGGAGTGGGTAATGTTGAATGCCAGTTGTCTGGTATTCTAGCCTTGCAAGGCACATTAATTAATTAATTAATTAGTTTATTTATTTATTTGTTACATTTATACCCTGCCTTTCTTTTCATGAAACCCAAATATCCACAAATATTTTTGCCACTGGAAGCTTCCTGAGCGCCCTGCAGAATAAACACAAACAATGACGAAACAAACGGTGAGTGTTCTTTGTAAACAATCCAGCCCTTCACCTTTCTGCCCATATGGGGCCTTTGCATTGCTTTGAACTCACCCAAGGATGTGAGCCTGTGACAAACATGTCATATGCTGGCTACCTGCTCCCTTTCCAGAGAAGTGGCTTCACCCAATATACTTTTAAAATGTTGGCTCTCTTCTCAAAGAGGAACTGAGCCTCTCCAAGAAGAGTTGTAAATAACATTCAAGGCCATAAACAGCCAGGAAGGAACATGGCACGTCTCACAGGCACACGGGGAACGCTTGAGCCTCTATCATTGGTGCAGCCAAAACCTCTCGCTTCTCCCAGAGGCCTTGCGGTCACTTGCGAATGTGAGGCAGCTGTCAGCCATTAAAGTGAGCAAAGACTGATGGGGGGAGGGATTCCAAGGGCTGAGAAAGCATTGCAAGCATGTCAGAAATTCAGGATCCCTCAGAGCACGTGGAGGGGGTGGAGGCAGCTTTTTCCTCTTACGCATCTTTAGTGTGTGAGGATAAAGAGCAGCTGGGAAATGAACAGCGCTCGAAGAGGTCACAAGTCCATCCTCAAGGGGGAAGTCATGAAACATGACAGGCTTGTAGAGAAAAATAACAGTATGCCTGCAACAGATACTTTTCTTCCTCTCTCTCTTTTTTGGTAGGGCAGATTGCAAAAGAGTTATTATTTGCAACTATTCTGCTCTTCCTTCGAAAACTCACCCCGTGGTTTCCCATCCCATCCAGCCATAGATCAGGTTCCAAGCCATTCAGTAAATGATGCAGTATCAGAAGCTCTCAAAGCAATGACTGATGCCCTGTCTGTAGGCTTGTGGGATTTGCTCCAGCTGGTATGACTTGCCATCCATGAGCCATTTTAAACTGCATGCATGGATCCAGCACAACTCATCCAGGTTAATGGGATGATCCTGCTAATGACTCTTACGTTGTAACTTTGGGGTCCCAGTCCAGATGTCATCTTTGGGGTCCCCTCCCAGCCTGTAATTTCATATATATAAAACGTTTGCAAAATAAAAGGAATTGCTAAAGTGGTCAGACCAGTCTCTTTGTTGTGTTTAATTGCCCTAGCCAGGTCTGATAAGTATTTATGATTATTATTTATTTATTTGTTAGATTTAAATCCCGCCCAGTGTTGGTTTTGTTAGGGTAAGCTTGGGACAAAGGGTTGCATAGAAACTAAATACCAGGAGAAGCTTCTAGAAGGCAAGCTAAAGGGGAGGAGGCCTTTCCCTTTCCTAGCTGGAGGTGATGTGAGGAAGTATAAAAGAACAATTGAACTGCATTCGATGCTGTCACTGGGACCGAGAAACACACTGAGGTTTCGCTCTCTGTGAGAAACCAAAGACATACCTAACTGGCAGAGTTGTAGTCCAAAACATCTGGAGGGTACCAGGCTGGCGAAAGCAGCTCCATTGGCTAGGAGGATGTACCATGAGATTAATTTTATTTCGTTATTTTGGTTATGTATACATCACCCTTTTTAAAAGAAGAGTGCCTTCATCCTCATCACCGCAATGCACTTCATAAATGAGTCCAGGGATGAAAACATTAAAAATCCTCAGAAGTGCTGCTTTTAACCATTAAAGACTTAAACAAATAAGTCTCTTCCTAGGGGTTCATTTTGTATTGTCTGTTATTTTTGTAACTGTTTTTAGCTGCTTTCATTCTGTTTTGTACCTCCCCCTGGACATATGTGGAAGACAATTAATAAATAACAACAAGGAAGGAAGGCAGGAAGAGCTTGGGACCCAGGTACCTAAGACTGGGTACACACCATACATTTAAAGCACATTGCTTTAAAGAATCCTGGGAATGGTAATTTACCCCTCAAAAAGCTACAATTCCCAGCACCCTTAACAAATTGTAGTTCCCAGTATTCTTCTTGGGAATTTGTGTGCTTTAAATATGCTTTAAATGTATGATGTGTACTCTGTATGCAGCTTAAGAGATCACTGAGCACACTAAAGGATACTCCACACAACTTGTCCATTTGCTATTTTCAGGCTTGGAGGCTTTTTTTCCAGTTGCCCCCACTATCAGAAGTTAGGTGGGTGGCAAGTGTGGAGAGGACCCTTTCCATGGTCTCATTCCAGTTCTGAAATGGTCTCCCCAGGAATGCCGGCCTGGTGTCAAGATTGATGATTTCCTGGAGACAGACGCATTAAGAACCCTGGCTCAGTGGTATCAGACTACAGCGCCAAGTTCAAGATGCCACCCATTATGTCATAATGTTTATTATTTTAAGCTACTGGTTGTGCTATGTTATTCTTGTTTCATATATTGTATATCTTGTAGTGTTTTTATATTTGTACACCGTTTGGATGTGTTTTACATGACAAGAGGAATATAAATATTTGTAAATAAATATGATATAAATGCCCAGCTTTTATTGCATAATCTGATGTAACGAAGTTTGTGTTTTAAGTTTCACCTGTGAGAGTTTCATTTATTTATTTATTTAAATTATTATTTACAACCCACCTCTTATTCTGGGATGTCAGGGCACAGCACAACAAAACCATATATAAATCACAATCCATTTCACATTTTATCAATGCAATCTGTTGCTTAGCTGCTTTTCTTTGCTTTAAGGATAGTTTCCAAGTGTTTTTTTTATTTTGAAGAAAAATACCTGCATATTTGTTATAAACTGCCTTGAAAATCCCTGGAATTATAACAGTGGAAGCTATTTTTAAAATTATTTATTTGTTTGTTTTAGACATAAAATAATTACAAATAGGAAGTACTAGGCCGGATCAACAACCAAGCAACAGAAAAATCTGTCACAAAAAAGCAGATTCTTAAACAGCCACATCCGATTTCTTGTGCTTTGACCTAACTCTTCTGTTATTTGCATTTACATTTTTCTTTTTCTTTTCTTGTGGTGCATTTCTTTCTGCTCCCAAGTATCTTTTCCAGGGGCTCTGAGACTGCAATAGTGGTAGAATTAGCTAACGATTTCCAAAACCAAATAATGAGCGAGGTGGGGGCTGCACTTACCCACAATGGCAGCTAATACTTTGCTAGAACAACTAAGAACTTAAAATTAACAAGCAAGTAAAATTGAACTTGAACTTGGCATTGTATACAGGCGGGGACCCTCCCTTACTCTTAATGTTCCTTGCATGATGAATAGCTCATCAGCAGAGTGAAGGGAGTTTAAAGTATCAGATGCTCAGATTCATTTGTAATCACCAACAAAGCCGGATGCTCTCTTCCCAAGGAACTCTTGGGAGCAGGGGCAGCTGGGCTTTGCCTGACTGAAGGAGACCCTAATTATGCTGTAGCTGGTTCCTCCATCAAGGCTGGCTGTTGACTGATCCTGCTTCATCAGCAGCAAAGGAACTCAGAACACACAGACAGACCAGGATTAAATCACATGTATTGAATCCCTGCACGTCACCTGGTTTTCATCTTATTTTTCCTTTTATTACAAAGATGCCATTAGAGTGGCTCTTTGGATAATCAACTCAGCAACCGGCTCTTTGTTGAGAAGAAGACATTAAATATGCTGAGCATTAGCACCACAGTCTAATCACTTTAACCTGCTTCTTCTCTCATTTCAGCTTTCACTCAGCACCTTCTGGTTCAGAGAACACCAACCTAATGTCACAGAATAATTTGCTTGCAGAGACCAATGGCATTGAATGGCTGCTCAGTATGCACCCTGAGTGGGTGGTGCAAAACAAGACACGCCCCCAGAAGGGCTGCTGACAATGTCAGTTGAAACCATCAAAGGCTTTTGCTCATATGCAAGAACCATTTTTGGCTTTATTCATTTATCACATTTTTATGCCATCTGTCTCTCTATCTGTCTATCCATCCATCCATCTTATCTCCGAGACAGAAAACAAATACATCAAAATAAAACAACATACCAAACTTAGAAAGCAGACACTTTTGTTGTGAAAGCCTCCAGTCTCAGGGGGAAAAAAGGCATTTGAAGTCCATTTCAGTTAATTGCTCTGGAGATTCTGAGTTTTGCGGATATAAAGCAAAGCTGTTCTGACATGTATTTCTTCTATTTTAATTTTGGTTTTTGTAGAGAAACTTAAAAGTGATATTCCATGCTTGTCCTACTCACCCACTAAAGTTAATAGACCTGACTAACTTTGGTTCATTAATTTCAAAGGGTCACCTCTGAGTAGGATTCAGTCGAATTGTTGTTATGTGCCTTCAAGGCGATTACGACTTATGGTGACCCTATGAATCATACAACCCTTAATATAAAACTTGGTCTATTATGTACATTTTTAAAAAACCTGGACGTTTTGGATGTATTCTACTATTGTTTACTTTGTCTTGAGATGGTGTCAGGGATCCCCAGATCTCTCACAGCCTCACTTCATGCAAACACAGGATTCCTTCATTTTATGCTGCTTCCAAATCACCCAGAATACCTCCTAGTAGCATGCACAGAAGGCGTTAGGCTTGAGATGGAGACCAACAGTGAAAACAGGATAAACCTTAAACTAGGATGGTAGGTTTATTAAAGGGATACTATTTACAAAAGGGAATGCTGAGGTGCTTGCTGGCAGTTTTGAAAGACTCCAGAGGCACCATCGCAGACGCCAGCCTCAAAGTGCCTTTTTCCACAGGCCAATTTCCCAAAACCTCCAGCCCAGCCAACGACTCCCACAACCCCAATCCAGCTACTGGGGAATTTGGCCTCAGCACCCCAAAGCTCCTCTGGTTGTGCTCCTGGCTGCGTGGACAGTTTTGCCAACTTTTAAAACCCACTTGCAATGCTTCCCTCTGGCGAGACCTTTGCACAGGGCAGCCCCTCAGACCAACTCAGTCACCGGCTCCCTTCTGGTCTTCACCAGGCGATTATGAACTACACCCTGGGTATTGATGTACAGGCCTTGGTTTCCTCCTCAGCTACTCCCTCGAATTATTCCTCCCAGTTCCCCACAGGAACTGACTCCCTCTCCCCTCAACATCCCACTGGGACTCTAACCAACTCTCTCCCACTGACCGTTAACTCACCGCTGGACTTCCAGCCAATCAGAGTCTGCTGTCAGTCCCGTGGACATGTGGCAGTAATAAATGATAAACACTTGACCAAATCCACCTGCCAGTATCTGGAAGCCATTGAAGAGGGACCATTTGGAGAAGAGAGAAAATATTTGCAGGCACCTTTAATATCCTAGTCAGATAGGGAGACCTTCCTAGAGGAGGACAGTGGAAAAACAATAGATCTTTTGCTCACAAAACAAAAACAGGGAACGTATCCCTCGCTGTAGGCAAGGCACAAGTGGCTACCTACTGAGACTTCACAGCTGCAAGGCTGACATTTGAAGAGGATTTTAAAAGAAAGAGCAAAGTGTTTAAGCAAAACCTTGAGGTCAAACCATTTGGATGCAGTTGCTCAGATTTCAACAGCAGCCTGTGTGAGAGTGTGATTTCTTAGGTACAGATGAAGCAGCCTTATACCACCAAGTCAGGCCATTGCTCTATCTAGCTCAGTATTGGCAACAGTTCTCCAGAGGTTCAAATTAAACCAGAACTGTCACTAGAAGCGAAAATGATGAAACTGAGGTTATCATACTTTGGACACATCATGGGAAGACACGATTCACTAGAAAAGACAATAATGCTGGGAAAAACAGAAGGGAGTAGAAAAAGAGGAAGACCAAAGAAGAGGTGGGTTGATTCCATAAAGGAAGCCACAGACCTAAACTTGCAAGATCTGAACAGGATGCTTCACGACAGATGCTCTTGGAGGTCGCTGATTCATAGGGTCGCCATAGGTCATGGTCGACTTGAAGGCACATAAGAAGAACAACAACTCCAGAGGTTCAGGGAGGGCAGTTCTTTCTCAGGCCTACCTGGAGATGCTGGTGGTTACACCTGAAATCTTTTGCATGCCACTGAGGTATGGCTCCGCCCCCCAAAAAACCAGAGAGCTTCGGCTATGGGGCGGTATATAAGTACAATAAATAAATAAATAAATAAAATAAACAGAGGCAGTAGACAGGGAACTGCAAAAATTCTCAAATGAACTATAGATAATAGTTGATTCTGCACTGTGAAAAGTTGAAAGAGCTGGTGGTCACACAACTCTCTGAATTTTAGAGCGGAGGATTTGTATCCATGCACCTGTCTGCACAAACTTGCCTGGCTGGATGAGGTCTGCAGTCACCCTTCTGCACCCTTTTCCAAAGATCTTTTGAATTCCCCAAAAGAGGCTTATGAAAATAAATTGGACACATCTGTAGACACATGCAAAATTAAGCAGCAAGCCAGTGAGAGGTAACCTTTGACATCATTTGTCACTTTGTATTTCTCTCTACATATTGGCTTGCTCCTCTCACAACTAGCTGTTGTAAAGCACCTTTTAAGTACAGAGCACGGCTTCCCTGCCAAAAAGGCTGTATGGAAAAAGACACTTTGCTGGGATGTTTTTGACTTTCCAAGAACTACATAACTTCAGAAACATGCCATTATAATCTTTCATCTAGCCTTTCCACCTGCCCCAACAAAAAAGGGCAGGGGAGAGTTGAGCCGAAGGGGAACATCTTTGATAAATATGATTGGCAGCAGTAACATTTGCCAGGCGAATACGGGGGATGAGCAATTATTTTGCCAGGAACCACCCATGTGAAGAATCATTCTCAATCACATTTGCCACCATGGATGTCATCACTTAGCCAAATCTGATGGACTACACCACACCAGGATGTTTACTAAGTGATCTCTGATTGGCTAGGGTCACTCTAGGAAGGAGAAAAAAAACTCTCTCAAAGCTATATTTTTGAACACATACACCCAATGAAATTGATAAGCAGTTATGGTCTTAAAGTGCTGACAGCCCTTCTCTGATGCCACATGTACAGTTTAGCCTTACAACATGCAGCAACCTCCGCAAGATCATGCAATGCATATATCGAAAATACCGATCCTACCTTCAGAGACACAAAAGAAATGGAAGCCACAAAAGTCTTGCTTCCTGAGCACAAGGTTTTAGGGTTTTTTTTTCTTTTTAAAAAAAGTTGTGAGGAAAAATGCAGCTGCAATGACACCCATCCAGAAGTGGTGTATAGGAATGCTGGAGTGGATAATGGAAAGTGAACAGGGCTAATCCCAGGATCCGTACCGCATAGGCTTTATTTTCCAAGATGAAAGGCCAATTTCACAGGGCCGTAAATCAATGGCCATAAAAATTGCTTTTCGCACAAAGCTGCTGCCAGGTACCACATCACAACTCTTTGTGTACACAGACTGTACACTCACTGACTGCAATGGGTGAGAATCCCACATGTTCAAGAAATAAAAGCAGTGATGGGGAGACGGGAGTGAAGAATGGCAACCAGAGAAGGGGAGACACTGACAGCATTAATAGGGTCAACAAGAGAGGCTAGCAAAGAAGGATTCTCACCCATGCTGGTGCCAGTTTGTGCCAAACAAGGCTCCCCCACCTGAGATAGAAATCATCATCATCACCATCATCATCATTAATACTAATAATATTAATTTCATTTATGAATCACTTCCCATAAGGCATTCAAAGTGATTCATAATATAATAAAAACATACATAAAAGCGTACATAAAAAAACAGTTTAGACAATTGCGTATCAGTGGTGGCTGGTGTTTCCATGTCAGTGGGGCAGTGGAATCTGCTATGGGTTTTATTCTGAGCTTCAGCACCTTGGACAGCTCCTTGAAAGTTTGGACTAAAACCCAGAGCGGATTCTACTGCCCCACAGACATGGAGGCAGTAGCCTACACTGGCACATATAAAACGTGTATCTTTATTGATGTGAATTTAATTGCTGGACTACAGCTCCCATAATCCCTGACTATTGGCCATGCCGGCTGGGGGAGCCAACAACATCTGGAGGGCAACAGGTTCTCCATCCCTAATCTATAAACTGATCGTGAACAATGTCCAAGGCATTTCTGTAATGAAATTTCTCAATAGGCAAGTTGTTATATGGGGAGGGGGGATTAGATTAGATGCATTGAATCCAGACTTAGTAATGTTTAAAGCAGACCCATTGGAATCAATGTATCTCCTCCAACCATGACTATGGATCCATTGGGTTGGATCCAACTACATCCTACTCAGAGTAGACCTGCTGAAAGTAATGGACTTGACTAACTTAAGTCCATTGATTTCAGCGGGTCTACTCTCAGTCAAATTAAACATATAGGGTTGGATCTAAATCTGGACAGCAGACTGTTTGCATATGTCTATGTGATTTAGAGCTCTTTGCTTTTGGCATCTCCTCTGACACATGATTGTGTAATAGCATACAAAAAATGATTTATATTTGTTAATACTTATTGCTTGTTTTTGCTTAGATCAAGTTCTCTTCCACCAACACCCCACCACACTCAAGCAAAAATATAGTGTTAGAATAAGGAACCGCTGCTTGCAGTTCCAACTCTGTGTGTCGGAACGAGAAGCCATTCTTGGAGACAAATTACCAAGCCATGGCTCCGGGATCTCTATGCCTTTGCTGTTTTAAATGGCAGCCCAGAGCCAAGAGCTTAATGGCACATCCAGGCTGAAATAGGCATTCCACGCCAAGCCTTTGGCATTTCACAGCCAAAGCAACCCAGCCAATTTGTCCACCGGGAAATCAGTGGACATTCTTGGATGAAGCAACCTGCCCTTTTCTAGTGCAGCTGAGGGACAAAGCCTTGACAGAGGAAATAGCAGGCAAAGCTGTTTCTTGGCGTAGGTCTGCGCTCACGCTTGTGAGAAAGGAAGCAAGGACTGGCAGGCTGGTAATAACAAGAGATTGGCTTCCGTTGCCTAAAAGATAAGAAGAAAAGTTGGAAGAAACAAGAACTTTCCATGTGAAAAGGCAAATAGCTCAACATACTGTGGCTCCCCACCCTAACCCACCATCTACAGCAGAACACTCTGGAAGGTTACAGAAGGGCCAGGCGAGCCTAAGCAAATCAAGCTGTCACTTGGAACAGCTGTATCAACAGTACAGGGAAGGGCATGACTCAGTGGTGGAGCACATGCTTTGCATGCAGAAGGTTCCAAATTCAGTCCCCGATGGCAACTCCATGTTATGGCTGGGAACGGCTCCTGGAGAGCTGCTCCCAGTCAGCATAGACAATACTGAGCTAGATGGACCAATGGCCTGAGTCAGTATAAGGCCAATTCCAATGTTCATATTTTAGGCCTTAAATTCTGGATCATGCCACTGCAATACTTTCGAAAGTAGCTTGGAGGTGGTGTCCAACACCTTGACACCTCTGCTTACAGCAGATTGAGCCAATGATCTTTTCACCACAAGCAGAGTTCTGCCCTCAAGTGTCACATCAATGGAAAACACAATGATCGTATGAATATTAAGCATGGGATGCTTTTAACTTCCACAGATTTTCAAACTCTATCTCAAATGAAACCATCATCACTAGGATCAGCCCAAACCAGTGATCAATGTTCTGATGCCTCAAGCATTAGAATCCAGATGACTTTAGGTTACTCTGGAAGATTCAGTGTGGCATAGCTGTTAAGAGTGCTAGTTTTGTTGTTGTGTGCCTTCAAGTCGATTATGACTTATGGTGACCCTATGAGTCAGCGACCCCCAATAGCATCTGTCGTAAACTGCCCTGTTCAGATCTTGTAAGTCAGAGTGCTAGACTAGGACTCAAATCCCCACTCAGCCCTGAAGTTGGGTGGGCAACATTGGGCCAGTCCATTTCTCCCCAGCTGACCTACCTCACAGGGGCCACTGTGAGGTGAGGATAAAATGGGTGGGGGAAGAAGAGCCACGTATGGGTTTTGAGCCCCTTGAAGAAAGTCTGGGATTAAAGTGTAACAAACAACAGCAAACCTCTCAAGAGAGTTGCCCTACCCCAGAACCTTTCAACAGTTGGGACTATGCCACAAGGCAAATGTGTCCCATTGCCCCATATGTTTCCCTCCTGCGGCCCCTTCTCCACACTCCATTAACATATGGATCAAGAAACAGGGGCTGCAGTCAGAAAACCTTTGGGGAGGGGCAACAACCTTCTCCCCAATACCCACAGTGAGATGTGGTATAGCAGCAGCAAGGACCATTCCTATCTTGGAGGGCAACAGAGCTGGCGTCCTCCTGGATCACCACTTCCCATGGAAGCAATCCCTGAAGTCAGGGAAGAAGGAAATCTTGCTGTCTGTTTCATCATGTGTCCGTATGTGCGTGTCTGCTGAATGTTGCAGGTAACCCAGCAGCCTTATTTTACCAGATTCAGAAAACAGACTGGGCTAGCAAGACTGCTTTCTGGAGGAAGGAGCTGGCTCAGGGCCACATCCAGGGTCTCCACATCCAGCCAAGAGCACTCGCTGGGAAGGCTCCCTCACTGTCAATAATTTAAACAGCATCACTGAACAGTATCTATTTTTTTACAGCGGGAATAAAACACTTCCCTGGTGGGGAAGAGGGGATCCCAGAAAACCTGCCACCTGTGTGCTGTCTGCTTTCCACTTTTCAGCACATGTGGAAGCATCCAAACTCTGCAAGGCCAGCCAATAAGAGTGATGTGGAGAGCAGATGTGGAGGCAAAAGTCACAATTAAAAAACAAAACAAAACCACACCAGTGCGTTCTGGGCTGGGCTCGTACCAAATGCAAGGATCTGTCAAGACCCTGCTAAGGGTATGGGGGTGGCCAATGGGGTGTAGAACTCAATATCTAGAGAAGCCAGAAAAGGTCAATCAGCCTGTGCTGCACCACACAATATTTCATTTCAGCTGGGAGCAAACTGATCTTTGGAACGTAGCCAGTGAATGCCAGGAAGGAAGGAAGGAAGGAAGGAAGGAAGGAAGGAAGATCCAGTGCCAGACTTACTAAAGCTACCAATCATAGATTAGCACTGCTTTTAATCGCTGGCAAAGTTTCAAACTTTACCCTGTATGGGCCAATGGGATTAGCAGGCATCTTTCAGGGAGCACAGTGTCACTACATGCAGTTTAGAGTAATTAAATGAGAGCCCAGTGGCTTAATTAAATGGTAATTAATTAAACTGTAACTAATCACTTTTTTAAAAAAACCCTCTTCATAGCTGAAAGTGACCATCAAGAATAATGTTCAGTTCATTTTTGCTTGCAACCATGTGAAAATCTTTTGGAGATAAATTTTAATTAACATCAACACACACCTTCACCTCCTTTTGGATTTCATGTGAAGCCATGAGGTTGTTTTGAGGGGGGAATGCTTCCTGTCCCCCACAAAAAACAAAAATTTGGTTGATGCCATTTTCAGCAGACTTCACTGCAACTCACCATTCCCACCACTCCATGCGAACTTCCCCTTTCAGCTCACTCACTACAGTTCTCCCAAATTCCAGGACTCTTCATCAGCTCACAGCACCACCATGCTGTTTATCATCTAGCCAGATGAAGAATTCTGGAGAACTCAAAAGTTTGCATCTTATCTTGGTTGGCCTAATAAAGGTATTGCCCTACTATGGATTTTGGAATTCATCTTATGGGCCAACATGGCTACCTTTACTTTTTGTGTATATATTATCTCAGGGTTTCTTATAACAGCCCTGTAAAGTGGATCAGGATTATCACCCCCATATCATTTGCAGTGCTGTGCTGAGGCCGCTCCTCTGTGCACTCAGTCCCTCCCCATCTGTCCTGTGCAGGTAATGGGAGTGTGGGGAGGGAGACCTAGGCAAGCCATTTATAGAGGACAGGGGCCTCTCAAAGAAGCAGAAGGAAAAAACAACTTTGCAAAGAGCTGTTATGACAGTTAAAAGAGATATAAGCAATAGTCATCCCTGTTCCAATATTTTAAGCTTACAGAAGAGAGCAAAGGCATAATTTGGCCATATTTTGGAATTCACAAGGGGCAAAGATGAAGCAACAAGAGACACAAAGCCATGCAAGGTGGGCGGGCAGGCAGGGGGGGATCTTTCTGATCAAAGAATAAAATTAAGTCAGGGAAGATTTCAAATTTTGGCATTCCTCTCATCAGCTTTGCCATCTGTCCTTGAGCACCAAGAGATAGCAAAATACTGTTTGCAATAAGAACAATATTTAAAACACAATATAAATATTGTTGACACTGCCTGTGATATCTCACTCACCAGGGCAAATGTGTTTCATTAATCTTCTCATGCTCTTTTATGCATGATATCTTATCATGGGATCACGCCCCAAGCTCACTCCATAGGACATCGCAAAGCTACAGTCCCACCAGTAAAATATGGATCAAGCATTATTAATATTTAACTGACGGACTCAAAGTATGTTCCTTGGGGGTTGGATTTCTGCCGCAGTTTTGCTAAATTCAAAACACAAGTGCTCACTCCCCAATCCCCAGGCACCTGGTTGGCCACTGTGAGAACAGGATGCTGGACTAGATGGGCCACTGGCCTGATCCAGCAGGCTCTTCTTATGTTCTTATGTTAATCTTACCTGTAACACCCAAAATGTGAGACATTTCAGCAGAATGTGAGGCTCTTGGAAGAGATGTGACTGATGGATGCGTGCTTGGAATGTTTTAATTGTATTTTATTGTTGGGTAGTTTTTATGTTGTGATCTGTCCAGGGATCACTTGTGATGAGGGCAGAATATAATTCTATAAATAAAATAAATTACACACACACACGAGACATAACAGCAAATCATGCTCATCAAAGCAGCTGCAAATGGCGGAAGCCGAAACGTTTTGCTATAAAGAATTCATCTGTTTTGTGATTAACCAGGATCCAGAGCAACCTTGTCTGAAGTGCTGTAGGAAGATAGATAGATTATGCAGATACAGATGGATACAAAGCTTGTTCCCAGAAGGTTGGATTGCTGCCACAATTTGTTCAGTTCCAAACACAGCTGCAAGTCAGAATTCACTCCACAATCCCAGCTGTGGCACCCAGAATGTGGGACATTTAGTCAGCGGTGGGTCAGGGAACAGGGGAGAGCACATATGTTCTATTCAGAAGGCTCCGAGTCAATCTTTGGAATTTCCAGATAAAAAATGGTCCTTAGGCTTCAGGGCTCAGACAAACCCCAGTCTGGGACCCTTGAGCTTTGGTGCCCATCAGAGCATGTTTGTTCTGCTAAGATGAGTACTATTCATAAAGACTGGTCTTCAGGCCTCTTTTTGACGCTGTGCTCCCTTTGGTCTTCTGGTGCTGTCCCCACCCCACTATGTTTTCCTGACTCAGGATAAGGGAGTTTCTTATGTTCACAGTTGTTCCACGGTTTCTCTGTAGCGTGCTGTTCTGCCATGTGCCAGGAGTCAGTCTCTCTCTCTTTCTGTTAATCCACGGTGGGCTGGTAACCACCAAGGGGGTCACTGGAGAGTGCAGAGTAGACTGGGCCAATTTGCTCTGGTTTCCTCCCATTCCTCTTCCCCTGCAAAGATACTGTGGACACTGAAGCTATGGCGCAGCAAAAAATACTAGCTGGGCTCTGCCTCCACCTTGCTGTGCTGACCAGCCTCCCAAGCTAGTGTTAGAAGAAGACTGTAGGGAGCAAGCCCATCTGGGAGCTACTCAGCCTCCCCCCTGCCAGCCAACAATTCACTGCTGGAGTCCTGTGCGGGAGGCTGACTGTTTTGGCTTTTCTTTTCCTGAGAAGTCAAAGGACATCCATAGAAACATCCCCAAACGCGCCAACCCTGACGTGGCTCAGTCCAGGAAAACCATAAATGCTGGGAAGTGTGCCTGCCAGCAACACATTCAGTGGATGCCATCCAGCTGAGCCCACACCAGGGCCTGCTGCCATGGGTAAAGGACTATAGGGTCAGGGGCAGAGTCCCTGCTTTGCATGCAGAAAGCCTAGGTTCAGTTCCCCGGGTCTCCAGTTGAAAGGACCAGGCAGCAGCTGATGGGAAGGGGGACTCTCTGTGCCTGAGAGCCTGGAGAGCCACTGCCAGTCAGAGTTGACAATAGTGCCCTGGGTCAGAGGTAGCCAATGTGATGCCCTCCAGGTGTTGTGGGCTACAACTCCCATCACCCACTGACCATTGTCCAGGCTGGATGGGGCTAATGGGAGCTGTAGTCTAAGACCAGAGGGCACTACGTTAGCTCCTCCCCAGGCCAAATAGACAAATTGCCTGACTTTGTTGTCAGCACCTTTCTGGGTTCCAATGCTTGTCACCCTCTCCATCCACTTTGTTGCAGCAGGGAACTACAAGCAGATTGCAACTGGGGAGGACAGAGCCCACCAGATGTTGCTGGACTCCACAATTCCTGAGCATTTGCCATCATACCGGGGTGGGGTGGGGGGCTGATGCGGGTTGGAGTCCAACAACATCTGGAGGGCCACCGATTCCCCATCCTTGCTTTAGGGGATATCCTGTGAGGGGAAAAGCTACTTGACTTTTCCACGGATGCTTCCCCAGGAGTCTGATTGTGCACTGAAATGTCAAACCAACAGCAGCAGAAGCTGGCAGAAACTCAAGCCTCGATCATCATCACACAAGCAACCATCCCCAGAAAGTAACTGAAATTTCACATCTGCAAATTTCCTGCCCTGCATAATAGATAACTTATAAAACAAATATAGATAATTTAAAACAGGAGTGCAAAACCTGATTTTTTGAGCAAAGGTTTTCATGAACTTCTCAAGCGCAACTGGTCAAACAAATCAGGTAGGGCATCCTGGAAGAGCATTTCAGGATGGCTGTTACCATGAGGTGCACTGTGCATGCCAAGACTTCCTCAGAAATCAGCAAAATTAAAGCAAGAAACTGAATCTTTGAAGAGGATTGCGGGGTAGAGGAGAGAGAGAGAGAATGGCAAACGCAGCATTCTGACAGAAGGTTGAACAAACCCAGGTTTTGCACCTGGAAGACAAAATACGTGAATTCCTACATGCTGTGGATTTCCCCTCCTTTCTGGGTGGCCATTAAGTGCACTTGCAATCACGCCCAGAAAATCAGAGCCTGCTCTCTTTGCTACACGTTGTTTCCCACTCTGGTATTGTTTCACTGACAGGAGAGTGTGCAGTTCAAACTGTCAAAACATTGTGATAATTATTATAAACTGTTAGGCCACAAATCATCAGCAATCCCCTATTAAAATAAACATGGGGAAATGATCTTATAATCAAGCCCCTGCCTGTTTTCAATATCCGACTCGTTTCAGGGGAGTCGCTGTTCCTTCTTGTTTGGTTTGTAAACATACAGCCATCATCACTCCATCACCAACTGGAGTATCGTGGGCCAAGCCTGGACCCCTGGGAGGTGTGGCCAGGTTCCCCAGTTGCCAACCTCAGAGGCAAAGCAAAGGCAGTGCAGAGAAAGCAGTGATTTGGCAACAGAACTCACTGGCTGACCTGGACAAGAAAGGCGTCCATTTCCCCACTTCAGGAAGGCTTTGCATTGGCATGTGGAACTCTAAAAACAGCTCTTGCTACAGCAGTGGCTCAGGTCAGAGCCACACCATCCATGCAGCACACATTTAAAGCACATAGCGCCCCCCAGAAGAATCCTGGGAACTATAGTTTACTCTTCACAGAGCTACAATTCCCAGCACCCTTTACAAA
The DNA here is from genome assembly GCF_030035675.1 of Rhineura floridana. Lineage (NCBI taxonomy): Eukaryota > Metazoa > Chordata > Lepidosauria > Squamata > Rhineuridae > Rhineura > Rhineura floridana. The sequence goes on from NC_084492.1 coordinate 38,922,134, forward strand.
TTCATGGGATTCTCTGAAGGAAGACATGTTCTTTAAATGTGTGGTAAACGTGCTTTCAATGTATGAAATGGATGTTATATAGGAGCAGGAGCCTCCACCCCTTCATGACTCTGATCCAGGCAGATGTTTACAAGCACTCCCCTTTTCTCCTCAGTAGACACACACACTTTACTGGCAACTGTGGATCTTCTGCCTGGTTCCCCATCTCTTCTACCCTCGTGGCCAAGGGTGGCATGCAGCGGGAGGGGTGACAGCCGGGGGGGGATGGGGAGAGAGCTAGCCAGGAGCCCAGGCAGCTGGTGGCGACCAGCTTACGAGGAAAGGTTGCAGCATTTGGGGCTTTTTAGTTTAGAGAAAAGGCGGGTCAGAGGAGACATGATAGAAGTGTATAAAATTATGCATGGCATTGAGAGGGTGGATAGAGAAAAGTTCTTCTCCCTCTCTCATAATACTAGAACTCGTGGACATTCAAAGAAGCTGAATGTTGGAAGATTCAGGACAGACAAAAGGAAGTACTTCTTTACTCAGCGCATAGTTAAACTATGGAATTTGCTCCCACAAGATGCAGTAATGGCCACCAGCTTGGACGGCTTTAAAAGAAGATTAGACAAATTCATGGAGGACAGGGCTATCAATGGCTACTAGCCATGATGGCTGTGCTGTGCCACCCTAGTCAGAGGCAGCATGCTTCTGAAAACCAGTTGCCGGAAGCCTCAGGAGAGGAGAGTGTTCTTACACTCGGGTCCTGCTTGCGGGCTTCCCCCAGGCACCTGGTTGGCCACTGTGAGAACAGGATGCTGGACTAGATGGGCCACTGGCCTGATCCAGCAGCCTCTTCTTATGTTCTTATGTTCTTATGGGATATGTTCCCAGAGAAAGTTAACAAACCCTTCACAAGCATTGGTGGCTTTCCTGTTTTCATTGAGAGAGAAGACAGTAAATAGACACAAGGTGAGGCCGCATTTGGAATACTGTGTACAGTTCTGGTCGCCTCATCTCAAAAAGGATATTATAGAGTTGGAAAAGGTTCAGAAGAGGGCAACCAGAATGATCAAGGGGATGGAGCGACTCCCTTACGAGGAAAGGTTGCAGCATTTGGGGCTTTTTAGTTTAGAGAAAAGGCGGGTCAGAGGAGACATGATAGAAGTGTATAAAATTATGCATGGCATTGAGAAAGTGGATAGAGAAAAGTTCTTCTCCCTCTCTCATAATACTAGAACTCGTGGACATTCAAAGAAGCTGAATGTTGGAAGATTCAGGACAGACAAAAGGAAGTACTTCTTTACTCAGCGCATAGTTAAACTATGGAATTTGCTCCCACAAGATGCAGTAATGGCCACCAGCTTGGACGGCTTTAAAAGAAGATTAGACAAATTCATGGAGGACAGGGCTATCAATGGCTACTAGCCATGATGGCTGTGCTCTGCCACCCTAGTCAGAGGCAGCATGCTTCTGAAAACCAGTTGCCGGAAGCCTCAGGAGGGGAGAGTGTTCTTGCACTCGGGTCCTGCTTGCGGGCTTCCCCCAGGCACCTGGTTGGCCACTGTGAGAACAGGATGCTGGACTAGATGGGCCACTGGCCTGATCCAGCAGCCTCTTCTTATGTTCTTATGTTCTTATGTTCTTATGGGATATGTTCCCAGAGAAAGTTAACAAACCCTTCACAAGCATTGGTTGCTTTCCTGTTTTCATTGAGAGAGAAGACAGTAAATAGACACAAGGTGCGGCCACATTTGGAATACTGTGTACAGTTCTGGTCGCCTCATCTCAGAAAGGATATTATAGAGTTGGAAAAGGTTCAGAAGAGGGCAACCAGAATGATCAAGGGGATGGAGCGACTCCCTTACGAGGAAAGGTTGCAGCATTTGGGGCTTTTTAGTTTAGAGAAAAGGCGGGTCAGAGGAGACATGATAGAAGTGTATAAAATTATGCATGGCATTGAGAAAGTGGATAGAGAAAAGTTCTTCTCCCTCTCTCATAATACTAGAACTCGTGGACACTCAAAGAAGCTGAATGTTGGAAGATTCAGGACAGACAAAAGGAAGTACTTCTTTACTCAGCGCATAGTTAAACTATGGAATTTGCTCCCACAAGATGCAGTAATGGCCACCAGCTTGGATGGCTTTAAAAGAAGATTAGACAAATTCATGGAGGACAGGGCTATCAATGGCTACTAGCCATGATGGCTGTGCTCTGCCACCCTAGTCAGAGGCAGCATGCTTCTGAAAACCAGTTGCCGGAAGCCTCAGGAGGGGAGAGTGTTCTTGCACTCGGGTCCTGCTTGCGGGCTTCCCCCAGGCACCTGGTTGGCCACTGTGAGAACAGGATGCTGGACTAGATGGGCCACTGGCCTGATCCAGCAGCCTCTTCTTATGTTCTTATGTTCTTATGTTCTTATGGGATATGTTCCCAGAGAAAGTTAACAAACCCTTCACAAGCATTGGTTGCTTTCCTGTTTTCATTGAGAGAGAAGACAGTAAATAGACACAAGGTGCGGCCACATTTGGAATACTGTGTACAGTTCTGGTCGCCTCATCTCAGAAAGGATATTATAGAGTTGGAAAAGGTTCAGAAGAGGGCAACCAGAATGATCAAGGGGATGGAGCGACTCCCTTACGAGGAAAGGTTGCAGCATTTGGGGCTTTTTAGTTTAGAGAAAAGGCGGGTCAGAGGAGACATGATAGAAGTGTATAAAATTATGCATGGCACTGAGAAAGTGGATGGAGAAAAGTTCTTCTCCCTCTCTCATAATACTAGAACTCGTGGACATTCAAAGAAGCTGAATGTTGGAAGATTCAGGACAGACAAAAGGAAGTACTTCTTTACTCAGCGCATAGTTAAACTATGGAATTTGCTCCCACAAGATGCAGTAATGGCCACCAGCTTGGATGGCTTTAAAAGAAGATTAGACAAATTCATGGAGGACAGGGCTATCAATGGCTACTAGCCATGATGGCTGTGCTCTGCCACCCTAGGCAGAGGCAGCATGCTTCTGAAAACCAGTTGCTGGAAGCCTCAGGAGGGGAGAGTGTTCTTGCACTCGGGTCCTGCTTGCGGGCTTCCCCCAGGCACCTGGTTGGCCACTGTGAGAACAGGATGCTGGACTAGATGGGCCACTGGCCTGATCCAGCAGCCTCTTCTTATGTTCTTATGTTCTTATGACCGCTCATCAGGGTCACTGGTCGCGTGGGGGTCTGCTGGACGGTCCTACTCTTTCTCCAAGGAGAGCTGCAGTCTAGACCTGAATCCTGACAAAGGGTGAGGGTTAAGGCACTGTCCCATCATCATATATTTCTCAGTAATACCCCACCCCAGATTTTTTTTAAAAAATGTTAAAAGTTTGGAGGTGTCTTGAAAGGCCACAGGAAACAAAAACTTTTGGCATCATGGCATTACAGCGGGGGGGATCATAGTAACAGTCAATAAGCTTTTTTTTTTAAAAAAATCACTTTACAAACTGGAGGGGTTCTTCAGAGGCCACAAAAACCCATCTTGGGAGCTGGATATGGCCTGCAGGTCGCAAGTTAAAAAAGCTTTTAAAAAATGTTTTTAAAGTTGTTTTGTTTTAATGTATTTTAAAGTCTGTTTTGTGACTTTTAAAGTGTTTTTAGTGCTTTTGTTTGCTGCCCTGGGCTCCTGCTTGGAGGAAGGGCAGGACATAAATTAAATAAATAAATAAGTTAACCACCTCTGATGGAAAGGGTAAGCTGTTATTAAACACTGGTCTGCCTCTGCAGCACTCATCAGCTCTGCTGAAGCCAAGGAAGGCATCTGGGTTCCTGGAGATTTAAAGTTGCAACAAAAACAGGATTTGGGCAGTGTGGCTTGTGAAGAATCACGATGAAAAAAGATGCATGTGCTGCTGATGTTCCTCCTTCTATGCTGCTATTAAAGAAAGAGGCACCCCAATGTCCTTTGTGTCTGGTCACCCAACATAACATGATCACTACTCACAGAGCCAGCAGGAACTGGCCAAGACTTACCTTGAGTCTGTGCTCCATCTGACAGCTTCTTTCCAATGCTAGGCTCAGCCTCAGTAGAAGAGAAGTAATGCTAAAGAAGAGGATGCACCTGAGCATCTGCAAAGTGGCAGAAGATGTCCCATCAGTCCAAGCAGACACAAATGCACACCCCTGCTACTTCTTTTACCAAGACAGTCTTCAAACCACCATCATTTTTGGTGCAGGTAAACCCTCTGCCATAATAAATGTGTTTGTCTTTAAGGTGCCACAAGACTCTCTGCTGCTTTTGTTGCAACAGGCTTTTGCAGCTGCCCCTCTGGAAACAGTTAACATGGAGAATTGCTTCAGGATGAGCCCATGCTGGGGCCGAGTCTGCCAACCAGCCAGGCATTGCGGAGACTTGCCAAAGTGGTGCAATCTATCACGGCAATGCCACACGCAAATGCAATGCAATAAGTCAACAGAGAATGCCTCTCTCTTTGCAATGCCTGCAGTCAGAGCAGAGGATGGAGAGCAAAACAGCTAAATAAGGCCGCACGGAGACATGCTGGAAAGGGACCCATCAACATTCACGAAGTATTGACCTTCAAGCGTCCACCTCTCTTGAGTGATGGCCCCTCTCTGATCACCCCACCCTTCTGCACTCCCCCACTACTGTATATAAATTGAGGCAATGATTTATTGCATCCAGCAAGGAAATACAAATGGGATATTTTACATATTTATATCATAAGATAAACTGATACTTAAGCTGATCAAAGTGAGTGGAAGATCTGGAGGCGATTACAGCGGCTGTTTGTTTAACGGAGGTCACGCTGCACATGGAGTGGGCAAATCAGCTGGGCCTGTGGAGCATCTGTTCGGAGGTCTGGTAGGAAGGGCAGAGGCAGCAAGGACCAGATCCAAAGTCAGAGCAAGGGGAGAGCTGGAGCCAGCCCTTCAGTGCTTTGCAGGCCAAGGACTTCAGCTGAGCCCAAGCCTTGTGTGCCTTTAATTGTGTGCAAAGGCGCAGAACAGACGGCCTTAGGTATCAGGTCAGGGTATTTGTCAATCTAGCCCAGGAATGGCCCTCAACCTAATTACATGCAGGTGATGCAGACAGAGAGAAGGGATGGTGGGGGGAGGGAAGGGGATGTCAGAAAGAATGAGAAGAGGGGGTGGCCCCACTCCCTCTTGTTGCCAACCCTACACCCCCCACAGATTACCCCTGAAGGAATGCAACTCTCCACCTCATAAAATTGCTGTACCCCAGTCTATCCCAGTATTGTCCACTCTGGCTGACAGTGGTTCTCCAAGGTCTCAGGAAAAGGCCTCTCCCGTTACTGAAGATTCTTTTTAACTGGAGTTGCAGGGATCGAAACGTGGTCCCTTTGCAAACAAATCCAGGTGCCTCGGTGTTCCAGCACTGAGATGCAGGTGTGTTAGCAACGTAGGATGCTACCATATTCCAGATCAGGCAGCTTTGCCCCTCAAGCCCAACATTTTCCAACCTGGTGCCCTCCAGATGCTTTGCACAAAAATTCCCATCAATCCCAGCCAGAAGGCTACTCTAGCCCAGGATTATTTAACCAGCTCTCTAGGACAGCCTTTCCCAACCTTTGGGTCCCCAGATATTGCTGGGCTACAGTTCCCATGTGGCTGGGGCTGATGGGAGTTATAGTCCAGCAATATCTGGGTCATAGCTTGGAAATGTTACTTTTTTTAAACTACAACTCCCATCAGCCCCAGCCAGCATGGCCACTGGATTGGCTGATGGGAGTTGTAGTTCAAAAAAGTAACTTTTCCAAGCTCTGATCTGGGTACTCAAATGTTGGGAAAGGCTGTTCTAAGGGATTCTGGCAGAGAATTTTCCACCACCTGAAAAGTAATGGGAGATGCCAGAGGCTGGACTTGGGCCCTCCCACATGCAAAGGCAGTACTGTGCCACCAAGCTATGGCTAGGGATGTAAGAAGGCAGTGATTTCCATTCTGTTCCAGTTCCATGCAGCACTGTTTCTGTTCAGCTGCCGTTCAGCTTCCAACAAAAACTACATGATTTTTCTCACTGTCCACTGTGGTGGAATAATATGTCATTCCACGCAATTAATTTCAATGCAAAGGAAACACAATGCAAAGCGGGATGGGAGGGACACACCTTCAATTGTGTATTGTTTATTTACTGAAACCAACAACAGCAAGTACTGATTATATCCACTGGGCTGATTTCCATTTTGGACATTGGCAATTTCCACTCCCATTCCTGTCAGAATCCTCCGACATCCCTAGCTAGGGCTCCTCTCCTAAACATACTTCCTTTGCCACTGAGTAAAGTGAACACAGATTCATGCTGAGACAGTGCAATGCCCACCCAGGGGCTCCATAATTCCATCCATTAAGTGTTAGTCGTCCTTGGGCTGGCCTAAGAGAGGGGTCGCAACCAGCCTTACATGGCTCTTAGCACAGGCAAGACTCACATGCCTCAATCTCCCCAGGCATACTAGTGCTCAACCAAACTCCTGTGAACCTACCCAGGGCCAGACACAGTGAGGGCAGTATCAAGCGAGGAGCTACTGGGTGGAGGCAAGAGGAGCATAAGACAAGGACCCCAGCAGGATCAGACCAGGGAGGGTCCATCTAGTCCAGCATCCTATCACCCAACAGTGGTCAATCAGTACCTCCGGAAAGCCCATAAGCAAAGAGGAGTGGAAGCAACAGCCCTTCCCTGTTGTTGCTCTCCAGCAACTGGCATTTAGAGACCGGCTGCCTCTGATCATGGAGGTTCCATATAAGCAGCCAAAGAAGAGAGTAGGCCGGTGCCATGAGAGGCCAAGGATGGGCAACCGGCTCTCGCACAGCCTTCCAGTGCCTCTTAATGTGCGTGTAGGGTACTTCTGTAAGTGAAAAGTGGCATGCCATAAGACTTCAGAGATGTATCCGGCACCTGTCAGAATTACCGCTACTGAAATTGCCAGACTTGACTGGCCCTGAAGAAGGCTGTGGAACCCTCACAGACCTAAACCCTAAAGAGTCAAACCTCTTTATGGGGCTCTGATATGACAATCAGTGAATAATTGAATCAAATTCCTCACAACCAACATTTAGAGCTGAAAAACATAATCCTCAATAGGTGAGTGAAGTCACCCAGACCTCTAGAAAAATGATGCATAAATCAAACTTGTTCAAAATGTTCTGGAATGACAAGAAGGCTAGGACTGGGGAGGGCAGCTATGAGAGAACTAGAAAAGGTCCCCATATGCAAAGATGTAAAGATGTATCACTGAACACTAAAGTCAGGATCATGCAGACCATGGTATTCCCGATCTCTATGTATGGATGTGAAAGTTGGACAGTGAAAAAGGCAGATAAGAGAAAAATCAACTCATTTGAAATGTGGTGTTGGAGGAGAGCTTTGCGCATACTGTGGACTGCGAAAAAGACAAATAATTGGGTGTTAGAACAAATTAAACCAGAACTATCATTAGAAGCTAAAACGATGAAACTGAGGTTATCATACTTTGGACACATCATGAGAAGACATGATTCACTAGAAGAGACAACAATACTGAGAAAAACAAGGGAGTAGAAAAAGAGGAAGACCAAACAAGGGATGGATTGATGGAACTGAAACAGCCTTGGTCGCCCTGGTGGATGATATGAGGAGGGTGTTGGATAGGGGTGAATACACCCTCCTCGTCCTCCTGGATCTCTCAGCGGCTTTCGATATCGTTGACCACAGTATCCTTTTAGACCGCCTGGAGGGATTAGGAATAGGGGGCACTGTTTTACGATGGCTCCGTTCCTATCTCTCCGACAGGCAGCAACGGGTGGCATTGGGGGATGAGGTTTCAGACCCTTGGCCTCTCACTTGTGGAGTGCCACGGGGTTCTATCCTCTCCCCCATGCTATTTAACATCTATGTAAAGCTGCTGGGGGCCATCGTCAGGAGATTTGGGCTGCAGTGCCACCAATATGCAGATGACACTCAGCTCTATCTCTCCTTTAAGTCCCCACCAGAGTTGGCTGTGGATGCCATGTCCAAGTGCCTGGAATCTGTAAGTAAATGGATGGGAAGGAATAGGCTGAAGCTAAACCCCGACAAGACCGAGGTGTTGCTCGTGGGAGACAAGGAAAGATTGGGAGATATAGACCTGGTGTTCAATGGGGTAAGATTGCCCCTGAAAGACCAGGTCCGCAGCCTCGGGGTCATTCTTGATTCCAAGCTGTCCATGGAGGCTCAGGTTTTGGCAGTGAGCCGGGCAGCTTGGTATCAATTACACCTGATACGGAAGCTGCGGCCCTACCTTCCTGCCCATCTGCTCCCACGGGTAATACATGCCCTGGTCTCCTCTCGCTTAGACTACTGTAATGCGCTCTACGTGGGGTTACCCTTGAAAACGGTCCGGAAATGACAATTGATACAGAACGCGGCGGCACGGCTGATTAAGAACAGCCGTCGCCGTGATCATGTTACGCCAGTGTTAATAGACCTACACTGGCTACCAGTTGTTTACCGGGTCCAATTCAAGGTGTTGGTGTTGACCTTTAAAGCCCTATATGGTTTCGGCCCAGTTTATCTGAAGGAGAGACTGCAGCATCACCAATCATGCCGCCTGACGAGATCAGCCACACAAGACCTTCTCTCGGTCCCACCAGTTAAAACAGCGAGGCTGGTGCGGACCAGAGAGAGGGCATTCTCGATTGTGGCCCCCACCCTCTGGAATTCCCTTCCTTTCGACCTTCGCCATGCCCCCTCCCTGATAGGTTTCCGCCGGGCCTTGAAGACCTGGCTGTTCAGGCAGGCCTATGGGATCTCTGGGATGGGTTAGCTTTTAAGGTGGTCATTAATTGGAAGAGTGGGGTTTTAGATGAATTGTGATCCGCATTGATTTTATTGTATTTTATTGTATGTTGTACGTCGCCTGGAGTGGCCGTTAATTCGGCCAGATAGGCGACTCAAAAAATAAAATTTTATTATTATTTATTCCATCAAGGAAGCCACAGACCTGAACTTATAAGATCTGAACAGGGTGGTTTATAACAGATGCTCTTGGAGGCTGCTGATTCATAAGGTTGCCATAAGTTGTAAGCGACTTGAAGGCACATAACAACAGAGTGTCAAGACTAGAAACCCACAACTGGATGTATTGCATTCATATAGATACTGCCTTTTTGTACAATATCAGCAAGCAAGAAAGCAAGATTTGTTTGTTTCCTCATCACAGGGAAAAAAAATCATTCGCTCTTTAAATGGGGTCCTGAAAAAGAAGAGATTCCAGTTGCCAAATTCTTCCATAACACTCAGGGAGGGGGAAAGTCTAGAATACACTTCCGAAAAAGGCCCTTAAGAACAGTTTAGGCATAGGAAGGAGAGCCTGGGATTTGTGTGTGATGTTTGTAGGGAAACAGGAACAAGGGTGCAACATTCCACAGAGCTGGTGGGAGAAATGCACATTTCACATATCAGCTGTTGTTCTCTCTTCTGAACTCCCTGGTTCATGCAATGGCTTGGACTCTGCATGATTTTCCAGAATGTCTAAGCATACTGGGAATATGGGTTGAAGGCAGGGATGTGGAGTCGGAGTCGTGGAGTTGGAGTCGGAAGCAATTTTGGGTGGAGTCAGAGTCGGTAGAAATGTGCCGACTCCGGCTTCAAAATAAAAACTTTCATAGGAATTTAGGAAAGTTTTCTTGTTCAGAAATTTTAATCAAATAAATATATTTTGTGTTCTATCAATCTAGCCTGATGATTCACGTGGTGGTGGTGACATGCCTTGTGCTACCATTTTACTACAGTAAACTTGTTATTACTAGTTAATATACATTTGCCATTTATGAAGGAGTCGGAGTCGGACAGTAGAAAAATAGGGGAGTGGGAGTCGCAGGTCTGGCGTACCGACTCCACAGCCCTGGCTGAAGGAGGCGAGCGGGTCAGCCACAGCCACCACTTTTCGGCCTGGTGTGTACATGTCCTCCTGTCAACAGAAAGAAGTTGTCCTCAACATGCAAGACCCCAGTTCAGATGGTCGACTCACCATGGGGGGAAACGGTGCCAGGCAAGGGCTTGCTCCGTCAAGCCGGCTTCGGGATTTGCCCGGTTCCTCAAACAAAATGGAGCCTAAGCATCCAACTAGTGCAGGGATGAGGAACCTTAGGCCCAGGGGCCAAATGTGGCTCTCTAATTCTCTTTATCTGGCCCTCAGGACTCTCCTCAAGCAATAGCACCTCCCCAGGCCACACCTGTTTCCCCCAGGCCACACCCCTTTCCCCAGGCCACACCCCTTTCCCCCAGGCCACACCCCTTTCCCCTAGGCTGCACTCCTCACTGTTTCTGCTTCATCTCCTCCTTACGAGCTGTTGCTTGACTGGAAATGTCCTTGAACTGTGATCATGCATCTCACTTGCCTGGGTGGAGAGAGGGGTGAGCAGGAGGAAACTGAGACAAAGAATTGGTAGAGCCAGTGACAAATGTGACTTTGTGCTTTCTAGCAACACCAAAGGCAGAGGTTTCTGCACAGACACCTCTCTCTCTCCATTCCGCATCCAGGGAAGCTAGAGGTAATCATCACTGCTCAAGGAAGCACTTCAGGAAGGTGTGGAGCAGGGACAGGGAGAGGAGGTGAGAGGGGAACATGGCCTGTGGAGAGGGGCATGGCTTGGGAGATCCCCAGGGCCAGATACCGAGGTCTGGAGGACCATATTTAGTCCCCTCCCCCCCCAGTGTGAGATGCCCCACTCCGAAGAAGAGCCTGCCTGCTGGATCAGGCCAAAGGGGGCTCATCTGGTCCAGCATCCAGTTCTCATAGTGACCAGCTAGAGTAGCAGGTTGTAGCGTTCCTCGGAGGGAGAAACATCCATTGCCGCATATAAGGGGCCCGCGGCCACCACATCAGACACTTTCATCAGTTACTCTCAAGTATACTGTTGACGTGTGTGCGTTGTTGCGTGAAACAGCATACATTACGTTGGAGTTAAGTTGAGCAAGAAACTTCTTCAGAGCATTAGAGCATGTTAAGAGTCTCTATTAAGACATTAAGGCCAAAGGCTTAAGAGTAAATACATGTAGAGTTTCTTCAGTCACCCCCCCTTCTGGTACATCTCTCCAAAGGTAAACACAGAAGAGAACCTCACAGTTCAGAGGCAATATTCAGAAGACTCAGCTTAACACAGATAGCTGCTAGAACTTTTCCCAGTTTATCACGATAGCTACCATAGCAACAGCCTTGGCAGTCCGTTCCCAGACTGGGCAAAGACATAACTCCCCCTAGTTACAGTTTTTCAGACTTGATGGGAAACAAACTCAGTGACAGTGCGGTTCAATGGTCAACATATACATGGGTATTTTTTTTAAAAAAAAGTAGTTATATAGTTATCCCCAGTTTATAGTCTGAAGGAACTTTAGCCTATGAAATCAGAGAAAACTGCAATGTAGAGATCATATAAACTGTGAGCCATACTGGGAAAGGAATCAAAAGTATAAGCGTTCATTAATAACAGGTTCAAACTCTGCAGAAATCTTTCAGCAGAAATCAGCTCAGCCAAATAGGGATGTGGGGAAATAGTATTCTTGCCTTAGTGTAACTGAACTTTATCCAAGCTTTTTATATGAACTCTGGATCTTCCTTCGCTCTGTCCAGACCTGGCCATCCTGTCCTGCTGAGATACAAGCAGCTTCTTTCTTCCTTCCTTTTCCCGCAGTTCTCCCTTCCTCTCTAGCCTTTTGCCCCCAAGGGATGATGCCCTGGTGCTGGCCACAGAATCTGGCTTTTAACCTGCCCAGCGAGCCAATCCCCCAAGGCCTCCAGTCACACGTACAGCCTCTCTTTCCCCAGGCAATGAGAACAGCAAGTTTTCAATTGCCTCCTTTCCCTCTCCCAAGCTCCACTTGATCACGCTGTAAGATGTCAACTGAACAATCAACATTAACACATTTAACAATTCTCAAAATATATTGTAATGATTATGAGCAATACATCCAACCAATATATCACAGGAGGGGTGCTGGATCCAGCCGGGTGGGGGGCAGATCCTTATCTCCCTCACCCCCTGCAGGCAAAGGTTGACGGGTGGGTGGTGCCTCCCACCTGTCAATCATCTGTCACAGTGATGTCAGGTGACCTTTTTCACTCCTGCGGAAGATCAGCTGATTGTTGGGGTTGCAAACCTGGAGCTATGCAAGCCCAGCACTCAGCTGAATAGGTGGTACTGTTCCATGCCCTTTGTGCTGTTGTTCTGTCTAGGAGAAGTTTCTGGAAAGTGCTGATCTCTGCTATAGGCTCAGACTGCAGGTTAAATCTGCAAATGAACCCGTCAGGTTATGATGGGGTGTTATTGTTTTATTTTGTGTGTGTTTATAGTATGATAATATGTTTTTGTTTTTAGTATTATTGTAATCACTTGGAGAACGTTTGGTGGCAAGTGACTAAAACATTTAATAAATGATGATGAAGATGATCCATCAGCAAGACAAAAAAAACCCACTGGCGCCATTTGCTGCGGGAAGGCCAGCTTGCCGAGAGATTCCCATTGTAGTTGGAGCTGCCTGCTGGCTGTTACCTTGGTTTTGGGGGTGTTGTCCTTGAGGAAGGGGATAGCAGCCAGCAGGGGGCTGGTATTTATGCTTGAAGAGCCCCCTAACAGCTCTGTAGGCATGCAACTTCAACCCTTGGGCATCAAAAGTGCTTTTCAGGCAAGCACAAGTCTGCTTGCCAGTCTCTACCACAACTTTAAAACCCTCTTTTTCCTTCTTTCTTTTTTGGTCACACAGAGATCGGCATGTGGGCGCTTCAAGGTCAACAGAAGAGCCGCTATTCCCCTCTTTTGGATTTTGCAAGCAGATAAGACTCTCTCAAACTCTTGCCAAACAAAGATGGCAAGTCAGGGGACACCTGGCTGTCAAGTCTTAAACCCGAACACATGAACTCAGCCTCAGGAGATGGAGCCAGTTGACTGTGTCTCAAAGACTGCATGGACACTTCTTGAGGTAGGTACAAAAAGCAAGAGACACAGCACAATTGTCTGGCCACCTTTTCTTATACTAAACAGCCCCGCCCAGTACCTCCAACCAGTGGTCACACAGCAGCACCCCCTTTAAATGACTCAATGTGCTTGTATAAATAAGCTTTGCTAATGTGCAAACAACATCATGAGATTAATACCCAAGGCCTCTAGAGAGTGAAAGCTTCCAGTTCCTTTGTTCTGGCTTCTAGCAAATGGAGATTTCAAAGGAGGAGGGAAAGTGAGTTGTGTGAGTGAATGATTGGCCTCTGTAGCAATGGCGGCGGCAGCAGACGGAGAGAGTGAACCCAGCAAATTCCAACACGCCAGTAAAGTGAAGGCCTGGCCTGGACAGAGAGTGCAAATTTTGCAGGCTCGAATATCCACCAGGTTTGTTTGTTTCCAAAGCCCAAAGGGGTTTAAACGCCTCCCTCTGCCTTTAAACACGCCACCCACTTCCCTATCTGTGAGAACCACAATACAAATGTAAAAAGTAAGAAAGCCAGGGGAGATGTTTTAACATTTGGGTTGATTCAGATGAGATTCTGATTGAGTATACTGCACAAAAGGACATTTAGGATGCTTCATCTTGTAGTCCTTTCAACACTGAGCAATCTTCTGCTCTGTTTGCACAGTTTGAACCAAAGAACCCCTGTAGAGTCTGCTTGCACAATATAAGACCCAGAATTTAGGAAAATGTTAATTTTAAAGTGTGCATGCTGGACCTGGCAGCTCGGCAGCCTTGCACCCTTTAGATGATGAGGCACAGAGTTTGGTTTACTGTTCCCATGGCCAGCACTGCCTGTCAAAGTGCCTCTGTCTGGCACTCGCCTCTATGAAGAGAGCGCAAAAAGGGATCGAGCAAATAGTAGCAGGAAGAGAGACACATTAGGAGTCTCAGGCAAAGAAGAAAAGACATGTTTTCGACCGAGATTTGAAAAGAGATGGAGAGATACAGGAGGAGGCCCTTCCAGATGGTGGCAGAAGCTGCAGCTGCGGAGGGGTGAACACATGTAGGCCGGGAGGCTGCCTTATGCCAAACACATGGTCACCTGCTGTTGGAATGGGGAGGGGAGGTGGGCAAATAAGGGACAAAGTGGAAGCAGAGGGGTTAATGGAAGCCAGAGCTCAGCCTCGGAGAACCTACACATGGCTGTCTTGGCTCCTCAGAAACCCAGGTCCAGCCCAGTGAATAAATTATGAACATTAAGTATATTTGCCCTTTATTTTTTCACTCTGATACGTTTTGCTCTCAGCACCTTGGAAGGGGGACAGGAGCAGACAAAGCCCTATGGCTGGAACACCACAAAGATTATGAAACCACTGGAACAGGTTCAGAGGAGGGCAACAAGGATGATCAGGGGACTGGAAACAAAGCCCTATGAGGAGAGACTGAAAGAACTGGGGACATTTAGCCTTGAGAAGAGAAGACTGAGGAGAGATATGATAGCACTCTTCAAGTACATGAAAGGTTGTCACATAGAGGAGGGCTGGGATTTCTTCTCGATCATCCCAGAGTGCAGGACACAGAATAATGGGCTCAAGTTGCAGGAAGCCAGATTTTGATTGAACATCAGGAAAAACCTCCTGTTAGAGCCATACGACAATGGAACCAATTACCTAGAGAGGTAGTGGGCTCTCTGACACTGGAGGCATTCAAGAGGCAGCTGGACAGCCATCTGTTGGGAATACTTTGATTTGGATTCCTGCATTGAGTAGGGGGTTGGACTTGATGGCCTATAGGCCCCTTCCAACTCTACTATTCTATGATTCCTCTTCGGCACTGCCCCCAAGGTAAAGTAGACCAAAACACAAGCAGCCGGAACAGCTTTTGCCTTTCTGTGCAACTGTGCTCAGGGTTGGAAGTCCAGAGAGCAATAGCCTAGCTGCCCAGTCCTTTACACTAAGCCAGGAGTAAATCAGCATCAGAACTAAGGACATTGCAAAATCAGGCTTTGGTGGTAGATGATCTGTGTTCCCAGATGTGATGATCTTCCAAAGAAATCGGAGCATCCAATCGCTGTCCAGGCATCTCTCTTCTGGGCGTGGGAAATGCCATAACTCAGTGGCAGACCATATGGTCCAAGATTCAGCCCCTGGCATCTCCGGTTAAAAGAGCTTAGATGATGGGGCCGAGAATGACAATTCTCTGCCTGGGCCCTTGGAGAGCCGATGCCAGTCGCAGCAGACAAGAGCTGGGCAGACAGACCAGTGGCCTGACTCCGTCGAAGGCAGCTTCATAGAAAGTGAGGCCAAATTAATTTGGTGCTCCTTTTCTGCATGAGAGAGCTAGTGTGGTGTAGTGGTTAAGGTGGTGGACTACAACCTGGGAGACCAGGGTTCGAATCCCCACACAGCCATGAAGCTCACTGGGTGACCTTGGGACAGTCACTGCTTCTCAGCTCAAGGGAGGCAATGGTAAACCCCCTCTGAATACCATGAAAACCCTAGTCATAGGGCGCCATAAGTTGGGATCGACTTGAAGGCAGTCCATTTTCTGCATGAAGAACAGATACTCTGCTACTGGGCTACAGCCTCTTCCCTTTTATGAAGCTGTTCAAACCTTTACGATTTATCAACAAAGCTGAATGGTGGAAGATTCAGGACAGAGAAGAGAAAGTATTTCTTCACACAGTGTTACAACTAGGAAATTCACTCCCATGAGATGTCGTGATGGCCACCATCTTGGATGGCTTCAAAGGAGGATTAGATAAGCTAAGGAAGGATAAGGCTGTCAATGGCTACTAGTCAGGATGGCTAGGTTTTCCCTTCTCTGTCGGAGGCAGTATATCAGTTGCTAGGCTTCGCAAGTGGGAAGAGCTGCTGTTGCATTCAGGTCCTGCTTGTGAGCTTCCCATTAGAGCATCTGGCTGGCCACTGTGAGAACAGGAGGCTGGACTAGACAGCCCCCCTTTGGCCCAATCCAGCTTCAGGGCCCTTTTTGCATTGTTATGATTTAGCCTGAAGCTCGCTATTTCAATGCAAAAGGGTTAGGAACGTCAGCAGAAACCCTCCAGAATTTTTTCCCTTCCTCTGGAGAGAGTTTCACACAAGAGTAATCCAGGCTTTGCATCCTGACACAAGTCCTACCACAGGTCAGCTGAACCCCTCTGGAAACACGTGAACGTTTCATGTCATCTGCACTGCGGAGGCCATTTCAATCTCCAAGTATGACATTCCTTTCCCCCGCTAGATACCAAAGCATCTTCTTCCTCTGAGAAAAGAGATTGTTTTGCAAAAGGGACCCATCAGACAGGTGGCTTTCCCTCATCCCATCTTCCTGCTACATCCATTTGGAGCATTCAGCCTCCCCTTTGGAAAAGACCAGAGAGAGGCAGCTGCAGCCATCTGGCTCTTCTCAGAGAGGCAGGCCGCTCTGCTGCAGGCTGCAGCCGCAGCAGGTGGGGATCTTGCGTGCAGAGCACGGGCAGTCAGAATGGGTCCCCCGGCGAACACTTGGAAAGGAGAGCAAATAAAACCCTTTTCCTGCTCTCAGGTTTAGATGAGCAGAGGAAGGCTGATGTAAAAAAACTGGGGGGGAGCTCGCGTTTGCTTGCCAGCCATGTTGTCAAGACCCAGATCTCTCTGCAAGCAAACACACCCAGGCGCCAAGCGGTTGCTCCTTTTGCCGAACTTGTCATGTTTGGGTCAACGCTGTTTTCTTGACAAGAGCGCAAGCATCTCGCACTCCCAGTCCAAACCCACCCTCAGGACCGATGCTGACTCACTTCTGGCTGCAGCCCCTGCGCCTGGGGTCACTAAGGGGGCCCTGCCCTTTGCTCAGAGCTCTCCGCCAGCGGCACATTTCGTGTTGGGTGGAGAAAACCTTTGCCAAGGTGGCAACTTCAAGCCCTCCCCTCAAACATGGCTGCAGTACCCCTGCTGACTGCTATTAATGCTTTCTCATCTGAAGAGGAAGGCTGCCTTGGAATTGCTCGCAGCTGTCTCCGATTAACAGTACATTTAGACGTCATTTCCATTTAAAATCCTGCAGCCATCTCACAAGTCCCTGCGGAAGGTGCTGACGCAACTGTGTGAAAACCTAAAACCCTATGAACAAACTCATCCATCATCTGCTTCATGCTTAATGGGTGTCCACAACAGGAACTCTGTCAGCTAAGAGGGCAGGCCCAACTTTGCAAATAGCCATCCTGAAAGTAGCATCACACTCAAACACATTCAGATTTATGTCTCACTTCAGATACCTAACCTAGAATTGCTATCGCCGTGAACCAGTTTGCACGCACTTGAGTCCGGAAGACTAACCAGTGAATGTTCCTGCCAAGTTTCCATTGAAACTTCAGCGGGAAACATGTCCTGGGGATTATGGTCCTGTGCCCCCCCATTATTAATTTTTAGGTTCTCACATGCCAAGTGTACATTACTGTAGAATGACAGCTCTTAAACTCACATTGGTCTCCACAATACTTGTATATTCAAGGGGTCAATCAGGCCTGAAAGAGTCAGAAAACCCTGCAAGATCAAGATGTTCAGATTCAGTCCTCTTTCACGCAGCAGCCAAGACTGAAGTGGGACCTCAAGTAGGACACAGAGCCAGGAATGAAGTTTTAGTCCTAGAGTATGATCCAAAGCCCCATGCAGCCCATCACTTTGCTGAAGCTAAGCAGGTCTGGGTCTGGTCAATGCCCGGATAGGAACCACGTGCATCCTGGCCTAGGGTTCCATGACGGAAGAAAGGCAGAATATACATATAGGGACATAAATAAATATACCATTCGTCTAGACCAGGAGCTGGTAGATCACAGGGGTGATTTGCAGCAATTCTAAATCCAGCTCCAACTCCAAATTGTTCAATGACGAAAAAAATAAAACAGCTCTTACCTGCATATTTAGGCTGATGAAAGTAATAAAATTTTGGGAAAAACCAGGAGCGAGGGGTTTTTTTCTGCAGGATTGCAAAATCAGTCCTGTGGCTGAAAATAAATTCTTGGGCTGAGCATGCGGGCAGAGGTGCCCCATTTCTTCATTTTGGATGTATCATCTTCACTCTCTGAAACACGATTTTGCACCTGGCTCCAGCTTGCAGAGGAGTGTGGAGGCAGGCTCAGGATTTTAGTAAGAAAACAAAGATGATCCTGCAAGCCTGTTCTAGAACCTGCAAGCCTGTTCTAGAATATCTTCTAGAGCCTCTGATCTGATCTATGAAAGCCCCCCCCCAAAAGTGTCGCTTTGCACATGCTCAAAAGTACTTCCTTCTTTAGCACCCTGAAGTGGAGCATTAGTGGAGCGCTAACTCTTGGAAAAACCAAGGGCTTCTAAAGAATAGGCTGTGCTAGGCAGAAAAAAGTGCTTTATGCCTGCAACATTTGGGTCAGCATGAAAGCAAGAGAGAAGGCGGGGGTAAGGAAGCAATTTTGAGGCAAGACCATCCAAGCATGTCAACTTCATTTCACAGGAAACAGGAAGCATGTTAGAAGAACCGGCCACAGGGCATCAGGCCAAAATCTGCCAAATTGCTCAGAGCCAACCAAAGAACTTTTGGGGCCGCGAGTCTGGCTTCCTTTGCTTTCAGCCGCATTGTGTGTCGAAACCGATCGAGGGTTTTGGTGTTTAAAGACAGCGAGAAGGTAAATATCCTGACAAGTTCACACAAAGAAGCCCCCCTCAGCTCTGTTTACACTGGCCCTTTTATAAGCCCTTAGTACTGAGCCAGAAAACAGAGCCAACCCGAGTGGATGGGCACTCAGGCACCAGCACCTTTCCAACCTGGCTGGTCTCTCAAAGCAAAAAACTGTGCCTAGACAGAAGCCTCCCACAATTGATTGGAGAAGGCTGACCCCACAGCTGCCACCATCTGTCATGGCTGCCAAAGAATGGCCATAATTCCATGGGTGGTAGTCAATGCTAGTCCTACTCAAGTAGACCCACTGATGTGAATGGACATGGCTAACTTAGGCCCTTTAATTTCAGTGGGTGAACTCTGAGTAGGACTTAGATGAATACAACCTTATGGGTTGTATCCACTTAAGTTTTACTCAAAATATGCCCATTTAAATTAATGGGCCTACATTAGTCATGTCCACCATTAATCTGCATGGGTCTACTCTGCATATGACTGGCATTGGAGAGAATCCTAAGATTCTGTCGGGTTGCGGGGCCTGAAGAGAGTGGCTGGCAGTGCAAGTGGGCCAAGAGCAGGTCTGTGGCTCAGAAAGAGGCCGAATTCTCGAGCAGCCAGCAAGAAGAGGAGTCTGTCTAGGGCTTGCTGGGCAGGGATTGGCTTGTGGGGTCAGCTGAAGGAGACAGTGCTTGGGCAGGCGGGTTCCATGACCTCAGTGGCTCAGCAGAAACAGCACACTGGTGGGGCCAGAGCCTGGCAGCCCATTCAGGACCAGCCACTGGTCTCTGACGGACCCATGGTCATGATGGACAAACAGACCTTGTAGACCAGAGGTTGCCCACTTTTTGGGGACACATTTGCAAACCAGAGGAACTCTTGTGGGCACTACACTAGGGATGGAAAGATTGTCAATTTTGGTTCTCTCCGTTTGTCATTTTTCCAATCTTAAATTAAGTTCTCCACATTTCTGTAGCTGGTTGCATTTAAAAAAAAATCCTCATGGAAATTCTCCAGCATTTTAGTGCAAATTTCTAACAAACACATTTTGCAAGCAGTTTTCCCTAATATAATGCATTTTTGTACGTTATATTCACCCATATATGCATATTTATACACATTTTCCCCTATGCATTTTGTAAACCTTGTTGGGTTGGAGAACCACATTGCAAAATTCAAACAAGGGTGAACTTTGAAGCATGGCTGCATTTCAATTCCCAAACTGTTTCGGAAATTACGAATTTGATAGAAAGAAAGAACTACTTTGAGTGCTACTTTCACTTGGGATTAAGTCAGCAACCATAATTGTTACTAGTGCCCACCTCCACACCACAATTCATTTCTTTAAAGTTTCTTGAAACAATAGTTTTTAGACTTGAGAGACGGCAAAACAGGGTACAGTGAAAAGCAGTGATACATTTACCAATAAGACTCTGCTCACTCCATGCATCATTTCATCATTTGCCCCACATGTACATCACAACATGACTGCTTTCTTATCGGCTTTCAATATGCAACCATTGAAAATCGTTTGCATGCTGCATTATCATTAGGCATGCTCTTTAATGCGATTTCCCCCTCATTCATGAGAAACCATAAAATCTGATGAAATTTCCACCATGACTAACCCATGAAATGGATTTATGTTGCCCTTTCCACATCTACACAAGCCTGGGGCACCATGGAAAAAGGAAAGAAAATGCAGAAATCTAAACATATTTTCGGAAGGTTTACAAGAATAATTAGAGAAGGCCCATTCTTAGCTCTCTGCAAATCTGAAGACCACATTTCAGATCAAATGCCTCTGTCTATCCAGCTTATCCAATGAACAGGTTGCCAAGACAGCCTCCCTAAAAACATGCTCCGATGTTCCCGTACCTTGTTTCTTCAAAGTGCAAAGTTAGGAAGTATTTTTCTTAATCACATTTGCCAATTAAGGGTAGAAAATTAGAGTAAAGAGACATTTATTTCTTCATTTGAACAGGGTGGCTTATGGCAGATGCTATTCAAGGTCGCTGATTCATAGGGTTGCCATAAGTTGAAACCAACTTGAAGGCACATAACAACAACATAGTGGTGTCTTTCTGTAAACCACCAAGGTGGCATACGTCCGATCAAGAACAATAAAAACAGCAGCAGAATAACAATATTACCAACAGAAACACTACTAAAAACAACAGAAATGGCTAAATGTCAAAGATGCATCATAATACCTTTTCTAAAAGTAAAGAGAGTGGGGGAGCGATCATAGCTCTAAGGGGCATGAGATTCTGGAGCTCACACAAGAAAGGCCTTTCATGCGGGTCCGTCAAACAGGCCTCTGCAGATTCTCCTGCAGATCTGAAGTCTTACATTTTAACACACAGGAAATTTTCTCTAGGATTAAGTAAATTTTTGCTTGAATGCCTGGTTAGAAAATAGGCAAATTTGCAGGTAAATTACATGCAAGAAAGTGATGGGCTGCCAGAGACCTCGGGTCCAAAATTCATGTGACAATAAATCAATGGGTCATTGTAACCAGGTAAATTTGGACTTGTGAGTCACCATGCCAAAAAGGTTGGCAACCCCTGCCATAGATATCATATGCCATTGATGGCTTTCGAGATTAAAACCTTGGACTGAACCAGGAAAACAATCAGCAACCAACAAGAGGCTCATCAAAGGAGTTCTGCTTCAGGGTTTTATCTTGTGCTCACAACTCATTGTGATTCTTTGAGAATGAACTCCAGCAACCACTAGACATGTGCTGGTTGCAGGAAAAGGCTGCATGTGATACAATAACTCTCCCCAGCCCACTTCAAGCCATCCATCCATTCTGCACGAGTCACAACAATGTAGAGGATTTGCTTTGAGTAGGGATGGAGGAGAAATTCAATTCAGTTTGCCTTTTAAGCCAAAGCTATTAAATGGACACATTCTGAGACAACACAAAAACTGAAACACAGCCATACTTCAAAATTTGCACTTATCCTGATTTTGTGATAGAGTTCCCCAATGTTTACAAAAATGCATATATTAGGAGAAATTCCTTGCACAAATGTGTACACAACTGTGTTTATTAGAGGAAATTCACACTAAAATGCTGAAGGATTTTCATGAGGATTTAAAAAAAAAAAATCCACATATTGCTGCCGAAATGTGAAGACCTGAACTTAAGAATGGAAAAACAAGAAACTGAGAGAAACAAAATGGGCAGATCTTTCCGCCCCTAGCTTTGAGTGAAGAAAAGGATGATCCCTAATGTATGTTTCGTGTCAAATGCTGTGTGTGGGGCAGGAGAGATGCTATGGAGGCTCTTTCCAGCAGGCTTTTCCTGTGGTCAACCAACGGCCACAAGTTTGCTTCCTGATATGCCTGCAATGAGCGCTGTCCAACTAACGTGTTCCATCAGTGCAAGGATTTCTACTTGCACAACAGAACTTCCCCCCTCTCGCGTGTGCCTGCCAAAATCTGCTATGGGGTTCCCCCAACCCACTGGAGCAGATCTGGGGAGTGCACAGAGTGCACACAGGGAGAGGAGGGGGGAAGTTCCACTGCACAAGCGCCAATCCTTGCACTGACAGAACACATTAGTTGAACCACCCAATCTCTCCACTAGGCACTCAACAGTTCATTTCTCTTCACATTTGCACTCTGCTTTTTTCCTCCAGTAAGGAAGCTGAACGCCTCCCATGAGAACAAAACAATCATAAGAACATAAGAACATAAGAAGAGCCTGCTGGATCAGGCCAGTGGCCCATCTAGTCCAGCATCCTGTTCTCAGTGGCCAACCAGGTGCCTGGGGGAAGCCCGCAAGCAGGACCCGAGTGCAAGAACACTCTCCCCTCCTGAGGCTTCCGGCAACTGGTTTTCAGAAGCATGCTGCCTCTGACTAGGGTGGCAGAGCACAGCCATCATGGCTAGTAGCCATTGATAGCCCTGTCCTCCATGAATTTGTCTAATCTTCTTTTAAAGCCATCCAAGCTGGTGGCCATTACTGCATCTTGTGGGAGCAAATTCCATAGTTTAACTATGCGCTGAGTAAAGAAGTACTTCCTTTTGTCTGTCCTGAATCTTCCAACATTCAGCTTCTTTGAACGTCCACGAGTTCTAGTATTATGAGAGAGGGAGAAGAACTTTTCTCTATCCACTTTCTCAATGCCATGCATAATTTTATACACTTCTATCATGTCTCCTCTGACCCGCCTTTTCTCTAAACTAAAAAGCCCCAAATGCTGCAACCTTTCCTCGTAAGGGAGTCGCTCCATCCCCTTGATCATTCTGGTTGCCCTCTTCTGAACCTTTTCCAACTCTATAATATCCTTTCTGAGATGAGGTGACCAGAACTGTACACAGTATTCCAAATGCGGCCGCACCATAGATTTATACAACGGCATTATGATATCAGCTGTTTTATTTTCAATACCTTTCCTAATTATCGCTAGCATGGAATTTGCCTTTTTCACAGCTGCCGCACACTGGGTCGACATTTTCATCGTGCTGTCCACTACAACCCCGAGGTCTCTCTCCTGGTCAGTCACCGCCAGTTCAGACCCCATGAGCGTATATGTGAAATGAAGATTTTTTGCTCCAATATGCATAATTTTACACTTGTTTATATTGAATTGCATTTGCCATTTTTCCGCCCATTCACTCAGTTTGGAGAGGTCTTTTTGGAGCTCTTCGCAATCCCTTTTTGTTTTAACAACCCTGAACAATTTAGTGTCGTCAACAAACTTGGCCACTTCACTGCTCACTCCTAATTCTAGGTCATTAATGAACAAGTTGAAAAGTACAGGTCCCAATACCGATCCTTGAGGGACTCCGCTTTCTACAGCCCTCCATTGGGAGAACTGTCCGTTTAATCCTACTCTCTGCTTTCTGCTTCTTAACCAATTCCTTATCCACAAGAGGACCTCTCCTCTTATTCCATGACTGCTAAGCTTCCTCAGAAGCCTTTGGTGAGGTACCTTGTCAAACGCTTTTTGAAAGTCTAAGTACACTATGTCCACTGGATCACCTCTATCTAATATGCTTGTTGACACTCTCAAAGAATTCTAATAGGTTACTGAGACAGGACTTTCCCTTGCAGAAGCCATGCTGGCTCTGCTTCAGCAAGGCTTGTTCTTCTATGTGCTTAGTTAATCTAGCTTTAATAATACTTTCTACCAGTTTTCCAGGGACAGAAGTTAAGCTAACTGGCCTGTAATTTCCGGGATCCCCTCTGGATCCCTTTTTGAAGATTGGCGTTACATTTGCCACTTTCCAGTCCTCAGGCACGGAGGAGGACCCGAGGGACAAGTTACATATTTTAGTTAGCAGATCAGCAATTTCACCTTTGAGTTCTTTGAGAACTGTCGGGTGGATGCCATCCGGGCCCGGTGATTTGTCAGTTTTTATATTGTCCATTAAGCTTAGAACTTCCTCTCTCGTTACCACTATTTGTCTCAGTTCCTCAGAATCCCTTCCTGCAAATGTTAGTTCAGGTTCAGGGATCTGCCCTATATCTTCCACTGTGAAGACAGATGCAAAGAATTCATTTAGCTTCTCTGCAATCTCCTTATCGTTCTTTAGTACACCTTTGACTCCCTTATCATCCAAGGGTCCAATTGTCTCCCTAGATGGTCTCCTGCTTTGAATGTATTTATAGAATTTTTTGTTGTTGGTTTTTATGTTCTTAGCAATGTGCTCCTCAAATTCTTTTTTAGCATCCCTTATTGTCTTCTTGCATTTCTTTTGCCAGAGTTTGTGTTCTTTTTTATTTTCTTCATTCGGACAAGACTTCCATTTTCTGAAGGAAGACTTTTTGCCTCTAAGAGCTTCCTTGACTTTGCTCGTTAACCATGCTGGCATCTTCTTGGCCCTGGCGGTACCTTTTCTGATCTGCGGTATGCACTCCAGTTGAGCTTCTAATATAGTGTTTTTAAAGAACTTCCAAGCATTTTCGAGCGATGTGACCCTCTGGACTTTGTTTTTCAGCTTTCTTTTTACCAATCCCCTCATTTTTGTGAAGTTTCCTCTTTTGAAGTCAAATGTGACCGTGTTGGATTTTCGTGGCAATTGGCCAGTTACATGTATGTTTAATTTAATAGCACTGTGGTCACTGCTCCCAATCGGTTCAACAACACTTATATCTCGCACCAGGTCCCGGTCCCCACTGAGGATTAAGTCCAGGGTTGCCGTCCCTCTGGTTGGTTCCATGACCAACTGATCTAGGGAATAGTCATTTAGAATATCTAGAAACTTTGCTTCTTTGTCATGACTGGAACACATATGGAGCCAGTCTATGTCTGGGTAGTTGAAGTCACCCATTACTACCACATTTCCTAGTTTGGATGCTTCCTCAATATCATATCTCATCTCAAGGTCTCCCTGAGCATTTTGATCAGGGGGACGATAGATCGTTCCCAGTATTAAATCCCTCCTGGGGCACGGTATCACCACCCACAACGATTCTGTGGAGGAGTCTGCCTCTTTTGGGGTTTCGAGCTTGCTGGATTCAATGCCTTCTTTCACGTATAGAGCGACTCCGCCACCAATACGTCCTTCCGATATAGTTTATATCCAGGGATAACCATATCCCACTGGTTTTCTCCATTCCACCAGGTCTCCGTTATGCTCACTATATCAATGCTCTCCTCTAAGACCAAGCACTCCAGTTCTCCCATCTTGGTTCGGAGGCTCCTAGCATTAGCGTACAGGCACTTGTAAGCAGTGTCTCTCTTCAAGTGTCTTTGGCACAACACAACAACAAAAGCACATCAAAATTGCAACCAGCACAGGCACAATGAGGCTCTCTTCCCCCTCTTTTTTATATTTCTTTCTGAAGAGCAGGAGAAAAAATCTTGAAAGAAATAAACAAGTTTTCATACCATACCAAATGTATAATGACAACTTAGCTAATAAGGATAAAAGATGGTCACAGTGAGCCGGTTGCCGGTAGGCGCAGGAGGGGAGAGTGCTCCTGCTTGTGGGCTTCCCAGCAGCGGCATCTGGTTTGGCCACTGTCAGAACAGGATGCTGGACTAGATGGGCCACCACTGGCCTCATCTAGCAGGACATTTCATGTTCTTAATTTAACCCACCATCCAAATGGTAGCTTGTAAATGGGTTCTCAGATTTGCACATTGGATGTTTTCAATACTAGTCCTACTTAGAGTAAATCAACTGAAGTTAAAACACAGCTAACTTAGGTTTATTAATTTCATTGGGTCTACTTTGAGCAGAACTTAGCTGAGCACAACCCATTGCCCTTTAACTCTCTTTGGAATATTTGCAATACCATGGGAAGATTCAGTGCCTACTCACTGTATACTATTCCCCCTCCCTCCCAAACGTATCTGAGAAGCTGGATGGCCTCTTACATGTTGCAACACATCACCAAAAAAAAGGACACGTGATTGTATAAAATTTGCATATGCTGATTTATACATATAGATGCAAATTTAGAACTCATTAGTAAAATTTAAATAGAAATACAGCACACATCATCATCGTGGTGACGTCTGTGACCAGGTGACCTGTGTGTGCCTGCTCTGTCTGCTCTCCACGCGCTGCTAAATTTTGATGGGTGATTTCAACCCACCTCCCCTCCCTTCTTAGGGTTCCTCTTTAAACGGGATGTGGTCCAGAGAGCCCTCCGAATCGAGGACTGTAAAGAAGGGCACATGGACGCCCCACTGAATGGCTGGGCTCCTGTTGGATGTGGAATGCAATAAATGGCCACTTCACCACCACCAGAGAAGGAATCTCCAGTCCACTGGTTCCACTGTAAGCTGCATTTGTTTTACATTTAACAACCATCCCCCAGCTGAGATTTTAGGTTGTTTTTAACTTTTTTAATTATGTTTTTTAAAACTATTGTGATTCGCCCTGGGACCTTCGGCTGAAGGGTAGGCAATAGATTAATAATAATAATAATATTCAATCAGCCAATCAACACACAGCATTCACCAACATTCCCTTTCATTCACTTCTCCTCCTTACTGACTACTTCCCATATACAACCTAATTCCAACCTCCACCATAAATATATCCATGGAAGCATCACATCCTACCCCAGAGCAATGGTAGGGTGGTCATACGTTCTGCTTCACAGTCCTCTATTCGAAGGGCTGCCTGGTCCAGGTCTGGTTAAAGGGTATGAGCCTGTCCACCTATTGAGAACCATATTCCTTTGTGGTGCAAACGTCCCCTGAGAGATGGGGCAGATCCCCACACCATGCATTTAAAGCACATCCTGGGAATGGTAGTTTTCCCTTTGCAGAGCTAAAAATTCCCAGCACCCTTAACAAACTACATTTCCCAAGACTCTTTAGGGGACGTCGTGTGCTTTAAATGTGCATATGGTGTGGACTTGCCCATGCTCAGCTGGGAACAGGGAAAGAGCCTTTCTTGTGGCTGCGTCTCTGGAACTCTTTCCTGGGCAAGGCCCCCTTGGCCCCCTCTTCAATGGCCTTCTGGAAGCTAGAAAAAAGCTTCCTTTTCAAGAAGGGCTTTGGTTTGTGGACAGTTGTTGTACTGGATTTTAACCTGTTGATTTGGAATAACTGCTCAGAGGCACATGTTACCAATTTTTTCCAAGGTACACAGGAAGTGGATTGCACTGTAAAGACCCACCCAAATTGTGTTTGCATTTTGGCAAATTTGTACGGCAGTACAATATCTCAGAGAGGAGGTCAGGTCTCCTGCTCCCCTGGTGCATTTACTATAGCTGCCGAATTATAGCTGCCCAATTTCCCTGCTTTTTAAAGTTTGATAGAAATATCTGTTGGCTATAGGTATGTTCTTGAAATGCAAGGTTTTTTGCCTATTAGTGAATATCCTTCCACACAGTGCAAGGCTAAACTACAGAATTCAATCCCACAAGAGGCAGGGATGGGTGCCAACATCACCTCCTGTGCTAGAGGCAGGACGCCTCAGAATACCAGTTACTGGGATGCACAAGAGCTGATCTTTCAGGCTTCTCAGAGGCACCTGCTTGGCCACTGTGAGAACAGGATGCTGGACTAGATGGGCCCCCTTAGGCCTGATCCAGGTGCAGGAATCTTATGTTCTTACCCCTATAGAAAGAGGGGGGAAGGGGGGCCTGAATTTTACCATCAGCCCTGAGCACCTGGATAGCAGACTGAGCAGAAGCACAGATCATCTGGGCCCCAGGCGTTTCCACTGTGGTGAAATGCATTGTATTTTTATTACAATTATAGTAATTGTCTCTAAATTTACATCTATACATATAAAGTAGCATATGCAAGTTCTATACAAATTGGTATCCTTTCTTCTGGTGATGCATTTCCACCCTAAGTGGATTTTGCGAGCACTTATGGCGGCTAAGAGACTTATACTTTGAGCCTGGAAGGATAAACACCCACCGCCTATGACACAATGGTCTGAGGACCTCACCACTCTTGCTACATATGGACATCTTGTAGATGCCAATTTCATGTGAATACTTATCTGGACAGTTTATATTAGCTTATATGTTTAACTTAAGATGCATGTACTTAATGTGAGCTGATGGTGGCTTATTTATTTTTTCTTTTACACACACACACACACAGAGAGAGAGAGAGAGAGAGAGAGAGAGAGTTTGTAAAATTTGCAAATAATGTAGGTTTTTAAAGATGGTATCTCTCTGAAATTTCCTCTGGACCAGGCTTAATACAAACAATGCTGAAAACAAAAATCAAGAGATTTTAAAATCATCTGGAAAGGTCTCGTGTCTCCCACATCACCACAGCCACAACAAATGTCTCATTTGACTCCCCAAAGACCTCTCCCTCACTGAGAGAGGCCCCCACTCATAAATCTACCTGCCTTGATATGACTTTTTCTGACACATTGCTGGAATTTGTGGTTTTTAAGGAAATGGGGCGGGGGAAGACATTTATACTAGGAAAATGTGACTGTCCCATTAGGCTGTCTCAAAGCTTTGTAATGGAAAACATGCACTTAACAAAAAGCAGCATGGGGAAAGAAAGAATGGAAATAAAAAACACACACTACCCAGAGAGAGTCGCCAAACCTCAAAAACAGAAAAATTATGATATCTGGGCGAGGCTGAAGGTGTGGCCTTTGGGGCCAAAGTCAAGAGTGGATGTGGGGGTCGAGCAAGAGGGAGTGGTACCTGGCGGTTTTTAGGTAAAGGGTGGACTCCAAATTAGGGGAGGAGCCCAACACAAAATCTTGTCAATTATAGCTGGGGCGCAGGGGTGCATGTAGAATGGCTGTTCCCACAAGAAAATAAGAGGAGCCCCACCTAGATCAGACCAAAGGAACGTAGGGATGTAGGAAGCTGCCTTACATGGAGTCAAGACTCTCATCTATCTGGCCTAGTATTATCTATACTGACTGGGAGTGGCTGCCCAGGGTTTCAAGCAAGAGCCTCTCTCAGCTAGGGATAGGTGAGAAATTCAAGCTGAAATGATTGAATTTGAACCTTCTGAAACGATAGGAGAACCAAAACACAGCCACCCTTTGAAATTTGTATTTATTTGAATTTTGCAATGCAGTTCGCCAACCACAGAATATTAACAAATATGTGTATGTTAGGGGAAAGTGTGCATAAAAATGAGTAAGTAGCAGCCCCTGAAAGCCTCTTTTAAAGCCCATCTAGGCCAGTGGCCATCACTACCCACTGGCAGCAGACGCCATACATCATTATTTTGTGTGCTTTAAATGTGCATATGGTGTGGACTTGCCCAATGACTTGTGTCAAATGACTTTTCTCTGTCCTGAATCCCTTCATTTGCTGACCCCAAGTGTTCTAATATTATGAGAGAGGGGAAAACCTCCCTTCTTCCACATCAGGCCCAATTTTTACAAGTTCTGCCAGGCATCCATCCCAGCCAGCCAGCCAGCCAGCGTCGTCCTTACCTAGCAGCCTTCAAACTCTTTGACCGAGCATTTGGCATTCCTGGCAAGGGGGCCAAAATGCAAAAGCACCAACCAGATAAAGTTTCTTCTTTTTCTTCTCCCCCTGGTTGGTTGGCAGCGTTTAAAGGCTTAACCTTTAACGTCCCAAACAGACTGGCACCCAGATATCTAAAGGTCCTGCTTGCAAGCATCCAACCGGGGCATCGGTTGGGCAGCTAGGCTCTTCTGAAGTTCCTATAACTTCCTCCTTTCTACACCCCCACCTTCTGAGGCCAGGCAGGTGCTGTCCAGACGGGAGGCCTTTTCTGTGGTGGCTCCCAAACAATGGCTCTCCGTCTCCTCAGATATGTCTGCCTGCTACCACTTTTGCTGTCTTTTTAGGGCCAAACCAGGCAACATGATAGCTATGCATTTGTGCTCCTAAGTGCAGGGAATATTTTTAACCAGTTGCCAATGCAAAGGGGCTGATCCAGGCTTGAACTCTACAGTGGAGGGTAGGGGTTTTTAACCCTTTGCTCCTTGCTATGGCACCATTCCCGATCAGGCCCCCTCATGCCTGAAATTCCTATATGGAGAAAACTCCCACTGAAGCAAATGAGAGTTTATGTCTCAATGCAAATGGCTGGCACAGGGGGACCAATCTGGATTGGGGCCACAGCATTGTGTAAAGGGACAAAGCCCCACGTCAGGGTCCGTACTTAAGGGCCCAGATATGGAGCTAACGTATCTGCTCAGGCCTTTTGGTACCAGGTGAAGTTTGCCTTGTTTCCACAGGCTGCTTGCAGGAAGATCCCTCTTGGCTTTTTGGCTTTGTGGTTTTAGAGATGATTTTTAAAAATATATTGCAGGAGAAATCGCACACACACCCCATTTTTAAGCAGACTTGTGGGGCTTTTCTTCAAGAGGTGAGGGACAAACCCATCAAATCAGGAATGGGGAACCTGTGGTCCTCCACAGACCATTAGCTATGCTGACTGGGGCTGACAGCAGTTGGAGTCCCATCGGATCTGAATGCTTGCAGGGTTCCCATGCCTGACAAAACCTGCACACCTGAGAGGCCAATGCACCAGGACGTTTATGATGGATTGAAATGGACCTCAGAGAAACACAAGATGCCCCACTTCTCCACTTCTGCAGACACATCCAGGAACAACTATGCAATCAGCTATTTTTTGTATACCACCTTACACGTGAGGGAGAAAAAAAATGAGCCCTGCATTTCCGTTTTCAGGAACTGAATACCAACTTCTGGATGAAGTGCACATTTATTTCTGCAGTGACTGCACAGTTTATGTCTGAAACACTGAGGTATGAAATAAACCGATTTGAGATGTCAGATGGATATGAGTGGAGACAAGACCTCTGCAGGCCTTTAGCTAAATCACCAGGTGAGGTAAGAGAGGCTGGCCTTTGGACAGTTGGGAATCCTTCCTTCACCAAATTAGGTAAGAGGGTCTAAAAGCCTTTCTGTGTGACCCATTTAAGTTAGTCTGCCAATACCACCAACACCATGGGACTGAAAAACAAAGCTGTGCATACCCTACATTAAAAAACCCTTAATATCTGAAAACCTGAAAAGCTTACACAAATTTATGTAACCTTATTCATTTCTCATCATTTGTTTTGCCTCCTTCTGTTCATGAGTAGCACAAAAACTGTCCACTGTTCCTTTCTCTGCCCTCTGCCCATTTCTACTTTCACCAGGCAGTTCTTTCTCTTTCTAGCCTACTCTTGCAAACTTAAGGGCTAGAAACTTGCTTTTAAAAAACAATAATATAAAATGTAAGCCAATATTCCCAGGATGCTGTTTCTGTTTTCCCCAAACCAATTTGTTGTGCAGTGCAATGGCAGAATCCACAAAGTCCTTTTGAAGAATTAGGCATAGGATGATTAAACATCGATGACCAGATACAGAAAAAAAAAAAATCCTTTGCAAGCATGCTCACACACACACACCCTCCAAGATGCAGCCTGAAGAAGACTCCTATGCAGCTTGATCCAAAGGTAAGATATTGGCTGCCTTTCTCATTCTGTGGGACAAACACAGACCCACAGCATTATTGTTGATTAACAAAACCATTCAACTGTAACATTTTAGACATTTCATTTATGACAAATCCATACTCTCTGTGTGGGGAAGAGATTCATGAGCACACTCTCCTTCTATGCAGCAGGGCAAAGGGATCTACAAATGGGCACTTCTTTTCAAGACTCAAACCATCACCTTTCCCATGTGTCCTCACAATGGGTTGAACTGGATGCCTTGCCATTGTCCCACCTTCTGAGGAAACCCCAGATGTTTCAAGATCACCAGCATAAGCACAGCACAGCCCCAATGCAGAGGGGATGACCAATACTCTCGGAGGCATTTCATCAAAGCAGTCAGCTACTCAAACCAAACACAGAGCAACCTTTTTCAGAAGCTGCCCGGACATTCACAGATTAACAGCACTGTCTATTTTCTGTCTTTCATTCTGAATTCTTGGCAGGTGTGCATGTATCACAGATTACAATCCCAGGCC
This sequence comes from Rhineura floridana, assembly GCF_030035675.1. Classification (NCBI taxonomy): domain Eukaryota; kingdom Metazoa; phylum Chordata; class Lepidosauria; order Squamata; family Rhineuridae; genus Rhineura; species Rhineura floridana. Next base: position 38,954,023 of record NC_084492.1, read on the forward strand.
ATTTCACCGGATCCTAACAGCATTTGCACAAGCTGCATTAGACTGTCCTTGAGCCACTGGTACCAAAGCAAGCTTCTGTTTTGAAATCCACTCCCCGTCGCTTCCTGAGGCCGGCTCCGAAAAAGGGGGAGCTTCAAAACTTTTGCAAAGCTATTTCAGAGACTGACACTTTTCTCTCTACTCACCGCAGTCGGAAGTGATGGCATTACATGTCTCTATTCCCAGTGGTGCCGGAGTCCTTGATGTGCTTCGCCTGCGCTTCCTTGACATGGGAGCTGAGCGCAGCAGTCAGGAGCATGACGTCTGCACCCTCATCTCTCAGCTGGAAAGTCTCAAGTTCCAAGCAAAGGGATTCCCTTCCCACCCTCCTTCCTCGTGCTTTAACCCTCTTCCTCCTAAACGCAATCAGGAAATATCCCCTCTGTAGATTCCCAAAGGCGAGGGGGGGAGAAGGAGGAGGGTGCACGGATGGGGAACATTAAGAACACACACACACAGTTTCATTCAGCAAATGTAGGATTGTCAACATTATTTCAAAACTGCCTTCAGGCCACATCCCAAAGTCTGATTCAATTCCTAGCGACAGGGATAGGTTCCCCTCATTTTGTTTGTTTAGGACTTATAGCTGGAGTGTGCCATTTTGAAAGGGTTTTTCCAGCTTTTGTGGAACTTCATGCTAGTGTGGTGTAGTGGTGAAGAGTGTCAGGCTAGGGCCCAGGAGCCCCAGGCTAAAATCCCTGCTCAGGTATGAAGCTCTCTGCTTGCTTTTGGGCCAACTGCCTCCTAGCCTAACCTACCTCGCAGGGTTTTTGTGAGGGTAGTAAGGGTGTGTGTGGAGAACCATGTTTGTCACAATGAGTCCTTTGGAGTAAAAGTGGGATATGCAAGCATAATAATAATAATAATAATAATAATAATAATAATAATAATAATAATAATAATAATAATAATAATAATGTCACTTTTCACACCAAGGCAACGTATATAAGCAGTTAAACACAAACATAATCCATAAAGCCTAAAACAACCTCTGGCAATTAAAATCCAAATTAAAACAATCAATACAAATAAAGGACAGGAATACAAATCCTACCCCACTAAAAGAGGTTGTCAAGGGCCAAAGGCCTGGGTGTAGAAGAAGGTCTTTACCTGGCACCTAAAGATGGATAAAAACACGGATGATGCCAGGCATGCCACCCTGGGGAGACCCTTCCTCACCTTGCCATCCTCCAAACCTCCTGTGGCAAGGGCACACCAACAGGGGCCTCCCATGACAATCACAGGGTCCGGGTTGGTTCGTGTGGAGAGAGACGGTCCTTGGGGACATAAAATAAAATAAAACATGCCTATCGATATGCCTTTTATCATGACAAGGAGGGAAGAACGGGCAGGTGATGTTAGTGGTGTTTCCATTAAATGGAGAAGAGCGACACCAGGCAGAATTTCCATCTATTATTCTTTTGTTTGAATGCGCTGTCTCTCCTGAGGAATAAACGTGGCTGGCATTGTTATTTTGGGCTGAAAAGATATTGCAAACAATGGGTCAAGGGGCAGAAATGAATGTTGGGAGAAAAGCAGGATCTGACAAAAATCAGGCAAAAAAGGAGATTGAAAGGGGTTAAGGTGTGAGTTGAGAGAAGAATTTGAGAAGCGGAGGCTAGTTGGCATTACGGGTGCCAACAGGATTTTTTTTGGGTCCAGTACACTATATATGCAATGGGACCTCTGTTCCATTCTCTAAAGAGGACATGAATTTGCATAAAATAAAATGAATGCATAACATTTTGCATACTATTTGTTTCAGATGCAAATTTTATCCTCTTTTGCAGTAGGTGAAGCTAATCCTGTAATTGCATTTCTGTACTCGCAAAGACTTAACCTATTGAATCTCTGCCTGCCATACAGTTGTTAAAGACACAATGGCCCTGCTCTCCCACAATATCACCCCTAAACCATGCAAAGAACTCAAATTAATGTGTTATAAACAGTGTTTATAACTGTATAATGTATATATAATGTTATGGCAGACTCTTTGTCAACTGATCTTAGGCTGGGAATGCCACATTTAGTCCTCAGTGCAAGACTAGGTGCAGTATTTTAGATGGGGGAAGGGGTCAAACGAGATTTAGAGTTCATAGATACAAGGTTCCGGTACCCATGCTTGGATAAATTCAAGATTAAATTGTTAAAAAGCAAACCGTGTATTCAAAAAGCATTTGTAGTGATTTGTTTATACCTCATCACGACGGCAGCATTGTTACCAGCCTGCAGGCCTTTTTATTTTTTGAGCAAAAAAGAATTTGAGCCTTTTACATGAATATCCCCATTGAGGTATTTATACAACAGCAACAACCCACAATTAAGAATTCCCCCCTCCAAGAGTAGGAAAGCAATTAATCAACCCCACCCATGTTGCTGCTCTAGTCAGCTTCACTTAGCTCCCCCAATTGCATTTCCCTAACTAAATAAAACAAAATGAACTCGACACACCAAGAGACCGGAAAGCAACACTGGATTACACTGCAGGGCTGTCGTATCCTACTGTCACACACACACACGGCTACATTAGCATAGCAACGATGGGCTACTTTGCAGGGCTGATGTAACCCTGCTTTCTCAGTCATAATACTGCAATATGGACATACTAGATTCAGATTGGACATTAGAAGGAACTTCTTGACAGTAAGGGCGGTTCGGCAATGGAACCGACTGCCTAGGGAGGTGGTGGGATCCCCTTCGCTGGATGTCTTCAAACAGAGGCTGGACAGCTATCTGCGGGAGATGCTCTAGCTGTGGATTTCCTGCTGTGAGCAGGGGGTTGGACTCGATGGCCTACAAGGCCCCTTCCAACTCTATGATTCTATGATTTTATTTGCATTAGCAGATTAATTTATTTAATGTGTATATACTCAGAAAATTTAACCTGCTTTGAAGGGCACCTGCATATTTTGCTTCATTATTTTCATTATAAAAGGGCTAGAGAGTTCCTTTTCTCTAATAAAAGCTCAGAGCTTGGGGCCCCGCTGGCTTTGCCCCTCACTAGGCACCCACTTCTCTCTACCTCTCCAGTAAGCCAGCCATACATTTCAGTCTTTATCTTGAAGATTATCATTATATAAGGTTGATGCTGGATTTTTTCCGCTTTAGGAAGAAGTAGAGGACCTTAACTTTTTTTTTAATCTTCCAAGAGGGCTTAATAGAAATCAACTCTCATTAAGGCTCAAGTCACACAGCGCTTGTTTTAAACACTCCAGGCAGAAAATGTTGCCAGCCTTGTACTCTTTGCTGCACATCCTTAGCAATGCATGTCACCGGGGGGGGGCACTCTTCCTTTTCCTCACCTTATACATTCAAAATAGATCCAGGGACTGATGATCTTCCATCAGCTTCAAATTAAGCCCAGCAATGTGTTGAAAACAAAAACAAAAATGTTGACTTTTAAAAATTGTTTTATTGTGTTTCTGTTATCATTGTTGCTGGTTTCCTTGTTATCTGTAGAACATCAGGTTATAAATCCAAACAGATAAATAGGAAGTGTTTCTGAGTGTGTTCAGGGTGCATTTCCCCCCACTAAGAAAACACCTGAGTTACTATGAATATGTCAGGTGAGGAGCCAGCTTTCAGCAGATTTGAAGCCGGAAGTTTATCATCTCACAGCCAGTGACATTTTGACTGCTTGATGCTGGCAATGACTTAAAGCCCGCCTCTCCTCGTATGAATGAGCCCACTCACTGAGGTCCAGTCAGCTATTCTGCTATCTATCCTATATCCATTCCACACAACAGGTTTGGAGACCTGTGGCCAGTGGTCCGGCTTTCTCAGTAAAAAACTATTTGGAACCTCATTCCATAAGAAATCAGGCAGGTTCTAGAACAGCTGTCTTTTCAGAAGGGCTTCAGATACCTTCCTGTTTCATCAAGCATTTAAATTTTCTGAGGCTGCACAGTTTTGTATGCACTTTTATTGTGGTTTATAATTGGTTGACTTGATGGGTTTGTTCCCTATGGTGCCCCTTTGGACCAGCATAAGAGGTGGCACAGGAAAGAGAAGGAGGAGAATGGGTTTGGAGTGGTTGTTTGGCTAAAATCACCTCCCTCTCCCTTGGCTTTTATTCTTTTTCAGTGTAAACCAGTTTGAGATTCTGGAAAGCAGTCTACAACTGTCTTAAAGACAAACAAGTGACTGGTGATTCAGGGAAAGAAAGACAAGCACAATTTAGGATTGCTTGAAAACCGGATAAACCCATTTCCCCCCTCCTAAAATAAAATAAGAGATCTAGACTGTGTCAGATATTTAAAAAAGGCTTTTCCTTACCTTGTTTTGGAAGCAGTCTGGTTTCAAGATTCTTTCTGGTTGATTCTCTTTTAAGGCCTCCCCCCCCCCCAAAGAGAGAACCTAGAAAAGTTTTTTAAACTGTAGTTTCTTGATGATGCAGTGGATAGTATCAAGTCTGCCCCACCCCAGAACCCTATAATCTTGCTGGACATGAAAACAATTATATTTTCCTGCCTGCCTGCTTGCCTTGAAAGGCGAGAAATTTCTTCCTATAATTTCTCCACATCAGCAAATATATGCAAAGTTTTAATTTACACAATTTAGTCTGGTTGCAGGATTTGGCTGCTCTTGGCACAGGATGTGGAATTTCTGAATCCCTTCTTACTTCCATTTTACAAAAGAGGATTCTGAGTCCCAGAGGGGATTGATGAAGTCCAAGGTCAAGCAGGAAGTCTGGAAAAACTGGCAAGACAAACCTCTTAATCTTCCTTCTCCTAGATTAGGGCTTCTGTCAATCTGTCAAGTGTGCTCAGCCTGGCTTTCTATTTACCCACCCTTTAATTTATTATTAAGAACAGCAAGGGGGAAAATACACTACCACAACTGAAGTGTCAAGCCCAGAACACATTTTTGCTTCAGTTAAATAAATTTCCCCCTTGATTGCAATTTCCCCTGCATATCTGCAGCTAAGAGCAAACTGTTCCTTTTGAAAATTTCCTTCCAGCCAAATTTATCATACTGCAGAAGACAACGCTATCGAAAATTCCCAAAACGCTATTTTGCAAGAGCAAGGGTGTTAACCCTGGACTTCTTGCCACGTTGTAAATGCCTAATTGCATTCCATCCTGCAAAATTTCCCCTGCAGAATTGTACACAATTGATCTGTGTCTATCGAGTACCACTAATTGATTGAGCTACCAAACAGTCTCTTGGCTCCGCTTAGTTAAGCCCCCTTGCTTGTTCCGGCACACCCCCGCATCACTTTCTAGGAATGATCATGTCTTTCTCACAGACACACATTCAGACAAAAGAAATTTCAACTAACTGCTTTGGGACTTATTTGGAAGACACTCCACAAATGTACAATGGTTATTTTTCACATGGCAAAATAGAGATGAGAAGCCAAAGCCAGAGCTCCCAAATTTTCAGTGGTTATAAAACCAAAAAAAAAAGGGGGGGAGTGAGAAGGATCTAATTGATTGCCAAGAAGTATGTGCATACAGTCAGCCTGCAGTTATTTTCAAAATGGAATTTACTATGCTGCATTTCTTTTTGACCTGACCCCTGAAGATGTGCCACAGGGTGTACACTGAACTACAATGGGTGCTTTTAGATGTCTGAGCACAAACCATAGGCCTGGCCATGATGATATGCACAGCCTGAAATGGCCAGCTGCTCCCTTTTAGTCACCATCCCATCCAGGGCTGTTCATTCACTTTAGACAAGGCACTAGTTTGAGACTAGTAACTCCATTTCAGAGATATTTAGATCATCCAAGATCTGAGGTTCAGCAGGATAGCTCTGAAGCTTCAGAACCCGTTCAGACCCTTGGCAGGACTTGCAACCCTTTTTTGTTTTCTAGTTTGACACACTTTTGTAACATCCCTCAAACTCTCTGTTCATGGAAAATGCCGGGCAGAGGGAAAGGGAGAAGGGAGAAGGGAGAGGGGAGTTCTGTGACTGATAGGTCTAGGTTCCAAGCAGGGAATGACTTTAACAGGGTTCACCTTTTACTTTCAATTCCAGTGTTTTTGGAAGGGATGTAAAAATAACACAGCAGACGTTGTTTCTGTGACTTAAGCTGAAAACAAAATAGTGATTTTTAAAAAAGACTCAAATACTCTATTTTATTCTTAATTAAGGGACTTACATAGAAACACCTCTCAGTTCTATGCCACGTTCATGCAAACTCTGCACAAAACTACAGGGAATGGCATCAAACTGGGTTTTTTAAGCCCCTCAAATTTTAAAGGTATATAGGATGCCCCCCTGCATATATTTATCTGAAATTTGGTGGGCTTCATCCTCTCATACTATGCCTCAATAGGGAAGATATCTAAGGATTTAGGGGAAAAGGCAATCTGAGGTGCAATGTGATCTAATGGATCTGAGGTGCAATGTGATCTAATTCCATACCACTGAGCCAAGGGAACCTCCTATCCAAGCCAATATTTATCAAGATAAGTATTTTTTTTCTGTGCAGAGCCCTAATCCCAGCACTCAAATTCAAAGCCTCAATTTCATTTTCAGTTTTACTTGCAAGACAAATACTAGGACCAATACTTACATATGACTACAATATGCTGTGTATGGCTCGGCCTTGGAAGACTGTCCAGAAATGGCAGGTAGTCCGAAACACAACTGCTTGTGGGACTGAGCCTTGGGACCACATCACCCTCATGTGCAGCAACGGCACTGGCTCCAAGCACAATTCAAAATGCTGATACTTACTTTTAAAAGCCCTGTAAGGCTTTGGACCTGAAGGATTGCTTGCCTCCGTATCAGCCTTGTGTGTTGAGATCATCTCCAGAGACTCTCCTAGGCTAGGCAACGCCCTGCCAGTGAGGCAGCTGGGAGACAAGAGTGAAGAGGCTTTTCACCTTGGCTGTGGAATGCTCTCACCCAGGAGGCTTGCCTGCACCTACCTTGTTGTCATTCCAGCAGCAAGTGAAACCCTTTAGATTCTCTGAGACAGCCTTCCCCAACATGGTACCCTCCAGATGGTTAAGACAACTCCCATCAGCCCCAGCCAGAATGGCCAATGGCCAGAGATGATAGGAGATGTAGTCCAAAGCATCTGGAAGGCACCATGTTGGAAAAGCCTACTTTAAGGCATTTTAATTCATTCTTAATCATTGACGGAATTTGTTTTATGCTGGTCTTACGGAGGCAGGAGCGTGTGTGTCTGTGTATATATGATCTATTTGTGCATTTGTGAAGACGCCCTTTTGAAGGACAGGATAAAGATCCCTAAAATACAAACATGTACCACGATACTGCAAAGTTTGCGGGGTGGGGAGACAAAGCAAGAAAGGGATTGCAATCTGAAGAGCAAAGAACTGTGAATGGTACAAAGTGATGTCATTTAAGACTGAAGTTAATGCAGGAGTGAAGGGTTGCTACTCAAAAAGGTAAGTCTGTCAGAAGAGTTGTACTCCACAGACGGGGAGAGAAGGATGCTCTTCATAAATACACATTTATTTCTTTAGAAATGCATAATTACAGTGTTGGATAGTCATTTCTCCCTCTTTAGAAAAGTAGTTAAGCAACAATATCAACAAAAAAGGCAAGGGTTGTATGTGTGAGTTTTTCCCCCTTTTTCTTTTTCTGCAAATTCTTTTTGATTACACTTTAACAGAAGAAAAAACGGCAGCAAAAAAGCTAACATTTGTGAAAATGGGCCTTTCCCTCATTTTCTTTCTTAAATACATCTTTTTTTATTACAAACATAGCAAATTAAAAAAATTCTTCTTTCAACAGCAAAATATATTTGCACTCTTGATTCTTTGTGTGGTAAAGTATGCACTGCAAGACAGGCAAGTGTCTGATAAAGTATCTAGAGATGTTTACGAGGATGAGACAGAGATGAAAGGTGGTACATTAATTCATGTATTATCTTTTGATTAATTAAGTTTAGCTAGCTTTCATCTTCTGCAAAATGTTCTTTTTCTTCCAGGTATGGCTAAACCACATCTATTAGGAGTCTTTTGTACTGGAGTGAAAATGATGGCAGCTCTTCATCTGCGCTGGGGATTCTGGAGAGCACCTTCATTTGACAGCAAGTTCACTGGAGCTGGCTCACGCTCTTATGCACAGGAGGGGGTGGTGAGAACATCCTCTAGGCTGAGAAGCTCTCATGCACATGCTCCTTGGCTGGAATCTTCAGCTGCCAGCCAAGGTGACTGGAGCAGAGTCTGCTGCTGCTGCCGCCCCCCCACTGACTCTGTTTCACTGAATCTGAATGGCTCCATGGTCTATCTGCATTTCTGGCTGGATGGCTGACTGAAGAGAATCTGTATTCTGAGAGAGAGAGAGAGAGAGAGAGAGAGAGAGAGAGAGATGCCACAGGTGTACCATTATTAGCAGGGCTTGGCCATTCATTCAAAGGTGATCAAGTTGAGGCTGCTATCCTGAGCAAGCAACTGCCGGTAACAAGAAGGAACTCTTGACGCTCTTGCCATTTAAGACAAGGACTCGTCTGCTGTGTCAGAATCAAAGCCCACCTGGCCCAGCACTCTCTCTGTTAATGGCCTGGGTGCACTGTCCCTCCTCCATGCAGGAGAGCCTCCTCCTCAGTTGTCTGGTGGCTGAAATCTGGAAGCCGCAAAATCTGGTGGCTATTCATTCTGGAAGCGTTTCAGAACAGCCCTGACTTGTTCCACATTTGCTTTAGGCTCTCCTGAGCAATTCACTTCCCTATTAGTCACCTCATGTAACAGTTCATAGGCATTGCAGACAATCCTTTGTGAACCTAGACTTAAATGGGACACCTGGACGCTGTCTCTAAAGGGCTGGGTTTTGAATCCATGCGCTGGATCAGCCCAACACACCATTGTGCAATGAACCCCAGGCTTGCTCTGCCCTGTATCCTAAACCAGAAAACCATTCCTAAAGTCCTCTTTCAGAGTCACGTTTCCACATCCAAATATCTAATTACGGGTCTTCAGTCTGGAGTCAGCAGGTCTGCCCCCTGCAGCAAAGAGACACATTTGGTTCCTGATTCAAACCCATTACTTTTTGCTGTGACACATCTGTAGCCACATTAAGGTGCAACGTACCTGCCTGTCTACAATATCAGTTAGAGCAAGTATGTCAAAGCAGAACCAACACCCAGTCTGTGTCTGTGTTGGAATTGCTTTTCAAGATGTTTTTAAAGCTTTTTTTTAAAGCTGTGTTTAAAGATGTTTTGTTTTAATATATTTTAAAGTCTGTTTTTGGTGTTTTTGTTTGCGGCTCTGGGCTCCTACTGGGAGGAAGTACAGGATATAAATTTAAATTTAATAAATAAAACAAACACTTGGCTCTTTTTATTTCCTTGACTGCAATTCTATGCTCTTTGTGTTCTTATTGATAAATGTAACTTTTTGCTTATGTAAACCTTAGTTTGTTGTTGCAATTGTGTGGGCACAAGGGTGCGTGATTCTACCTCTGCTTATCGCACCATGTAATTCTGCCTCAGTTCTCTCAGCCAAGTTACTAAGGATGAGCGCACCAACCTTCCAGGAGAGTTGACTGACTGGAGACTGGAAGCTGGCAGAGTTACAACTTGGTACCCCCATTGAGATCGCTGAGGAACATAAAAGGCTGCCTTCTGTTGAGACAGAGCATCGGTCCTCTAGCTCAGTCTTGTCTACACTGACTGGCAGTGCTCTCCAGGGTTTCGGTCAGGGTTTTCTCCCAGCCTGCCTGGAGATGCCACTGGGGATCGAACCTGGACCCTTTGCATGCCAGGCAGGTGCTCTGCCACTGAGCTGTGGCCCTTGCTTTATTAAGGCTTCCTTGTAACCAAGGACAGTTCTACTGCC